>NW_027472582.1:6698500-7376500 GCF_030347505.1 Rhynchophorus ferrugineus | reverse complement strand
AACCATCTCTTGGAAGAAAATATGTTGTATGTTATAAGGGTTTCGTACAATCTGTTTGTTAACTTACTTATCAAGAAAATAAACAGATTATTAAGAAGACCATCTCGTGTTAAATTGACAAGCATTCTCTAGTTATTCGAAGCATTTCTTGGCATATTTTAGTGGACTTTGGCAAAAAGTATCGCAGTTAGGGCTATAATGAGTAAGGCTATAATACTCTAACATGCCCTGTGTCAAGTCATCAAGTGTCTTAGTCATAAACTATTACAATCAGAAAACACCCATGTCGAAAATTACCCTTAGTTCGTGGCTTTCCAACATAAAACTCGCAGTTCAGGGTGTAAGGTCACCAAAGCTGGATGGAAGTTGCTGTGAACTAACATAGTCTTCTATAATTTGAATAGACGTATGCCTACAAAAGCCGGATAGCTCTTGCTGAACATTGAAATTAGAATTAAAAATTCTTTGTTGTTAATTCTACTATACGTTCCACATTTACTATACTATATCAATATATCATAAGATGTTAATTTTTAATAAAGTACTGAAACTAATATAAGTATATGGAATACGCACTAACTCAACGAAAGTATAGAGGTCCTTCAGCTATTGGATGCATGATACATCATTGAAATACTGAAGAGAACTTGTATCTACATTAGAACTGCAACAAATTGGCTGGACTATAGTAGATACGTGTTAGTTTTAAGAGTTTACCAGTTGGACATTGTTAGACCACGAAGTGTCCACTACACCACTTGGGTCCCTTGGCGAAACCTTGGAAAAAGCAGAACATGAAAGATACTGACATGAACTGTAGTTGATGCGTACTCATTTCACGAACGGCAGGAACTCAGCCAATGCTTGGTCCAGTAAATCAGTTTCAACCTGGTATTAAAATAATAATTAACTGAGGAAGTGTTAAATGAACGGTGCAATACATTCCATATCCAAGTGTTTACATGCTTTGCAACGTTATGACGTGTGACCTTGAATATAGAGATGTAAACATTACGGTGTCATATCCCTACGAGTACAATGACCAAAATTATCTTTTGCAATCGTTTAAGTAGTTCATAGAAGCCAAAAAATATATTTCTAGAAAATATTACAAACAAAACAATAATTCTGTACGCTGCAGCTTCATTTTTTCGTGTCAATAAAATCTTAATTAACTGAGAAATCATTATAACAAAAAAAACTTGGTACCCTAGTTACCTACAAGTAGTTAAACTACAAGTACAAATAGTTAAATGCATTTCATACAGTTTTGTTTTCTACACCCTCAATTTGGATAATTACCACTTGCCTTTGTCTTGCCTTTATTAGTCATCATTAACATGTATCAATTTGTTATTGTAGCCTTTCCAAAATAGTGGCGAACTCACGACAACAAGGTGTATAATGTATTGCCTACTGCAGTTTGTAAATTCGTTTTCGTCTGACTTTGACTTGAATAGTGGTTCAGAAAGCGACAGATTGAAACTCACTGGATGTGGGATTATGATTCAATGTTGACTGTTGATGTAAGACAGAATGATGAGAGTGTAATCAACTAAAGGTGGGTATATAATTAATATAAAATAATTGTAGCAAACCGTATTGTACGGTGATGTATGTGCATAGATATGTGAGTAATTGTACGGAATATAGATGAGTATTTGGTTAAAATGTAGGGGGAGAAAATAAATAGTAATTGTTTTGCAGATATGTTAAATACATTAGGGAGACAGCAGTGATTAAATATAATTTTATCAAGAAAAATGTATACAGGTAGCAACAGAAGGAATAGTGATATTAGAATGATTTGTCAGGGAAACACAGCAAGAATGGAAACAAGAACATTAAAGGGTACATATGCTCTCTAATATAAGTTAAAAGCGGCAACATCGCGACGTTTTGTCATCATAAATTTAGATGACGTTAGTACACTGCTGTTTTAGATAGACTATATGTTCAATTTCTCAGAACTAGAAAAAAATGTGAAATATTCGTAAAAAAATTGTTACATCATTATGGTACATATAAATAAAGATATACTATATAAAAAATATAGAGAAACTATTAAAAATAGTTTAATTAAAACGATATCGTATGCACACACGCACTTGACTATTAAAACATATTAAAACCAGGTCACCACAATACGATCATAGGACAACACAAGCGCAGTTTACAGTAACCGAGTAGAAAATAGGATGTAATAAAACGTTTTTTTAATGAAATTTCATAGTCGGGCCACTCCCCGTTCACATATTGTTACCAAGAACAATGCACAGATATTTCGTTTTGTGATATAAATATTTATTAGGTCGAGTTACAGAAATTGCTGGTAATGATACAGCACGGGAACGGTTGAATGTTCCTCTTTTATCTCGCACACACGTCGTTTTCGTTCATAATGGAAGTATCGTCTTTTATCATCGGCTTTTACGTGAATTAATATTAAAGGATTGGTCTAGTAAAATATTCCGCCAATAGGCTTTACTTTTTGTTACCGATCATTTTGCTGAAATATTTACCGTTATTTCTCGACTATACAATTGTGCTTTTGTGGTTAAAAGAGGACATATAATAAATGGTTATATAATAAATTAAAATAAAATCTAAGACAAATAGGTAAAACAAACAATACTTAAAAGAATCAATGATAAAAATTTTTGATAAAAACCTGATTTCCATCAAATTACTGGAAGAATCTTGAAAATCCGTCAATAGGCTTTACTTTTCGTTACCGACCATCGTGCTGAAATATACACAAGAAGACATTTTTCCGAATAACGTACGAAATCGTTATTTCGTGACTATACAATTGTGCTTTTGGGTGTAAAACAGGACATTCCATACAAAGGACATGGAAAAAGGCAAATGTTTTAGCACTTGGAAAGTGGCTCAAATCACTATGATTCTTATAGCTGGGAAAAAATCAGAAGACGTCTCCCCTTATCGTCCTATAAGCCTGTTACCTGTCATCTCTAAACTTTTCGAAAAACTATACATTAAGAGACACAAAATAATCGCAGAGGAGAGAAATATTGTTCGAGACCATCAATTTGGCTTCCGTAATAAACACGGAATAACAGAACAAATACATAGATTAATCAACCAAATTAACAAAATCTTAAACGATAAAAATATTGCTCTGCTGCATTTCTCGATATTTCTCAGGCCTTTGACAAGATGTGATACACTGGACTGCACGTTAAATTGAAAAAGCTCTTGCCCCATACGCACTTTCAATTGCTGAAATCGTACCTCATATACAGACATTTTATTATGCTAACAGGGTGACGAATACACTGACCTACACCCAATATATTCGGGTGTTCCATAGGGCAGTGTTCTTGGTTCTTTGTTATATCTATTGTATACAGCTGACTTACCGACCTCGAGAAACACTACTGTTGCAACAAATGCTGACGATAAGCGTTTTTATCATCACACGAGGATTCAATATCAGCTACAAGAAATCTCCAACTTCATATTAACAAAGTCGATCCATAGAACGTTCTGGATAAAGTTGGTGTTATTCTATTTTGCCATCAAAACTTGAGATTCCAGAAGATAATTTTGGTCATGTTGTGCCTTTTAACGTTCGAGAAGAGAAAAAATAAACTCGGGCTCACATAAAATTGCATAGTATTTATGGTGACGAATGCTTAAATGAACATCAGTGTCTGAATAGGTCTGAGGTTTTGTTGAATAAGGTGATGTGAGTTATTTTTATATTGAGAGAATATAAGTGTTTAATCAATAAAAAGCCATCTAATACTTCTATCTAGTTTTTTTTATTCATAAGGACAATAAGTTCAACGAATAACCGATTAAAAAGCTTCCAAGAAATGGTAAAAGGTCATCAGACAAAACGCAAAATAAAATTAATGCCTGATTCGTATTTAAAACATGAGTCCTATTTCACACTACGAAATCCGCGAATACTTTCTTGTCTATCCAATAATAAGGCACGTCGTCGTTACGCCGCTGTGACTTACATAAAATTACGACCAATTATGCTGCAAAGAACGTACTCAATGCTAGTGGAAGTAAAATCGACGAAAATCATTTTTGTTATGAATAATTGGCGTGGCCGGTCGGTTACAAAACAGCGACAATCGATCATATCGATAATGATATAGCCATAGGAGCAATTTTAATGAATCAGAATTCGTGATCGTTCACCGGTCGACGCGGGACCACGTGATTCGCCGGATCGTTTCGAATCCATCTCGAAATTTATTCGAAATCCACCTCCGCGATGATCTTCTTCATCGATGGGCACTAGGACGGATGGGAAACGGTTCTCGAACCAATCCACAACAGTAGCATCGAAAGAAACACCATAAATAATGCATTTACATCTGGTTAATATCGTCAGCGGCCAATATCACAATTCGCTTGGCACCACCCAAAAAACAAACTAAATCTTTAATGATAATGATATGCAATCAAATTCGGTGCACGTACTACGAAAATATCATCATCCAAAGGTCAATAGAAGCACTCTCGGTCTTCATTATATATATTTTTGTGATTGTTTTCGCTCGATGTTAAAAATACGATTGACAAGACGTTGGTCGATATTAAAACGTCTGCCGATTCATTATTGATGCTTTAACGTTGTTGTTTTTATGGTAAATGTGATATCATTTGCATATTACAGGTTATTTTAATCTCAGATAGTTCTTAAATTATTATGTTATTGATCGTTTTCTTTATATATATCTATAGCAATGGTCATTATACGAGCTCATCATCCAAAGAAACTCAAAGAAAATGATCCAAAACTATTAAATCCCATGATCACAATGGGTAAATAACGTCACTACTTCTTCTGCTCAAAGAATCTTTAAACACTTCTTGAAAAAAAATCAAGATCCACTATCAATTATTATGAAATAACTTACTTGATTTAACTGCATGTACAAATGTTGAGCATTTCCTGGTTACTAGTAGAGTAGAAGATTTTATTACAGAAAGAGATAAAAATGAATGACGAAAATGACGATATGTGTACAGTAATTAAAGTTTAAAATGAGATTATACAGAAGGAACACTATTACAGAAAATAATTGAGTTCTTTATTATTATCTTTATCCTACAGAATCTTTAGAACTATCTAAAAACAAAGTTTAAAATTAAAAAAGAATTCTTAAAAACATTTAAATTAATAAACAATAACTAAAGCAATTGGTGAGACACAAGATATCAGTTCTTTTTTGTACAGTATTATTTTTCTCATGTATTGAATCACAGCTGATAAGAAAAATTGATTTCATACTAAGAACATCCAGAAGAACTATTGTTACATGAATAAAACTGAGATACCAGACAGTGTTGTTTTCTGTTAAGCTTTTCTTTTTTGAAGGCCTGGTGAATGGAAAATAAAATATTGAAAAATAAACAATGTATTAATATTCCTATACTATATAATTAATACTACTATATATATATATATATATATGTATATATATATATATATATATATATATACATTAATACATATATATATATATATATATATATGTATTAATATAATTAAAAGATACAATAACAATGGTTGGAAAAGAGGAGGAAACAAAAGGGATACATTTAATAAAATTGCTACTAAACTACTAACTTAAGAACTGTTTTGGCCATTCACCAAATATAAAGATATTCGTCAAGTAGTAACTATCGTAATTTTTGAATTATTATAAGCGATGGGAAAGCTCGAAAAGATGGGAAGACGGGTACCTCATGAATTGAATGACAGGCTATAGGAAAATCGAAAAATCGTCGGTGAAATCCGGCTCAAAAGCTACGAAAAGAGGCAATTTCTGCATCGAATAGTAACGGGTGATGAAAAATAGACTTATTTCGAAAATCCCACGGGAAAAAACTCGACTGCCAGGCTAAATCGTTTTAGTCACAAGACCATGCTTTCTAGTTTGATGCGACTATGCCGGAGTCGTATATTATAAACTGTTGAAATCCGGAGAAATAGTTAATACACCCACAATACGCTCAAAGACATGATAAGGTGATTTTGCAGCATGACAACGCACCGATTCATACAGCAAAACCCTCCAAGGAAGTGTTTGAATCACTTGGATGGGAAGTTTGATCGCTCTGGTCGCACTCTTCTGACCTGACTCCATCAGACGACCGCCTTTTCGTATTCGATGCAGTTAAAAACCATCGAACCATCGATCGACAGTTTAGCTCAAGGGAAATTCCGTTATTTTGGAATGATATCTATCAATTGCCTGAGAAATAGATAAAAGATATAGAATTAGAGCAAATATTTTGAATAAATAAATTTCAACTATCCATTGCCAAATAACGTGTTTCTTTTGGCGGAAAAAGGGCGGAAATGAATTACCGACAGACCTGGGAAAATCGAATAAACGATTGGAAACTGCGCGGACAACAAACGGAACCAGATCGTTTGTTACAATAACTATGCAAAACTATGCGCTATTTCTCGCGGTATACACGGTGGCCGAAACTGTGACGGTTCAATTAAAGATCGTCTTCACCGAAGACCATACGACAACACTAAAAAAAATCAGACCCCCGTATCAGCCCCATAAATCTGACCGCTTCTTATCTGGAAAACTATTAAACCGAGCGTTTATTTCGGGAATTGTTCCGATTTTTCGATCAATTAAACAGTGGTTAAAGGCCCATAACGAGAACATCCGATGCTGAGCAGTAACGACCTCATAAAATGTATCGATTACATTAAGAACACCCTAAAATACCCGGCAGATAAGAGGCATTAATTGGTGTCTAAATATCTGGTCCTTTCCACGAGAAAAACCGGGTTTTCGGTCAGTTTTTATGGCCACGGAGAGGACATTCGACGATGCCGTGATTATGTTTATGGCTAGATTCGTCAGAATGAGATATTAGTGGTCGATTCGACGTAAAATTAAATAAGAAAAAACGAACGAGGTATCTCTGACATCGTGAATCTTATTCTGGTGGTATACAACTTGGAAAGTTGCTATTTAAACGCATTTTTAGTCACTAAGGAACCATAAAACTGCAACACGCAATAAAATGTATGAGAGTAAATTAACAGATCAATTGAAAAGTCCCCGGCCCGACACACAGATAACCCTCAAAAGTTGCGTGTATAACATTTTGAGTGAAGCAACTTTTGTTATTGCGAAAAAAAAATGGATAAAAAGGAATTTTACGTGTTGATAAAATATTGTTTTTTGAATGGAAAAAATACAGTTGACTGACTTGATGCTTGATGCCTAGTTTCCGGACAGTGCCCCAGGAAAATTAACCATCAATGATTGGTATGCTAGGTGTAGAGGTGGTGAAATGAGCACCAAAGACAGTGAACGCAGTGGACACCCAAAAAAGGTTGCTACCAATCCACGAAATGATTTTGAATCGTAAACTGAAATTTAATGAAATAGCAGACACTCTAAAGATATCAATTCAACGTGTACATCATATTATTCACGAATATTTGAGTATGAGATCGCCGGAAAACTGCCGCATTTGAAGAAAAAGAAAGTGCTGCTTCACCAAAAGAATGCATCGTGTAACAAGTCAGTGAAAACGATAGCAAAAATCTATGAACTGGGCTTCGAATTGCTTCCTCATCCACCGTATTCTCCTGATCTGGCCCCAGTCGAATGAAGGTGATCGCCGAAACTGAGGCCTATTTTGAAGCAAAGAACAAATCGTACTACAAAAATAGCATCGAAAAATAGAAGGGTCGCTATAATCAGTGTATCACCCTTGAAGGGAATTATGTTGAATAAAAAAAACTAATTTTGCCAAAAAAAAAGTGTTTTATTATGGTAGGCCGAGGACTTTTCAATCTACCTCTTAGTATAGGTCAATACATATTTCCCAAAAAGCGATCTTTGGTAAAAAAAAATCTGGCCGGATTTTTTTTATTTTCCGTATATGGAGACCGTTATTGCCGCCGCCATCTTGTCCCTGGAACCATATCACATGCAAAATCCGTGTCGTATCAGAACAAAGACTCCGTCCTCCGATAATCCAAGTCCGAAATTAAAAACGGCAACAAAAAAGGGCGATAAAATCCATTAAAAACATAAAAGGGGGCTGGCTCGTAAAGGGTCAAAATCGGGCATTTTGGGGTGGTTGCGTCGCGCCAGATGTGCCCTATGCAAATCCGCGGCCCTTCTTACAATAAAAATTTAAATATTTAAAAAACGGCGTCGTTCATCAGACGCCGGCCCAAACGTATCGTTCACGGCTCTCGTGCCCGGTAACGGCGCTGTCGTTTGGTTGGTCGATTGTTCCAGATAAATCAAGTTCTCGGCATAAAGGGAAAAACTTTATAGTATCGCTGTTATAACAGCTTTTAGGTACTGGTTCGTCGAGGTCCCGTCTCCATTTATAACCCACCGCCAACTTGATGTGTTTTTGATGTTCGTCGTAACCAGATTTTGTTTAAAATGTATAACACGCATTTTTTTTGCCACAAAGCATCATATATATATTTCGTATTCAACATATAATGGTCAAACTCATTTTTTTGGCAAAAACATAATTCCCTTCAATGGTGATATACTGATTATAGCGACCCTCCAACTTTTCAATACCATTTTTGTAGTACGATTTGTCCTTTGCTTCAAAATAGGCTTCAGTTTCGGCGATCACCTCTTCATTCCACTGGGGCCAGATCTGGAGAATACGGTGGATGAGGAAGCAATTCGAAGCCCAATTCATGGATTTTTCCCATCGTTTTTACTAACTTGTTACGGTATAATCATTGTTTTGGTGAAGCAGTACTTTTTTTTCAAATGCAGCCGTTTTTCGACGATTTCGTCCT
Source organism: Rhynchophorus ferrugineus (assembly GCF_030347505.1). Lineage (NCBI taxonomy): Eukaryota > Metazoa > Arthropoda > Insecta > Coleoptera > Curculionidae > Rhynchophorus > Rhynchophorus ferrugineus. The sequence goes on along the minus strand of NW_027472582.1, from coordinate 7,367,691 downwards.
TCAAACGGTCCAATAATGCTATGTAATAGTCGCTGTTGATGGTTCTTCCGTTTTCAATATAGTCAATGAAAATTATTGCATGCGCATCCCAAAATACAGAAGCCATAACCTTGCCAGCCGACTGTTGCGTTTTCCCACGCTTTGGGGCGGGTTTATCGTGTGCAGTCCACTCGGATGACTGCCGATTGGACTTCGGAGTGAAATGATGGAGCCATGTTTCACCCATTGTCACATATCTATGCAAAAACTCGAGTTTATTACGCTTGATCTCTCCGAATCATCAACTCGTCGTTGTTTTTGGTCAAAAGTCAGCTCGCGCGGCACCCACTTTACACCGAGCATTCTCATACCCAAATATTCATGAATGATATGATGTACACGTTCAGTTGATATCTTTAGAGTGTCTGCTATTTCATTCAATTTCAATTTACGGTAATAAAATCATTTTGTGGGTTATTTAAATGTTTTCGCTGCGCTATCTATGTGTCACGCCGGGGTCTTTTCAATAGGCCTGTTAAATATATATTGGTAAAAATGTGAAGTATCAAAGTGTGATAAAGAACATCCTGGGGGGTAAAAAATAGTTCGGAAATGATATGCAAAAGTTATTGGACGAAAACCTAGCACAAATCCTCGAATAATTTCTGGACAGCTTAGCAGTTGATGAATTGACTGTTTCCAAACATTTACATGCGATGGGAATACGATTTGACAGAAAATATTACCTCAAACTGTCTTAAGATTGCGGCTTCATTGCCTCTAAGTCATAAAAGAAGAGTTTTCTGTGGCGTATTGTAACTAGTGAAAAACTGAATCTACTATGATAATTCCAAGATTCAAATATAATGGGTTAGTTGCCATCCACATCTACAACAAACCGGAATGTGTAACATATGTTTGAAAAATAGGTCAAAAGAATCATTTAATTATATTGAAGAAGCTTTAAAAGATCTATTAAATGGTAAAGGTAAATAGAATTAACCGTGGTGAGAGGAGTACCAATAACGACAGTGGTAACAATCTTCCACTTCACTAAATCAAAAGACAGAGAGAGAAAGGAAAAAAATTAGAGAGAAAAATAACTAACCAAACCAATCTAGTATTGACGATTTAACAGCTCGCGAAGCAATACTGTTCGACGTCCACCGCGAAGAAGATTTACTACATTTTTAATAGATTCGGAAAACAGAAGCTTTCGAGACGACGAGGAGGACGAGAAGAGTGGCCACGATAAAAAAGAACTTATTTAAAAATATATTTATGTATATTGCAGTCGTATTTCAAGGATGTGGCCGATGGGCACTGTGGCCCCGCGCCTTGGAAATCATTTAAATGCTAAATAGGCAATAGGCCGAGTCCGATAATGTCCCTGAGCAGTCGCGAGTCGCGTATTAGACGTATATAGATGTCGCCAGCTGTTCGAGGAGATACGGCAACCGTTTCGATCTCCATAAATCAACGAAAATTAATTGATTCAAATATATTATCGCCTTTTTTCTCTCGAACTAGTTAATTATTGGTTTTTAAATGATTCGGACAATCATATCCGGATATCGTATTATAATTAATTATCTTGTGACCAAAATAGTTATACACAGAGAATAAACATCTTATAACAAGCTTGATCAACAATTACTACTTCATTTAAACCCAGTCTCTTTACCTGTCCCGTTTTTTTTATGTTTAAAAATTGTTTAGGTCTGGACTATAGCACGTGTCGTTTGAAGGCTAGAAGGTGGCGTTATTTACATGTCAATCCCGAGCTTTATTGACTGATGTTATATAAATAACTGTTGATCAAACTTATCAAAAGACGTTTATTCACTGTGTATAACTATGTCGAGCTCAAAATAATTAGTACTCACTAGGAACTAGATCTGGACTATAGCACATGTCGATGGACGGTTAAGAGGTAACTCTATTTACATATATATATGTACCCAATATAAACCTACAAACCCACCTGGAGCAAATGCAATTATGGTTGAAGACATGGCGTATTAAAGCCAATGAAACAAAATCCACGCATATAACGTTGACCCTGCATAGAAGAACATGTCCACCAGTGAATATCAATCATCGTCAACTCCCTCAAGCAGAGCATGTTAAATATCTTGGTATGCACTTAGATCGACGCCTAACCTGGAAGAAGCACATACTCTAAACGGAAACAACTTGGACTAAAATTATATTAAAAGTATTGGCTCATCGGGCGCAAACCCAAGTTATCATTAGATAACAAGGCATTGTTGTATGAGTCTATACTCAAGCCTATTTGGTCATATGGAATCCAACTACGGGGTACAGCTAGCAAATCTAATATATCGATCATTCAACTGTTCTAAAATAAAGTATTTCGTCCCATTGTTGATGCTCCGTACTATATTTCAAATAAAGTGATACAACGCGATATTTCTCTAGAACCTATAACCAGTGTAATTCAACGTGTTTGTGTGATGTACTTCGAAAGAGTGTCAGAGCATCCCAATGTACTCGCTAATCAGCTAAATATGCGACGAGATAGTGAAGTGCGTAGACTAAAACGTTTAACGCCACCTGATCTGATTATTGGACATATGTAGAGTTTAGAATAAGCATTAGAATAAGACTAATTAATTAAGATAATATTTTATACCGAAGATTGCGTAATGAAGGGATTTTCTACATGTCATGTATATATAATATAGACATAAGAAATAGTTATTGCCAATAGGGCAGATTGTGGAATTACAAAGAGATTAAAAAATCTATTATGTTAATCCATAATAATGAATTATACCCTTGAATCGGAAATATCGTAGGTTAATGAACGGACAGCGAGTGGAAGTTTGTGAGAACACTCTAAAAAGCATATGTTACGAAACCTGGGAACCGTCAGAGAGACATAAAAGTAAGATACAAGCAGCAGAAATGAAATACCCCCGAAGAGTCAAGGACGCAACAAAGATGGATAGGATGAGAAGGAAAGAATTAAGAAAAGACCTCATTAGTGAATTAGTGAAATACTACATAGGACAGGTAAAGGAAAGATGAGAGGAAAGAAAGGAGGGGAGAAAAAGCAGAAGGCAACTTAAGAGAATCTGTGACGAGTGTATCACAGAAATACTTTAGAAGAAAGGAAAAGAGTTGTAAGTGCCTAATAGATCAAATACTATGTAATTTTTTTTAATTAATCCCTTAGAACATTTTTGATTGGTCGCAAAATTTAAATAGCATATTGAACAGATGGTGAACCGAAGTCACAAAAGTTCCCGGTATAAAGAATAAATCGTACGGACCGAAGATCCGCGGTACAAAACGAAGACGAAACGTGCAGGAAAATAAACAAGTTCGAGATATCGATTATGAACCAAAGAATTGGTCCGACTGGGACCACCTTAAGCCGCCGAGGAACCACTATTTCGTAGTTGGCTGAGACACTTTCCGATCGTTAAATCGCCTTTTATAACTTACTTTACGGCAACGCCGGGTCCACGACGAAAATCCAGCCAATAAAACCAAGAAATTAATGCATTTTTTACCATAAAAAGGCGCTATCGTATGTCGTTTACCTCTTTTAAAATTCTTTCGGACGATTCTGGAGCTTGTTGGACAAAAGCACGTCGCTCTGGACGGAGAAGGAACAAAAAGAAAACGAGCGCCGAGCGGATAAAGAGAACGGCGAAAAAAGAAGAAGATGCGTTCTCCGGGGGACTCTTACTGATTAAAATTTGGCTTGTTCTTCGTCGGGTTGATTCGTAAATTTCAATTAAAACGGATCTTTTTTTAATGGTTTATGATAATGAAAACAAAATCCCCATACGTACTGGTCTGAAGCATTTATGCCGTACTTTTTACGGATTTAGTTAAATACTTCATATATACGTTAATAATTTGATCATATAACAGGTCAATTGAAAAGTCTCCGGCCTGACATATAGATGGCGCTACTACAATTCACATATTTTTCAGCTAGCCTTAAGCTTCAAAAGATGCGTGTATAAATGTATGCTAAGTTTAGACGTGGTGAAATGAGCACCGAAGACGGCGAACGCAGTGCACGCCCAAAAGAGGTTGTTACCGACGAAAACATTAAAAAAATCCACGAAATGACTTTGAATGACCGTAAATTGAAATTGAATGAAATAGCAGATACTCTAAAGTTATCAACTGAACGTGTACATCATATCGTTCATATTTGGGTATTAGAAAGCTCTGTGCAAAGTGGGTGGCACACTTTTGACCAAAAACAACGACGAAGTGATGATTCGGAGCAGTGTTTGAAAAAGTCGGGTTGATAAACTCGAGCTTTTGCGTCGATATGTGTCCAAGTCCAATCGACAGTCATCCGAGGGGACTGCACATGATGAACCTGGCCCAAACCGTGGGAAAACAGTCGGCTGGAAAAGTTATGGCGTCTGTATTTTGGGATGCACATGGAATAATTTTCATTAACTACCTGGAAAAAGGAAGGGCCATCAACAGCGACTATTGACCAAGACAATGCACCGTCTTACAAGCCAGTGAAAACGATGGTAAAATTCCATAAATTGGTCTTTAAATTACTTCCTCATTCACCGTATTCTCCAGATCTGGCGCCCAGCGACTATTTACTGTTCTCAAATCTCAAAAGAATGCTCGCTGGGAAGAAATTTCCGTCGAAAGAAGAAGTGATCGCCGAAACTGAGCCCTATTTTGAAGCAAAGGACAAATCGTACTACAAAAATGGTATCGAAAAGTTGGAGGGTCACTATCATCAGTGTATCACCTTTGAAGGGAAAACTAATTTTGCCAAAAAAATGTGTTTTACTATTGTAGACCGGCGATTTTTCAATTGCTCCGTTACTCTGTGCACTTGGTCGATTGTCGGGCGGTGATTTCGAAGTCCGAACTGGAAATATGGTATTTTTATAAATGGTTTAATACGTTTTAACAGCAGTTTCTCAAATAATTTTGATATCAATCACAAAAATGAACCACAAAATATCACAGAGAACTACAAATGTCACGTTCAATTTTGACTGAATCATGGCTTTGTAAGACTGTACATTATCCTCGCCAGTTACTGAAGTTATTGAAAATTTAATCACTTGGATATTTGTATTCAATATATAACGATATACTTCGTAAAAATTAGTGATATCATAAATAACAAGAACTAAGGATATTACTTACTATCAGATATATAACATCCAGCACAGAAGTTAAGACGTTCATTGTCAATCCCTAATAAGGAATTCACACATTTGAATAATTACGCCGACATTTACGTAACATCAAACAGCGCGCTGAACCTATTTATTTTCCCGCGGCATCATCGAATGTAAAGAACATAAAACCTCAATCCCGAAAGGAGGATTTGAAGCAACACCGCCTGTTTCTACCTGTAATTTGTAAATTTGCCCAGGCACTAATCCGTAATAGATATAGAGTTCTGACTCGAGCCAGTGCTTTATGATTGTTTGTTCCCGGCCGCAACGTAAGATCTGATAACAAAAAAGTCGCCGAAAACGATGTAAAAGAGCTTTTCGGCTGTTTGTTCCAAGCCGAGCTTCCGTGCATCACAAATAAACGTTAATTACACCAATTAAGATAGCGGTTAACTATTTGCTCTGGGATATATTTTATTGGTAACGAATTAAAAATTAGTAGAGAATGGGATTTGTTATTTAATAAATATTTGCGAATATTTAATCTAATCTGATTTTGTAATACAAACATGGTATAATAGTACACACGGTCGGAAGTTAGAGAGAGTTAATTCTGGCGAATATGGTTGATGTTGGCAGAATTTATTATACTTTAATTTACATCGAACATTTACATCGTAGATGTTTCTATTGTAAGCCGAGCGGGGTCAAATCTTGGTGCTACCTTTACTTTTGTGGTAAGTAAGGCTGTCCTGCTGAACCCACCCGCAACAATCATTTTCTATGTATCCATTAACACCTCATCAGGTTCATGTGAATTGGCGTCAGTTGTGTGCCAGCTATGTTAATTAATATATCAATTTATCAGGATAAGCATGGGACTATAGAACAAGTGCATAGACTTGTAAACAAAATAAACGCTGACCTAAATGCCAAAAGATATTGTTCGGCTGCTTTTCTGGACACATCTCAGGCTTTAGACAAAGTATGGCGTACGGGCTTGCGGGTTAAACTAAAGAAACTTCTCCCTCATCCGGACTATCAGTTACTAAAATCGTATTTCATTGACAGATATTTTATTGTAAATCAAGGCGATGAATATACAGAATTAAATCCCATATATTCAGGAGTTCCGCAAGGTAGTGTACTGGGTCCAGTACTGTATCTTCTGTATACGGCTGATCTGCCCACCACAAAAATAACTACTGTGGCAACATATGCAGACGATACGGTAATCTTAGCATCCCATGAAGATCCAGTCACAGCATCAATAAACCTACAAACCCACCTGGAGCAAATACAATTATGGTTGAAGACATGGCGCATTAAAGCCAATGACACAAAATCCACGCATATAACGTTTACCCTGCGTAGAAGAACATGTCCACCAGTGAATATCAATCATCGTCAACTCCCCCAAGCAGAGCATGTTAAATATCTTGGTATGCATTTAGATCGACGCCTAACCTGGAAGAAGCACATACTCTCTAAACGGAAACAACTGGGACTAAAATTATATCAAATATATTGGCTCATCGGGCGCAAATCCAAGTTATCATTAGATAACAAGGTATTGCTGTATGAGTCTATACTCAAGCCCATTTGGATATATAGAATCCAACTATGGGGTACCGCCAGCAAATCTAATATATCCATCATTCAACGGTTCCAAAATAAGGTGTCCGTACTATATTTCAAATAAAGTGATACAACGCGATATTCCTCTAGAACCTATAAAGAGTGTAATTCATCGTGTTTGTGTGAAGTACTTCGAAAGAGTGTCAGTGCATCCCAATGTACTCGCTAATCAGCTAAATATGCGACGTGATAGTGAAGTGCGTAGACTAAAACGTTTAACACCACCTGATCTGATTACTGGACATATGTAGACTTTAGAATAAGCTTTAGAATAAGACTAATTAATTAAGATAATATTTTATACAGAAGATTGCTTAATGAAGTGATTTTCTACATGCCATGTATATATAATATAGACATAAGAAATACTTATTGCCAATAGGGCAGATTGTGGACTCACGAAAAGTAATAAAAAAAATTATCAGGAAACGAGCCTTGTCGCTAAATATGCCAAAAGATGTTTTCCATTATAATAATTAATACATTTAATTCCTGTTACATCTTTCCATTTTGTCAAATGCCAAACAACATATCAGCATCAAAAACTATTACTATTCTACAAAACATCATCAAATATGTCTCAGAATACGGAACATACATATTGTCAGCTGCAGGATTACGAATCTTAGAGTAGAGTAGTATCTTAGTTAAAATTTGGGCAAATATGGAGCTGCGCTAAAAATTCAAATCAACTAGTCATCCAACGCTGTTAAAACAAAATTCTTCGATTAATTACCATATGCCTATTGTTACGTAACCCACGAAAAACTGCACGAAGACCTGGAAATCAAATAGATTTGTGAAGTTATCCAAGATTTCGCCTTAAAAAACGAATGAGGATTACTTAATCATACTAACGTGGAAGCAATACAACTACTGGGCAACGCGCAGGACATCAGAAGAATTAAGCGAATCAAACCATACGAACTTATATAAAGTGTATAGCTTAAGTTATTATAATTTTATAATTGAGGAATAATTCTTCCTTATAAATTAGTCTAAGTACAAATGAATAATCATTCACAAAATAGACGAAATAACACACATATTGAAATTTTAAAGCCTTGGGTCTCAGCCAGGATAGTTACAATAAACAGATAAGGGAAGTTGAAGCCAAGTGTACCACAACGAGGTGTATTTTGGGCCAATTTTTTTACATACTTTATTTGCCACCATGGCTATATTTGCGATGACACTGTAATACTTGTTGGACACAACAGTGAAGAAACAACCAGAGAATTACAAAAAGCAAGTGACAATAACAAATAGTAAGTAAAGTAAGAGTAAATAACAGTAAACCTCGATAGTAAATCCCGTTGGAAGAGGGCCATTCATTTAATCATTTAATCTGATCGATATTAAACGGTACCATTGCAACAGTACTAACGATCAAATCACAGTTGTCAATGCTTCATGTCATTTTAAATGTTACTTTGCACGACATAAATAACCACATGTCATTATAAGAAGGCAGAACTGTTAGCAAAGCAACATATTTGTCTTTTAACCTCCTAGAAATCAAATATTATCCCAAAAGAAACATGGATGTTATTTAAGAATTAATTTAAAAATTGGTAGAAGTCTTGAAGAGCTTTAAGATCAACATAATGCAATGTTTTTTGTAATCATATTTAACCATAATTGTTCGCATAACGAACGAAATGAAGAAAAATCGTCTATTTCGAAGAAGTCGGGGCGGTACAACGAACAAATAGCGGAGACCTTGGGGTAATCCGTCACGATCGAGAAATATGTATCCGAAAATGGACCTCCGTAATCAATCAAACTGGCGATACAGCCTCAATAACAAATTTACGAGACGGAATTTTATCTGTTATTAATATATTCAAGGGGAAACGTTAAAAGAATTCGACGTCAAGATTTGTGTGACGTGGTGGACACGAATCCGGACAACTGGTTATATGTTTATAAGCGTATATGATTTTTTCTAGATCGACGATGGCGATTTTGCTCTGAATTCGGTCAAAAACACGACACGAAAAACCGGCGATCATTTGTCAAATTATCGAAATATTTAAATTATTGTTCGGTTCTTGGTCGGTGGGCGTAGGTAAGTCCGCTAATTAATCGCCGAGACGGGATCGTGTTTCTACTGTTTCGGCGTTTAAAACAAAACAAAATCGGGGCATTTTTCATTCGTTCGTTGTTTTTTTCTACCAGATGATCGGGTTTCCTGTGACCTTGTAGCGAAAATATTCCAAGATTAAAATTATCTTCATCCATAGTAAGAAGTTAAGAAAATTACAAAAACTCGCATAAATCCAAAGAAATTACCGGACCGTGATTTAATAATTGACTAAGTGCTTCAAAATATACTAAGAAATGGAATTATACAAAATCAAACAGAAAATACAAAATCAAACAGAAAATACAAAATCAAAAACAAAATCAGGATAACTACCAAATGAAGTAAGATCCTACGTCGATCGATTTCTCCAATATCAATGATAGTTCATGTTAAAGACCTCAAAACCAATTATAAAAAGACAAAATCTAGTACCTACACATCAGTTTGGTTTTATAAACAAATATTCAACAATTGATGAGGTGTGCCCAATTACAGACGATATTGAAAACGCCTAGAAAGACATAAAGGTCTACCCTGCAATATTTTTGGACGTACTCCAAGCCTTCGGGAAGGTTCGCCAAGCGACTCATCCACAAACTCCAAAAATTTTACTAAAGCAACATATTAATTCTTTTAGCTCTTACGTCTCAGTCAGAATATCATCACTACATAGTATAAAACAAAGTCGCCTTTTCTGTCCCTATATCCCTATGTGCGCTTAAATCTTTAAAACTACGCAACGGATTTTGATGCGGTTTTTTTCAATAGATAGAGTGATTCAAGAGGAAGGTTTATATGTATAACACATGCATAATATACTGAGGCAACATTGCTAATTTTAGAGGTTTCTAACGTGATGTCGTAAATTAACCTATTTTTTTAGGCTTATTTAGCAATTAGCAAAAACGCTGCCTAACCCTACGAGTTAGATCAAATTAATGTACTACAGTATTGTACTCCATAAAAAGGTCTACAAAAAAGTCCGCGATGGTGTTTATCTTTTAGGGATAACCCACATTAACCATTTTTATTGTTTACTTTTTACGTGAGAAAATGGCTTATTTACGAAGCTATTTTAAGCAATACGGCATTAATCCTTATCGAATTAAGTACCTTAAATACAGTGTGCAATTAATATAGATCAATATGGTTCCTTACAGTATGTAAATTAAACAAACATTTTCGACGATATTACAAATTTAAAATTTGCGTTTAAAAATGTGTAATGTAATAAAAATTGTATGAATTTAGATATTCCAAAGATAGCAGGAAATCTTCATAGTAAGTATAGGGGAAGAGGAATTGTTTTACTCCAAATTTAATGCGTGCAGGCCAAGGGCAGTAATGAATGAACCAAAAATACTGGATCGATTTTAATCATGTTTTCATTGAGTGACATAGGCATATATATTTTATGCCCGTGCAAAGTCGGAGCGGGCCGCTATGTCTTTATATACAACGTTCATATTTTTTCTGTAGTGTATTTAATTTAGTATCAGCATTGCACCCGTGCGAAGCCTGGGCGGGTCGCTAGTTTACAATAAAGAGATAAAGAAGTTGAACTCTAGTTGCTACCATGGTTATATTTGCTAATTGGTTGGAACCAGCAAAGAAGTTGCCAAAAAATTACAAAAGGTGAGTGACAATAAATGTAATTATTGATATAAAACTCTGTTGGAAGAAGCACATTGAAAATAAGATAACTGTACGACCCTCCAGCCTGATCGATATTAAACAGTACCATTGCGTCAATTCCCCATAGTACTAAACTTAAAATTACACGTGCAAAAGCTTCCTGTAATTTCCAATATTAGTTTACAAGTTATATTATTGATTAAACATTTTAAAAAGTTTATGGAGACTCTGTACCATGAAAACCAACATCGGCGATCGTGTCATACACACATTGATGATGTTAGACGATCTGGTAGTTTAATATCGACATTTGTTAGAAAAATTGAAAAAATTAAGTTGAGTAAGTTAGCTGACACTTTGATGATTTACAACCAATTAAAGCCGCAATCAATTTGTGACCCTGAATATCTATTGTTTTCGGCATTTTCAAACAAAGTAATATGATATATTACGCAGCGACCTAAATGATCAAAATAATCAATTATAACCAATATTTTGAATACTTTAGCCTACATCTGACAACCAGACGGCGACCGGTCGTCAGATGTATAAAAAATTCTTGAAAGCAATAGTGATAAGAGATTTTAACTTTTACTTATACATTATTGTGGCTGTATAATTAAATGTAGTTTTTATATTTACTATAATGTTAAAATAAAATATATTTCATAATATTTTTGTTCAATTACTTTATTTAGATTAGAATTTTTTTGTATGTTAAAGCCAAAGTTAATTCGGCAACATTGCAATATTTCGACGTCACAAATATCCACGATACATTACTAAAAAAACGTTGACTACACTATATATGTGAGACTGGATGAAATAATTATTCCCTACTCTACATCTGAATCATAAACCATCTAAAAAAAGCGATGAAAATTTTTTTCTTTGACCTAAGACTTATGGAGTGATGTGACAACGTTACAATCAGGCTGGCATATTTTCGTTTAACCAAATATCCATTTCTATGTCACACTAAGTAAATTAAATTTGTATGCTTCCTGTTTCATGAAAAAAAGAAGGCGTTTTAATTAATGTGTCGCTACCCAAAAAAAAAACTCGATCGCTATCTCATTGGTAGAATTCGAACGTTCGTACGGTCCGAACAGGAAAAAAACACTCTAGTTTTTCGACGATTAATGGTGATTAAACGAAATTTTAAACGAAAAGTGCGTATTGCCCATTCTGGGAGATAACACCGTACAATACACCCACGTATCTGTTCGGTTATGTTATCAAAACATTGCAGTCGTGTAGATTAGATACATGGGTTTACGTTATAATGGAAAAAAATGTTTTTAAAATTAGTTTTTATATTCTTTAATTGTAGTCGATGTTTTTAAATTGCGTATATTTTATTGTTACTCAAATGGATTTAATTGTTTCAATATATAAATTTGATTTGATTTTTTTTTCCATTTAAAATTTTTCATATTAACAACAAGGTTCTGCGTTGCTTTGTTGTAGAAAAATAACACCTTTCTTCGCTTGATCTGATGAAACTTTAGTCCAACCAAAACAATCATAATACATTTCTAGTGATTGGTTTTACAAGTATAATCAGACTCTATATTATCCTCACTGATGTAACTGATATGGTTTGGCCTATATTTTTTATTAATATCCTTGGATAAGAAAAATACATCTTAATATAGGTAATATATCTTTGAATTTCCAAAAATATACCCCCAAAATTAAGCCACAAGCAGATTATTATATTAATAACCGACGTTATTTTAGGAGGTGTTCTCAATTATAATATGGCTTAAGATTCAATATCATCTTATATCAATTTGTATTAATCCCATATATTTCGAATGGATTTAAATTTAGCCATATCAGTATGAAAATGTTCTTTTGTGTAAAAAATATCTTGTTTGTTTTCATTTAATTGTTAAGTTGTCTTCATCAATGTGTACCACTGTGCTTCTTAAGAATTTCAGCACTATATTGTAACGTTATATCGTTAATAAATGCTGGGGTTTCTTAGTTATAACATTTCTTGTAATAGATCTAGCAGACTATTTAAATTAATGTGCTTTCGTTTCATATTTTAGCAGCAAACAAGAATATCATGATGAAAGAAGAAGTATCCATGGATCTTCGAGATTATGATATTGTAGTTATATATCATCGACGTTAGAACATTACACATCGAAAAATATGGAATCCAGTCCCTATACAATGCTTTCTTTTAATTGTTTTAGCTGTTCCGGGAAACAGCAGAAACTGTATATCAAATTATGCTTGTTAATAGCAGTTTTAGATAAACACTATTCAAATTTCAATAGTTTAACACAGTAGCTTTGGTCGAATGCACAAGAAGTACTATTAGGTTAGTAACAAAATCAATATATTTCTGTGTTTCCATGCAGTCTATTTATATCTTTTTTCAATTATCGTTTTGTGTACGTTAGTACCGTTCTGTACAATAACAATTTCAGATTATTACAATTAATGATATTAATGTCAAACAACCATTACTCCATTAATTATTTGTCAAGAGAAAAAAAACTAGTTCTACTTTTTTCCCGTTAATCTAACGTCCACCGACAGTCACTCCGATCATTGATTTTGATAGGATAATTTATTGTATTATATCAGAAAAATATTTAAAAATACGGTGCTTTTTAACGTTCGGCGATTAGATACCCGACCTTGGAACTCCTCGCCACGAAAGGCAATTAATTAACGCAATTATTTTGTAATTCTTCGGTAAAATTGGACTTCGACTTTACCGGCCCATTTTCGACCGGTAACGTTGCGAGGTTCCATTGTGTTCTACACGGGGGTGTTCGGGTTCAGTACCGTGAATATGTGTCTGTAATTTTAATTAGTTTCTCGCCCGCTTCCGTGGTCGAATTACCTTTCGATTATAGACAGGAAAAAAATGTCGACCTCAGGTTACTACTAATCGAGTATAAAAATAGTTTCTTGATAGAAAATAAAAGCTGATTGTCGAAAAAAAATAATCGTATGGTGCATGTTGATTCAGATGTGTTGATCATATGATCATAGATATTTAGGTTTTTAACGAATCAAATCTTCTTTGATCATGCTTCATCCATTGTTCAGATCTAGGCTATCACATTTTATCTATTTTTAATCCCACGTAACGAATCTATTCGATTAACTTTATGCTTTTTAATCAAGGAATTACTGATTGTATGATATTTAAGGAGCATTTCTTGTCACAAAGTCTCGTTAGAACAAAATTGGCTGAAAAGTTACTAACACCTAGATGGCGCTAGATTTATTGCCGCTTTCGCATTCGCCGCTTTTTCAGTTGGCCACTAACCCTCGGAAAAAAGCTGTCAAAATTTCATGAAATTCTACTCATAAGTTTGCCAGTTATCGCGCTAAGAGTAACACTGCTTTTGTTATTTTCAAAAAAATGTATCAAAAATAATTTCATGTTTTATCTCTACATGTGCTTCTTGACGGGAAAAACTACCGTTCAAGCGAAGAAATGGCTTGAAAAGTGTTATAAGGATTCCGTTCCATCACAAACAACAAGAAAACGTTCGTTGGCTGATTCCAAACGTGGTCGTAGAGACAACGATGATGCAGGTCGTAGTGGACGTCCAAATGAGACGGTAACGCCAGAAAACATCAAAAAAATTCAGAAAATCGTTTTGAATGATCGAAAAGTGAAGTTTCGCGAGTTCGCTAACATCGTAAAATATGATAAAGCTCTGTTCAAAGTGGGTGCCGCGTTTGCTCACCGTTGACCAAAAACTAGAACGTGTTGATGATTCTAAGCAGTGTTTGGCCATGTTTAAGCGTAACAAACCGTAATATTTGCATCGATATATGACAATGAATTAAACATGAACCCATCACATCATTCCGGCATCAAAACTATCATCATCATCTGAGTGGACTGCAACTGGAGCAACTATTTTGAGGCAAAAGATAAATCGTTCTACAAATGTGGTATTGAGATGTTAGAGTTAGTTGTTGTTAGTTTAAGTAGTACTGGGAAGTAACGACTGAACGTCATACTTGTGTGTATCAAATCCCTACCGAAATCACAAACATTACTCTTTAAACCAACCATATTACACAATTAGAAAGGCAAGCGAGGCAATCCAAACAACGTGGATTACTTTTTCGCGCGCCCAACAGCCCCAGCCACCTAGACGACGCGATGTGCGACCTTCCCCAAATAAAAAACTGGCATTCTTGTTGCCGTTTTCACCCGGCCAAGGTAAAATAACAATGGCGGAATCGAGCCATTGTTATGAGACCCACAGCCTACTCGGCGAATTTAAATAAATCGAGAATTTATATGGTTTAAGGATTGGCGATAAAACGTAATATATTTACCATGAAAATATATATATAATAAAAACAACGTAAAACTGAAAGGTGTTGATGCTTCTACGTACTATACATATATACATGCGTACCGGGAATGGATAACAGTTTATGGGTACTTGATTTTAGAAAAAAAAATGAAAAATTTATGAAGATTGGGAATTAATTTCGAGGGAACTTTCACTTTGAAACACTGAACAATGTCAAAAGTTCTACATGTATTTCGTCACCATATTCAGCTTAGATAGATGTACTTGAAACCGCAGAATTCGTTAGTCTACATGTATCTTGTTGCAAAATGAAAAAAACTCTACATCATCTAGTCACCATATTCAGCTTAGATAGATGTACTTGTTTCCAGTTTGTAGAAAACCCATTCAAAACCACTTTTGCGATGCAGAATTGGTTAGAAAATAAGAATGTAGAACTTATAACATTGTTGGATTTAATTTATTAAGATTGTTAATTCATTTTGGAGTATCTTGTTGAAATGAAATTAAACCTTTCAATGTTGTTAACAGTGAACAAAGAATACCTTGGACAAACTGAAAAATATGACGACACAAAACCTGCAGAAAAAGTTCGCATTCGATTTCAATTGTTTTTGTAATGAGTATTAAAAGAAAAATTACGTTTATACAAATCTTCATGTTACAAAATTTATAAAAATCTACATTATCTAGTCACCATATTCACCTTAGATAGATGTACTTTTTCCTAGTTTATAAAATAACCATTTAAAACAACTTTGGGTGTGTAGAACTGGCTAGAAAATAAGCATATAACAGTTTACGGATATTTGTTTTATAAAAAAAATCTTGAACATTTTTTGGATTCATTTATTTCAGATTGTTAATTCATTTTAGGCGATCTTCTGAATCCATTGCCTTGGTTAAACTGAAAAAGATAATGAACTCAATATCCAACAATATTGAAATTGAACTGAGTATTGAAAGAAAAAGTATGTTATACAAGTAGAAACGACATGAAAAATCACCACATGTACAAGGCAGTTGTCCTTTTTTCTGGTTTATAGAACGACTTAAAGTAACTTTTGGGATATTGATTTGGTAAGAAAATTTTTTCGGTTGACTGAACTAAACACCACCAAATGGAATATAAAAAACAGATAGTTAAATTATTTAATATTAATAAACAGTTAAATCTACTAGTGTCTGAATGAACCTCCAACCATTTTTATGGTATTTCTCAGTTATTTAATGGGTTTTTTCGCTTTTAGTAGCGAATATCTCCTCGCCCGCCGCCAAATTAAAATTACGCTACTTATTATAATACATTTAAAGGAGAATAAGGATGAACCGTCCGAGAATAACAATGTGTCCGTCCTGTTAGTTAGTTGTGTTTTTTATTTATTTTCTCATCAATATTTATGCTTTCGAGTTTTTTTTTCGTTCAAAATAGGAAAAAGAATTATTCAGCATTCGCGGGTATATACATACATACATATATATAGCGCGAATGAACTCTGCTGAAAAAAAGTTAAAATCGTAAAATGTAATTTTATTTACAAAAACCGGTCGCGTCTAATAGCTTTTCGTTTTTTCGTGCTGGTTTGGGGTTTTCTTTTACGCGATTAATGCAAATATTGAGATATGATAATAAAAAGGCTCTCGAATGCGAGAGGTACAAGTGTATGAATTATATATAAATTGAAATCTGAGTTCGTAAAACAACATAAACAAAAAATATCTGCGATGTAGGGTTATGTCCGTCAATTTTGAATCAATATATTTCAAAAATAATAAAACATTTATATACATATCTCTGAATACGTTATATATCAAGAGCTTCTGACTATTTATTCGTATAACAAAAAGCATTTATTGAAAAATTGAAATGAAAATTTGTTCCAATATTGTGATGAAAAACGTGACGAAAAAACATCGTGCATCGATCTGAACCAGTGGTAATCAGAGAGGGCTATGTTTGGCGAGTACGAGAGTTTATTTGTCTTTGTTGGTCATCCAGTCCGTTCTAAATTATTTATATCAAAATCGCTACTTTTAAATCAACGAAATTAAAACCTAATTGTGAGATATGACGTAGCAGCATCGCCCAAATTTCTAAAAATCTTTAAATAAACAACAATAGTAATGAATATTGAAAATGCAGTTTTGTGCGTTTCATGATAAGCGTTTGTATACACCGAATAACTCAATAATACTAAAAGGAAAACTATTTTGGTTATTTTACATAGGGAAAGATTTTGTTGTGATACTTTTTCACCAATAAATATATCCCGCTGATAACTTTAGTAGTAGTTCTACAAAAACCACGTTTTTCTTTAATTTTTTGAACTACTGACAGAGAGGCATCATTGGAGCTAGTTTAGATTAAAAATTATGTTAAGTAGATAGTGATGTTTTTATAAATCTATTATTGTCTTAACCCAGAGTCGTAAAAACAATGCTTAACATGTTCAAAAGTTATAATCTCTTATATATAAATATAAAATAAAATAATTAGTGCATATATTTTCAAGCTCATTATATCTTCTAAACTATCAATGATGCTACTTAAATGAGTTTTAAAATTAGATTATTTAAGACTTAACAGCCTAGAGCCTAAATATATATATATATATATATATATATATATATATATATATATATATATCAAGCTCTTTACATATCTTTTAAACTGTTAATGATCCCATATAACTGAGTATTACATTTCATCTAAGAGTTATACAAAACATTGCGAACATTATTAGAAACCATAAACTTTCAAAAATATATTTGACAGAGTTCACGGAAATTTTGAAGAACTAATTTGAACTGAATTTGAAGTCATGTAATTTACCGAAATCCACTGAATAGTTTTTCAGGTTCTTTATACATATCTTTCAAAAAGTTAACGAACCCATATAAACTTAAACATTAAACCCCACTTAAACCCCCGATATTACCAGCATTTCACCTTCAATTAGCTTATGAGTCAAAAACGCAATCCTCAAAAATTATATTTGACAAATAGTTCATTAAGTCGACGAAGAAGTTTCGTGAACTAGGTAATCAAACCGATCGAAACCCGCGTTCTCGACGGACAAAAGCACCGGGAACCGGAGAAAAAAAATAATTACACACATTTTTTCCCTTCCACACCAATCAGATCCATTCTCAGGGCAAAACACAAATATTAATGATCAAAAATAGTTTATTATTGTACGCGACGTGCTATCATCAATCATCTCGCGGTGGTTCAAATTTAAATAAAAGAAACTCGAATAGAACCGGTCATTTATCTCTGTTCCTCTCTTCTGCGCGGTGTGGTCTTTTTTCATCCATCGAGAGGTAATTGTATGGAATAAGACGAAAATCGGTATAATTAGTCATATGTGTATTGTACGAGTATATAATATTATGTAAAATAGCGTAGAGAATAGCTCTATTTCAAACTCAATAATTATGGTTTTCTCGAATTAATCTAGCAGTCTTTTAATATATTAAAGTCTTCTTTTTACCAACGGATGCTTATCTGGACTGGACCTACCGTTTAACGTGAGCTCCGAACCACGGTCCTCGGTATTAATCCTACCGACTTGCCAGTGACCATCTTAAGATATCATCCAAGACAAACCAAGAAGACATCCGGTCTTACCCACCACTGGCGTGACTAGGATGGTTATCCCCTGTCGAATTTTCCACTGTTGTCTAAAGACATTTACAATTACACAATCACAAACTGTGACTATCTGAACTGACTATCGCAATAGTAGGAGGACCGTGTGGAGACATCTTACTTTTTACCTTGCGGTATTTAGTTAAAATAGTTTAATAATTACGAGGAAACAGAACTAAACTAATTTCAATTTATTTAAATATATACTTAAAAAATACAATAATAGGTGGTTCTAATTAACAGTTGTTTAAGGATGACTTCTAGACCGAATTCGTCTGGTTTTTTTTTCTTGTGTACATACGGCAAAAAAAGCACGTGAAACAGCTGCCGGTGATTTCATGCCTAACCCTGATAATTTAATCGCAATTAGCGTATAGGCGAATGTTCCGATTTCAGGAAATTTTTATACAAATATTGGCGATTATTGTTATATCATTAGATATCGTTATGGCAGTCGTGTTAATTTGAGACGAATAACGATAATGCCAATAAAATTGATAAGACATGGAAATAACTTGGAGGAAAAGTTCTGTTGTACGTACAAGTCGAAATAAGTTTTATACCAAGAAATAATATATAATTCTCTAAAACTATAGTCCATTCCAAGTTTCTTGTACATACGTCATCAATATATTTAACGTATTTCGGAATCAGACAATATTTTCCTTCTCATTTTATTCTCGTTAAAAAGAGACACTATGCTTTTTGATTTGTTCGAACACGTAAACGAATGAGGCTGTCAAAGTCGTCCGGTTGTATGACGTATGCAATAAGAGGTTATAACTCTAGCCTATAAACTATTGATGCTGTGTAATTAACTCTAGCTTTTAGATGTACTATAATGTTAAAATAAATCATATTTGATAACATATTTGTTCAATTATTTTATTTAGATTGGAATTTTGTCGTATTTCAAACCCAAACTGAACTCAAACTCACAGTTGATGCGGCAATATTGCGACGTTTTGACGTCACAAATTTCTTTCACAAAATAACTTTGAATATATTATAAATGAGTATGGTATTAAGAAAAAGTAGTGATTCTCTAAATGTATAATATTGTAATTTCTAGCTTGTAAATGAATTCAGATAAATACATGATACCTAACATGATGAAGTATCAAATATAATAAAAATATAATTTAAATAACGAAAAATACTTTCAGTTTTCTGGCTATACTGAAAACTCAGATAAGCTCATAAAGTAACACAAATATTGTTATTTTCCTTTACTAGATTTAACATACGTGTAGTTCTTCTGTCTTGTAATCTGTAATTGGTATTAAAATTCAGACAATGTTGACGATAACTAACTGGTCAAAAGAATAATATTTATAAAAACTGAAAAGGTTTTAATATAAAATACATACATTTCTATCATATTTTTTCTGAAGTTAAGATGTCCTACGACCAAGGAAAAATATTGTTATTTTTATTTAACAGATTTACTCTTGATTTCTTGTTTATCTTTGCGATAATTATTGATATAATTGTAAAAAAATAGAGTTATATAAAAAATCCAATCTGGGAAAAGATATTCCAGTAATTTAGTACGTTTTGTTATTTTTTTGTAACTGAACTCCGATAACTCCACAAATGATGAATGAATGAATAATATATGTTGAAAGCTCAGCATAAAAACTGGGGAATATATATATATATATATATATATATATATATATATATATATATATATATATATATATATATACTTCAATTAAATGGTACTGGTACTATTTTGATTGTATCTATTGTGTTGACACGCACATATTTCTAATCATTTTTTGCTTTAATTAACCTAGGGCCAATCCCTAATGTCGCACAGAAACAAAAGAATGTCGTAAGACATCGATGTAGGATTGGGAGACATTATATTTGACTTGGACGGACGTAGAAAGTGTCTCGATGATAAAGATCTCGCACCAATAATTATTTGAGGTTATCGAGGCGGAAAAAAATGATTTAGTAACAACACCCGCATGTGTTGCTTTGTTGTTGTTGTTTTTGTGCTGTTGGTACAGCTCGGTTTGTCCTCCCACTGTTTAACGCAACGATGTTGTCAATCATCGATTTTTACCGGCTGTATCTCGTTTAGAATTCGGTTGGGTTCGGTCTTGGTCCGATGATGATGGTGGCATATCGAATGATGAAATAATTAAAGAGGGTTATTCGATAATAAATTCGCAACGTTCTTTCCAAAGATATCTTTATTTGTTGGTACAGTGGGTTTTAAATATAGTGAAAAAATAGTGACCTACTTTTACATTCAAAGATGATTTGAATGCATTTATTATCTGAATTATATAAAAAGAGTGAAGAATGATAATGAGATTCTGTGAATATATTGGAATAATGTTCGATAAAACAATTCACATATTAGGCATAACTCTTCCAGGCATAACGAGATAAAATAAATTAATTGAAAAGTGTTGATATTAGGAAAAAGTGCTGATGTTACACGCACTGAACTTCACGTGTATTTTTCTTATTTGATTTTTTATTTTTTCCCGAATTGTAGCAAGTTTATTGGTGAGCACTGATCGTGGGATAGAATAGAATGAATATACATGAAAACATTAAGCTTGCCATCTAGACTAAAAAAATCTATGAATTAATTTAAATAAAACAAAATCAACACATAGTTTTCACAAATAAGACGTTCAAGTCACAACTTGGCTTCATTAAGGACATGCAAATTCCATATGCCAACATAGTAAAATTCAAACTCAACATCAAGTCCAGGATTGATTGCCAAATTCCTAAGTGGCACAAGGGTTCAAGAATATTTCGGGTGGGATCGCTTTCGTGATCTAGAAATTGGAAGGAAGAGTCCAGAACTATGTCAACATGGAAGGAAAAAATGTCTGAACATTGATTCCTTGGAAATATTTTAGTTGTAGTTATTTGTCAGTATGTTAAGAGAGAAAAAATTAATGACAAGTACTGTATATATAGTCTGTTCGAAGTTCTTTTATATATACGTCATTTAAATTTGTGACATTAAAACGTCGCAATGTTGCCGCATCAACTCTGAGTTTTAGTTCACTTTGGCTTTAACATACAACAAAATTCTAATCTAAATAAAATAATTGAAAACAAAAGTGCTATCAATTATAATTTATTTTAATATTATAGTACATCTAAAAAGTACAGTAAATTATACAGCCACAATAGTTTATAGGTTAGAGTTATAACGTCTTATTACTAATGCTTTCAAGAATTTTGCATACGTCTGACAACCGGACGATTTTGACAGGCTCATTCTTTACGTGTTCGAAAATGAGAAGGAAATATTGTCTGATTCTAAAACGAATTTACAAATTGCGACAGGAAATTCATTAAACATCTTGATGAAGTATGTAGAAGAAAACTTGAATGACTATATATATTAAATCATCATTATTAATATGAATCTAATTTTAATGCATCTTGTAGAAATTGATGACTAAATAGAACTGCATAAAATTATGTATAAATATTGAACCTAGGAAAAAGTATTGGCCCTTTTTCTGTGATTATTGATAGTTGTACAGATAAAAAACGTACATTGGGGGGTAAGAAAAAGGTCGCGGTTTTTAATTAAATTTACATATTTCTATCTGTCGATGGGAAACGTGGAACCTTTGTCTGTTCCGATGTGGTTCTCGATAAAGTAGACGCCCAAAGGACATGGTAGCAATTACATTTTAAAGCTTTACGACAGCAATAACCGACTGGAGCGGTTCTGGTGTACGGTGACATAGCCGTTCTGATTTTAATCTATCAATATCGAGACCTCGCCCCTATATACTACTCTCGAACGGTCACACATACACATACTCATATACACACCCACGCCCGAAGTCGTACGGTATGTGTACGTATGTGTCTAATAATTTGTGGGACACTTTAATGTATGTCCAGCTAGTTGTGAAATATTAACCGGCGCGATATGGACTTATTATATTATTTCGTCAGAAAATGCCGGGTTTAATGGTACCGAGTGTAAATGTTCTGGTACACATCTGTGGGTCTAATGAACCGCCGCTAAGGAAGTATAAGATATCGAGCCGAGTCGAGTCGATTCCACTAAGACCAGCTGTTGGGATCGGATCCATCGTAGTCGTATTTTCTTTTTTTATATCAAAAATGTTTTTATGTAATTAAAGTTATTTAGAAACGAAGAATCTTGTCTGTGAGAACTTTTAAAACTATTTTTAATATATTAAAGGGAGCTGTCTGCTTCTGGTTGATGTCAACTCAATCTGAAACTAGTTCTGCAATATTTTTTAACATTTTTAATTATTTACTCTCGTTACTACAGTTGTCAATAACATTACTGAGTGGACCGAGAAATGGTGAATAAAAATTAATGTAATAAAATAAACATACATACAAAAAAAGTATGATTCTATAGGAATTCTCTTTGAAACTCAGCAAATATTAATACTAACGCTTTATTGGAAACGAGGACATCCATAAAGATCTTTAAACAGTCAGGGAAGAAATTAAATAGTATATGACAAAAACACCGAGAGAAACTGCGCAAACATAAAAACATACAAGGTACCACACCTTTTCGACAACAGTGGACTTGGTGACCACATAAAATCCCTTTGAATTATGTAGTTAAATTATGGATGAAAACTGTGTCATTTTGTAAAACTATGTAGTTAACTATGAAATCATAAATGTCGACTTTAAGAGCAATAAGAACTATTTGTAATATATGTGCCAAGTGCTTTTTAAAAATTTGTTGAGATATCGATAAAGAGTTATTTATTTACAATTTCAATGATATAACATCAAAAAACAGCAAGACTTTGAAACATTTTGATATTATGAATCTGTTGAAGATGATGAAGATGAAGTTTTTAAAAAAATTATCCATAAGTATTTTAAGAGTAGAAAATAGTCCTTTAAGAATTCCTAAAATCCATCAGATAATTCTTCAGACATCTCATTTGTTTTGAGAGATAAATAATACATAACATTTAATTAACAGAATATGGTAATGTTTAACATTTATTAACAAAACTATTAAAATACTTTGGTTTCTTGTCAATATAGTTGGAGACATTTATTATTCACTAATAATTAAAAGACTCAGGTATAATATTCTACCATTGAACTAAATGTAATACTATTGTTTCTTCATCAAAAAGTCCATGAGGAGAATGGGTCATGTTAAACAATGCTTGAGTAACACTGCTATTTCTATATTCAATTTTCAAACAAGAGCAGAAAATAGTCCTTTAAGAATTCCTAAAATCAACCAAAGATAATTCTTCAGACATCTCATTTGTTTTGAGAGATAAATAATACATAACATTTAATTAACAGAATATTGCAATGATTAACATTTACTAGCAAAACTATTAAAAGACTTTGTTTTCGTGTCAATATAGTTGGAGACATTTATTATTCACTAATAATTAAAAGACTCAAGTATAATATTCTACCATTGAACTGAATATAAGACTATTGTTTCTTCGTCAAAAAGTCCATGGGGAGAATGGGTCATGTTAAATAATGCTTGAGTAACATTGTTATTTCTATATTGAATTTTCAAACAAGAGCAGAAAATAGTCCTTTGAGAATTCCTAAAATCAACCAAAGATAATTCTTCAGACATCTCATTTGTTTTGAGAGATAAATAATACATAACATTTAATTAACAGAATATTGCAATGATTAACATTTACTACCAAAACTATTAAAATACTTTGTTTTCTTGTCAATATAGTTGGAGACATTTATTATTCACTAATAATTAAAAGACTCAAGTATAATATTCCACCATTGAACTGAATGTAATACTACTGTTCCTTCGTCAAAAAGTCCATAGGGAGAATGGGTCATGTTAAACAATGCTTGAGTAACATTGTTATTTCTATATTGAATTTTCAAACAAGAGCAGAAAATAGTCCTTTAAGAATTCCTAAAATCAACCAAAGATAATTCTTCAGACATCTCATTTGTTTTGAGAGATAAATAATACATAACATTTAATTAACAGAATATTGCAATGATTAACATTTACTAGCAAAACTATTAAAAGACTTTGTTTTCGTGTCAATATAGTTGGAGACATTTATTATTCACTAATAATTAAAAGACTCAAGTATAATATTCTACCATTGAACTGAATATAAGACTATTGTTTCTTCGTCAAAAAGTCCATGGGGAGAATGAGTCATGTTAAATAATGCTTGAGTAACATTGTTATTTCTATATTGAATTTTCAAACAAGAGTAGAAAATAGTCCTTTAAGAATTCCTAAAATCAACCAAAGATAATTCTTCAGACATCTCATTTGTTTTGAGAGATAAATAATACATAACATTTAATTAACAGAATATTGCAATGATTAACATTTACTACCAAAACTATTAAAATACTTTGTTTTCTTGTCAATATAGTTGGAGACATTTATTATTCACTAATAATTAAAAGATTCAAGTATAATATTCTACCATTGAACTAAATGTAATACTATTGTTTCTTCATCAAAAAGTCCATGAGGAGAATGGGTCATGTTAAACAATGCTTGAGTAACACTGCTATTTTAAGAGCAGAAAATAGTCCTTTAAGAATTCTTAAAATCAATCAAAGATAATTGTTAAGACATCTCATTTGTTTTGAGAGATACTTAATAACATTTAATTAACAGAATATTGCAATGATTAACATTTACTACCAAGACTATTAAAAGACTTTGTTTTCTTGTCAATATAGTTGGAGACATTTATTATTCACTAATAATTAAAAGACTCAGGTATAATATTCTACCATTGAACTGAATATAAGACTATTGTTTCTTCGTCAAAAAGTCCATGGGGAGAATGGGTCATGTTAAACAATGCTTGAGTAACACTGTTATTTCTATATTCAATTTTCAAACAAGAGCAGAAAATAGTCCTTTAAGAATTCCTAAAATCAACCAAAGATAATTCTTCAGACATCTCATTTGTTTTGAGAGATAAATAATACATAACATTTAATTAACAGAATATTGCAATGATTAACATTTACTACCAAGACTATTAAAAGACTTTGTTTTCTTGTCAATATAGTTGGAGACATTTATTATTCACTAATAATTAAAAGACTCAAGTATAATATTCTACCATTGAACTGAATGTAATACTACTGTTCCTTCGTCAAAAAGTCCATGGGGAGAATGGGTCATGTTAAACAATGCTTGAGTAACATTGTTATTTCTATATTCAATTCTCAAACAAGAGCAGAAAATAGTCCTTTAAGAATTCCTAAAATCAATCAAAGATAATTCTTCAGACATCTCTCTTGTTTTAGGAGATAAATAATATATAACATTCACCAGTATACTGTAATGCGTAACATCTACTAGCAGAACTATTAAAGTACTTTGTTTTTTGTTAATTTAGTTGGATAAATCTATTATTCAGTAATAATTAAAGGGCTGTAGAATTACCATAAAAAATATCAATCTCTAGTTTGTTTAAAGTGAGTCTCTCTGTCGACCACCTATTTTATTCGATAATAATTACCGGAGAATCTACCAAACGGTGCCAACCGAACATTTCTCATCTCGTTGTGACATCAAACAAAAACCTAACGTATTTGGCAAGGAGGCACAAATAAATCGGCCGTTCGTTAAGCTCGTTAATTATCGATATTTATTGATCGATGCGGTTTTTCGGATAGAATTCTAGCGTCGAGCGCGAGGAAAGAAAAACAATCGCCTCGGCGCGCGAAACCGCCTTAAAAATGCCCCGCGGGAGCCGAGAAATTTAATTTTCCGCGATCGTCTCTCGTAAGGAATTTTTTGTCGAAACTGCAACTTTCTTCGATTGTTTTTTCAACGCATCGGAATCGATTAGCGGCCACCGCGAATAATATCACATACCGATTTTCGACGTTTCGAAAGAAAACGCGCGCTACCGCGCTGTTTCCAGCATGTACAACTAGATGGCATTATTTCTCTCGTGTCCGAATATAAAATGCACGAGTTTGGAATATTTTTCCCAGCGTATTGTATGTGTGTGTGTATGCGCGTTGGTTTTTAGGTAAGAATTCGCGAATTCGCCTCGCCATCGGCATACCAAAGACGTACTCGATATTCTTCGTCATTCATTTGTTAGAAAAACAACTGAAATTACCATATTAATTATCCGATCGGCTACACCAACAAAATAATTATGTTAAAAGAACATCATCAACAAAGACACGATGATTGATGCAATAAAACACACACTGGGTCGCGTAATCCAATAAATTGATACAATCACAATTGGAAACAATGTTTTAAAGAAAAACCACCGTTGTATCTAACACAAACATAATTTTAAAACAATAAAATCAAACCTGCTTGATGAGCATATTTTTAACGATGTTTTTTTTGTGCTGTATTGCAAAACT
Source organism: Rhynchophorus ferrugineus (assembly GCF_030347505.1). Taxonomy (NCBI): domain Eukaryota; kingdom Metazoa; phylum Arthropoda; class Insecta; order Coleoptera; family Curculionidae; genus Rhynchophorus; species Rhynchophorus ferrugineus. The sequence goes on along the minus strand of NW_027472582.1, from coordinate 7,340,853 downwards.
GATGACCCACAATATATGTAATAAAAGAATCTCGCATATAGGAATCTAAAAACAAATATGAGCATGAGTTTAGCATTTTTAGAAAGAACTACTGTTTCAAAGTTAAAACCCCGCGGCTTTTATCATTTATTTGGAAAATTATTAGTGAGTGATCTGAGAAATGGTATTGTGTCTTGTGCCTGTATAACGAAATCGAATTGATTTGTCTGAATCTTATCAAGCTACAGATATAAAAAAACATGATTATAATAAAAACCGTAAAAATGAAAGCTAAACTTTTTTCTCATATGGTCTACGTTCTGCGAAATACTGTTGAATATTGAAATTTATTTGATTACTAAAATTTTGCTAAGATTGACGACAATTATTAAGATATCCTAACTTTTTGACCTTGTTTCATGAGGCTGATAGTGATTAGGACTGTAAATTTGTCTCTAACATTATATATTTAGTTTCTTAAAGCACATGTTGACTATCCACTGATTGTGTGAAATGGTTTTACATCATTATTTAGTCAAGGAAAGAGAATTTAGATGGTAAAGCTTGTTTTAGGCGCCTGTTGTTTTTGGATAATCGTCGTTAGACTGATCGATGAATGATGATCGACAGAGATTAAAGTAAAGACTCGTATTTTTGATGCAAGCCGTGAAAATGTCGAAGGTTTGATGACGCCTCCAGCGTATTATGTATCAAATCTGTTAAAAGCTCTTTTTGATCGTTATGAACGGATTGTTAAGAAAGGATTGAACATTTTGATGAACACATGTTAATCTGATCACTGATTGAGTTATTTGAGCTTGTAATTAGAGCGAGAAATATTTGAATTCTGTAGGGCAATTTCTGATTACCCTACTATTGACAACATTATACAGATTTTCGGAAGCTCAGTTTATTTTCTGTTTTACACATTTTCTTCAGGGGGGAAATGGTGCCTGCAAAGTCACGCTGTTTCATGATCTTAAATATTAGGAATGATGGTATAGTTAAATTTTGTTGTAATGCCAATGAAAACTTGATAGGAAAAGCTTGTGTTGGGCGTCTGTTGTTTTTGGATAAAATCTCATTAAAACTGGCCAAGCCCTAAAATCTCTTTTTAATTTTATTTTATATTTTTTTGTTGTATAATGATCATTAAGTATTAATAAAGTTTGCAATATGTTTAGCCTATTTCACCAGCTGGTTAACACCAGAGTTATTGTAATGGTGCTTTAAAATAATTGGTTTCTTGTAAGGATTGAGGATTCTGATGACTTTCATGTTACATTTGATGTTACGAGACCGATGGCGATGATCTCCATGCGGTTGCTTAGCTGAAAGAGGAGTTACTCGTGTTGATTGAGCGCTTTACGATTTTCATGTTACATTTCGTACAGTTTACATGTTATGAGACCTAGGGCGATGGTCACCAGGTCACTGTTTAGCTGAAAGAAGAGTTTCTCGTGTCGATTGAGGGCTTTACCTTTGCAATGTCACTTGTATCCAAAACACCTTACGAATCGTTCATTGTTTCGCACCAAATAACTGAACTGAAGCAAAATCCATCCGACAAGGCACTTGGGGTTGGGGGGACGAGCCGTTCGTACACCGACCAAACACAGTTCTGTCGATGATGCTAGAGTCTGATCGAATAGAATCAGAGGGGCAAACACTAGAATAACTCGTGAACGATGGAGGCACTGCGAACGTAAACGGTTTGCCGCTCGTGCGTCTTATTGATGCCGCTGCAGGCGTCGTGGTCGCGGTTTTTCGTTTGCAGGACGCGACCCTCAAAAACTACTACGCTACGCAAACCGGCACGTACGATACAACGGTCCGCGTCCGACTCTGGGCGCGTGAAGTTCCCCGATTCCGTGAGCTCGGGCCGTCGTCGAGTCGCGTCGCTCCGGCTTCCCCCACCACCGGCCCCCGGCCCGCCGCGGTTCGAATCGGAATTTCTATAAAATTGTGCGATTGTGATTCGCCAGGGGGCCGGGCCACGGCGGGGAGAGGGACGAGCGCGACGGACGGCCGTATTTTCGGTGTACGGGCGTCGGACGGTTGCGCGAGGGGGGCGGAGGTGGACCTTGACATTGCGGGATTTGCGCTCGAAGGGCCGAAATTTTCGCGATCGCGCTTGTCACGTTTCTCGCCGCTCTATTCGGTCACGGCTGACTCGGATCTCTTCGGGTCTGACCAGGTTGTTTATGGTTTTGTAAGCGTTTCCAAAGATTTTGTTCCAATCTAAAACTAACCACTCATCATGATGTTTTTTGTACTAATTATGTATTCCAACATACGATTATCGAAATTATTATTGTTCTTTAATTCTTGAATAATACTTTTAAAAAAATTTTAAGAATTTTTAAAACGTTTGATTCTAATTCTGTTTCTATTTCTGTTTAATATTTGCCATATATAGGAAGGACTATAAGAAATATATGAGTAATTACCATAATTTTCTCTACCGAAACTCACAAATTAATAATACTATTTAAACTAATTGTTGTTTTTAAATTATTCATTTTAATACATTTTAAAACTTGCAAGAAGATTATTGAAAGTTTTAATTTCGACATCTATTTTTTGCCTTTTAATAATTAATGTCACCCATTTAAGAGTGCATATGTGCCAGCCTAGGAATTTATAATTAATTTAGATTTTAAAAAAATTGAAAGCCTTGTTTTTATTTCAACACGTGATCACACACTTTTAAGACACTACAATAAATGTTTACAATCATTTATTGTAATGAGACTCACAAATTAGGTATTATATATATGTATTATAACATATATATATATATATATATATATATATATATATATATATATATATATGTTATAATATATATATATGTAATAATGTGTGTTCATAGATTTTACTAAGTCACTTCATCAAAGCCTTGATACCTTCAAGACCAAGGTAGAAATGCCGAAAATACCATTTTTATATCTCACAGAAACTCAAGAAATAAAAGATATAAGATAATTGAAAGAAGGGGGAGACGAAAGAATCATTGAACATTGGGCTTAACAGGAATCAAGTATAAAAATGCAAAAACTGCTTAGAGATTAATTGAGAGTACTCATCATTTGTGATATAATTTATTTTAATAATTTCATAATACTTTGATGGCCAAACCATCGAATGTTTTTAGGATGCATACCCCCATATTACGTCTCCAGCAAACTGATTCAGCGAGTAATAACATATCCCCTAATAACGAGTGCTATTCGAAGTATTAGTGCAAAGTACTCTGAAAGAATATTAGTGCATCCCAAAGCACTCTCCAAACAGTTAGATGAGCACGATGACAGTGTAGTGCCATAGGCTCAAACGCAAACTACCATACGAGCTGATTAACAGACATATAATCTCTAGAATAAGTTGGAATAGTCTTTATCATAAGTTAGGATATATTTTAAAATAAGTTAGAATAGTATCTTGAATAAGATTTAGATTTTAAGTCACTACTCAGTACTGAAGCGATTTTCTACATGTCTGTATAGTTATATTGTATAACGGAAATTCTTCGGATTGTTGAAGTTCTAAAAGATTAATAAAAAAAGGACATATGAGTTTATTAGTGAAGATAACAAATATGCATATAATAAATACATTTGATCAGTACAAAATCGAAGTAACTTTTCTCACTGTCAATAATGTAAATAAAATAGAATTTCATTTATTGCTTATTGACGCCATCTTATTTACCCATTAGCTACTTATTGTACACTGTGTGATTGTGGATTGCTAAGAGAATAATAATAAAAAAATATATTCATGTAATTTCCGTTGTAACGTATGAGTTTCATGCTTATTATAATTATTTTATTATCACGTAACTTCGAACATTTCGAAAGGTAATTGAAATATTATAATCTGTCTAAATTTTCTAATTTTTTTCCTAAAATATTTGATATTTGGTGAATGATTAGATGAGATTGGATCTTTTATATTATATCTAATTTTTATTTTTGTTCCAAGTCAAGTTTCATTTTTTTGTGCTAATTCTGATTAACATTTTCTTATACTGCCACTCAGGAATTACTAAAATATTTAAATTAATTGTTGCTGTTAAATTGTGGAATAAATTACAGGGTGAAGTTAATTTATTTAAAAATAAGCAACAATATTGTTAGAAATTAAAGTATTATGTTTCCACATATTTTTTCCTTTTAATATTTATGTTCAACCCAATAAAAAAATGTTATATATTTTCAGATTATATTGGTTTGGCACCAATTAGGTATTACAGAAGAAGGTAACAGAAAGTTTTTTAAATCCAACATATTGAAAATAAAACACAGAATTTGTAATATAATTCCTCTTGTATCTTTAAAAATTGTGGCTCACATACTCTGTTCTGATTTTTAAATAATAAGTTTCTTGGAAGCCAGAGAGCTAGATTTGATTCAGTGATCAAACGAGTCACAAAATCATTTTAATGCTCGATAAAGTTACTTTGGGAGGTCTATTTGTTCTATTGTATTGCTGTTAGGATCCATTGTATACATAGACATTATTATACATCAATTATTATGAAATTTTGGTTATGTTCTTATGAAAAATACTATAAAACTAGTATATTGTTGACTTAGAATTATAGATGTGGACGTATTTATTATCACTAATCTATCAAGTATTGTTGAACGTGAACTTTGATATTAGGAATTCTTGAAATTCATCAGAGCAAAAATCTAATAAATGTAATATTTTCTTGAATTAATAAATACTCGATTGATCTTAAGAAATTAATGGAGTGATTGCTTTTGTTTCTAAATTTCAGCATTATTATTGTATATTATTGTTATTTCTGTATAATAGCTTTATGTATATTAAATAATATATTTTTTAATATTAATTTTATTATTATATATTTTATTTATTGTAATATGTATATAGAAAAGTTTATTCTCATAGATTTTACTAAGTACTAGGACATCAAGTCAGAAATGTCGAATAATATTACTATGATGGATTTAATTGTTGATTGAAATGGTATTTAAAATGTTTGCTTCATATCATAGGCAAATTGAAAATGGCATTGACTAAACAATGAACATCATTAACTTATAGAGACAAGTGTTGATCACTGAGTTGAATGAGGACGAAATAGGGGGAGACGAAATAATCATTCAGCATTCAATTGATTAATGAAGGATAACTAAAACAAAACTTATGTACCCTAGAAATAATTTGTTTCACTATAACACTGATACGATTCGTCGACCTTACATGTTTAGAGATTAATCTAGAACATAATTATATACCCTTTAATAGAATTTTCAGTTTTCTTTTCCTGAGACATTAAGTATTTTAGAACAATATATTTCTAATAGGTCCTAAAATGTTTGGAGGTTTTGACTGCAATTATTTTTTGTTCGGCAAATTTGCGACGTCAAAACGTTACAATGTTGCCGTATCAACTCTGAGTTTTAGTTCAGTTTGGCTTTGACATACAACAAAATTCTAATCAAAACAAAATCATCGAACAAAAATGTTATCAAATATTATTTATTTTCACATTATAGTACATCTAAAAACTACAGTTAATTGTACAGCCACGATACTTTATAGGTTAGAGTTATAATATTTTATCACTAAATTTTAAGAATTTTGCATACGTCCGATAACTGGACGACTTTGATAGGTACATTCGTTTTCGTGTTCGAACTAATCAGACAGCAAAAAATCTCATAACATAAAAGTAAACAAATACCATGTATGATGGAGTTGTTACAGATCTGAAAATAACCTTACTTAATCTTTGTTATTATGTTCAGTGATGTAATAATTTAAAGTTATAAATACTTTGTTGATTTTTGAAACATAATGGAAAATAGATTTAATTAAATGCCACTAAGAAAGTTTAGTAAGTTTTAGTTCTTGAAGTTTGCCTCAAGCACTAAAATACACTGTTTGAAGTTGTTATTTTAATATGTTTTAATATATAGTTTCTAATATTATTATTTTTAATATAACAGGTCAATTGTAAAGTCCCCGGCCTACAATAGTAAAAAAATTTTTTGGCAAAATTAGTTTTTTCTATTCAACTTAATTCCCTTCAAGGGTGATACACTGATTATAGTGACCCTCCAACTTTTCGATGCCATTTTTGTAGTTCGATTTGTCCTTTCCTTCAAAATAGGCCTCAGCGGGCATTCTTTTGAAATCTGAGAACAGGAAATAGTCGCTGAATAGTAGCATCGTTTTGACTGACTTCTGATACGGTGCATTTTTTTGGTCAAGCAGCACTTTCTTTTTCTTCAAATGAGGCTGTTTTTCGCTGATTTTGTCATTCAAACGGTCTAATAACGGTATGTAATAGTCGCTGTTGATGGTCCTTCCTTTTTCAAGGTAGTCAATTAAAATTGTTCCATGCGCATCCCAAAATACAAACGCCATAACCTTCCCAGCATACTGTTGCGTTTTCCCACGCTTTGGAGCGGGTTCATCGTGTGCAGTCCATTTGGATGACTGTCGATTGGAATTCGGAGTGAAATGATGGAGCCATGTTTCATCCCTTATCACATATCGACTCAAAAACTCGCGTTTATTACGTTTGATCATCTTCAAACACTGCTCCGAATCATCAACTCGTCGTTGTTTTTGGACAAAAGTGAGATCGCGCGATTTACTTTGCACAGAGCTTTCTCATACCAAAATTTTAATGAATGATATGATGTACACATTCAGTTGATATCTTTAGAGTGTCTGCTATTTCATTCAATTTCAATCTATGGCTGCTCAAAATCATTTTGTGGATTTTTTAGATATTTTCGTCGGTAACAACCTCGTCTAGGCGTTCACTGTGTTCACCGTTTTCGGTGCTCAATGCACCACGTCTACACTTAGCATACCAATCCTTAATGGTTGATTTTCCTGGGGCAGTGTCCGGAAACTCGGCATCAAGCCAAGTTTTGGCTTCAACTGTAGTTTTTCCGTTCGAAAAGCAACATTTTTATCAAGAGTCGAAATTCTTTTTTATCTTTTTTTTTCACAATAACAAAAGTTGCTTCACTCAAAATGTTATAATTCACAAATTAATTATCCGTCAGACGTCAAATTTATACACGCATCTTTTGAAGGTTAGGGCTAACTAAAAACATATGGAGTTAATTCTAGTAGCGCCATCTATGTGCCAGGTGAGGGACTTTTCCATTGACTTGTTATATTTTTAATATATAGTTTATTAGTTTAATTGTTATATATCAAATTAATTTCTGGATCTATATCGAAAATAATGTGTAAATAAATTTTAGGACCATGTCGTTTTAAAATTATTTTCTTTACTCTGTTATAAGAGAAATATGGTTAAATTAATATATGGTGGTCGAATTCGACCAGAGAACAATCGCTAGTTTATATTATCACCTGCGTGTTGCAGTTTCCTGGTATCAGTATATGAGATAAACTGAGCGTCAGGCAAGTCGTATGGTTTAACTCACTGAACCAATACCAATCAAGTAGAGGAAAATCTGAGCAATATGGTGTTTATAGTGTATAGTGGTGTGTTTTCAAGTTTTTTACATAATTATTTCATCGTGTTTCTGATGCGAAAAAATATGGTCCCTTCTAATAGTGATTTAAAAATATAATTTTTTTTTTCGAAACTTAATTGTATATCTGATATTTATACCAACTATAACATCAGTAAACTTCATATTGTTTTATTGTGTTACGATATTTTTCTTTAATTTCAAAAAGACATTTATTTTCAAATTCTTTTAATAATTCAGAATTGGTTAAGTCGATTTCTCTTGTTCTCGTAGCGTAGCATTGTCTCGCATAATTGTATCTTGACCCTCGTATCGCGTAAATCGTAGCACAGAAATCGGAAAATGAAAATTCATCCGGCGAATAACATTTTTTTCGCTTGGCAGCTAATAAAACCATAAGCCGACCATATTAAAGAAGAAACAAACGGAGCCTATTCATGACATATCGGCTATCGCCAACGTGGAAAACAGGAAAAAAATATGCGTATGTACCTGCAATCGTTAACGTTGCTTTTACGCCATAAAAATTGTCAACTACGTGATGTGAAAATGGACGCTCAATTAATAAGCCACTACTGTTACACACAAAGGCGAATTATTGTTGTTTTATTGTAATACTTTTATTTTATTATATACATGTATATATATATATATATATATATATATATATATATATATATATATATATATATATATACTATATATATATAATCGTGTATATGAAATATAAAATAGAAAATGCCTAACTGGATTCTTATAAAAACTAGATCTTTAAACGCGCTGCATCAGATAAACAGCCCCTTTGGCTAAGAGCTTGAAGTTCTGGATCTCAAAATCGTAATGGTTAAGACCTCGAACGCAATCCCCTCTCTAAAGGCCGATTCCTCCACGGATATCGCCCTAACAAATCCAGAAAAAGCCCAGTTCCTCGCCGAAACGTTCCGCCACAACAGACGTTAACCTTTATAACTCACGCAATCCCCTCTCTATAGAGGAAAAACTTCCCGTCAGATCACCTTTTAGAGAGTACAGTCTCTCGGAGACCTACAGTTCTCAATAAAACATTTATCTTCAAGAAAAGCTCCAGGTTCAGATAGAAAAGCAGCAAACCATCTGAAGCACCTCACCAACAAACAAGTGTCCGAGCTTGCCAATATTTTATTATATACATGTATTTATATATATATATATATATATATATATATATATATATATATAATACAGATACTATTCCAAGATACGAAATAGAAAATATTTGTAAATCGTGTATATGAAATATAAAATAGAAAATGCATAACTGGATTCTTATAAAAACTAGATCTTTAAACGCGCTGCATCAGATAAACAGCCCCTTTGGCTAAACGCTTGATGTTCTGGGTCTCAAAATCGTAATGGTTAAGACCTCGAACGCAATCCCCTCTCTAAAGGCCGATTCGTCCACGGATATCGCCCTAACAAATCCAGAAAAAGCCCAGCTCCTCGCCGAAACGTTCCGCCACAACAGACGTTAACCTTTATAACTCACGCAATCCCCTCTCTAAAGAGGAAAAACTTCCCGTCAGATCACCTTTTAAAGAGTCCAGTCTCCCGGAGACCTACAGTTCTCAATAAAACATTTATCTTCAAGAAAAGCTCCAGGTTCAGATAGAAAAGCAGCAAACCATCTGAAGCACCTCACCAACAAACAAGTGTCCGAGCTTGCCAATATCATTAACTCCATCCCGAGGTTAAAGCATTTCCCAAAAAATTGGAAACATGCGCATATTGCTGTTATTTTCGAGAAAAAATTAAGTTGAACTCTTCGGACTACATATCCATCTGTCTGATTAGTTCCACTCTCTAAACTTGCGGAAAAAGCGATATTACACGATATAAACAGTTTCACTGCCGCGCACCACATAATCCTTAATGAACAATTTGGTTTTCCAGGTTTGGGTTCAATTATTTGTATTGTTACTTGCCTGTTGTAATTTTCCTGCGGCTTCTTCGCTACTGTCTTCAACAGCAATAATCGCACTGCAAGTGTGTTGTTTCGGTAACATTTTCTCTAACTTGTGCCACATCTAAGAATATAGCTGAACATATATTTTTACGTTTATAGGCTGGAAACAGTTGATTAAAGTACTGTCTTAAAAAGCTGTCTGACGTTTCTTTGATAATTTGAGCTTGATTTTCGTCCAATAAGTCTGACAATTCCGAACTTTTGTGACTTTTCGGGCCGCTTTTTATCATAGGCATCAGAATTAACAGGTTAAGTCCCCGGCTTACCATAGTAAAACATTTTTTTTTGGCAAAATTAGTTTTTTTTATTCAACATAATTCTCTTCAAGGGTGATACACTGATTATAGCGATGCTCCAACTTTTCGATACCATTTTTTAAGTAAGATTTGTCCTTTGTTTCAAGATGGCCTCAGTTTCGTTGATCACCTCTTCATTCGACGAACATATCTTCCCAGCGAGCATTCTTTTGAGATCTGAGAACAGGTAATAGTCGCTGGGGTCAGATCTGGAGAATACGGTGGATGAAGAAGCAATTCGAAGCCCAATTCATTAATTTTTGACACGGTGCATTGTCTTGGTGAAGCAGCACTTTCTTTTTCTTCAAATGCGGCCGTTTTTCGGCGATTTTGTCCTTCAAACTGTCCAATAACGCTATGTAATAGTCGCTGTTGATGGTGCTTCATTTCTTAAGGTAGTCAATGAAAATTATCCCGGTCGCATCCCAAAATACAGACGCCATAACCTTACCAACCGACTGTTGCCCTTTTCCATGCTTTGGAGCGGGTTCATCGTGTGCAGTCCACTCGGATGACTGTCGATTGGACTTCGGAGTGAAATGGTGGAGCCATGTTTCATAAATTGTCACATATCGACGCAAAAACTCGGATTTATTATGCTTGATCATCTTCAAAACTGCTCCGAATCATCATCTCGTCGTTGTTTTTGGTTAAGAGTGAGCTCGCGCATTACCTATTTTGCACAGAGCTTTCTCATACCCAAATATTCGTGAATGATATGATGTACACGTTCAGTTGATAACTTTAGACTCTCTTCTGTTTCATGCAATTTCAATTTACGGTCATTCAAAATCATCATTTTGTGGATTTTTTAATTATTCTTGATTAAATCCTTTTTATCCATTTTTTTTACAATAACAAAAGTTGGTTCACTCAAAATGCTATAATTCATAAACTAATGAACCCACAGCGGTCAAATTTATACACGCATCTTTTGAGGGTTAGGGCTAACTAAAAACATATGGATTTAATTCTAGTTGCGTCATCTATGTGTCAGACTTTCCAATTAGACCTGTTAGTGCTTTTAGTTCGTTGAAATCGCAACCAACAATTGGATTGACACATTTTCACCCTTTTAATAGTAAAAGGGTGAAAATGTGTCAATCCAATTGTTGGCTACATAGGTTAGACAGGTATAATACATAGGTATTCCCGAATATTTGATCAGATCACACTTTCTGGAACATCCTAACCTGGAATTATCTTTTTAATTAAAAGTCAAACTGTCTAAAGCAACGTAGATCAAATATAGCCGGCTTAGGGGCGGCTAATGTTGCGATAGTCGCGAGTTCGAATGCTGCTGGGGCATGGCCGTAAATTTAAGTTTGTGATTATTGTTTGTGATGTGTGTGTTGGATGATTTCTACGTTGGTCACTCGCCAGTCGGTAGGCTTAATGCCGAGGACCGTGGTTCGGAGACCACTTTGAACTGTAGGTTCAGTCGACATAAACCCATAGTTGGTAAAAAGAGACTTTAAAATGTATTTAAGAAAAGGTCAAATAAAATCTCTATTAAATTTGTGGCACATTGTAAATTGCAGAATTCATACTTATACCTTTCCGGTGCCCCTCTCGAACCACCAGTTTGCTGCGAAACGCAAAAAAAAACCGGTGGACGATCGCCGTCGTCATTTTCCATAATTGGACCGCGACCGACATCCATAAAAGCGCCAATAGAATGAGCGCAATCGACACCATTAATGGAAAAATATTATGAAAATCACGTACGAAAAATATCCATAGGAAAAATTCATTTTTATTAAGTATCGTTTCCGTTGTTTAATAGTCGGTAAATCTGGTGAATATTAAAAGCCTCGGAGAAGAAAAGGGGGTCACGCGGAGCCCCCATACACCGTTTTTTATTATTATTTTCTTTTAAAACGAATATTATATATGCTACTGGTAATGAACAATGAGCGTGGACAGTGGCGTGCCGGATTATAGGAACGTTAGATCACGTATCGAGCGGCGTATTGATATTTTATTTAACTAGAGTTGTACAACTATGTTTCCGTCTTTTTTCTTCGATATATGCTGGTTTGTTTTTTAAAAAACCGTTGTATATTCATAATTCCAATAATTGTGAGCTAGTGGTGGATTGAGTTGGCTAAAGCGATTAAATTTCCGCAAAAATTTTGACAGTCATGCATTGGGTGATTGCATATGTTATAAAAACATATTTCTTCAAAAAATTTTTTCAGTATATATTAATAAAAATATTCACATTTTCTAAAAGTTCTACTCATTGTTCTAGCATCAAGGTGATACCGTGTTGATAGAACGATGTTTCGATACCAAGTACTGGTCAAACAGCGCTATACTTGGTGGTACAAGTCATGTGAGCTGCAGCAAGATATCCCTCCCAACTATTGCAACCTGTGACCCAGCCTTGTCATGTCAGATGATCACTTTGCATCTGTAACTAGCTATTGTCGGTAGTTTTTTACAATACCTAGTTTAATTTATTCACATAATGTCGGTAATCATCAGTAGTAAAACTTTTATTCGGATTGGAACCTTGTTGATCCAATCAATCAATTTACAGCAAGACTTTATTTATATCAATGATGAATATTCGCAATGTAGATGATTCTCCAGGACTAACCGACGACTTTTTGTGCTTATCGTGTTGAAGTGTCGTATTAGGACCCACATTTCATCCCTAACCACAATAATGACCTTTCAAACCGTTCTTTGTCGTAGGCACTGAAATTCCAACTCTACATTGTTAATTGTTTACATCACAATACATTCTCAAAGTGTTTAATGGGCATCGATAGCACATTTCTTAAAATTAGAGAACAACATAACGAATGTCGAAAATGCAGCGAATGTTCTCTGATTAGCCTGTATACATTAAATAAATATATAATACTAAATGAAAAACTATTATTTTATGTAGAGAAATATTAAGAATTGTTAAGTATAACAATTCATTATAATAATATTTGGCATTTCCACCAATTTATATTTCTGATCAAAATACATGCAATATATTACTTACTTACTTACTTACTTACATACTCTATTTTTTGGCAAATTTTTTTTTATTCAACATAATTGCCTTCAAGGGTGATTCATTAATTATAGCAACCCTCCAATTTTTCGATACCAATTTTGTAGTATGATTTGTTCTTTGCTTCAAAATAGGCCTCAGTTTCGTCGATCACCTATTCATTCGACGAAAATGTCTTTCCGGCGAGCATTCTTTTGAGATCTGAGAACAGAAAATATTCGCTGGGGGCCAGATCTGGAGAATACAGTGAATGAGGAAGCAATTGGAAACCCAATTCATGGATTTTTGACACGGCGCATTGTCTTTATGAAGAAGCACTTTCTCTTTCTTCAAATGCGCCCGATTTCGGCGATTTCGTCCTTCAAACGATCCAATAACGCTATGTAATAGTCGCTGTTGATAGTCCTTCCTTTTTCAAGGTAGTCAATGAACATTATTCCATGCGCATCCCAAAATACAGACGCCATAGGCTTGCCAGCCGACTGTTGCGTTTTCCCCACGCTTTGGAGCGGGTTCAGCGTGTGCAGTCCACACGAATGACCGTCGATTGGACATTGGAGTGAAATGATGGAGCCATTTTTCATCCCTTGTCACATATCGACGCAAAAATTCGGGTTTATTATGCTTGATTATTTTCAAACACCGCTCCGAATCATCAACTCGTCGTTGTTTTGTTTAAAAGTGAGCTCGCGCGGCACCCACTTTGCACAGAGCTTTCTCATACCCAAATATTCGTGAAGGATATGATGTACACGTTCAGTTGATATCTTTAGAGTGTCTTTGCTATTTCATTCAATTTCAATTTACAGTCGTTCAAAATCATTTTTTTGAATTTTTTAAATGTTTTCGTTAGTAACAATCTCTTTTGGGCGTCCACTGCGTTCACCACGTCTAAACTTCGCATACCAATCTTTGATTTTCCTGAGACAGTGTCCGGGAACTCGGCATCAAGCCAAATTTTTGCTTCAACTGTATTTTTCCCTTCAAAAATCAATATTTTATCAACATGCGAAATTCATTTTTATCCATTTTTTTCACATTAACAAAAGTTGCTTCACTCAAAATGCTATAACTCACAAACTAATGATCCGACAGCTGTCAAATGTATACACGCATCTCTTGAGGATTAGGGCTAAACTAAAAAATATATGGATTTAATTCTAGTAGCGTCCTCTATATGTCAGGCCTCGAACTTTTCAATTTACTTGTTACCTTTTCTTCTGTCTGGCTGGCAATCAAATTTTGTAGGAAATATATTTAAATATTGTATATATATATTACATATTTTCCATATTCTTTGGTAACTGAAACAATATATTAAGGACTTATACACTCATATACAATAATCAAAACAAATGAAATTTGAAATTGAATTTTTTTCTAGCTATGATCAAAAATAAACAACTAGTTATAATCCTTCCAATAAAACAGTCAATACACGTCATAGATGACGTCGAATATAGTACCAAATGCAGTTTGTTAAAATATACAATTCGTTTTAAACTAACATATAACCGAATCATTCTATAAAAAGTGTTTGTACTGGTCAACTCTGTTGCCAAATGTCTGCAAAATTCTTTAAAACATTAGTGATAATAATGAAAGGTTACAAATCGACAAACGTTCTAAATCAACATTCCATGTAAATACTGCACCATTGCGACGTGTTGAAATTATACATTTTCATGACGTGCATCAGTTGTTTTAATGAATAAACTATAAATTGTCGCGGGCTGCGAAACCACTACGTCACACACAGAGATTCGGAATGTTTTGGTTTTTGAATGAAATTTATATTATTTCAAACGTCATTTTTTCCAGCAGTACAACAAAAATATTATGGAGAAGTTTGTCAAAATTAGTCATTATGTCCATTGGTGTTAAAAAAGAGCGGAATAACTAGCGAAATCGCGGACAATGGGTAAACGGTGACAAAAGAAACTCGAGAGGATATACGATCGGCGCGCCACTGGACATTGTGCCCGCCGCTAAGGCTTTAAAACATTTTGTTTTGAAACGTGCAACGGAATGCGCCTATTAGTCATTGACCAAAATCCAATTCTCGCCGATTTGAATAAGTTTTTGTATGATAATAGGTGGAAGCGGGCCCGAAGACAGGTCATTTTTGTATTTTGGGAAGGCGATAGTGCCCGCGCTGTAATTAGATAATGGATTAATCACCGCGGAGGATAACAATTGTCATGCGCATACATGAATACTTAATCGGACGGGCCGTAATGGCGATGCGCGCACGTCAAGACACACGCGCAAAGTCCAAGTCCGTCCGTCGATTCGTATTAAAGCTTTTTTAATATTTCCATAACGTTTACACTCCTAAGCCACGGATGGATTAACGGTAAGAGATATCAAGTAACACTACAATTCAATCATTAAGAACTAAATTATAATAAATGATAAAGAAGAAGCTGAAACGAAAACATGAATAAAATATTTTTAACAAAAAAAATTAATGCGGAACTCACTAAAAATTAAAAAATAATTAAACTTAGATTTTTAACACAAATCATTGTAATAACTAAATAAAAATAAACGAAAACCTTATTTAACCTATCTACTACACGTAATTTATATTCTACTACATACACACGATTTACCTTAATACCTACCTAAACCTATTTATCTATTTACAGTATTATTTTAACTACTACCAACTGGTTACTTTCAAGTCGATGCAAATGTTAACAAAGTTTCTACGAGGTTTTACATACTGTAAGTAGTGCTTAAAAAGTAAACTGAATGGCTTTTGCACTGACTTCCGTTTATCCGTCATATCAGCTCAGAAATAATGTTATACACAAATATCTGATTATTTTAGACAATTAGGGTCTTGCGGGTACGAAGTGGTGACCGTCACGCCTATAGCGAAAAAGACAACTAATGCAAATGGTGAAAAACTAATTAAAACTTTTCCGATGTTTTACGTAGACATGATACAAAACGAAAATAATAAAAATATATATGACATAAATTATTTAGTAGATTGTAGGATAAAAGTGGAGCCTCCGAAGAAAAATTATAATATACAACAATGCACAAACTGTCAGAACCTTGAACACACTAAACATTTTTGCAGTAGGGAACCAAGATGTGTGAGATTCACCGGTAAACATCACAAAAGTCAGTGCAGAAAACAACGCAATAGTGTAGCAACACGCGTGTTGTGCAATGAAAAAGGTCACACCTGCCAATTATAAAGAATATGCAGTATATCAAAAAAAAAAAGAACTCTACCCAAAGAAAATTACAGCAGAACAGCGTTTAAGACAAATTGACAAAACCAAAAACTCTGAAACAACATCTACCGTTGAAAACAAAAAAAAACCCAAAGAAACCGCAAGACCATCGGTCAAAAATATAAACGCCACCAAAATATCAAATGATAAACAAATAAATACCAAACCACAGATGAAGTTGCGGCCAACGAGTCAATTATCGTCGACATGATGAAATTGCTCAAAATGAAAAATGAAAATGCAACAAAATCTACAAATGGACGCAAGATTGGAAAACTCAACTTAATAGCTCCAAATCTGTCCTCGTTAATCTTGCATTGCGGCAAAATAATAAAAACTTAATTATATCACTCAATGGATGCCCAATTCCTCAAGCAGAATCAGCTAAATACCTTGGAATCCATCTTAACGGTAAATTAAATTGAAAACATCACGTTAGAGGAAAAGCAAAACACATTAGAACCAAAATAAAGAAACTATACTGGTTAGACGGAAGATACTCTCAACTTGATCTAAAATCAAAGAGGTTGATCCATAAGACAATTATAAAGCCAATTTGGACCTAAACATTCAAATCAACTAGTCATATAACGCTGTTAATAAGGTTGCTATAAATAAGGTTGTTCGATTGATTACCAATGCCGATCGCTACGTAACCAACGAAGAACTGCAGGATAACCTGGAAATCAAATGCAATACAACTGCTGGAGAGCGCGCAGGATGTCAGGAGATTGAAGCGAACCAAACCATGCGAACTTATCTAAAGTATATACCTTTAGTGTAAACTATAGCTAAGTTATTATAATTTTATTATTGAGGAATACATATTGATGTATTTTCTTGCACTCTTCTTGCTTGTGAATTAATCCAAGTACAAATGAAAACTAGTAATAACTTAATGTATAATTAAGATTGTACTAAGCGTATCTAATAAAGATATTATGAAAAAATTAGATAAAAAGTATGTGAAAATGTTCTACGTGCGATTGAAATTTGAGCGTTTCCATCGATTTTCCCCCCTTGCCCCATTGGATCCCGACTTGGTTCCAATAGGACCACCTCGGTGCACTCTTTCGAATAAAAAGATAATTTTGAAAATCGGTTCACAATTGCCGGAGAAATCGGTAAACATACATTTAGAAAAATATACAGCCGAACATAGAACCTCCTCCTTTTTCGAAGTCGGTTAAACAATGGAGAACAATATTCAGAGATTTTATTAACTCTAAAGTATTTTTCATTATTTACTTTAATAATCTAGAAATTTAGCTCTGATAAGTAATTTTTTTGATACTAATTTGCTGCAGTTTAAAATTACAAGTATTTTTTTTACGATTGAGACTTTGGACTTAACGTCTATGTTACAATATGAACTGCGTCTTACTTGTAACTTCACTGAATTGGATCAAATGGTTTCACATTATTTAAGATTCTAGCCAAACCATCACTATCTAGGAGCTGAAAAACCTCAACAGTGATGTGCTGATGGAGCCTTTGTACGTTTTTTGGGCATAGTCCTTGATGGCATTATTAACAGAACCCTTCAGGTCTTTCCAGATTATCGTTACGAATGTACTATGGAGTATTAATATTATCTCGCAGTACCCTGGAGTCTTTGTATGATATTTCTATTGATTTGGTTGGTAAAACCGCAGAGTTCAACACCGTAATTCCACACTACTTTCAAGACTTGTTGATGATCTTGCAAAAGCTTATAAAAGCTATAATAAAAGCTTGATAAAGCTTATTATAAACGTTACGTAACCAACGAAAAGCTGTATGATGATTTCGAAATTAAATGAATTTACGAAATTATCCGAGATTTTGCCTTAAAACATGAAATAAGTTGCTAAAGCATAGCAACGTGGAAGCAATACAGCTACTGTACAACATGTAAGAAATCAGAAGATTGAAGCGCACCAAACCACATGAACTTGTATAGTCTATAAGTGTTACTCTTTTTATATATATTTTAAAGTATCTACCGATTGGCGAATGACCAACTTAGAAATCATCCCAGAAGACATCCGGTCTTCCCAGCCTGGTTACTGGCGTGACTGGGATCACTTTCCTTCTCGGATTTTGCACTCTTGTCTGACGACAATCGCAAATATTAAACAATCACAAACATAAATTTACGACCATGCCCCAGCAGGATTCGAACCCGCGACTATCGCAACATTAGGTGGATTGTTCTGTCGTCTTTACCATTGAGCCAACCAAGCCGGCAAGTGTTATTATAAATCAATTTACAATTAAGATTGATATTAAGCGTATTTAAAAAAGTATATTACAAACAATTATAGCTGCACTCGTACGTTTTTGACGAAAAAAACGTAGTATCTAAACAACCTAATGGTGTTATTAACTTTATTTCCAATTAATTAATCATTAATTTATAATTATTCTAATTTTTATCGTTAATTCCCATAATACTAAATACTATTAACATTTTTATTCAAATGTTATCTTTCTTATTACCGCCATAATAACGATAAAATAACTATTAGAGTATAGTAGCTGTGTAGGTTTATAGACAGTTAACGTCCAGTTAATTGTAGTTTAGAATTAAAGGGTTTTGGATAGGACGTTTTTTACGACTTGTTTTATTACGTTAAAATCGTAGATCTTCGGAATTATGTGTTCGGAATTAATATATAAGCAGATTCCGGTAAGGATTTAACAAAATTTGAAGGAAAACCGAGCTTAGAGAAGGACAGAAGAGGAAAAGAGAAAAAATACGATTTTTTATATTTGACTATAAAATTGAATATCCATTATTTAATGGTATTTTTTAGTGTTGGGAACTATCGACTGAAATCGACTATTGACTACTTTTTACTATCGACTGCTTTAGTCGCTATTTTTGGTTCGCTGATTTTATTACTTTTTCCCAGTGCCTGTTTCAGTCGACTGTTTTCAGTCGCTATTTTCGGTCCCACTGATTTTGTTACCATTTACTATCGACTGTTTTACTGTGTACTTTTAGTTACTATTTTTGGTTCTACTAGTTTCGTCCGATTTTAATTTTTAACGTGCTGGCTCTGTCGTCCTAGCCGCGACCTTGAGAAAAATGTACCCAATTTATGTTTACATAGATTTATATGTAATATATATAGTTTTATGATATTTTTGGTAGTTTACTTGTAAATAACAACATATTGTATATTAATATAGCAGAATTTTGGAACGATATTTTTCTAGATTGTTAATGTAGCAGGGTAAAAAGATTAAAATTATGAATGATAAATAGTAAAATACTGTTTTTATGGCAATAATAGGTAATATTTCGATTACTCTCTCGATTTTTGTTAAAAAATATATTAATAAATTCAGTACATAATGAATAAATCATTGTGTATTTCTTATCTATCGATTATATCGAAATCACCACTCAAGAATCGAGCAAGTACAAAGAGTAACAGCGGTTTTTGAAAACGTATTCGAAGAAAAGAAATATTGCCTAGCAATAGTCCAGGACGTCTCATAAGCTTTTGACCGTATGTGGCATTTAAGATTAATATACAAAATGACTAAATTGCCACTACTATCTGCTCCTGTACCTGCTCTACACTGTTGATATCCGAACAACAAAACAAACAGTTCTTGTAACATTTGTCGACGACAAAGTTATCATGGTAAAAGATATATCTCTAGCTCAGGCAGTAGAAAATGAGCAAATGACAGTCCTACAGTCCACAAGATCTACAAATGGACTTGAGACTGAAAAATACAGCTTAATTTTGACCGAAAATCAAAGAGATTGATTTATCAGTCAATCACAGAGTGAATTTGGACATATAGGTTGCAAATATGGGGTTGCACTAAAACATCAAACCAATTAATAATTCAACGTACGAAGTGATGATTCAACGTATGAATGATGATCTTGTACAAATTTTTCTTGTTTTTCTTTAGTTCTAGACAGATTTATGTCTTTTGCAATAATAGCCGTATTGTCTTCAGAACTTCTAAGTACTGTTTATTTTGTTGTCGTCATATCGGCAGTGTAGAGCCGAAATATGGGTGATTACAAGACACTACACTGCGGAACTCCAGCCAAAGTAGTTTGATTGTTGAGAATGCCCCTTCGCACGAAACACTAAAACTTCTTTACCAAAATTATTATGACCAAAATCAGTAATTTAATTTACGAATCGATTCAACATTCAGCTTTTGAGTTTTCTTACACAGTTTTCTTCGTCCGAAATAATAAAAATAAAAGAATTTTGAATCGACTACTGTTGTTGCATACTTGATGTTAAATATCGTATGCTTGATGGATACTTTCACATATATTTTATCTAAAATAATCGGATATTTGTTTATAGTGTTATTACTGAGCTGATGTGACAGAAAATCAGAAGGAATTTAGTGTAAAAACCATTCAGTTTGCTTTTTAAGTATAAATTTTATGACATGATACGTCGTAGTAACAAAATATGTAACCGTTCGGTGTACGATTAGAGCGTTGTGTTCACAAGCGGAGGTCGCAGCTTCGATTCTCAACTTTTCTTTGTTCTAGTTTGATTATAAAATTTGTCAGATCACATAGGCTAGATAGAGCACACCCCGGGTCCTGAAGCTTTCATTACTTTTAATCAGTATTTCTTTATTGCTATTTTTCCTCATACGGTCTGCACGTTTAATTGGGCTATCCATTGTAATACATAATAAAATACCTGTGTGATATATTGAGTAAATATCTGACACTAAAAAGGGAAAAATAAAATATAGTTAACAAAAAAATGAACCAACCTCACCAAAACGAATACCAAGGAACTTACCAAAAATTAAGAAATTATTATTATTATTTAATTAATATATTGTTACTAGTCGTTTCCGTCTAATCTACACTTTGTCTTTATGATAACTTAAATCTAGGTATATAACTAGG
The DNA here is from genome assembly GCF_030347505.1 of Rhynchophorus ferrugineus. Taxonomy (NCBI): domain Eukaryota; kingdom Metazoa; phylum Arthropoda; class Insecta; order Coleoptera; family Curculionidae; genus Rhynchophorus; species Rhynchophorus ferrugineus. The sequence goes on along the minus strand of NW_027472582.1, from coordinate 7,319,907 downwards.
AAGACCCATCGGCCCTATCTCAGTCTCTGGTGAGTTAATGTTTATACATGTCACTGCTCTATTTTCTATTATATGCACCTCACTACACAACACTAAACAAGATCAGATGGTTTGATTCTTTTGAGTCTTCTGTTCTGGTGGTATCCAATAGTTGTAATATTTCAATATTCGTGTGAGAATGGAGTCTTTCCTCATGCCCTCTTGCAATTCTCTTGATTTTTTGACTGACTGTGGGCATCTAAAGGTCTCGATGTAGGTAATCAGTCCTATAGTATTTGGGTGCATCCATAATACCTCCCAGGACTTTGTTCTGAAAAATTTCTATTTTATTTATGTTATTCTTTGCAGAACATCCCCATAATTGCGTATAGCAATTTATTATGTACAGATAATTGTGATTTTCTTCCAATTAGCCAGTACATTTTCTTATACTTCAAAAATTAAGAAATAATCAAACCCAGATGTGTAACACAAAACAAAAACGTTTTAAAATATAATATTTGCATAACAATCGTTGTAATAACTAAATAAATATGAATAAAAAACTTATTTAACCTATCTACTACACGTATTTTATATTCTACTACATACACACAATTTAGCTGAATACCTATCTAAATGTATTTATCTATTTACAATATTATTTTAACTACTACCAACTGATGAGCTTGAAGTCGGTTCAATTTTTTTGTTAAAAATATTGTATTATGTCTTGATACATTATTTCTATAAAGACTAAGATATGATCAATGTTTTAAGCCATTGTAAAAACCAAATGTTAGAAACAACTAGTAAGAATGCGTTAGAACAACTCTGACCAAATTATGTCTAAATATGTCGAGCGATGGCAAGTACGAAACAAATGTTCCTGGTATGGGCCATCCTCTTTCTTTCTCTCTCATCATCAACCTGTCAAAACGGATGAAAATAATTTTTTGCGAGTTCCATTTGATTTTTGAGGTTTTAAAATATTGTCGGTTCGTCGTTTTTATTCGTTTTGGTCGTCTCGGACCACGAGGAGGATTCTTAAAAGGTGATGGGTTTTCGCTGGCTGTATGATTTAAGCTTATAGGTTTTTAAGTTTTTACGTTTTTTGTCGTGTAAAAATGGCCTGGCGGTTATTACCGACGGGGATATTAGGTCCTCGGTCGTGGTTTTTGTCTTCGTATTGTTGTCAAGCCGTTTATTATTCTGTTCTTCGATTTCGTTCAAGGAAATATTATTGAAGTTTGACAAAATCGGGATTATTAACTTAATGGTAAAAATACGTAAAAACGTATATTTTATGTACCCAAAATTGTGGATTATTGGATGTAGAGCATCTGTTTCAAACAAATGATATTCTCTTTTCATCATTTTATTTTTTTATTTATTTTTTTATTTTTTTAATTTATTTATTGCTTTATTATTAGTCCTTTCCGTCTAACCTACAATTTCTCGTTACATTAATTGAAATCTAGGTATATATTTTAAGGGGGACCTATCTTAGTCTCTAGTGTAATAATTAATGTTCATGTACTGCTGTTTTTCTATTAAATACACTTCACTACACTACACTGCACTTCCTTTGAGTCTGTGTCCTGTTCTGGTATTTTTCAAGAGTTGTATTTTTTTGATACTGATATGAGAAAGGAATCCGTCATCATGTCTCCTCGCAATTCTTTTGATTTCCTGAGTTACAGTCGATATCTGAAGGCCTCGATAATTAGTCAGTCCTGTAGTATCTGGGGACATACGTCTAAAATATATTTTAGAAGTTCTGGAAGACTTGTAATTATTGTACTTTTCATGAAACATTCCCATAAATGTATATCCATATAAGTTTCAATATCACTACATAGTATAAAACAAAGTCGCCTTTTCTGTCCCTATATCCCTATGTGCGCTTAAATCTTTAAAACTACGCAACGGATTTTGATGCGGTTTTTTTCAATAGATAGAGTGATTCAAGAAGAAGGTTTGTATGTATAATACATGCATAATATACTAAGGCAACATTGCTAATTTTAGAGGTTTCTAACGTGATGTCGTAAATTAACCTATTTTTTTAGGCTTATTTAGCAATTAGCAAAAACGCTGCCTAACCCTACGAGTTAGATCAAATTAATGTACTACAGTATTGTACACCATAAAAAGGTCTACAAAAAAGTCCGCGATGGTATATGTTTATCTTTTAGGGATAACCCACATTAACCATTTTTATTGTTTACTTTTTACGTGAGAAAATGGCTTATTTACGAAGCTATTTTAAGCAATACGGCATTAATCCTTATCGAATTAAGTGTGCAATTAATATAGATCAATATGGTTCCTTACAGCATGTAAATTAAACAAATATTTTCGGAGATATTACAAATTTGCGTTAAAAAATGTGTAATGTAATAAAAATTGTATGAATTTAGATATTCCAGAGATAGCAGGAAATCTTCATAGTAAGTATAGGGGAAGAGGAATTGTTTTACTCCAAATTTAATGCGTGCAGGCCAAGGGCAGTAATGAATGAACCAAAAATACTGGATCGATTTTAATCATGTTTTCATTGAGTGACATAGGCATATATATTTTATGCCCGTGCAAAGTCGGAGCGGGTCGCTATGTTTTTATATACAACGTTCATATTTTTTTTATAGTGTATTTAATTTAGTATCAGCATTGCACCCGTGCGAAGCCTGGGCGGGTCGCTAGTTTGCTTATATAACAGCAATTTATTATGTACTGATAATTGTGGTTTTATTCCAACTAACCACTACATCTTCCTATATTTTAAATAAATTTATGAATGATAAATATTTACTTCTTTTCCGTAAATTTTAAACTGACTACTTTTATGTTAATTTATTAACGTTTTATTTTATTTACCATCATTTTTAGATTTTGTCATTATGGAAAATGTCATATATGCAGCTTCATTTACTTTAGAATATACATAGAAACTAATTTGATAAATATTTGATTGAATTTACTTTAGGTTGAAATTATATATAAGGAGGTAAATAGGTGCTAAATAAATATTGCAAAATTTGTTAAATAATACATCTTATTAAGAAAATGATTGAATACATGAACATTAAATTTAAAAAAATGTTTATAGAGTTTACATCAAGACCAAGTACTGGTTTTGATGTATCTCTAACAGGTCAATTGAAAAGTCCTCTGCCTACCATAGTAAAAGACATTTTTTTGACAAAATTAGTTTTTTATTCAACATGATTCCCTTCAAGGTTGATACACTGATTATAGAGACCCCCAACTTTTCGATACCATTATTGTAGTACGATTTGTCCTTTGCTTCAAAATAGGCCGCAGTTTCGGCTATCACCTCTACATTAGACGAAATTTTTTTACCCAGCGATCATTATTTTGAGACCTGGAACAGGAAATAGTTGCTGGCGGCCAGATCTGGAGAATAGGGTAGATGAGGAAGCAATTCAAAGCCCAAATATAAGATCCAATAACGCTATATAATAATCTCTGTTGATGGTACTTCCCTTTTCAAGGTAGTCTATATGACAATTATTCCATGCGCATCCCAAAATACAGACGCCATAACTTTGCCAGTCGACTGTTGCGTTTTCCCATGCTTTGGAGCGGGTTCATGATGTGCAGTCCACTCGGATGACTGTCGATTGAGCTTTGGAGTGAAATGATGGAGCCATGTTTCAACCATTGACACATATGGAAGTAAAAACTCGGGTTTATTAAGCTTGATCATGCTCAAACACTGCTCCGAATCATAGTTTGTATGATTTAACACTCGTCGTAGTTTTTGGTCAAAAGTGAGCTCGCGTGGCGCCCACTTTGCACAGAGCTTTCTCATACCCAAATATTCGTGAATAATATGATGTACACGTTCAGTTAATATCTTCAGTGTCTACTATTTCATTCAATTTCAATTTACGGTCATTTAAAATTATTTTGTGTTTTTTTTTTAATGTTTTCGTCGGTAACAGCCTCTTTTGGGCGTCCACTGCGTTTACCGTCTTCGGTGCTCATTTAACCACGTCTATACTTAACATATCATTGGGTACTTGCCTTGATGGTTGATTTTTCTGTGACAGTCAGTGTCCGGAAACTCGGCATCAAGCCAAGTTTTTGCTTCAACTGTATTTTTTACTATAACACACATTTGTTTCGCAATAACAAAAGTTGCTTCACTCAAAATACTATAATTCACACACTATTGATCCGACAGCTGTCAAATTTATACACGCATCATCTGAGGTTTAGGGCTAACTAAAAAACGTATGGATTTAATTCTAGTAGCATCATCTATGTGTCAGACCGGGGACTTTTGGAATGACCTGTTATGATACATTATTTTTGTTACTATTCTCTATGGAGAAATCCTATTAGTGAATATACTAACTTGTTTTTCCATATTTTAAAACCAATATATTTTAAACTACCAAGAATAACATAGCAATGTAATTATGATATATATAGAATTGTTAATGCAGCGCATTTATATTTTTATATGTGCCAGTCTTGTGGGAATTGTCCCTATTTCCATACGGGGTTACAAATTTCCACTAAAAAATAATTCAGTAGTTTTCGGACCTACTTTTTTAGCATTTGAAGTAATATCTTACTTTGACTGGAAATACATGTGGTATAATATTGTTAAACTTAAAATATAAATGCTGTTTCACATGTTATGTTCCGGTCGTAAGATCTTATAGCAGGCCCAAACATACTTAAACGATTTTTGGTAAGGGTCGCAGGAGTTAGAAACTGAACGGTTCTGGGAAAAATATCGGTACAGTAGTTGTCTTTCTCCTACCTATGGAAAAATCAACCAGCATCACCTCCGACTTCCTTTTCTAACGTGTTTCGCTGGCCGCTCATTCGAATCCCCATTACTGCGGGGCACATTCGAAATACCGTCCATGTTTATTCTTTATGGATCTGTATAAATCAGTGGTGTAACGTGCTTAATTAACACAAATAATACATTGAAATATGAAAAAATATGTTCCAATAAGTTTCGTACTTTAATAGGAATATTACGGTTTTATAATTTAAGATATTTATCAATATTCAATATGTACTTTTCGAAGTTTAATATTTTAAGTATATTTCCACTATTACTATTATCTCTTAGTACAAGGAAAATCGTCGAAAAAACTTTAGTATAGAATACCACTTGGATGAAAGTGATGTGACCATCTTTTTCGTTTTGTTTTAGTGTTAGGAAGTAATATATGAACTAATATTTTTTGTCGGATACGAAAAAAAGTATAACCCAGTGACTATTTGGTCGATTTCTGGATTATATGCCATCTTGATATTATGTTAGACATGAGAGTTATCAATCAGCTATTGTCTCACTCCATTTTTCATGATTTGTAGTAGACTGTACTGTTCTTCTGTACTTCTTGGTACGTGATGAAAGTTTTCATCATGGTATGTAACGTTGACCAGACAGTGTGATCTAAAGGGCACATAGTCTACATTCTACAAGTCTCATATCTTCCAATGTTATCATTACAGAGCACTACTTACGATACACACTTTCATCGATGATAGTTTAACGTGGCGTGAAAAAATCAACTCATTTCTTTTCTTAACTTGGAGTTAATGTGTGTGTGTAATTCAGTAGCTCTCGGACCCATTTAGCTTTTATGTTATTGCGAATGTTAGTACAAAATGCGAATTACTAATTCAATTAGATTCGGTGGTATTGATATTTCAGTACATAAAACAACAGATCATCATTGGAATTGAAAATTTAAATTTACAAATTTCTAAAGGATTGGAAAAATCCCATGGGAAAGAGGGAAACTGGCTATCACACCAATTCATTAGACAGAAAAGAGGAGTTTTTTTATGATCTATCGTTATTAATGAAGAAAAACGATACGATAACTCCAAATGTCATGAGTTAGTCCAGGAAATCCATCCACATTGACATCGAAACGGAATATTCAGGTGTATAAAATCTTCTCGTGCTTATAGCAAGGTGTAGGGTGTTATTAGAGGCTGAAAACAAATGAGACTGTTTTATAGATGTCCACTAACGTCAGCTGAGTAAATTGAATGATGTATTGTTTAAAAAATATCATCATTAGCGTGTAACAAATGCAAAGTCATCCTCCTTCACGACAACTGCCGGTATACGTTCGCAGAATTATTAAGCATTGTAGCAGCTCTAATGAGAAGTTCCGCCATATCCAGAATTCTCACCAGATATATACCACTAGTTTAGAGCGACGTAGCAGTCGTTCCTTCGACCCAGCACCATTATGGTACCAGAAAGATAGAAAGAAGTTGTAGAAAGGGATGGAAAATATTTTGATTAGTACGTATTGTACCAATTTTTCTTAATAAATGCCCTTTTAAAGTGAAAAGTTCATCAGAATACATGTTATCATCTAATACAACATGACCCACATAATATTTCCTCAACATTTCAACTTAATTGAAGCAAATAACTAGGAGCCAGAGTCAGATATTTTACCTACCCACATAAAAAAATTGAGAAGTTCTTATTTAACCTTCAAAATTCTTGTAATTCCTTAAAAACAAAAAAAACATTTACATATAAATCAAAAAGATAGATTCCTAGTAAAAATCTTGTAGGTCAGAAGCTTACGTGGCTGAGCATCGTTCTTGTAAATCTCACTCTGTCGAGAATCAATAGGTGGTAATCAAGGATGCATAGTAGGCCGCTGTTTGGACCAAAAATCTCTTTCTTTATTTTACGAGGCCGGATTTTTATTGCCGACAACTTTTAAAAATGCAAAAAACGACCGAAAATCTACAGACGAAATAAATCATACAACCCAAAGGCGGGAATTTCAAAAACAAGCAAAACATTTAGGGCTGGGCACCCGTCGATATATCGTTCTCGTTCATTTACGCGTATTGCTCGGAAAGTTTTCGATTGGTGGGGCCTTTCAGAACTGAAAATCGAATTTAAGATCACAATATACGAGTAATTCTAATCTATAATAGTGTTAATTTTATATTTTTGGGATTTACGTACTAATGCACCTAATTAACAATTATATATTCAAGAAATTTATTTTACTTTAAAGAGAGAGCATATTTAACTTTCTATGTTTAGTTCTTGTTTTCTTAGATGATGTGTTTACTTGTCAAGTCATCAAGATATCACTGTATTTTTTATTTCTTCTGCTACTACCCGTGTACAACATTCTTGATAATAATTAATCACTGAATTCTGCCTAATACATTTACCATATCTACAAAACAGTCGGTATTCATCCTCTCCTCGTACATTCTAACCTAATGGTCCTGTATAATTCTGAACAATTTCAAACATATTTATGTCCACAAATCTTTCGCACCCTTTAATTATATACATACCTTTATTTGTTTCCACTCTCATCACCTTGTCTTAGGAATTTTCAGCATTGCATCATGATGACATATACAGAAAATTTCAAGTCAATCAATAAGTTGTTAATTTCCATTCTCTCTAGAACTAATTCACGATTCCATCATTTATTAATTTCTTCCTCTGTGTGTCTGATCGTGTTAATCCAAACAGAAAGTTTTATAATAGACAATGCTTCTCTCCACATATCCTAACAGTTCTTGATGGTATATACTTCTCGACCAGCATGTCTATTATAATAATTACTAGCGACCCGCCCCGGCTTCGCACGGGTGCAATGCTGATACTAAATTAAATACACTACAGAAAAAATATGAACGTTGTATATAAAAACATAGCGGCCCGCTCCGACTTTGCACGGGCATAAAATATATATGCCTATGTCACTCAATGAAAACATGATTAAAATCGATCCAGTATTTTTGGTTCATTCATTACTGCCCTTGGCCTGCACGCATTAAATTTGGAGTAAAACAATTCCTCTTCCCCTATACTTACTATGAAGATTTCCTGCTATCTCTGGAATATCTAAATTCATACAATTTTTATTACATTACACATTTTTTAACGCAAATTTGTAATATCTCCGAAAATATTTGTTTAATTTACATGCTGTAAGGAACCATATTGATCTATATTAATTGCACACTTAATTCGATAAGGATTAATGCCGTATTGCTTAAAATAGCTTCGTAAATAAGCCATTTTCTCACGTAAAAAGTAAACAATAAAAATGGTTAATGTGGGTTATCCCTAAAAGATAAACATATACCATCGCGGACTTTTTTGTAGACCTTTTTGTGGTGTACAATACTGTAGTACATTAATTTGATCTAACTCGTAGGGTTAGGCAGCGTTTTTGCTAATTGCTAAATAAGCCTAAAAAAATAGGTTAATTTACGACATCACGTTAGAAACCTCTAAAATTAGCAATGTTGCCTTAGTATATTATGCATGTATTATACATATAAACCTTCCTCTTGAATCACTCTATCTATTGAAAAAAACCGCATCAAAATCCGTTGCGTAGTTTTAAAGATTTAAGCGCACATAGGGATATAGGGACAGAAAAGGCGACTTTGTTTTATACTATGTAGTGATTTGCTATACCCATATCAACTCGGTTGGACTGAATATACAGTGATAGGAAGGAAGTCGTTATACTTTGTGACCATATTGTTCAATCATCTGATCTACTGTATATCTTTTTCCGGGCTTATTTCTAAAAAAAATATATTGCAAAAAACCATGAAACATTTCATTTATATTTACTGAGTAACAATATGAAATAATTTAGTTCTTAACAGAGTCTCCATAAAACTTAATTCATATTTTGAAAGCCATTTCTTCATTACAGCCTTTGTTGATGCTATTGTTAGGATTTTTTCCACTAGTGTGCTCTGATATGGTTTATTGTCCATAATAATAACTGATAGTTCTTACAGGTTCTTTAATAATGGGTTTTTAACCCAGAGCAATTTTTTCCTGGTAGTTGCCCTTGGACTTAGAGGAAAACATTAATTATACTATTGTGTAATTTTTATTTTATTTGTTTTTACAGCCCATCAGCCTTTTGGCCTATTTATGGTCGATTACAATGTAGTATTTAATTTAAATATAATATACTACAGTAAATATATAACATATAATATAACGCTAACAATGTATAGCACAAATAAAAGGTAAAATAAGTTAAAGGCAAAACATTTAGAAAAATAAATTAAACCGTAAAAGAATATAAATATCTCATTTCTCAGTGAATGTTATAAGTGCTGGAGAAGGTCCGTGGCTGTTAATAAGTCGATCAGCAAGTCTAATGGCACAGATTGGACCAGTTGTTTCAATAACCTCGTTATCCCGAGTTGCTGCCTTAGAACTACATATTTCTGACACTCTAGTAGGATATGCCTGACGCTCAGCTGAGTCTGACATTGACCACATAGGGGTGATCTATCTACAATGCAGATGAGCGAGGATACTCATTTTAAACCTACTAATATTATTGATATCTGGAAGCTAGTGTTAGACGCTCTTGATCTCCCGTAATATATTATTCTTCATAAGGAGGTCCCAATTTAGTTGGTCTAATTGTTTATAGAAAGCTTTCATGTGTATTTAACATCTTTTTTGCAAAACAGCACATTTGGTTTGATCGAATCTTCTATCCTGCTCGCTAAAAAGTCGGCTTTTCCATTTCCAGGTATTCCCCTATGAGAGGGCACCCAAAAGTATGCAATCCTTAGTCCCTTCTTTGGTAAAGTTGTGTGCAGCTCTCTTATATGTGTAACCAGAGGGTGGATTGACTTCGCCGATCTCTAAGGAACTTTTTGAATCTGTTATTATGAGTATTGGTCTGTCCATTGATGACTTTTCCAATGCAGATAGACCCTTGTTGTTAGTCGGCAGTTACGCAGAAAAAATACTGGTTGAAGATGGAAGCGAAAAGTGCTCCTTAAACGGACATTCGCGCTGTGAACCATCTGTGTAAATGGCAAAATGGTTCGGATATTTCTCCTCAATTATCTGCCAGAAAAACCGTTTTGCTATAGTGGGCCTGATTGTTTCTTTTAGCAGTACCTTCATGGACAAGTCTATATGTATATTCAAGAATTGCCACGGCGATACAGCCGTGATTTTGTTGTCTGCAAATGGGATCATAATCATCAGTCGATTGCAAGTTATCCGAAAAACTGACGACGGACATGCGTGCTTTTGTTAGAGAGGTTAGTCACAGTGTCCCTACTAATATTCACCGCACCACCAACACTCTAAAAAACATATCAACAGCTTATAATATTTAATATCATAAATATTTACCTCTCTAACGGAATTTACTGGCAAGCGGGGGCCTCCATTATCTCGTTCCTGTGGAAATAACTGATTAAAGACCCAATCAGTTTGCCGGTTTATAATCCGTAGTAGTGATTACTAATATCTGGAAGCATTTTGCAGACATTTGACAACCGAACGACCTTTACAGGTTCATTCGTTTACGTGCTTGAACGTAGAACACAGCATTGTATATCTTTTTAACTGGAATAAAATGATAATGAAAACATTATCCGATTCTAAAACGAATTAACAAATTGCGGCAGGCAATACATTAAACATCTTTGTGACGTATATTCAAAACTTCTTTGGATAGACTATAAATCAGGTTTTCATTCTGCATATCTGAAGGAAACAAACAGATAACTTCTTGGACGGTCCGCGTAAGTATCGAACTTTCTGTGAGATCGATACGCGGATCTTCGATCGGTCCGCCCGATAAAACGACGAAAAAGTCGGGTCGGTCGGGCTTTTAATTACATTTTTAAATGAGCTCGGGCCGGGACCCGGCGAGCCCTCGTAGCGGTTGAATTTATATGGGTTTATTAAATTTTAATTTCGACCAGTGTTTCGGTTCCCAAAGGCGAAAATCGTCGCAAAAAAAAGCGCAGGGCCCGGCTCGCCGGGCGGACGGCATTCATTTCGCGTGCCTTATTGGCGATTTTCGGGGTTGGTTTTTGTTGTGGCGAAACGTCGTTAAAATGGTAAAAAGCGAATTTCGCAGATAAAATCTCGAAAATGCCTTTGTCGCGAGCGCGAAGGGGGGCGACAAAAACCGTCGGAATATTCAACAAATGGTAAAACTGGCCACTCGTTAGTCTTTAATTATATCTTTAAAATAATTGTGATTCATCGGGTGAACTCTCTTGGTTCTTTTTCCTCTTCTTTTTTTCTTTGCGTGTTCGCAGGCTGTGTCGGCTTTCAGCGAGCGTCACCCAACACCAATAATTTACTCTTGAATAATGCAAATTACTCATTATTTTGTCGTTAGGCTCGTTCAGATCCTTTCATTTCAATTTTTATTTCCCTTTCTTCAATAAATAAACACACCACTGCTATGCTACGTATTATTTTATTTCTATTTTGTTTAAATTAGTTTCAGTTTTATATAATACAAGACTTTTATACAAAGATGAGAATAAATAATGCTCGCATATCTGCAGTATATGGTGGAATTGGACGATATGATAAAATCTCTCATTCGATACTTTCAATTTGATTCACAAGTCTATAGAAAGAGACATGCTCTCCATGCCTCTGTCAGGGCATTATACCAGGTTACCAATAAGGTATTTCTGATGAACTGTATTAGATTTAGCACAAAAAGCGTTCAAAAACGATTCCTAATATCTTATTTGGATATCATAAGAAACTTTTCATAAATAAATTGTATCAAAACTATATAACGTGACAAATTAATATTTTCTGATGAGTTTTCAAAACAGTAAAGACCAATCTCCCATCTCTAAATGTAATTGCTTTAATTTTAGACACTATGTAATTATTGCATATAATAAAAATTTTAAATAGAATGGCGTCTATTGTAGATCTTGAAATCAGTTTTTACCATGGCTAACTTATTTCGAAATGCTAAATAGATACACAGTCTCCATTTGTTACTCATGCCAATTTTTCGTGATTTGTACCTGTCTTAAAAATTCTTATCAACCATTCAGGATTTTGAAACTATAAGAATATATTATTGCATTAGTTCAATGAAGATACAGATATTTCTTTATTTTCTTTTATTATTATATCATTATTCTTATTAGATTAAAAAATTTCCTTGAATTATAAACACTTAAGGAGATGCTAAGAGTTGAGAAATGTTGTTATGCAGTAAAATTAATTTTATGTCGTATATTCAACTAGCGACCCGCCCCGGCTTCGCACGGATGCAATGCTGATACTAAATTAAATACACTACAGAAAAAATATGAACGTTGTATATAAAATACATAGCGGCCCGCTCCGACTTTGCACGGGCATAAAATATATATGCCTATGTCACTCAATGAAAACATGATTAAAATCGATCCAGTATTTTTGGTTCATTCATTACTGCCCTTGGCCTGCACGCATTAAATTTGGAGTAAAACAATTCCTCTTCCCCTATACTTACTATGAAGATTTCCTGCTATCTCTGGAATATCTAAATTCATACAATTTTTATTACATTACACATTTTTTAACGCAAATTTGTAATATCTCCGAAAATATTTGTTTAATTTACATGCTGTAAGGAACCATATTGATCTATATTAATTGCACACTTAATTCGATAAGGATTAATGCCGTATTGCTTAAAATAGCTTCGTAAATAAGCCATTTTCTCACGTAAAAAGTAAACAATAAAAATGGTTAATGTGGGTTATCCCTAAAAGATAAACATATACCATCGCGGACTTTTTTGTAGACCTTTTTATGGTGTACAATACTGTAGTACATTAATTTGATCTAACTCGTAGGGTTAGGCAGCGTTTTTGCTAATTGCTAAATAAGCCTAAACAAATAGGTTAATTTACGACATCACGTTAGAAACCTCTAAAATTAGCAATGTTGCCTTAGTATATTATGCATGTATTATACATATAAACCTTCCTCTTGAATCAATCTATCTATTGAAAAAAACCGCATCAAAATCCGTTGCGTAGTTTTAAAGATTTAAGCGCACATAGGGAGATAGGGACAGAAAAGGCGACTTTGTTTTATACTATGTAGTGATTAGTTTATTTAAATATTTGCACGCATTACTTTATTAATTAATCAACACAACTCGTTGAAAGTCATTGTTTGCTGATAAGTGTATATATATATATATATATATATATATATATATATATATATATATATATATATATGTGTGTGTGTGTGTGTAAAGATTATTGGAAATATATTAATGATTGATCTAGGAGACCAGATACTGATACGGAGTTTATGATAAAAAATATATTTTTTGTCAGCGTCTAATATTTACCCTCAACATTTTCTGGTGTCAAAGGAGGACCGGTTGAAAAAACCCCGATCCCCGATTACGATGAAAAATGAAGCAAGTTTCCCAGTCAACGGCAGACGGTACAAATTTGCCTAATTTCTGGTTAGGAGGCTGTCGTCAACCCCCGTCACCCAGCGGCCGGGACGTTCCCCGTCCCGCTCCCCTTCCGCCCGTCGCCACGACCGGGAACAGAGTTAAGTCTCAAATTTTATGCAAATCCGTATGTTAATTGTGAACATTACAGGCGTTCGAAAGCCAGTGCCGATGACAGTGACAGATCTGCGCGATCTTTCACAGTTAGCTTTTCCTAGTTTTTACCCATTCGGATTCGTAAATTCGTAAAGAGCTGGCTGTGTTTACGTCGAGATACAACGATCCGGATACATCATTATATAATAGGTGCTTACATGAATTATGATCATTTTTTCACCTTAAAATGGTTTTTATTGTAACAAATTGCTACAACATATAAGAGGATAGATCCAGAAATTAAGCAGGATTCCAAAGAGCTTAAGCCCCGCGACTGTGCTTGTTGCTCTGATTCTTGATTCAGCATATGTCCAAAATGAAGGATTTCGTGATGACCTCGTGAATAATTCGGCGGGCTAACATGTCTCATCCATGTTGCAGTCCCGACCTGTCACTTGTTCTCTAAGTTAAAGGAACACCTAAGTGGCCAAGACTTTCGGAGCGACGATGAAGTCAAGGAAACGGTAAAATGGTTTATCACTGGATTGGTAGCGGAATATTGGAGCGTCGTCTTCAAGAATGTGTAGGAAAAGATGGCTATTAACTAGTGGTAACTAGAAGGGGCTATGTTTGGTGGGTAGGAAGTGTATCCTTCAAAACTCTAACAATGTTTAGTATCCATTATCTTTTGACGTTTACTGAATTGACGTCGGTAGACAATAACAGTTTGTAGCAACAGCTTTATTCGATTTAGTCTTTATTCGAACTCATAATGCATTGCCCCTTGCTGATCTCAGCATATGTATAGCAATACTTCATAATCATGCATATTCTGCTTCGGTGTCGAAGTAGATGGTTCTCCTAGACTAATCCTTGACTTTTTCTAATTGGGATTGTTGTAATAGATTCTTTTTTCACACAAAACGCTTTTTTTTGACTGGCAAACAATTAAACTAAAAATATCGACGTTAAAACGTTTCGTAATTAAGATTTTCAGGCAATTAGTACGTTAGCAGTATTCCCTTCTTTCCCAACACATGCAAAAGTCTGAAAACAGTTGATTCGTCCACTGCTAAGGAAGTTCTTAGGGGTCTTCTCGTCCAATAAGTCTGGCAATCCATTTGATCCTTCAAGCTGTTCTTTATCACTGATAATTAATGAAATGAAATTAAGGTAAGTTAATTAGTGAATTAAGTGGTTATGTTCTGATATAACCATTTGTATCTGGTTAATCCTTGAATGAGAGGCCCTGGAGTATGCACTTTTGATAATATTATTAACAATTTTGGTGATATCATTATCTTTGAATAATGAAATAATAATTCAACAAAAGAAATTTTTACATCAAGACGTCATATTCTTACAAGCAGTTTTAAAACCATTACCAAGCAAAACAAGTGAATTAAAGCAATTACTGCTCAACATCCTATTGGCCAGATTTATCTCCGTTCAGTCACTATTTGTTTCAAAATTCAAATTGTTCAAACAATGTGTTAATTAGGATTACTTAAAGTACCAACCGCCATAGATGTTTAGGATTCGGGAATAGGACACCTTAAAAAAGGTTCTCTATTGCCTGTAAAAAATAGTAGTAACTAGAGTTCTCATAGAACTATCAGCCGTAATTTATGGAAATTTTAGGACACTAAGGCATTGAAAACTATTCCATAATCAGAACACCATGGATATTTAAGGGATCGGTAGGTTCTAAGGAGCAGTATTAAGGGAAAATTATTATAAATTAAGGGATATCAATATAGATGTTGACGAGAAATTTTATTTCAATTGAAAGCTGCTCAGACAGGACCACGACTATGACAACCCCTTGATAAATTCTAAGTAAGAAGATTACATCACCTGACTGTTAGGCCTTTGAGCTTTCAAATGCTTACATTATAGGGTTCTTTACTTGGTTCAATTTGCTTAAGCCTAGACAGCAATATTGTAAGTACCATCGATTCAACAGGTCGCTATTTATATGCTTTATATGCTTTAAATTAAATTAAATGAAAAAGTGTTAAACCAACGCTGTAAGAAGTGGTTTATTAATTCCGTCACATTTTATAACTTACATTAGCTGGCTACGCTAAGAATCTTTATATGAATCTTAATTGACAAACTTGAAAATATTGATTTTTTAAAAGAAAAATCTAAATTATCCGTACATAATAAGGAAGTTATGGGAATGTACCACGAGAAGTAATATCAATATAATTGACATAAAATAAATAGTATTTTAGAAAAAAGTCTTGAGAGGGGATCCTGGGTCACTATTTATATTTCACATATTACACTTTTGCATACGCTTAAACCAATTTTCAAAGTATTTATTCCATTCCGAATGAGGTATCTTCAAAACATGAATTTTGAACGCTTCAATAGCTTCTTTAGGCGATATAAATCGTTGACCTTGCAGTTTATTCTTCACGGATGGGAACAAAAAGAAGTCATTGGGTGCCAAATCAGGGCTGTACGGTGGATGAACTATCAATTCGATGTTTTGAGTGCTTAAATAGTCTCTTGTTTGAGCCGATACTCGCGCTGTCATGATGAAGAACAATCCGGCGTCCCTTGTTTGTTTTCCTTATTTCACCAAAGACTTCTGGCAAACAAATGGTTGTGCACCAATCAGAATTTACTGTTCTAGGATTCTCTAGAGGCACCAGAGGATATGGCAACACACAAGTCAGCAAATGATCGGAACCCTTCAATAACATCCCAGATAAACGTCTCGGGGTTGCCAGCTATTCGTTATCGTGTTTTAGTTGGCGCTACTGGCATCCCACCTGTGTTCAACATCTGGGATTATATTTCTGGGTATTTTGTAGATTCCACTATGTAAAATTCGACATGCCTCAAAGTCACTATATATATATATATATATATATATATATATATATATATATATATATATATATATATATTTATATATATATATATATATATATATATATTTTTATATATATATATATATATATATATATATATATATATATATATATATATATATATTTATATATATATATATATATATATATATATTTTTATATATATATATATATATATATATATATATATATATATATATTTATATATATATATATATATATATATATATATATATATTTTTATATATATATATATATATATATATATATATATTTATATATATATATATATATATATATATATATATATATATATATATATATATATATATATATTTATATATATATATTTATATATATATATATATATATATATATATATATATTTTTATATATATATATATATATATATATATATATATATATATATATATTTTTATATATATATATATATATATATATATATATATTTATATATATATATATATATATATATATTTTGATTCAAATTATAGATACAAAAATATATTAAAAATAAACTTTTTGGACACCAAATACATATAATAATTTTTAAAATACTTCAATATGACATGTTAAAATTAATATAGCATAACTTGTTACGTTGGAAGGTCGGTTTGGATGTGGTATCGACGTTAGAAACGTCGTCAGGATCCGCGCAATTGCATCATTAAACAAAAGTGACAGAGACAGCTCGACAATTTCGCCGTTAATTTGAATAATTCGTTCCCGAAACATTCGGCAAGCGTGTTTTTGTGGATTTACAGTCATGTACAGCGATTTAATGTTGTAATATATCGGCACAATTGGCGCCATGTACCACTTTGTTGTTTTGCCCGGTCGTGAACTGTTTTATCCGGTTTAGGCTTTTTTCTGGCGTTCCGCGGCGTAGCCCATTGTTAAGGCAATAACCGTTTCGCAATAGTTTTACAGCAAAAAAACGTTATGCAGCTCTTACCAGAAGAGCGCTCGCTACACTAACTTCTGATCCCAGTCTAGGGAATGTTTTAGTTTAGGAAGAAATTCATTTTTATGCCTTTATTCCTATGTTAGTTTTGCTATTCGATGCGTTTTGGTAGAGTGGTTTATTACATGATACTTTGGACGACAGCTGTCCATTCAGCTGATGATTTCTTGCTTCATTGGATTTTTGATTGATTAATGTCGTATCTGCTCCCACATATCGATGTAAAAGAGTTGTTCGTTTTGCTTGAACAGCTCCAGACAATCTATTTATTGCAGTTTTAATGTAGACAATTCAAATACAGAACTAGGATTGGGAACTATCGAGTGAAAATAGTCGATAGTCAAAAAACTAGCGACAGAAAACAGTACATATGTTTGTGATTGTCCACAAGGCAAGAGTACAACATTATACAGGGAAAATGATCCCAGTTATGGCAGGAACTATGCTGGGTAAGACCGGATGTCTTCTGTGATAATTTCTATGTTGGTCACTCGCCAATCGGTAGACTTATTGCCGAGGACTATGGTTCGGGGCCCGCGTTAAACTGTAGGTCTAGTCTATATATATATATATATATATATATATATATATATATATATATATATATATATATATATATATATATATATATATATATATATATATTAGTGTAAACATAAAAATAGTGTAAACAAATTTTTACCAGTATCAATTTACTTTTAAACGACTTTAAAACACGAGGAGGTTCGAACATATGTTCGCCGATTTTTGCGTTAATTATGGACCGATTTTCATTTTTTATTCGAAAGAGTGCACTTCCGAGGTGGTCCCATTGGAACCATGTCGGACTCTGTTGGAGGAAGGGGAGAAATCGAAGAAAACTGATTATTATGTACATATTTTATTTTAAAACGTTTTTTGGCGTTAAAAATCTCGGTTAAATGTTTTTGTTAAAAATATTTTTAGAGTGTTAATAATCCTAATGACAGTAGGCTGCGAGATTGTTCCCAAGTTTCGATGTTTGTCTTGCTGACTTTTTTTGTTTCAATCGGCGATAAAATATAAAAATTATGGCGAATCAGCGCCAACCTGATTAGAATTTCTTCTCCGAATTTCACGTTATTCACAATCTATTTATTGCAGTTTTAATATAGACAATTTAAATACAGAACTAGCATTGGGAACTATCGAGTGAAAATAGTTGATAGTCAAGAAACTAGCGACTGAAAACAGTACATACCCTGCTTGGTTATGGTCGTAAATTTATGTTTGTGGTTGTCCACAAGGCAAGAGTACAACATTCTACAGGGAAATTGATCCCACTTATGCCCAGGGACTAGGCTGGGTAAGACCGGATGTCTTCTGTGATAATTTCTATGTTGGCTACACGCCAATCGGTAGGCTTAATGCCGAGGACCATAGTTCAAGGCCCGCGTTAAACTGTAGGTCTAGTCTATATATATATATATATATATATATATATATATATATATATATATATATATATATATATATATATATATATATGTATGAAGAATATTTTATTATTGTTATAATAAAAATAGTGTAAACAAAATTTTACCCGTATCAAATTACTTTTAAACGACTTTAAAGACGACAATATACTTAATTAAATACCTGGTTTTGGAGAAATACCACAAGAATTATGATATTTATATAATTGTAATTAGTTTGTGTTTGTCCGTGTTTATTTATTGTTTTCATAGTTCACGTCACTGTTTATTTAAGTCTTCTTTTGCGTGTATTATTGTAGAAGATATTGTTGGTCAGATTTCAATGTAAGGGTAATAATAATTATTTTGACAATTTATATAGTGAACAATTAAGACATACTAAGTAACAAAAAATTATCCTTTAGTGAAAATTTAATTTAACTCATCAAGATCCAGTGCTCTTTCTTATTTTTATATCGTTTTCGTAGAATTATTTACCTTTGCTTTCAAATAGGCCTCAACTTAACGGTAATCATTTGTTCATTTCAACCAAACCAAACACTTCTGATGATTTCTTTTGTAACAATAGGAGTTGTAACACGAGGAGGTTCGAACATATGTTCGCCGATTTTTTCGTTAATTATGGACCGATTTTCATTTTTTATTGGAACCAAGTCGGAATCTGTTGGAGGAAGGGGAGAAATTGAAGAAAACTGATTATTATGTTCATATTTTATTTTAAAACGTTTTTTGGCGTTAAAAATCTCGGTTAAATGTTTTTGTTAAAAATATTTTTAGAGTGTTAATAATCCTAATGACAGTAAGCTGCGAGATTGTTCCCAAGTTTTGATGATTGTCTTGCTGACTTTTTTTGTTTCAATCGGTGATAAAATATAAGAATTATGGCGAATCAGCGCTAACCTGATTAGAATCTCTTCTCCGTATTTCACGTTATTCGCAATTTAGTTTCGGTGGTGTCGGCTATATATTGCAGTACATCTTTTGTTTTAGACGAAACGAGGTAATGGATAGATTTTAAATTACCTGTTTAAATTGCTTCTCGGTATAGCGGACGGGTAAGTTGGACATATTAATAAAATTGGCTATTTTTTGGTTACAATTTTTATATGTCGTAAGATGATTGAAGTTTTTAGATTATTTTTTAAGCAACACTATTTGCTTGTAGCTTATTATGGTTAAAACACATGATCTAAAGCATATAATTAAAGAATATTAGGTGTTCTAGTGATGTGTAGCGGATTTCTTGAAAATAAGAAAATATTTAATATGCAATTGCAATTTATTATCAAAAATACAAAAAATGCTATCTGGTATTACTGAAATAAGCGGCAGTTACACGGAGAAAGGTCTGGAGAATACGTTGATCGTTCCCATTTGAGTGATATTTGATATAATAGGAAAGTTGTTGCATACTATCTCATCCCATAACGCTCTAGAAGTTTATAGTTTACATTTAAAACACAATAAGTGTATAATCATGAATGAGTTAGTCGAGTCGAGCCTTTTATTATGACAATTTAATACCACAAAATATATAAAATTCTCTATATTCTTTATTACAACATTTTTATATTGTCAGATTTTATATTATTTTTTAAATCTGATATCTTAAGTTTATTTTAAGAAGTTTAAAATTAATATATTCTTAACAAAACTTAAAAATAATGTACCTATTGTCGCATAATATTTCTATATATCATTATTTGCATGACAGACCAAAGGTATCAACACCTTGCTAAATATATCTAGGGCTGATGATTTGTGCCTTAAGTGTTTTGACAGTAACATAATAGATCGTCTTGACCACTTCCCGGGACTCGATGTCCCACTGAGAGTGAAAATACCGGATAGAAAAGGGACTTTTACCTTTTATAATGGTCCAGTATCTTAACAAAAATAAATAAACCGGGGGATATCTTAAATAAAACTATTTTTTATTTAGATTTTCATACTAATTTTGTTAAATGAATAAAAACTCTATTATATTTAAATTGTTAATAATTTATTTATTCTTGTTATTCAGATTTTTTTCTCATCTTAATAAGGCATTTAATGAGCAAAGTTGCGTCGAGCTGAAGAAATCGTAATCAGATGCTATGTCTGGTGAGTATGTTGTATTCACAATTCTTTCAATGGGTGGCCCAGTATTGTCATGCAAGGGAATGACCTTGTATCTTTATAGAACAGTTTTTGCAACAATATGTCGTTCAATTTGTTCAACTGACGTTGATAAACATCTGCGATAAACAACTGATCGCAGCCACATTGGCTGTTATGCTGCTATGGTACACTTTTATGACCCTTACATGTACAGTAAAACTTTATGGCCATGAATATTACCCTTTCGTGTCGATATGGAAGCTTCTCCTGGGCTAACTTAAGACTTCTTATGTTTAGAATTATTATCACCAAATTTTAAGTAAGTTAGTATTTTAATTTCACAGTCATATCTTTTGTTGTTTCTTATTTTCGGTATATTTTTAAGGTTTAATCGTATTAAGTAGATTGGGCAATATTTCTGAATATTTAAAAATTAAAACAATCACTGGTAGGCGTAATTCTGATACGGCTAAACTGAACAAGTTCTCAATCAAAACATGTTTAAAGTTAATGAATATTTATAGTGTATGTTTATGAGTTTTCGATTTATTGAATATTTTGTTATAACAATCGAATGGTGGTACCGTGTAACAATAAATCAGCGTCCTTGTATCTCTTAAATAGACATCAGATGCAGATGTGGTGGTCCACTGATTAATATTTAAATACTGATTTTTCGAGTAATTTTAATGTGCGTCTAAATTAGTGAATTGGTTGATAAACTTTTGGTTTAAATTGTACATAAACATTAATAATATGTACAGAATTTAAAAGTGGACTGTCACTTTTGTTTCTGTGTTTTATTAAAACGAAATTGGATAATATAAAGTTACAAGAGAATATTTTCAGGCATACAAGGTACATTTAGAGTACATAATAGATCAATTGAAAAGCTACCATAGTAAAATACATTTTTTTAGCAAAATTACTTTCTATTATACAACATACCCTATATTATTCACCCTCCAACATTTTTGTAGTAGGATTTGTCCTTTGCTTCAAGATAGGCCTCACTTTCTGCGATCACCTCTTCATTAGACGAACATTTCTTCACAGTGAGCATTATATTGAGATCTGAGAACAGGAGCTGGTCACTGGGGGCCAGATCTGGATACGGTGGATGAGGAAGCAAATCGAAGCATCATTTGACTTGTGACACGATGTATTGTCTTGGTGAAACAGTACTTTCTTTTTCTTCAAATGCGTTCGTTTTTCGGTGATTCCGTCCCTCAAACGGTCCAATAACGCTATGTAATAGTCGCTGTTGATGGTCCTTCCTTTTTCGCGGTAGTTAATGAAAATTATTCCATGTGCATCCCAAAATACAGACGCCATAACCTTGCCAGCCGACTGTTGCGTTTTCCCACGCTTTGGAGCGGGTTCATCGTATGAAGTCCACTCGGATGACTGTCGGACTTCGGAGTAAAATGATGGAGCCATGTTTCATCCATTATTACATATCGATGCAAAATCTCGGGTTTATTATGCGCTTGATCATCTTCAAAGACTGCCCCAAATCATCAACTCGTCGTTGTTTTTGGTCAAAAGTGAGCTCCTGCGGCACCCACTTTGTACTTCGTGAATGATATGATGTACACGTTCAGTTGATATCTTTAGAATGTCTGCTATTTCATTCAATTCAATTTAAATTTACGGTTATTCAAAATCATTTTGTGGACTTTTTAAATATTTCCTTTGGTAATAACCTCTTTTGGGCGTTCACTGCGTTCACCATCTTCGGTGCTCATTTCACCACGTCTAAACTTAGCATACCAATCCTTGATGGTTGATTTTCCTGGGGCGGTGTCTGGAAACTCGGCATCAAATCAAGTACAATATTTTAGGGGTTGGAGTTGTTTTAATATATTTACATTGACGTATGACAACGGTGTCGACCAGTACCAACAGAAATCGAGTTGTATAGGCCGATTTGGTTATATATTCGGACGTTTGAGACTTCATTTTGTCTTAACTGAAGTTATGTTAATTAGTAAAATAAGAAAGACAAATGCTCCGAGCTTAAAAGGGATTTTACGTTTTTATAAACTGAATTTGGCAATGCGTTCGACGGTGTTGATGACGTGCATTGCTTGTTTTATTGGATGGGCTATA
Source organism: Rhynchophorus ferrugineus (assembly GCF_030347505.1). Taxonomy (NCBI): domain Eukaryota; kingdom Metazoa; phylum Arthropoda; class Insecta; order Coleoptera; family Curculionidae; genus Rhynchophorus; species Rhynchophorus ferrugineus. The sequence continues at coordinate 7,296,995 of NW_027472582.1, read as the reverse complement.
TATCTGTGCCTATAAAATTCGATTTGGGTTACCACTAGTGGGCCATGTTGTCAAATGTCTGCAAAATTCTTTAAAAGATTAGTATGTATCAAAGAGTAGGTATGAAAAGTCAAATTGGCTGCTACTACGGCAGATAAATATGTGGACACTTCTTTTTCTGGTATTAAAATATTTTTACGACACAAAATTGACTTTCTCATATATATACTTGTCAAAACATGCCATCAAATAAAAAAATCAATGAATCTATTCGCTTTTTCGGATTCATCGCTAATATTTAAAACCGTCATGCCGTTTAAAGTACGTGCCATTCCTTGGAATTATTTAAATATATCGCGGTACTGCCGGAACGATTCGAATAGTTCGCAATTATATTTCTAACTGAAATAAACAATCGCCCATCTAATTATTATGAATAATAAGTTTATGAAGTGGATACCCAGAAAGCGAAACGGGCAAATTTTATGCATACATAAAAAATGTAAATGAATCATCCATATTGTTGTGTATAAAACGGCACGTGATCGGAATGCGAGAATGGGAAAATTTTTTCAGTGTTATCGATTTAATAAATGTGAGAAACGTTTCTAATAAAATAATCTGAAAATGGCGCTTACGCATATTTGTTTCTTTAATTTAATTTATTTGCCAGCACATGAGCTGAAAAGTTTCCGGTCTTCCATTCGTTGGAAGCTATTTTAAGGTCGATACGAAGATTAGAAAATAGTTAAGCTATTTTGTATACATATTTTAGAGTCCTCTTTTTATCAAGGTAACTAGGGTTTATCTGCACTAGACCTACTATTTAACGTGGAAATCGAACCACGGTTTTTGGCACTAAATTACCGACTGGCGACTGACCAACTGAAAAATCATCCCAGAAGACATCCGGTCTTACCTAGCTCGGCATTACTAGCATAATTTTCATTGCATTTGGACAATCACGAACGTAAATTTACGATCATGCCATAGCAGGATTCTAACACGCCACTACTAAAATAGTATGAGTACCGTCTTGTCACTTTTACCACTACGCCAACCAAGTCGGCAGTAAAACTATTGTTGACTATGTTATTTTATTATTTAGAATATTATTGTAAATATATTAACACTTACTGTTCGACTAGGGGGGTTGCCAATTCCAACTTATCAAATTCCCTAATAATCAGTATGTCAAATTATCCAATTTAGGGGAGAAAATTTGCTTGGTTCGCCACAAACTCACATCAAAATTATTTTTACATATTTATTAGCCCAATATTTATTTAAATTTGTTTTGTTGGTGATTGAATTTTTTGTATGTCATAAAAATTATATTATTATTTTGACCTTTTTTTATATATATATTTTATATACCAACTTTAAAAATCATCCCAGAAGACATCCGGTCTTACCCAGCCTGGTTACTAGCGTGACTGGAATCATTTTCCTTGTCGGATTTGACACTCTTGCCTAGAATAATCACAAATATAAATTTACGACCATGCCCCAGCAGGATTCGAACCCGCGGCTATCGCAACAGTAGGAGGACCGTCCCATCGCCTTTACCACTGCGCAACCAAGTCGGCTTATTTTTGTATTGTTTGGGCTCGGCGCCGAATTCAAAGTCAACGATTATTATTACATATTATATTTTAAAATGTTTTTCTTTGGGCTAAAAATCTAAATTTGATTATTTTAAATTTTTTAGTGAGTACCTTATTTATTTTTTCAAGTCGGTTGATTTATTTTGCTAAATATATATTTTTTTAGTGTTAGATATTTACTCAATAAATTACGTAGTTATTTTATTTAATATTATAATGGGTAGGCCAAGTAAAGGTGCAGCCCTCATTAGGAAAAATAGGAATAAAGAAACAATGATTGAAAATAAGTCCGCTATTTAGCCTAGGTGATTTGATAAATGTTCTAACTAAACTAGAACAGCAAAAAATTGTTCTCCGTACTGGGAACCGAACGCACGACCTCCGTTTGGAGGCTAAATGCTTTAATCATTACACAATAGAAGCGGTAGTACAATATTTCTACCAGATTTATAACTTCCGATTTTCTGGCGCATCTGCTCAGCAGTAACATTATACCCAAATATCTGATTATTTTAAATAAAAAATTCGTGCAAACCTTGTACGTGCCTTTGAAATTTGAGCGTTTCCTTCGATTCACCTTCCCCACCCCCCGTTTCACCAACAGATCCTGATTTGGTTACAATGGGACCACCTTGGAAGGGCAATCTTTCGAATAAAAAAATAATTTTGAACATCAGCCCTCAATTGACGGAGAAATCGGCGAACATACATTTACAAAAATATACGGCCGAACATAGAACCTTCTCCATTTTCGAAGTTGATAATAAAGTGTAATATTATGAGTTATAACGTTAAACTTTTTTCATATTTTACTTGTAATTATTTTGCTTGACTGGTTGATATCAACTGGACACTGTACCTCAATTTGTTAACTCCTTCCTTATTTCGATTAAAGACGGCAGTATCTATATTTAGTTGCTTGCGGTTTTCTGTTTTGACATCCCTACATGGCGTCTTCTCTCATGTTATCCAAGCATTGTGACGCAAGACACTAATGAAATGAATATCGTGATAGAGGTCGTAAGTCAAGGTGATATTTACAATTTTCTGACTCTGAAGGTTTTAAGGGCTAATATCCAATAATGATGTTCTCTACTATTTCAAGTTCTTCTAGTAACCATCAACACTTACGTAAGCAACGAAGAACTACATAGTAACCTCGAAATCAAACGAAGTTATCCAAGATTTCGCCTTTAAACGTGAAAAAAGATTACTAAATTACAGCAACGTGGAAGCAGTACCACGACTGGCTAACACGCAGGAAATCCGAAGATTCAACCGCACGAACTTGTGTATAAATACTACCATTAGCTTTTGCATAAGTAGTAGAATTTAATTTTCATTTCATTCTGTTGTATTTATCCCATACTCGTCTTGCTTGTGTATTGATCTAAGTACAACAGAACAATACTAATAAATTAAGATTGCTCTGAGCATATATAATGTAAGATATAATTAAAAATACTTTTTTATTTTTGATTACACTAGTAATAGTATGATATTGCTAACTCAAGTTGCTCAAAAAAACATTCACAGAAAGAGTTCTTAAAATAAAAAAGACTGAAAGTGAAAAACGTATCGAATTACCACGGGCTTGCTTACCCCTAAAAACTCAACGAACAACCAACCACCTGTGACCCTCCGTCTGATTTTTTTTACCTCCCCAAGAAAAAAATGCTGGCTACCGTCTGTTCTCTCCGACTCCCTTTCAATTTTCACTTTTCAGTTCCAACCTTCGTAGGGTGAAGACGTATTATCAATACGGTCCAAGCTATAAAAAGATACCTTTCTTTAAAAAAACCCAGTATTTTATTACGGTTATTTAATTGAGTGTTAAAAACGCATAACAGATGCGGCTATCCGTCTCTCAGTGGACCTAAAGTGTAGTGAATACGTGTTTACGTGACCAGACAAAAGGACTGCATCTCATTTTTATTAGTGTTTAAAATAATTTCATTATATTTTACAACAGTCCTTTTGAAATTCATTTATAGTATTTATAGTAAAAAACTAGTGCTAAAATAACGTAAGTGAAAAATGAAGTGCGTGAAATAAACAATGTATTTATTTTATTTTTTTTATCTTCTGGAAGTAAATTAAATAAAATATTAAAAATTAAAAAATGGCAAACAATAGCGATTCAACCAAATCACCTGCACACTTTGATATAAGATTAGAACAAACAGCAATAACGCAAACTCCACCATCAGAATGGATTACAGTCGTTAACAAAAAACGATTGAGAAGTCCAGAAGAAGAAATCGCGAGGAAACAAACAAGAATCAGTGACTATTGGTTGCAGAAACCGATAGAGACAAAAAACAGTTTTAGCAACCTGTCGGAAGAAATTGAAGAGAACATACAACCAAGCCCTGAAAAAGTTGTTCCCAAACCACCACCAATAACAGTCTATAAGGTAGGAATAATAAAAAACATCCATGATTTATTAAAAACCATTACTACGAACTACACAATTAAAACAGTGAGCTATGAAACAATTAAAATCCAATTGTTCGAAGCGGATCACTTTAAAGTTCTTATAAAAGAATTAGATGAAAGAAACACCCAATACCATACATTCAGGCCAAAATCCGAGAGAACATTTAAATTCGTGTTAAAAGGATTACATCACGGGACGGACTTTAACACCATCAAGGTAGCACTAGCTGAAAAAGGCCACGAGGTCGTAAATATTCACAATATACGACATCACACGACAAAAAAACCTCTGCCTATGTTTTATATAGACATAAAACCTAATGGAAACAATAAGGCGGTGTATGAAATCACCCAATTGGAAAATAATATTATTAAATGCGAACCACCACATATAAAAAGAATTATACCACAATGCACAAGGTGTCAAGCGCACGGGCACACAAAGACTTACTGTCGCAAATCATATAGATGCGTAAAATGTGCAGGAGAACATAAGACAGGAGATTGTACTCGTAAAGTTCGCGATGAAAAAGTGAAATGTGTTAACTGTAACGGAAATCATCCAGCGAACTACAAGGGTTGCGCAGTTCACAAGCAACTACAGCAGAAACTCTATCCTGCCTTAAGGGAAAAAAGGCATCAACAAAAACAATCCACTACTGCCAATCTACCCACCAGAACAAGTCAACCAGACATAACTTATGCCCAAATAGTTGAAAATGGTTCAGCACAAAAACGAGAGACAATATCTTAACCTACTGAAACTAGCAACATCTCAAGATTAGAAAATATGATGGCCAAACTAATGGATCAAATGAGTACGATGCTTGGTCTACTCACAACCGTCGTAAGCAAACTTGCCTAATGCCTGAAACCAATAGCTACAAAATCGCCGTCTGGAATGCCAATGGGCTCCAACAACACGCCAGGGAACTAAAAATGTTCGTAATTGAACAAAATATTGACGTTATGATGGTTTCCGAAACACACTTTACGGACAAAAATTATTTGAAAGTTCCTAAATATAAGCTTTATCATACAAATCACCCTGATGATAAAGCGCATGGAGGTACAGCCATAATAATTCGAGATGATATAAAGCATTTCGAAAAAGAAAAATTCCGCAAAGACTACCTGCAAGCCACCAGTATAACCATAGAGGAAGCCCATGGACCATTAACAATTTCTGCGATTTATTGCCCACCCAAACATAACAACAAGGCAGAACAATTTCAAGAATTCTTCCGTACGCTAGGTAATAGATTTATAGCAGGAGGAGATTATAATGCAAAACATTTAATGTGGGGTTCAAGAATAATAACCACAAAAGGTAGAGAACTGCTCAAAGCCATAAGGATAGATAACTTACAACATATCTCTACTGGTGAACCAACATATTGGCCTTCAGACAGAAATAAAAAACCAGATACAATAGATTTCTGTATTACAAAAAATATTGATCCAAAAAAGTGTCAGGCAGAATCATGTTTCGACCTATCTTCTGATCATTCACCAATAATAGTAACAATTTCTTCAAAAATTACCATCAAAGATAAACCCCCTTCTCTGTGTAATAATAGAAATAACTGACCCTTATTTAGAGAAAACTTAGACCAAAACATCTCTCTAAACTTACCGTTACAAACTGAAATGGATATAGAAATAGCAGCAATAAATCTTACAAAAAATATACAGGAGGCAGCATATTCCGCGACTCCCAACATTGAAACATTTCCAAGAAAAAATACACATATATCATGTACAATACAGAAAAAGATAGCAGAAAAAAGAAAGTTACGACGAAATTGGCAACAGCAAAGGACTGAAGAGAATAAAAGAAAATTTAATAGGGCCATAAAAGAGCTGAGAGATCTAATCCAAATCGAACAGAACCAAGGCATTCAAGAATACCTAGAAAACTTGACATCAACTGAGGCTACAGACTATTCGTTGTGGAAAGCAACAAAAAAGCTTAGGAGATCCCAGCAGCATAACCCACCTATTAAAACAAGCGAAAATAATTGGGCGAGAAGCAATAAAGAGAAGGCCGACATTTTCTCAAAACACTTAAAAAATGTTTTTAAACCTTTCCAGTCTCAGCTACATAAAGATGACGAAAATAAAATTACTAGCTTTCTAGATTCCCCATTTCAAATGGATTTACCGCACGAGAAATTAACGGTCAAAAAAGTTAAACATACAATAATGAGAGAGATTAATATTAAAAAAGCTCCTGGTTATGACTTAATTACTGGCAAAATTTTAAAAGAACTGTCAGAAAAGGCTATAAAACTATTAACATATATATTTAATGCTATGCTACGAATTAATTACTTCCCTAGTATCTGGAAAGTAGCTAAAATATTAATGATACTTAAACCAGGAAAAATACCAGAAGATGTGACCTCCTACCGACCTAGAAGTTTATTACCGATAATCTCGAAAGTTTTCGAAAAATTATTCCAGAACATCAGTTTGGCTTTCGCAATAAGTATGGGACTATAGGACAAGTGCATAGACTTGTAAACAAAATAAATGCTGACCTAAATGCCAAAAGATATTGTTCGGCTGCTTTTCTAGACATATCTCAGGCTTTTGACAAAGTATGGCATACGGGCTTGCAGGTTAAACTAAAGAAACTTCTCCCTCATCCGGACTATCAGCTACTAAAATCGTATCTCACTGACAGACATTTTATTGTAAATCAAGGCGATGAACATACCGAATTAAATCCCATATATTCAGGAGTTCCGCAAGGTAGTGTACTGGGTCCAGTACTGTATCTTCTGTATACGGCTGATCTGCCCACCACAAAAATAACTACTGTGGCAACATATGCAGACGATACAGCAATCTTAGCATCCCATGAAGATCCAGTCACAGCATCAATAAACCTACAAACCCACCTGGAGCAAATACAATTATGGTTGAAGACATGGCGCATTAAAGCCAATGAATCAAAATCCACGCATATAACGTTTACCCTGCGTAGAAGAACATGTCCACCAGTAAATATCAATCATCGTCAACTCCCCCAAGCAGACCATGTTAAATATCTTGGTATGCATTTAGATCGGCGCCTAACCTGGAAGAAGCACATACTCTCTAAACGGAAACAACTGGGACTAAAATTATATCAAATGTATTGGCTCATTGGGCGCAAATCCAAGTTATCATTAGATAACAAGGTATTGCTGTATGAGTCTATACTCAAGCCCATTTGGACATATGGAATTCAACTATGGGGTACCGCTAGCAAATCTAATATATCCATCATTCAACGGTTCCAAAATAAGGTGTTGCGTGCCATTGTTGATGCTCCGTACTATATTTCAAATAAAGTGATACAACGCGATATTCCTCTAGAACCTATAACGAGTGTAATCCAACGTGTTTGTGTGAAGTACTTCGAAAGAGTGTCAGCGCATCCCAATGTACTCGCTAATCAGCTAAATATGCGACGTGATAGTGAAGTGCGTAGACTAAAACGTTTAACACCATCTGATCTGATTACTGGACATATGTAGAGTTTAGAATAAGCATTAGAATAAGACTAATTAATTAAGATAATATTTTATACAGAAGATTGCTTAATGAAGTGATTTTCTACATGCCATGTATATATAATATAAACAGAAGAAATACTTATTGCCAATAGGGCAGATTGTGGACTCACGAAGAGTAATAATAAAAAAAAAAAAAAAAAAAAAAATTTTCACTTTTTTCCTTTTCCGGTTTCTTTGCTCTTTTCTCCGCCATATTTGATTGATGAATTTTTATTTTTAATCGTTTTTTTACTGGATGGAATTCGCAAGATCGATCATCAATTTCATTTATTTTGTTCCATTTTTTCCCACTGTGTATGTTTTCATATTACTTATCCCTCACTCAATAGTTACGTATATTGAAATTAATTCATAGCATTTTATAATTCATATTTTATAAGTCATTGAAAGAATGGGGAAGTTGGAAGAATTGGGAATGATAAACTATGTAAGCATTTGGCTACCTTAAGAACCCAAACCCAAGAACAGTTAGAGGTGCTTTCATTTGTAACATACTGCATCAAACCCAAAATAGGAAGGAACTTTTGCTTCGAACACCACTGATGTAAAATGAATCTTTTGCAACAATAATGAGCGGCAAACCATCAACATCAGTTGAAACTGATGCTCCTAAACTGTGCAATGAAGGAAAAAATGCCAAAATACTCTGGAAGATACAAAATAATTTTTCTCCACAGCAATGTTTATCTCCACAGAACAGGATAAGAATTATTAAAAAATAGTTGAACCCTACTGATTATTTTAAGTATTATCCACCACTAGATATCATTTGTGACATTTTTCTGGTTGAATTTTGATACTTTCGACGACAAAAACAATTGTCATCAACGGGATTTATGGGATTTTTTATTTCTTGTTTCTTAAAAGAAATTATTTCTGTTAGAACCTATCTTGCATTGAATGAACTTGTAAATGTTTCAAAAAATAAGTAAAATTGATGCGAATTTAAGGTAATGTTAGTCCCTATCTAAGCTTTAAAGTTTTGAAAAGATAATTCTGAAACACTGTATCTTTGTTATATACTACTACAGTTATTTATACTTAATTTTTAATTTGATTTGATTTTAGTAAACTTTCTTACCATGAATATTTCGCTTTAATGTCAATGCCCATGATTTTCATCACCAATCACAATCTTTCATGGAAATCTTGGAAGTTGTTGAAATGGTTCTAAATGGTATTTTCAGTCAATATGTATGCTAATCATTTTCGCTCCTGATCATAGAGAAAATCACCTAATACCAACCCACTACTTTGGGTTTATTAACAAGCATTCAACAAATGACCAGGTCCACAGAATAACAGATGTTATTAAATAAGCAGAATAAGACGTACAAGTACCAATAACATTAAATAATACTATCATATAGCAACAACGCTAAATATCTCGGAATGAATATTTATGCAAAACTTCGTTGGAAAGAACATATAAAAAAGAAAAGAAAAGAACTGGAATTGAAATATAGGAAAATGTATTGGCTAGTTGGAAGAAAATCACAATTATCACCTAATAAATTGTTATTATACAAGCAAATACTGAAACCTATATGGATATACGGAGTTCAATTATGGGGATGTTCTGTAAAGAGTAACATAAAGTCCTGAGAGGAATTGCGAGTGCACCCAAATACTGCAGGACTGAGTACCTACATCGAGACCTTCAAATACCCACAGTCAGTCAAGAAATCAAGAAAATTGCAAGGGGAATGAGGAAAGACTTCATCCTCATGAGAATATTGAAGTATTGGAACTTCTGGATACCACCAGAGCAGGACAGAGACTGAAAAGAATCAAACCATCTGATCTTGTGTAGTGTTGTGTAGTGAGGTGCATTTAATAAAAAATACAACAGTGACATGTATAAACATTACACTAGAGACTGAGATAGGGCCGATGGGTTCTCCTAGTTATACTTAAGTTATCATACAGATAAATTGTAGGTTAGTCGGAAACGACTAGTAACAATGCAATAATTAAGTAATAAAAAAATGCTCTTTTTAGACCTTTCTCATCGCATATAAACATCTAGAGACGGGGAATTCAAAGACTGCTGAGCTTGTCTTGGAATGTCTTGGAATACATTGTCTTCTTTTTTGGTTCTACAGATCATTGTCTATCATTGTGTCTATCATCAAAGTGACCACTTGAAAATAATTGAAACCACAATCGACAATTGAGATATACTTGAATAACATGACCATAAGTTTCTAAAAGTGTTTTTCATGGGCTTCAAAAGCAGTTTTCTTCAAATCAAACAACTAAACTGTTGAATATTGAAGATATTTGATATATTTTACGTAGATAATTGTGAAAACCATCAAATTTAATAGCTTAAGTTTATTAACAGTTATTTATATCGATAGTTTGCATTTTTACCAATAAATATTGTAATAATAATAAATAGAGCTCTGACACAACATGCCATAATTTCTAGTAATTTCTCTAATCTTAAGATTACTTCTTCTCTCGATATTTCATGTCTAATACTCGCTAATCTTCGTGTAGACATCAAGATTTCGGTTAACATTCACAAATAAGTCCTCGAATAATGAACCGTATCCGATTTCCATCGTTTACAAGTTCGGGGTAGTTCACCCCTAATAATTTAACACGACTCCTAACCACCTGTGACCGCTCCGATGCTAGAGAATTGAACCCTGAGGGTCGTACGTCTGCGTTCAACCCGATACCTCTTCGATCCTTGGGGATTTCTTCCGATTTCCGTACGCTTTACGCCCGGAAGCCGAATTTGATTGATGATGTTTCCACTATTAATCGTTTTTTACGTTTTTTCGTTGATTTCTGATTATTGGCCAGTGAGTTTTTTCTCGGCGCCTGAATCATCGAGCTGGGAAAGGAACGAAAGCTGGAAAAAACAGTCTAGCGTTAAAATCGATGATTGATTAATACAGTTTTGTGATGATATCAATTACAAAACTGTTATAACGTTTTTTAAGAGAATGTGGGATAATACATTTTTCTGTAAAATATCTGAGTAAAATTATTTTAATTTGGTAAAAAAGCTGTGTATTTATTAGAAAAATAATTCCGTCTAAAAAAGGTTCCTAAAGATGCCATGTGAAGACAAAAATGTTCCTTCAGCAATATTTATATATTCTAAGCTAGGGCTGTCGGCCGCTGAGAAGATTATCCATATATCAATTTCGATGTTTAAAAAAATATCGATATATTCGTAATATCGATAAAAAAATTGATATTTTCTTGCAAAATACATTAATATATATTTTTTAAATTTAAAAACGTTTTTTTTTTATAATTTGTAAGAGGTATTTGTAACATTTTTTTCAAATAATATCGATATATCGATATTTTTCATCACCATACTGAAATAACTTGAAACTTGAAATAACACTGATCATGCTAAATCGCATTTCGCGAATTAGTCTTCATGAAAAAGAGTGATTCAATAATTGAGTTGTTGAACGAGCTATGTGCTCCATCTTCCTGAAACCACATGTCCTCCCTCCTATTTCAGGCGCAAGAACATTTCGAAACACCTCTCGGTACCGTTGGTCATTTTCAAAAACACCATACAGTTGTTTTTAGTGGATGCAATGATGTTTCATGAATTAACTGAGCATTCTGTGTTCCCCAAATCCGACTGTTTTGTATACTGACGTGGCCACTGAGAAGAAAATGAACTTCGTAAATCGTAACAATTTTTGGTCTAAGTGAATTTTGTACGAAACATTTTCAAGTTAGTTTTCCAAATTCGCCTTAAACTGCGTGCAAAAATGTATAAGGAGACGTCCGTTGTCTTCCAGAACGAGGCTTGTCTGATGTCATACCGTACTGTTGAAATTCGCATTTAAACGATAAATTGTTGTTTTGTGAGGCACTGGACGACAGGATATTTTTGACGCAATATCCGCTGAGTGGCAATAATGGAACGATTATTTTCATTCAATATTGTCACTATTTCTGCTCGTTCTTGTAACGTATAGTTATCCATTATAAAATTTGGACGTCCACCCAACACAATGGTTAAAGCAAAAGTGAGCTAAATGTCACATAACCAAGATGGCGTGCAATCAAAATGGTAATAGGACTTTTGCCCCACTTGATAGAATAAGTAACTGGGTATGGAAACGAAAGTAATGGAAGACAGGACGTGGAAATGAAAGCCGGAATTAGGAAAACCATGATGTTGTATTTTGTTATAAATAGCAAATTCACCAACAAAGATGAAATATTAAATAAAGCTAGCAAAGAAGAGTAAACAATGCAATTTAGAGACGAAAAATTCGGTTGCAAGACATATATTGCCAAAAAGAGATACAAGTAAGGTACAAGGAACAGAAATGAAGTATCCCTAAAGAGTTATTAGTAACCTAGATGGACAGGATGAGAAGTAAAGGAATAAGAAAGACCTCATTATCAACCCAGTTAGGGGGACATTTACAGTGAATGGACACAAGAGAGATACAGAGAAGCAAGCTTAGAAGGACCTCGGATGAATGGATACGTCAGAAGAGAGAAAAATCTTCAGCCAAAGCAAAGTCTGAACAGAGTTGATCAAAGAGGTTATAGTCATTAAATACAGCACACCTACACAACTAGGTGGTCCAAAATATGTTTTGTGGTTTATATGTACCATATTTTTATCCGCACCCAAATCAAAACTGTTTATATGTGACTTATTACTTTAATTATCAATAAAAACTATTGACAATCTTTAGAAATCTAGTGATACTAATCTTAATCTTAAGATTTCGAGAGATTATCATACTTTAATACATATATTTTCGCACAAACTTGAAATTGTTGTATATAAATCAATCAAAACTGTACAACTGTCGGCGTCATATTACATTTACCTGAAAGACACCGTGGTGGAACTTCATAAAGTAAAAAAATCGCAAAGGTCACAGAAATTCAACGATTAATAGTGAAAACATCATCAATCAATTTAGTTTCGGAAACATAGTGCAAAAAAAACGGAAGAGCGTTCCACGAGGGGAAGCGTGTGACGTTGTATAATGCCTTTTTGAACGGAAGAGGTAAAATTCGTTTTTTTTCCTACGGCTAGAGGATGGACAGGTTCATAATGCTGCTCTAGGGGTGAACCATCCGAATAGGCCAAATGAAATTCGATACGTTGGTGTTAATGAAATTGTAACAAGAAAAATTTATTAAAATTGTGTTTTAAAATACACTTTATTATTCGATATGCACCCTTTCAAGCTTCAATACATTTTTTTCAGTGATTTCTTAATTTATGGGATTGACTCAAGTGAAAATCCGGAATATTGTCAAAAAATATTTTGTCGAATCATCCAAAATCGCTTTTAACTGACTTCAAAAAAAGGAGGAGGTTCTATATTCGGTTGTTTATAACAGGTCAGTTGAAAAGTCCCCGGACTACCATAGTAAAACACATTTTTTTAGCAAAATTAGTTTTTTTATTCAACATAATTCCCTTCAAGGGTGATACACTGATTATAGCGACCCTCCAACTTTTCTATTTGTACGATTTGTCCTTTGCTTCAAAATAGGCCTCAGTTTCGGCGATCACCCGGCATCAATTCATGGATTTTTGCCATCGTTTTAACTGACTTGTGACACGGTGCATCGTGTTGGTGAAGCAGCACTTTCTTTTTCTTCAAATGCGGCCGTTTTTCGGCGATTTCGTCCTTCAAACGGTCTAGTAACGCTAAGTAATAGTCGCTGTTGATGGTCTTACCTATTCCAAGGTAGTCAATGAAAATTATTCCATGCGAATCCCAAAATGCAGACGCCATAACCTTGCCAGCCGACTGTAGCGTTTCCCCACGCTTTGGAGCGGGTTCGTCATGTATAGTCCACCCGAATGACTATCGATGGGACTTCGGAGTGAAATAATGGTTACATGTCGACGCAAAAACTCGGGTTTATTACGCCTGATCATCTTCAAACACTGCTCCGAATCATCAACTCGTCGTTGTTTTTGGTCAAAAGTGAGCTCTCGCGGCACCCACTTTGCACAGAACATTCTCATACCCAAATATTCGTGAATGATATGATGTACACGTTCAGTTAATATATTTAGAGTATCGCTATTTCATGCAATTTCAATTTTCGGCCATTCAAAATCATTTTGTGGATTTTTTAAATGTTCTCGTCGGTAACAACCTCTTTTCTTGCAATATCTCTGCCAATCTTTGATGCTTGATTTTCGTGGGGCAGTGTCCGGAAACTCGGCATCAAGCTTTTACTTCAACTGTATTTTTCCCTTCAAAAAGCAATATTTTATCAACACGCGAAATTCTTTGTTATCCAATGTTTTTTCACAATAACAAAAGTTGCTTAACTCAAATTCACAAACTAATGATCCGACAGCTGCCAAATTTATACACGCATCTTTTGAGGGTTAGGGCTAACTATAAAACATATTGTTGAAATTCTAGTAGCGCCATCTATGTTTCATGGCCGGGACTTTTCAATTGACCTGTTATGTTGGTTTGGCAGCAATCTTTTCAACAACACAACTTTTTCTTGGTCAGGTGTCACTTTTTCTTCAAGTGCTTGATGGGTTTCGGTCGCCGATTTCTTCTGATCGAACCACAAAAGTAGCAAATGTCGATGATTTAATTTTGAGGGTAATGATAGGAAATGAAAAATATTATTTTACGCAGAGATATGTGAAACCTATCAATATAATGTGTTAGCTTAGGTTAATAATTGTTTATATTGATACTTTTCATTTTCGCCAATAGATAGTGCTGTTGAAAAAGCGATAATATAAAAATTAAAAGAACATACAGAGCTAAATTGAGTTTACTTGCGCGTTATTTTCACCCTATACGGACCAGCAATGAAAATAATGATTTTATTTAAAAGCAATGGCGATGGAGAAATAATGGAATTCTTCGGTGGTGGCTTGTACGAAAGTCGTTTGAATAGGTCGGTCCAAAAACCAATAAAACATTCTTGATTTAGTGCCCCGTGACTTTTACTACGCCGGTTAAGGCTCTAACTCGCCCCCTCCCCCGCCGTCGCAGCCGCCGCCGTCGCCCCGCTTTCTTCCGCGAAAATTAACTCGGTCCCGTGGGTTTTTTCCCTCCATCGCCTGCTAGTTGAACGCGGCGCGCGTTTTTTCTTTCTTTCCTTGTCGTCGTTTTCTCCCACATCGAAAAAGCTGCAATGCTCTCCTCGCGCCTTATTTGAATAAAGGGTATTGTCGACGTTGCCTATTTTTTTACATTTTACACGAAAATTCGAATAAAAAATAGAAATAAAAAAGTTGGATAACCATTTGTAGGAATTGGAAAACAAAATCACTTTTGCGCCCCAATAGAATACAAGTAACAGGCTGGTTCAACAAGTGTCTATAATATCTCATCATAGTTAGATTGCAAAAAACAAATATCTAATTTCTTGTACATCAAGTAGTTTGATACGCTATATTTCTCCTGTTTAAGAGTACCTCATACATATTTGTTAATGTTCATAAGTATTTGATTAAAAAAGGTGAGGCCAATACTTATATACAGACGATGTATCAACCCAAATGTTTTCATTGAAGTTAAATAAAGTTAAAGAGACTAAGCAAAGATCTAGCTTAAGAATTCGTAGGAGAACTTAAATGTTAAGGAATGTTTAAACACAGATTTTGTAATGTACTTGATGAAGTATTGCAGTTGTACGTGCTTATAAGTTAAGGCTATTATCAAAATAAAAATAATCTTCAAAATTACATTTTATGTAAACAGTCATGTAAAAAAAACATGTAAAAAATAAAAGAAGCTAAAGCAGGTGCACCACAAGGAAGTGTACAGGGGCCAATTCTATTTGCTCTACACTTGCGATACACCACAAATTACGATAGCTACATTTGTTGATACTGCGATTATAGCTGTCGGAGACAATAGTGAAGAAGCCACACGAAGTGTTAGATTGGACACAAGCTTGGAAAATAAAAATTAACGAAAGTAAATCTGTGCATGTACAGTTCACCTATAATAAGACCTTACAAGCACCAATAACATTAAATAATACTATCATTCCATTTGCAATAACGCTAAATATTTCTGAATTAAACTTGATGCAAAACTTCGGTCGAAGGAACATATAAAGAAGAATAGAAATGAACTGGAATTGAAATATAGGAAAATGTATTTGCTAATTATATCATTACATTAATCAGTACATCATAAATTGCTATTATATAAGCAAATATTGAAACCTATATGGATATCCTGAGTTCAATTGTGGGGATGTTCTGCAAAGAGTAACATAAACAAAATACAAATATTTCAGAGCAGAGTCCTGAGAAGTATTGTGGCCACACCAAAATACTAGAGGACTGACTACCTACATCGAGACCTTCAGATACCCACAGTCAGTCAAGAAATCAAGAGAATTACAAGGGGACATGAGGAAAGACTACATTCTCATGAGAATATTAAAGTATTGCAACTTTTGGATATCACCAGAGCAGGACAAAATAATCAAACCATCTGATATTGTGTAGTGTTATGTAGTGAGGTGCATATAATAAAAATACAGCAGTGACGTGTATAAACATTATTTCACCAGACTGAGATAGGACCAATTGGTCCTTCTGGTTATATATCTATATTTAAGTTATCATTAAATAATAATTAAATAATAAAAAAATAAACATTTTATGTATTTTATACATAGTTACATATAGTTATTTATATAATTTAAACCATTTTTGTGTTGTAGTTACTATCAATTTTGAGTATTTGGGTACAATTTTAATTTGGCCGAGGGAACATAGGGTACTTGCGTTTAATAATACTATTCTCACAATTCCCAAATGACGATTGTGTTATTACCGAATTCTCTTTAGTATTTCTTATATTTATTTTATATTTCTTACTGATAGTATTTTTACTTATGTTCTTCAATATTCTACCACATTATATGGTTAGCCGTCTTGAATACTCACTCACTACAGTTCTATAAGAGTTTTAATATTCTTTTTAAAATAATTATTTCAGTTATTGTGACACAGAACAGTCACTATCGACGAATCCATTCTGGACGAAAGTAGCACTAGTAGCACAAAATATTTTTTTACTGTGAATTATAAGATAGTTAATCCAAATCCAAAAAAAAATCGGTGCACACCATAAAGTTTAAACGCTAGGGTGTGGAAATGATGGTTAGGAAAAGGTAAGTGACGTCAATGTTTCGTAGCGCTTCCAATTGGCATTTGACCTAAAATGAAAATTTTTGAAATTGTGTGCTTTTATTTCTGGTAATCCGACTTTTATCTTTTAAATAATTGTATTTTTAGTAATCTTCTCTGCTCTGATTGTGACATCTTAAACGAATAAACTGAATCTCGTTGAGGTTTACAATATCACGTCAGTTGTCAGGACATTGGTCGTTTCTTCATCAATTCTCAAACCATGTGGTTCTGCGATGCGATCTATATTATGAAGAATGCTAGAAGCCGCAACATCTGCATCAGGGCTCCAAATATCCCGCTATCTTGAGCGAAAACCAGATCGATCAAGGAGCATCATACTGAACGCCATGTCCCTTTTTACCCACTTATCTTATAATTATATCCACTAAAAATTGTACCAATATGCAAGAATGGATTACACAAAAATTAACTTTATAAGTTCTTAGTAAGTATATAGAATATAAATATTTTCATTAAAAATATTATAAACTTGCGTCGTTTACGTTACATCCTTCGGTTTTTTTTTCAACCGATAAAATCATTAACTAAAAACGAATGGCGTAGCACTTTTCATGTTTGTTTATTTTACTTAGTTTACTTTTTACTAGCACAATTTTAAAATGCTGATCGTGACTATTTCGACTTAAGATTGCTTAAATGTTACAATTTGTGACGGATTTTATTTAGGTTACGTTTTTGCGAATCGTTTTCGATTTATTTACACAAACTTAAATAAATATTTTACCATGGGAAAGGTCTCACGTCAACAGTATCAATGTAGGTATTATTAATTTTTAGCGTTGGGAACGATCGACTGAAAACAGTCGAAACAGTGGATAGTCAAAAAAATAGCGACTGAAAATAGTAATTACTACTTTCAGTCAAATGCACGGTTCGAATGTTTTTTTCCATTCGTGTTGTCAGACGAAGATGTACGAATTCTTGTCTGTATAAAATGTGAGATAGGAAAGGACGGAGATAAATGCTTGGAGCAGTTAATTTTAAATGTCTTTATATTCTCTATTTATAGTATAAGCGAGACAGAGATGTATATATATATATATATATATATATATATATATATATATATATATATATATATATATATATATATATATATATATATATATATGGATTTGATGGAATGTTGCAGTCCTCTTATTAACCGTATAATTAAAGACATCGTTAGGATATCTTTCACCAGATAACTCGGTGGTCATTATTTCAATGGGCTTTAAAAGTTGAACACATTCTGTTAAGATAGTCCATTCGTTAACAAATAAAAACTGTGGTGCTCTTCTTAATAGCCAATAAAATAAATTGTTGAAAATTAAAGTAGAGTTTTCCTATCAGAAAATGTATTTATTACAAATATTTAATATACTTTATTCAGCTCTTTACGGTTAATATTTTCAAAAGAAATTTAACAACTGCTACTGTAAAAAATTCTTCAAATCTTTTGGATCTATGCAATTTCTGAAACCTTTGGATCCTAATTTCAGTTTTCAAGATTTTAGGAAAAAAGTTTCGACAAACAAGAGGCTTGGACAAAAATCGTGAAAGTTTATCAAAAAAGTATTACCTATTATACCAGTCCAAAGTATTACCTATTATGTCAGTCAAAAGTATCTCACTATTTATCATTTACAATTTAATTTTTTTGCCCTCGAAAATTAGCGTTCTAAAATAGTGCTATAATAGTTTACAATATATAGTTATTCACAAGCAAACTACAAAAAGAAAACCTTAAAATCACATATATTATATATAAATCTGTATGAGCATAAATTCGGCGCATTACTTTCAAGGTTGCGGCTAGGACGGAAGGCCAGAACGTTAAAAATCAGTCGAATGAACTAGTAGAATCGAAAATAGTAACTAAAAGTAAACGACTGAAACAGTCGATAGTAAATAGTAATACAATCAGTCGGACCGAAAATAGCGACTGAAAGCAGTCGACTGAAAACAGTTACTAGTAAAAACAGTCGAGCCAAAAATAGCGACTGAAATAATCGATAGTAAAAAGTAGTCAATTACTGAATAATCGATAGTCGATTTCAGTCGATTGTTCCCAACACTATTAATTTTCGTTTTTGTTTTGTCAAATCAAATATTACTTAAAATTAAAGTACTAATAAGTTTTTCAATAAGTTCGTGGGTGTTTTTCTAAACAATATGTTAGGAAAAAAGTAAATCACATTAGAACCAAAATAAAACAACTATACTGGTTGACTGGAAGATACTCTCAACTTGATCTAAAATCAAATAGGTTGATTTATAAAACAATTTTATAGCCAGTTTGGACATATGGGGTGCAAATCTGGGGTTGCACTAAAAATTCTAATCAACTAGTCATCCAACGCTGTCAAACCAAAGTTCTACGATTAATTATCAATGCTTATCGTTACGTAGCCAACGAAGAACTGCACGATGACCTGGAAATCAAATGGGTTTGCGAAGTTATCCAAGATTTCGCCCTGAAACCCGAAAGAAGATTACTAAATCATACTAACGTGGAAGCAATACAACTGCTGGACAGCGCGCAGGATGTCAGGAGATTGAAGCGAATCAAACCATACGGACTTATATAAAGTGTATAGTTTTACTGTAAACTATAGCTATAAGTTATTATAATTTTATAATTTAGGAAGACATATTGATGTATTTTCTCGTATTCGTCTTGCTTGTATATTAATCCAAGTACAAATGAAATGTAATAATAAATTAATTTTTAATTAAGATTGTACTAAGCGTATCTAATAGAGATGTTATAACAAAAATTCCAAACCAAACCAATTACCAAATTGCCAACTAACTTTCAATTTGTCTACTCTATTTTATTATTTCTTCGAATCGTCGTATCTTCTCCATAATTCCTCGATTATGCCTGATGCGTAGTTATGATCTATGGATATCTTGAAGCATACATAAAAGCCACCGAAAGTGGTTTCTGCTGGCTTTTGGTGGCAACGTATCTAGCTTGTGACTTTTAGCTTTCTCTCTTGTATGGATTGCACGTCCATCATAGCTGGAGCTGGAGAAGTGAGTGCACTATTAACAGTACTGTTCATTTATTTATTTATTTTGAGAATTTAGCTTAATCCTAGAGAGGCCTACTAACCTTAGTGGCAGCAGTTCTCGCGCCTTACCTCAATTGATTTCATTGCACGTCCATGATTGTTGGTGTTAGGGTATATGCTGGTACGTCGTGCGTTATTTTCCCTTCGTACCGTGTGCACATGTCATACTTCATCCTACATTGCATTCCACTCTAATAATTCCATGCTACATCCACATTCCTATGCTTATTTGCATTATTTATATTGCATTATTTTTATTTGCATTATTGAGTAAGTAGTTGTTATATCATTTATTTTGATCTCTGATTTTATTTATTTAGGATGTTTAATTTTTTATTATTGTTTTATAAAAATAACCCTATATTGGTTCTCTTGAGTGTGGTTCCTAGTTCAGTGTTGTCCAAGAGTTGCAGTACTTGTGTTTACATGGGACTTAAGTATTTCGTCATGTCTTGTCCAACTGGGTTTTAGTACGTTATCTGCTACCAATACAGTTTTTGGATTTCAATTACATTTCCTTTCTTTTCCTTTTGGTATGCTCCTTTAACGAAGTGGTACATCAAGATTCATTCCAAGTCCAATGTATAATGTAAGAGTATTATTGATATTTATTGGTATATAAACAGGGAGGAAGGTTATAAATTGGATGGAGCTAAATATAGTGTAGAAGTCTCATGTTAAAATAATTGATACTGTGAACATACAGACTCTTAATCAAATAATTCTTCTAAGTAAAATACTATCAAATAAGATCAAGAAATCGGTTGTATAAGGAAACAAAAACAATTGCAACAATACAATGGTAACTTATATATTTGTAAATTAATACTGCATATTTAATGTAGATTTTTTTAAAAAATATTATATTATTTTATCACTGTTTTCTTTGATCACTTCTTAGTTTATAGACAGCATGAGACCTTGATATTTCGCTTGTATTACATGGTTAGTGGTTTTCCGGACTAAATGTTTTTGCATTCGAACTAAATAAATCCTTATTTATCATCCCCAGGGTTTTATACTTTTACCCATTGTTGATAAGTTAATTCCTAATGATTTGAACAGTTGTTAGACTGTTTGATACGAGTCTTCATTGAGAAATTCTTCACCACTGAACACCGCTAAGTATCAAACTGAATTTTCAGGTGAAACTTCGCTGGAAGGGACTTGTAAAAATGAAAAGCACTGACTTCAAACTGATCAGTTAGTAGTAGTTAAAATAAGATTGTAAATAGATAAATAGGTTTAGGTAGGTATTAAGCTAAATTGTGTGTATATAGTAGATTATAAAATACGTGCAGTGTAGCATGATAGGTGAAATAAGATTTTTGTTTATTTTTATTTAGTTATTACTACAATTATTATATACATATTTTATTTTAATGTTATTTAATATTACAATGGGTAGGCCAAGTAAGAGCAAGCCGTATGAGAAAAAATAGGAATAAAGAAACAATGATTGAAAATAATGAACGCTTCAGGCCGTCTGTTATCTAGCCTAGGTGATTCGACAAATGTTCTAACTAAACTGGAACACAGTAGAAGCAGTAGTCTACAATATTTCTACGAGGTCTTATATTCTACAGTTAAGGTTTAAAAAGTAAACTGAATGCCTTTAGCACTGACCGATTTCTTATTTTCTGTCACACCAGCTCAGAAATAACATTGCAGCCTAATATCTGGTTATTTTAGATAAAAAATATGTGAAAACTTTGGACGTGCCCTCGAAATTTGAGCGTTTCCCTCTATTTCCCCCCTACCCCTTATTAGATTAAAAAATTAGCGAACATACATTAATATATATATATATATATATTAGTAGTTAAAATAACATTGTAAATAGATAAATAGGTTTAGGTAGGTATTAAGCTAAATTGTGTGTATATAGTAGATTATAAAATACGTGTAGTGTAGCATGATAGGTGAAATAAGATTTTTGTTTATTTTTATTTAGTTATTACTACAATTATTATGTACATATTTTATTTTAATATGTTTTTTTTGTGTTAAAAATCTAAGTTTGATTGTTTTTTTAACTTTTACGGAGTTCCCTACTTATTTTTTGAAGTCGGTTCAATTTTATTGTTCAAACTATTTTATTTTTCTCTTTTTGATGTTAGATATTTGTTCAATTACGCAGTTATTTTATTTAATATTACAATGAGTAGGCCAAGTAAGAGCAAGCCGTATGAGGAAAAATAGGAATAAAGAAACAATGATTGAAAATAATGAACGCTTCAGGCCGTCTGTTATCTAACCTAGGTGATTCGACAAATGTTCTAACTAAACTGGAACATCCGTTTGGAAACTAGACGCTTTAACCATTACACAGTAGAAGCAGTAGTCTACAATATTTCTACGAGGTCTTATATGCTACAGTTAAGGTTTAAAAAGTAAACTGAATGATTTTAGCACTGACCGAATATATATATATATATATATATATATATATATATATATATTTTTTTTTTTTTTTTGAAGTCAGTTAAAAAAATAATTCATACCTTAAAATCGAAATGATTTTTAATCGGTTATATTTAAAATAAACCCATATTCTTTCTGCTTCCTAACAATGGTCTGATTATATAAAATTCAGGTAAAGTTTATAGTCTCCCTCCGCAGATTGCTACCGTCCGTTTTTTAAAGGTTTTACCGATTCGGAAACGTAAAACGGCGTAACATGAAGGGTTGTGTGCAGCACGCAGGGGGAAGCGAAAATAACGAGAAATCAGATACCTTCGGCTGCTTGCTAATGATCTCCGATGATTGATTGCTAAAAAGATGGATTAATATTTGATATTTTCAATGGGAAACAGTACAAATCGACTGTGAACATTTTTAATTTTTGTGGGAATATTTCGCGACCGTACGAGAGGGTATTCGTGATTTTTTTTCTTCAGAAATCGTTGGCAGGTAGTGGTGGAGGTAGCCGTGTTTTGTAATTAATGAACATTATGTTATTTTGTTTATTATTTTCTAGTGGCGGCTAGTGTATAAACGTTACAGTGCTGCCGAGCTCTCAAAAATAAAAAAAATTAGAAGAAGCTTCCAGAAAATAATTATGTATTTTCACTAAAATACTAAAATATTTTTTAGTATTTACCAAAAAAACAAATCCCACTTAGCATTAGTGTGGAGATACACTGCATTTAGTACAGCGCTCTATGGTATATGATATACTAGCGACCCGCCCAGGCTTCGCACGGGTGCAATGCTGATACTAAATTAAATACACTACAGAAAAAATATGAACGTTGTATATAAAAACATAGTGGCCCGCTCCGACTTTGCACGGGCATAAAATATATATGCCTATGTCACTCAATGAAAACATGATTAAAATCGATCCAGTATTTTTGGTTCATTCAGAATGCAGTAATTACTGCCCTTGGCCTGCACGCATTAAATTTGGAGTAAAACAATTCCTCTTCCCCTATACTTACTATGAAGATTTCCTGCTATCTTTGGAATATGTAAATTCATACAATTTTTATTACATTACACATTTTTAAACGCAAATTTTAAATTTGTAATATCTCCGAAAATATTTGTTTAATTTACATGCTGTAAGGAACCATATTGATCTATATTAATTGCACACTGTATTTAAGGTACTTAATTCGATAAGGATTAATGCCGTATTGCTTAAAATAGCTTCGTAAATAAGCCATTTTCTCACGTAAAAAGTAAACAATAAAAATGGTTAATGTGGGTTATCCCTAAAAGATAAACATATACCATACTTTTTTGTAGACCTTTTTATGGTGTACAATACTGTAGTACATTAATTTGATCTAACTCGTAGGGTTAGGCAGCGTTTTTGCTAATTGCTAAATAAGCCTAAAAAAATAGGTTAATTTACGACATCACGTTAGAAACCTCTAAAATTAGCAATGTTGCCTTAGTATATTATGCATGTATTATACATATAAACCTTCCTCTTGAATCACTCTATCTATTGAAAAAAACCGCATCAAAATCCGTTGCGTAGTTTTAAAGATTTAAGCGCACATAGGGATATAGGGACAGAAAAGGCGACTTTGTTTTATACTATATAGTGATTTTATCTGTATCGGAATATTAGGCGACTTTCGGCCTGTTAATAAAAACAATGTTGATAACTGGGTGTGTCTTTAAGTTGTAATGTAATGTGAAGAATTTTTTAAAATATTCTTACGAATAAAAGTTGTAATTTAAAGAAAAAGGTCAAGAAATATGGTGTAAGCATAGGAAAAAGTTACACACGTAAATTTAATGGAAACCTTTATTCAAAAAATGAATGAATTTGTGGATGTAGGGATCATCCTAGACAACTTAAGTTTGAAAATAAGAGGACATGAAAACTCTAAAATACATTTTCATAATTGTGATGACATGTGCATTACTAGCAGCTATTATTATTACTCAATTAGGATCTTGGTATTGGAAAGTGTCAAAGAATAGGTATCTTTCATCAAAAATTATAAATTGCATTAAATTTTGTGGAGCGTTTAAACTGGTTTCATGAATATTTTCTTGACTAAAAATATTTTCGCCTGGACTAGATGCAACTCTATGTTAGCACCTAAAGAATGCTTCAGTATTTAAAGGCACCTTCAAAGGAATACAGTGTGAGGTTGAAGTTTGTCATGAACAAATAATTGACGAAATTAATAATTCTTCATTTGTGGTGATCATGGCGGACGAAACAACTGATGTTGCTGCAAGATCTCAACTGGTGGTTATTTTTAGATATGTTCGCGATGGTGAGTCAATTCAGCGTGTCTGGAACTACTTAATTCCTGAAAAACCAACTGACGGAGCTATTATGGAGCATTATTATAGATGCGTTCAAGCATTTATTTTAAAAAGTATCTCTTTGCTCACTATGTACACTATTATGCGCACCAATTAAATTTGATTATGTCTAAAGCTGCTTCCACAATTACGCAAGTAACATTCCCAGGCTTTTTAACAATTAACCCCAATGAGTAGAAGTTTTGAACAAAATTATTAGCAGAAGGATCCCCCACGGCACTCCAATGTTGAAAATAGAAACCACCTCAATAAGTATATTGATGAAATAGAAGATCAAGTCTCCAGCAACACAGTCTGTAGTGCAGTAGCCTCTATTTTTGAGCTATTTTGATCTTCAATTTTTGGCTAACTTTTTTCCACGCTGTGATGCTCCGTGTAGATATCGTTTTTAACCGACTGCATCAAAGGAATATCGAACCTATTGGAATAAGAGGCGCTATGGATAATTTTGCACCTAATAGTTGCATCACTTTTCTTTTCTGAATACTTTCGAAAGTATTGCAGTAAATTTCCTGATGATAAACCCACTTCCGTATGTCCTTTTTATCCTACGGTTAACAAAGAACGATAACGAACTGAACTGTGAGTTATTTATTTAAGAAATGATTACATGCAGAACATTAAATGGTGCACTCACTGCCTCTTCTCATTTTTTTTAATAGCAAAAAATCTAGGAAACACATTGAGACAGAACTCGCATGACAACACCAAAGGCCGAAAGGCGTTTCTCAACATTAAAGATTATTTAACAGCTCTTTCCAGGCAGAACAACAACAGAAAGGAACATAGGATGGATTTTATTACTAAAAAATAGCAAGTTTTTTTTGCACAAAAATTACAGAACATCTTAAAACATTTACTGTATATTCTTCCAGGATTCAGCAAAATAATTAGAAATTATTGTTATAAGTAATAAATTGATTTTAAAGGTTTTGCATAATGACATTAAACCATAAAACCCAATTTAATACTTGTTTCTAAAACCTAAGAAAAATGGTACGAATACATTGTATTCAAGGTCATATCTTGAAAGAGATGCCATTTGGATCCGTTTTCCTTCATTTTCAAATGTCTTACTATTTTTTTGATGATACATTTTTTTAAATTAGATTATTACAATATTCTTAGAAGTTCCAATGAAAACAGCAATAGTGGAGAACATAGAACTTTTAGTAAATTGATAGATGAATAATTCATAATTACATTATATAAACATATGTATATTTTTTATGTAAATATAACAAAATCCCTGTCATTCTTCGGACTATATATCATTTATTTTTAATAGCCAACAGCCAGTGAAATTGCAATCGATTTTATTTCAGTTGCTAATGATTTATCCACAATGACTTATTACGTCAGACATCAGACAAGCAACAGATATTAAAATAACTATATCGTAAACAATTTCAATGGGTTGTAATGAAATTAATTAATAAAGGATTGCTTATATGGAATAATACTTCACTAATATACCATATTTGATTAAAATGCATTTCTGAGTTGTTAAAATGATGATGAAACTTATAATCTGGTGAAATATTAAGTACAGTTTATTAGTACAAATTATGTTAATGTTTTAAACATTAAAATGTATCAATCTACGTGGAAATAAGATTCACTCACAAGGTTCTTCAATTTATCTGAATTTAAAAATGAAATAAAACAATTTATTTTGTAATATAAAAACATTATTGTTAATTCAGTTAAATCTCTATTACCTGTACATAATTGCTGTCATATAGACGATTTATAAAATCGCTATGTACCTATAGAATCCTTTTTTGGGTATATTCTGCGAAAAGTAATAGAATAGTCCTAAAACATATTTCATATACCAGCTCATATCTCCTCCTCCAACACTTCTTTCTCATGTTAATATCGAATTATTGTAACTCTTGAATAACAAGATACATACTCAAAAGTATAATGTGTAATAAAATGGAGTGTAATTATTAGAAAAAACGCATTGTTAATTAATATGTGAACGTAATTAATATAGGTCTGAAAATAAGGTCTGATGGATTCTTAGAGATATATACATACCTATTTTTATGTTATTGTAAAAAATTGTAGGTTAGTCGGTAACGATTAGTAACAATATAATAATAGAAAAATTTAATTTCCGAAGGCCTCTTTATTTTCATCAAAATTTTTTTTTCCACGTAATTAATTCTTGACTTTAAGGATATTCAAAAACCAGAGCGAGCTGAATATGGAGAATAAACTGGATACTTCCATCCAAAATCCAAAAAAGTTTGCTGTATATAGACTGTGAGAAATCAGATAATTTGAGTACACTGAGGCAAGAAAACATCCATCAATGAATCAGGCAAGTCATCGCTTCTTCTAATGGTTAATAAGTTTCCACAGTTGGTTTCTCAAAATTAGGATACAGAGGATACCATACTTTATCCAAGGCTTGTCCTACGTTTGAACTAATATGCATCTGTTAGATTTTCTCTATCTATGATTGGTTTTAACCTTTTGAACGCATGTATATATTTTATTTTAAAACGTTTTTGTTGTGTTAGAAATGTAAATTTGATTATTTTTTACTTTTTACTGAGTTCCTTATTTATTTTTTGAAACAATAAATTACGTAGTTATCTTATTAAGTATTATAATGGGTAGGCCAAGTAAAGGTGCAGCCCGTATGAGGAAAAATAGGAATAAAGAAACTATGATTGAAAATAGGGAAGACGTCAGGCCCAGGGGTCTGCTACCTATCCTAGGTGATTAGAAAAATGTTCTAACCAAACTAGAACAAGAAAAAGCCATTGTCAACGTCGGAATTCAAACCTGCGACCTCCGCGTGAGAGCTGAACGCTCTTACCATTACTCTATAGAAGCACAACACATTTACGACTTTTCATATGGAATAGTTAGTGCTTGATAAGCAAACTGAACGGCTTTTGTACTGAATGACCGATTTTCCGACTAAATAGGCATTACCAAAATAAGTAGTATTATTAAAACATTTTTACAAATGTCACAAAATGGCAGTATGAAAATTACCGGGCCATGGGAGAACAATGTTTGGGAAATACTGCCATAGACTGTTTCAACCAAACTGTAGACCAGACAATTTGTTAAAAAAAAATTACAAAAAAAGTTGAACCGACTTCTAAAATAAAGAAGTGGCTAAAAAGTAAAAAATAAAAACTTAGACTTTTAACACAAAAAAAAAACGTTTTAAAATAAAATATCCGTAATAATCCTTGTAATAATTAAATAAAATTCAGTTTGAAGTCGGTACCATGCCCAAACAGTTATATTAAATTAGATTTTTGTTCCTAATTTAATTTTGTGTTTATGACATAAAATGAACTCATAAAATAACTCATATATGAACTATAGTCTATTGAAGAATTTTTTTGTATGTCAAAGCCAAACTCAATTAAAACTCAGAGTTGATGCGGCAACATTGTAATGTTTCGACGTCACAAATATCCATGACGCATTACTAAAAAAACTTTGAATAGACTATATGTCAGTTCAGCGATAACATTATACCCAAATATCTGATTATTACAGATAAAAAAAATTGACATAACTGACGGAGAAATCGGCTAACGTACATTAAAAATATGTATAGCCCCGAACATAGAACCTACACCTTTTTCGAAGTCGGTTAATAAATATACCGGAACCTATTTATAATATTAATATTAATTCGTATAAAAACATGTGTGTACTGAACTATCCTCATTCATAGTAACTACACATATTTATATATTAAAAAAGATTACTATACACGACTAAACAGCAACGTGAGCCTTTATTATAACTGTACAACCTTCATTATTATGTGAGAACTACAGGAATAATTTCCAGTCTATAGAAATCATTATTAAATCAAATATATTATCGTTACAATGCACTTGGGCGAACCATTGTGTTCACTTTTACACGAAATGATATTGAAACCAGAAAAGAGCACCGTGGTATCAAAAAAAAATCGAAGAAAAAACCTCCATTTACATATTTTTGAATAAGAATTTTAATAGAAAGTCGAAACTGGTATGGAAGGCGATCTAGTTACCTTTGGAACTGGTATTTATTTCAATTTTTTTCTTGTGAATACTTTCTCATCGGTTGTTTTTTTTTGTCTCCAAGAACTAGCAGCTTTGATGAATATTATTCTAATGTGACGTATATTAAATTATTTTGGTATTATGTACTTTAAGAATATGTGGATTTAAGAGTTTTGTTTTCAATGTTAGGGGTGAATATTAATAAAATTTTATTATAATACAGGTAATAAAAATTGAGCCGGCTTGGTGGCGCAGTGATAAAGGCGATAGGACGGTCCTCCTACTGTTGCGATAGCCGCGGGTTCGAATCCTGCTGGGGCATGGTCGTAAATTTATGTTTGTGATTGTTTAAAATTGTGAATGTTCTAGGCAAGAGTGTAAAATACGACAAGGAAAATGATCCCAGGCTGGGTAAGACCGGATGTCTTTTGGAATGATTTGTAAAGTTGGTCACTCGCCAATCGGTAGGCTTAATGCTGGGGACCGTGGTTCAGAACCCACGTTAAATTTTAGGTCTAGTACAGATAAACTCATGGCTAGTAAAAGGAGACTTTAAAATATATATCAAAACAAATAGGTCTAGAATCTTGTAATTATATATATATATATATATATATATATATAATTACAAGATTCTAGACCAGGGACATTTAAGGCACATTTGTGGTGTGAACAATAAAAAGAATACACAACATTTAATGCATATTGATGCCGTTACTTTGATATTGAAATATATAATATTTTAGACCAACTTGGTTTTGTTTCTTTCGTTTTCATTATTGTTCATTATTCAATAGCTCTGTCAAAAGCATTATTTATATTATGTTCAGTTATTTGTATGGCAAGAAGATTAATTTGGGCAACATATTAGTATCTTTTGGCCTAAGTTTGATTTTTGAGTTAAGTTTTTCAACTATTAACCCAATTATATCTCTTAAAATATTAATAACTTTATTCACATTGTGGTTAATATTTTTTTGCAAGGAGATACCTTTAGCTAAATGTATTTCTCAAAGACACGGACATGTAAACTATGAAAAAGTTAAACAAAACCAAATTCGGTCTTCTGCAAAAGAAGCTACCCCGACATCTAGAGAGAAATCAGAATATGAGGTAGTTCATCTTTTGAAATTAGAATACCTCGGAAATGCTCTAGATAAAACAATATTTAATAGAATTGGTGATCAGAAAAATTAAAAGATTAAAGAATGTAAACAGATATGCTTCTGTGAAAATACGTAAGTGAACTATGTCCGGAAACAGACAAAGATCACTCGCTATGGAAAGCAACTGGGCGATTTAATGGGTCAATTATTAGAGTACCGTCTATTAAAAATGATCGATATGAATGGGTTCTACGCAACGAAGAAAAAGATTGAACCTAAAAAGGTTCCTGGAATGGATTATATTTCACCTGGGTTATTGAAAGAACTGCCACCAAAAGCAATCATCATGTTGACATACATATTCGATGCCTGTTTGAGACTGAAACATATTCCGGAATGTTTTAAGGTTGCTCGAATAATTATGTTTTAAAAACCTAACGAAACGAAAGAACAAGTTGGACCCTATAGACTTATTTTGCTACTACCTACGGTTTCAGAATTATTCGAGTTAAGACTGCTGTTATGACGTATTAAACCATTTATAGAAATACCATTTCCAGTCTGTATTTCGTCAACACTCGATAATCAACCAAGTTCGTAGAGTAACAGTGGTTTTGAAAAGCTATTGGAAGAAATCCTCCCAATCTTTTGGTTGGGTATTGCATTTGGTAATAATCTACAAAATGAGAAAATACAGCTTAATAACTCCAAATGTGTTCATATTAATTTTGCGTTGCGGCGAAATTATAAAGACCTAATTAAATCACTTAACGGCTGCCCGATTCCTCAAGCAGAATCAGCTAAATACCTTGGCATACGTTATGGTAGGTTAAATTGGAAACATCATGTTAGATCAAAAGCACAACAGATTAAACTCAAAGTCAAGCAACTGTACCAGTTAGTCGGAAGATACTCTCAACTTCACCTAAAATGAAAGAGATTGTTTTACCCGTCAATCATAAAGCCAATTTGGATCTGTGGGATGCAAATATAGGGTTACACTAAAACATCAAACCAACTGGTAATCTAGCCGACCCAAAACAAGGTTCTATGATTAATTACCGATGCTTATCGTTACTTAACCATCGAAGTTTATCGAAGAAGCTGCACGATAACCTCGAAATTAAATGGATATACGAAATGATCCAAGATTTCGCCTTAAAATATGAAGTAAGGTTACTAAATCACAGCAATATGGAAACAATTGTACAAAAGATTGTACAAAGTATATCTAATGTAAGATGTAATTAATTTAAAAAAAAAACTAAACCAACTAAATTGAAATATTATTCATAGTATTTAAAAGCGCCTGCGCTCAACTAGCCGATCATATATTACAACTTGTTCACTTCCCTCTAGCCTAACGTTAAGTATCTGTTTACTCTGTGTATTAATATTTGAATATTCTTTAAATATCTCAAGCCTGGTCTGAGATTATGAACACGCCAATGAAAATCAAGTTGGCATGACTCGCTCTATACAAATCCGTCGAAAACGCCGTTTACGGCACGGTACACGGCCACATGATATTTTGTCGAAACCTATATGGGCTAACGTTCAAAAATATCCCATTGTCAATAAATAATCTTCGAAACCGGGTAATATTTATTAAATTCAGACTTTCGGATCATTTAAACCGCCAATTATATTTTTCCGTAGACTAAACATTGGGAAAGGCGCGCCGACAAAAACCGACGGATACCGGGCCGCGTTTTCTGGTCCGAACCTCCCCCCGACAGAGAGGACACGATCGACGATCTCTCGCGACCAACAGAGACGGACGTAGTCCGACCGGCCGGTCCGCGTGCTTACGACGCGCTCTGATATTTGACGGATTTCTGAATCTGGTCGTCTCGGCTTTTTCGTTTGTTTTCGCTCGACTGTTGCGCTCTCGATGTGTGGCCACAAAGGAAACTTTAATTACTTTGTTGGTGGAGGTGAATTATTGGACTTTTAGGGGGTCGGGGATTGAGTGTTTTTTGGTGCCCGGTTGACAACGAGCTGAAATACGATCTTAGGTTCGAGTATGGTATCGCGACTGCGGTGGACATAATTAATAATTGGCCAGCGGGAACATTCCGGCTTGTAAATTGGGGGGTTTTCAGCTGACAGTCTTCGCCATGTTATTTTGACGAATAATTAAGGATGTGCGTCCTTTGTATCTTCATTAGAAGATTATATCCTGGCATCATCTTGTGGTGGGTACAGACATGAGCAATCGGGGCGAATTTCTTGGGAAAATTGAAAGTACGCATGAGCAGAACTGAATTCAGCGAACATTCGTGATGAACAGGTTTCAAAATTGGTTCAAAGTGGTAGTGCGCATGCACTTTTCTTAGTTCCAGTATTCGCCACAATGACTTTCAGCGCTTGGCGACGAACAGAACGCAGAACAGACAGAAAAAACCTACACATCCATGCCTATACAAGTTTCGATTGGCTAGAACTGTACATGCGCTCTTGTTCTATTCAGGCCTGAGAGTTTTCACAACTATTTTCTATATTTCTTTTCTATATTTCTATATGCGCCTTGTACAACACAACTGTGGTGTTGTGGTTAGAAATCATTTTTAGGTTAATTTTATATTTACATTTTGTTGAAGTAATATAATTATTTCATAGGGCCCGGCTTGATGATGCAGTGGTAAAGGCGATAGGACGGTCCTCCTACTGTTGCGATAGCCGTGGGTTCGAATCCTGCTGGGGCATGGTCGTAAATTTAGGTTTGTGATTATTTAAAATTCGTAATTGTCCTAGGCGAGAGTGTAATATATATACGGGGTTCTGAACCAACCAATGAAAACCGTCAAATGATTTTTGGAGACCGAAACTTTCTGAGAAGAACCGAACGCCCCACGAATTTAATTCCTTCAGCCCGAACGGAAAGATTTTCGCCGAATCTTCGCGCAGACCCCCTGAGTTCGCTTTGTTCTGTACTCACCATTCATCAATGATAACCAATCAATAACAACGATCAATAATCTCTTAACCTCAATGAAATAACACAGATGTACCTGATCTAGCGAATCAGCAACCTCTTTTTTAAATTGGTTCTTGTTTTAGAAATATGCAATACATTTGTTACTTTACTATATTTGGCCATCCACGGCCATTTATTGAATTACAAAGTGTAAATCTCTCTCTTTGCCTATCGCTCATGTGATTTGTCACATAAAGCAATAAAAAAGTATATGATGATAAACTAGAAACTTGATAGATGCTTTTCATCATCATTCTCAAAGGAATATATGACATTCGAGGCGTACAAAAAGCATATTTTCTTTATTTTTAAACAATATAATAGAGTCTTTAAAATATAATGATTGTAGCTTTTTGAATTCTTATTGCATTGTATTCTAGCTGTATACTGGGGTTGTATTATAACACTCTTTCGAAGTACTTAATATAAATGTTTGAATTGCACTCCTTATACGTTCCAGAGGAATATCGCACTACTAGGATGTATCACTTCATTAGAGACGGTATGGAGCATCAACAAATAGTATGCAAGACTTTATTTTGGAGCCATTGAATGATGGCTACATTAGATTTGTTAGCGATATCATATAGTCGTATTTCATATGCCCAAATAGGTCTAAAGTATTGATTCGTACAACAATACGTTGTTATGTAACGATAAATTGGACTTGCACCTGATGAGTGAAAGATAAATTAGTTTTGCAAGTATGTTCTTCCAAGTTAGGCGTCGGTC
Organism: Rhynchophorus ferrugineus; assembly: GCF_030347505.1. NCBI lineage: Eukaryota > Metazoa > Arthropoda > Insecta > Coleoptera > Curculionidae > Rhynchophorus > Rhynchophorus ferrugineus. Next base: position 7,263,509 of record NW_027472582.1, on the reverse strand, counting down.
TAGATGCAGCCCAAGATATTTAGCCTCCAGCCAGGAGGAGGAGTTTAAAATTATTGATATTCACTGGTGGATATTGTTCTACACAGGGTGAAATTTAGATGGGTGCATTATGCAGTATTCATTTGCTTCGAGTTGCCATGTTTTCAGTCACAGTTGTATGTTATTTAGGTGTTTGGAGATTCTTTGAGGTTATTATTGGATCTTGTGATCCTAAGACTTCCATGTCGTTTGCATATGTTGTAACAGTAGTGGTTTTTGTGATAGGAATTAGCTAAATAATTTAAAAAATATTTTGTTCGATTTCTAATATATTGCATCTTAAGGAAATGTTGTTAATTTAATAATAAGAGGCATTTAACATTATTTAAACGCTTGTAAAGACAGAGCACAAGAGGAATATTAACACAAGAGATAGTGTCCTGATAATTCCTGTCCTTGTATTCTAGCTATATACTGGGGTTGTCTTAACACTCTTTCAAAGTACTTAATATAAATGTTTGAATTCCATTCCTTATAGGATCCAGAGGAAGATCGCGCTACTAGGATGTATCACTTCATTAGAGACGGTATGGAGCATCAACAAATAGTACGCAAGACTGTATTTTGGAGCCATTGAATGATGGCTACATTAAATTTGTTAGCAATATCATATAGTTGGCTTTCATATGCCCAAATAGGTCTAAAGTATTCATTCGTACAATAATACGTTGTTATGTAACGATAAATTGGACTTGCACTTGATGAGTGAGGGATAAATTAGTTTTGTAACTATGTGCTTCTTTCAAGTTATGCGTCGGTCTACATGCAGGCCAAGATATTTAGCCTCCAGGCAGGAGGAGGAGTTTAAAATTATTGATATTCACTGGTGGACTTTGTTCTACACAAGGATGAAAATTAGATGGTTGCATTATGCAGTATTTATTTGCTTCGATTTGTCATGTTTTCAGTCACAGTTGTATGTTATTTAGGTGTTTGGAGATTCTTTGAGGTTATTATTGGATCTTGTGATCCTGAGACTTTCATGTCGTCTGCATATGTTGTAACAGTAGTGGTTTTTGTGGTAGGAATTAGTTAAAATAATTTTAAAAAGATTTTGTTCGATTTCTAATATATTGCATCTTAAGGAAATGTTGTTAATTTAATAATAAGAGGCATTTAATATTATTTAAACGCATGTAACGACAGAGCACAAGCGGAATATTAACACAAGACACAGTGTCCTGTAAATAGCTAGATCAAGTGAGCTTTTAGCGACGCGGGAATATAAATTTAAAATTACAATGAGCAAGTTCGTATCGACAGAGAGTTGGAAAGCAGAATTATAGACACATCGCGGTAAAATTGAATGGGGAACTGTCACCTGCGAAAGGAGTGCCCGGGAACGTTGCGATCCGAGAATTTCAAACCCACGCACACACGCGGCGGTACCGGTGAGTACTCGTGGTAGTAGTAGTAGTACCGCGAACGGCTTAACGTTAACGCCGCATCGGGTACGTATGCGAAATCTACCTCGACCTTACCTTGACCTCTCCTCATTCAATAGTATCCTTTAATTCATTATATAATTAATTATCCACGAAATTCGGGATTGTTCAATTAATTATACCTCAAAAAATGTTTTTATTAACTTAATTCAGATTCAGTTATTTTTTAATGCGTTTTATTATTAGCGGTTATAAATTAGCTGAAAAAGTTTTCTTTACTTGTGAGTTTTATTGTGAAATATCGGTACAACGTATTTTATTAAATATATTGTTTAATATGTTGATAATTCATTCCTTCTGAAACCCAAGTTCGTGTATTAGTATCTTCTCTTGATTCACTCATTCCTTCTCTAGGCATTAAAATTGATCGAACACCAAGTCGTTTAAATCAACTAGGATTAATTATTAACCGACCAGGATTATTTTTCGGACAATGCTCTGAAATTTGTGGGGCAAATCATAGTTTTATACCAGTTGTAATTGAAAGAGTTTTCCCTAAATACTTCCTAAACTGAGTTATTTCTCAATAACTATTCATCAGATGACTGAAAGAAAGTAATGGCCTCTTAAACCAAATAATAGTAGATTAACGCCTACTTCTAATGAAAAATTTACTTAAACTATAACATCAGTTTGTCAAACTGAAATTATTATGTTATATAATAATTTTTAATTCCTCAAATAGCCCCTCTTAATTGATTAACCCTTTTCCTCTTTTTTATTATTCTATTTATTCTATTTAATATTATAGATTATTTCTTATTTTTTATAACGAACAAAAATTAACAAAACAAAAAAATATAACAAAAATTAATTGAAAATGATAGTAAATCTTTTTTCTACTTTTGATCCCTCTACTAATTTAAATACTTCTTTAAATTGAATAAGTAGACTCCTAGGCCTCTTAATTATCCCTTCTATGTATTGAGTTATTCCCTCTTGAATATCAGTTTATAACCGATAATCTCGAAAGTTTTCGAGAAGTTATACATAAAAAAGCTAAACTATATAATAGAAAAAAGAAAAATTATTCCAGAACATCAGTTTGGCTTTCGCAATACACATGGGACTACAGAACAAGTGCATCGACTTGTAAACAAAATAGACACTGACCTAAATGCCAAAAGATATTGTTCGGCTGCTTTTCTAGACATATCTCAGGATTTTGACAAAGTATGGCAAACGGGCTTGCAGGTTAAACTAAAGGAACTTCTCCCTCATCCGGACTATCAGTTACTATAATCATATCTCACTGATAGACATTTTATTGTAAATAAAGGCGATGAACAAACCGAATTAAATCCCATATATTCAGGAGTTCCGCAAGGTAGTGTACTGAGTCCAGTACTGTATCTTCTGTATACGGCTGATCTGCCCACCACAAAAATAACTACTGTGGCAACATATGCAGACAATATAGCAATCTTAGCATCCCATGAAAATCCAGTCACAGCATCAATAAACCTACAAACCCACCTGGAGCAAATACAATTATGGTTGAAGACATGGTGCATTAAAGCCACTGAAACATAATCCACGCATATAACGTTTACCCTGCGTTGAAGAACATGTCCACCAGTGAATATCAATCATCGTCAACTCCCACAAGCAGAGCATGTTAAATATCTTGGTATGCACTTAGATCGACGCCTAACCTGGAATAAGCACATACTCTCTAAACGAAAACAACTGGGACTAAAACTATATCAAATATATTGGCTCATCGGGCGAAAATCCAAGTTATCATTAGATAACAAGGTATTATGAGTATGAGTAGTATGAGTTTATACTCAAACCCATTTGGGCATATGGAATCCAACTATGGGGTACCGCTAGCAAATCTAATATATCCATCATTCAACGGTTCCAAAATAAGGCGTTGCGTGCCATTGTTGATGCTCCGTTCTATATTTCAAATAAAGTGATACAACGCGATATTCATCTAGAACCTATAATGAGTGTAATTCAACGGGTTTGTGTGAAGTACTTCGAAAGAGTGTCAGTGAATCCCAATGTACTCGCTAATCAGCTAAATATGCGACGTGATAGTGAAGTGCGTAGACTAAAACGTTTAACACCACCTGATTTGATTACTGGACATATGTAGACTTTAGAATAAGCTTTAGAATAAGACTAATTAATTAAGATAATATTTTATATAGAATATTGCTTAATGAAATGATTTTCTACATGCCACGTATATATAGTAGTTAATTCAAAATCTTATTAAAAAATACAAATTCTAAAAGAGCTACCCTAATATTAATTTCTTCATTTAGATTAATCCTATTTAATAATTTCTTAGGATTATTTCCTTATATTTTTACTTCCTCAAGTCATTACATACATACATTTTTTTCACAATAATAAATGTTGCTTCACTCAAAATGCTATAATTCACAAACTAATGATCCGACAGTCGTCAAATTTATACACGCATCTTTTGAGGGTTAGGGCTGACTAAAAAACATATGGATTTAATTCTAGTAGCGCCATCTATGTGCCAGGTCGGGGACTTTTCAATTGACCTGTTATGCAAGACAAGATTTTGATGTCGATTTAGATGGTTCTGCTGGACAAACCCAGGACTATTTGCACTTAAGATTATCGTTTTAGATCTATTTAATACCGTCAGTCATACTATCCCCAGAATATTCTTCTTTTTTTCCTGAGAAGTAATGAAACTGCTATTTCGAAACGGTTCGTCAATTCACATGGTAGATATTTCTCCCCTTTTGGATGTTTCCTAGCGCATGACGTTTGGAAACAGTTAATTCTTCAATAGATAAGCTGCCTTTTTGTGAAACAAGCATTGCAATTCCTTATCTTAAAATGCGTTTATCATCATCAAGTATAACATTATCTATCCGCATCATATCATATCATATCAAATATTACATTTCTACAACATTTAATATAAAAATATATTTAAAATTGCCCTTTAAATTTCTAGTGACTTTTTTGATCCGCCAAAACAAACAACACTTAATTTTTTTAAATATCTTTTAAAGTCTCAGTTTTACCAACGACGATTTATCTGAACTGGACTTACTGTTTAAGGTAAGCTCTGAGCCACAGTACTCGGTATTAAACCTACCAAGTAAGTAACAAACTTAGAGACCATTTAAGGGGATATCCGGTCTTACCCATCCTGGTTACCCTCGTGACGGGGTTGGTTATTCCTTGTCGGATTTTTCACTGTTGTCTATAAAGAAATAATAACCCTAAAAGAACACTTAATTATTATAATCACACAGCTGATTATTAGAAGATAATTTCAGACAGATATTATTTATAAGAAACGCTATGAATTAATTCCAATACTTTATATTTATGTATATTGATTTAATATGTATATGTAATTAAATTCGCTTTGCTTGCGATTTCTTTTATTTTATTGTTCTTTTATGGCCTGGTAATGGTGTAATTGTTATAAATTACATAAAAAAACACTAATAAATATTATCATGCATTTCATATTAATAAACATTACGTCATTCCAATATTTATAGCGTCCAAACGTAATAACCAATCGCGGGTATACGTGCATAAAAATATAGACATACTTCAAAATCATCGATTTTGTTTTGTTAATTCATAGAAGTACTCAAAAACCATTGAAATAAAATAAACATTTTAATTGTGCGGTTACTATAATATAAATGAACTAGCTATCTAATATATATTCAACACATCAGTTTTTGAAATCTTGAGGGTGTCACTTATCTCACAGTTCACTATTTCCTTATTCTGTAGAGTATGTTTTTGTTTCCTAGGTCAACTGTCGATTTTGGGTAACCAGATTTACAAATTGGGCTCATTTTTGTGGTTTTACAGTTGATTGTCGTTTTCTGATCGCACCTTTCCTTCTATAACAAGAATTGTTTTAACGCACCTCTTCGTTTCAACTTTTATTTTATTTTCAACTGGTACGCCTTAGATGTAGACTAAAGGAGCAAGTCGAAAGCTGCCGCAAGTTTCGATGATGGTTGCATGTATATTGATCAGCGATATCTATTAGTGAAGCGAAGTGTCAATGTGTCAACCTAACCTAATTGTTGAATTCGTTCGTTTTGACACTTATCTACATAAAGTGACAGTTTTACGTTTAATATTATTGACTTACTGAGTGTACACGGAAGCCACTCATCGATCGTTTAAAATTGCATTTTCGATATTAACTACTTTTTTCTTCGGTCGGAGGTAATTTGCCACCGAACCCCATCAAGTATTTTTAGAAAGTTATAGTTATGTTCAACCAGGATCAGAAAAGTTCGTAGGTAATACACTGCATGACCCCTTCGTGAAAAACCTAGCTTAAGCACTTTTTGAACTCTTGTGATGTTTTCTATGATGGTGCCAATGAGAAAAAGAAGGGGTTTCTGTATGGTATTGTGATTGGAAATATAAAATGGATTTATTACGATAATCCTAACCTCAAAAAGTCCTGCGATGGTTTAGAAGAGTCTTTACATTGACCCCGAAGCAAAATATTCATGTGTGCATATGGTGTAAGCACCAAGGTCTAATATCTCACGAGATGTAAAACAGAATGAAAAAGGCACTGAAATGTGTACCGTACTGTTGCAAAAAGGCTAGCAATAGCAATAGCCCAAGCCATTCTCTTGCATGACAATACGCGACTACACGTTACAAGAATTATTAAGAATACAATATTAAAGCTTGAATGGGAAGTTGTATCGCATCCAGTGGACTCACCAGACGTGGGGCCATGTATTGATGTAATAATGTTGAGAAATGTATGATTTTACTATATAAATCCAATATCATTCATAAGGCGAAAAACAATGTTTCATCTTATCACTCACTAGCGACCCGCCCCGGCTTCGCACGGGTGCAATGGTGATACTAAATTAAATACACTACAGAAAAAATATGAACGTTGTATATAAAAACATAGCGGCCCGCTCCGACTTTGCACGGGCATAAAATATATATGCATATGTCACTCAATGAAAACATGATTAAAATCGATCCAGTATTTTTGGTTCATTCATTACTGCCCTTGGCCTGCACGCATTAAATTTGGAGTAAAACAATTCCTCTTCCCCTATACTTACTATGAAGATTTCCTGCTATCTTTGGAATATCTAAATTCATACAATTTTTATTACATTACACATTTTTAAACGCAAATTTTAAATTTGTAATATCTCCGAAAATATTTGTTTAATTTACATGCTGTAAGGAACCATATTGATCTATATTAATTGCACACTGTATTTAAAGTACTTAATTCGATAAGGATTAATGCCGTATTGCTTAAAATAGCTTCGTAAATAAGCCATTTTCTCACGTAAAAAGTAAACAATAAAAATGGTTAATGTGGGTTATCCCTAAAAGATAAACATATACCATCGCGGACTTTTTTGTAGACCTTTTTATGGTGTACAATACTGTAGTACATTAATTTGATCTAACTCGTAGGGTTAGGCAGCGTTTTTGCTAATTGCTAAATAAGCCTAAAAAATAGGTTAATTTACGACATCACGTTAGAAACCTCTAAAATTAGCAATGTTGCCTTAGTATATTATGCATGTATTATACATATAAACCTTCCTCTTGAATCACTCTATCTATTGAAAAAAACCGCATCAAAATCCGTTGCGTAGTTTTAAAGATTTAAGCGCACATAGGGATATAGGGACAGAAAAGGCGACTTTGTTTTATACTATGTAGTGATGACACAGCGTCATACCGATCAAAATCACTGTTCCCTACAATGCCCATATTATTTGAAAAACTTGTGTTGAAGGGCATAAAACGAATAATCATAAAAAATCACTAGAAAATAAAGTCAGTTATGTTTTTAGATGTTGTTCAAATTTTCGACAAAGTTTGGCATGAGAGGCATGTGATAAAAATGTCTCTCTGTGACCAATATTCAAAATTTTTAAAGTTATATATAACTGACCGATATTTCAGAATTAAACTTGAGGAAAATACAATGAAATTTTTAAAAGTAATAACACTAAATCAATCGAAAAGTTTCAAATAGGTACAATTACAATGCTGGACAGAAACTTCGACAGACAGACTTCTTCGGGCGATGAAAATCGTTGACCACGCAGTTTATTCTTCACGGATTGGAACAAAAAAAAGTTATTGGGTGCAAAATTAGGGCTGTGTGGCGGATGACCCTTCAATTCGATGTTTTGTGTGCTCAAATAGTTGTCTTGTTTGAGTCGATGTGTGAGAGCTCGCATTGTCATGATGAAGAACAATCCGGCGTCTCTTATTTGTTTTCCTTATTTCACCGAAGACTTCTGGCAAGCAAATGGTTGTGTACCAGTCAGAATTTACTTATCAAGAACTACGCCCAAAGATTTGAACAGAGGATCCAGCAGTACGTCGTAAAGTAAAACCATTTGATTTAATTCAGTAAAGTTACAAGTACTACTCAGTACATATCAATAACAGTGGCATAGACGTTAAGCTTAAAGGCTCTGTGAGAAAATTTACTTATAACTCGACCAAAAATATCGATATTTTAACGGAATCCCTATCATAGGGATCATTCGGTTAATTTCGTTAACGCAGTCCCGTTACTTTTCTTATTGAGCGATGGCGTTCGAAACGTTCGCTATGGTTACGGTCTGGAAACTGAGCGAGCCCAGGGTTAAAATAAATGACAGAACAAGAGTAAAAACTGGCCAAGACCGCGTGCCACTCGACCCGGCCGACTGTCCGCATACGTTATTAAGGCCGTAATTTGTAATTGTTCGCTAACCGGTAGTTTTCGCAATGCGCGACACAATTTACGATAACGTAGGAACCTGGAAGACATACCGATGACAACGATGAAGAGTAACTTTTCAATTTTTTTAGTTATTTCTTCGACCATTCGTAATGCCCTAATGATTGTTAACAATTCATTTTTCAACTACGTTGCTCAAATTATTATGCAAATACAGAGACATTTTAATAAGTACCACCATATATACAACATATTCCTTGTTCCATTCTATATTCTGTGCATAAGCAATATTATTTAGCAAAATAATTATACCTCCATATTTCAAGCAGGCATAAGTCTAACTTGTTTTGTTTTTTCGCATACATTTGAAAGTTTAGGCGCAAAGACTTCTGTGAAAATTAATTACTTGTTCGTATTTGGAGGTATAAGAATCAGTTCTGAAGAGGTTTATTGAAATATTACATTAGTTACTCGGTCCAAAATTTCGAAGTGGTGGATATGGTCAATAGATGGATATATCGAGCACCTTTTTACAGCATGTAAGCATCTACTTATGTAAAATTTGCATCATTAGGCTTACAAATTTCAATTTAAAAAATATATATTTATTATATTGTTACCAGCCGTTGCTGACTAACCTACAATTTGTCTTTATAATAATGTCTAAAGGGACCTATTGACCTTATCTTAAGCTTTGGTGTAATAATGTTTTAATTCTGTTGTTTTCTGTTAAATTTGCCTCACACAAGATGAAATAGTTATCAGTCTAGTAGTATGTGGGTGCACCTACCACATTTTTCAGGATTTTGTTCTAGAAAATTCGTTTTGTATTTATGTTACTTTTAGCAGAACATCTCCATAATTCCTATGATGGCCTAAGTCTTCAGGGGGTTGATTTCCAACCTCCAGAATTTGGACCACTTGACCGCATGATCCAGCTGCTTCTGTAAAAGTTCATGAATTGTAACTTTGAACCTGGCGGTCGTAAAGGAGGCAGTGTCGTCAGCGTAAAACGCGACGTCAATGTGCTGTTTTCTCGCCAGATCTGAAATAAAGAGGTTAACTAAGGCTGGGGCCAGCGGGGAACCTTGAGGTAGGCCAGGGTTCATTTGTTTACGACTGGAAAGTGTTTTTCCGACCTTGATCTGGAAGGATCTGCGCAACAGGTAGGACTTGATGAGAGCGGTTAGGTCTTTTGACAGGCTTAACTGTTACGTACTTTGTCATCAAACTGTCGTGCCAGACCGTATCGAAGGCTTTGGTTAGGTCCAGAAGGACTGCTCCCAGCTTTTTGCATTGGTCGAGAGCGTGATGGATGTATGCGGCCAGACGGGTAGCCTGATGGACGGATGAGTGACGTCAGGAATGATGTTTCTCTTTGTGGGAGTTGAGAGCGTGGAGTATTTCCCTTTCGGCAAGCTTCGACATGGCACTGAGAAGGCTGATTGATCTGTAGTCAGATGGAGATGATTTTGCTCCTTTCTTGGGAATAACCGCTATATATGCGTGTTTCCATGACGCCGGTAAATGCTGCAGCCTCATAATGGAGTTAATGATGTTTGCTGATTTCGCGAGCTGCTTACACGGGAGCTTTTTTAATCGTGTAATCGATATTCCGTCGAAACCTGGAGATTTTTTGGTTCGAAGTTTGTAGATCATAGTCTGTAGAGACTTTGGAGATACGAACTGATTGAGAAGAAAGGCTAGGATGATTGGTCTTTTGATGGAGTTGGATTGGTTGATGACAATGTAGTTGTCTTTAGGTTTAGTATTTTCCGCTGGAGGGAGGCATTTCATCTGGGCCTCGTAGGTCTCTGCGCGGAGCTCGACTTTTTCTTGTTCGGTGACTGCGAAATTTCCTTTATTGGCTGACTTCAGGGGGAATGACATTATGCGTCTTCCCCACGAGGCATTTGGAGACACGCTCGGCTATATTATTTCGCTAATAGTTTCTGTAGCTTATGAACAAGGCCGTCATCAAAGCCTTATCCAAGGCTTGTGTTACATCTAAAAATATAACTGAACATATATTTCTACCTTCATAGGTTTTTTCATTTACATCTGTTTTTCTATGCACCTGGTCGATTGTCGAATGTCCCAAACTGCTGTGTAGGTATTATGTTTTTTACCTTCATACATTTTAAATGAGTTAATTTACACTTTAGCTTAATCTTTAAACTTTAATCGATTAAAAACTCTTTACGTACAAGAGAAATAATCAGTAGATGACAATGACTATATGATGTAATAAAAGTAAATGACACTCAGTATACTTTCATGATTTTTCAGTTACATGAAATTCTTTTTTTTTTGTACGAAAATTGTAAAACAAGCATGTAGATAACGAACTATAACAGTTTTCTTTATATCCATTATATCAAAAAAATGTGCGAATTATTGAAAAATAACCGTCGTCTTTGGAAAGCTATAACAAATACCACGACGCCATTGTGACGAACTATAATCCAATTCGAAAATCGCCAACGCATTTACTATTCTTCCTCCGACATTCGAAATCAATCATCGCCGTATTGTCCAATTTTCGTAACCCTATTAGCGACACCCTTTAAAATCCCATTTTTTACATCACCTTCTTATACCCTGCGTCTTGACCTGAAAAGAACAAAAGTTTCTCGGGCCATCACAAAGGAAACCGTCTTTTTGTCACCACCATTTCTTTCCTTATTTTCGAAATACACGTGTTTACTATAATACGATAAACTATTTTCAATGTATCCGTTCTTTTTTCGCTATTTTCTAAAAGAACCCCCGCAATATAGTCGACCAAGACGAGATATAATGCTTTTTGTGAGCGCGGTGATGTCCAAGACTACACTGGTCGTCTACACACGCCCGTCGTATTAATACTGAAATAATAAAATTGGAAACCTATATTTTTTTTAACGTTATCTACATCTTTTCATTGACGCGTAAGCAACAGGGCCTCGGGGGACGAAGATTGGAATCGCTTTTTATGTGCAAACATGATTTATATCGGATGATCGGCAAGCAGAAAGAGTTGTGTGAGTTTCGTTATATCTAGATGGGGTTTTATTGTGATAGAAATGGATTAAAAAGGAAGAATTGCGAATAAAAGAAGAAGAAAAAAAGGTTTTGGGAAAATATTTCGCTGTATTTCTCAGCTTCTTGTCGAAGGTTTAAAAAAAAGATGATTTTTCACGATAATACACATGTTGGTCAATGAAAGAAAAGAAAGAAAGTCTTAGATTGAAGTTAGTGGCACTTTTCATCATTTGGTGTTATTCAAAGTATTTGCCATTTGATTCTATACATTTTGCCGATTTGTTATCCAATATATGGATGCCATCCCAAGGAGAGTCGTTGAGCAAAAACATGAAAACTGTACAAGTAGTCAAGTGATGAAAAGTATACTATAGTATATTAAGGAGAGAACAGAAAATCATGTAGATGATTGTTACTTTTGATCGATGAATGTCGTCAGGATAAATGCAAAAAAACCGCAGTGTAATTATGAATGGGTAACAACGACCAGGTTTGCTCATCATAACAGGTGGCCAAAAATCCCGCTACGATTTTGATTGTACGCCATCTGGTTTTATTTGATGTTTAGCTCAGTTGAGCTTTAACCATTGTGTTATGTAGATGTTCAAATTTTTTGCATTGAGTTTTTCCGTCGATATGTGACGATGGATGAAACATGGCTCCATCATTTCACTCCGAAGTCCAATCGACAGTCATCCGAATGGACTGCACACGATAAACCCGCTCCAAAGCGTGGGAAAACGCAACAGTCCTGGTAAGGTTATGGTGTCTGTATTTCCTGATCCGCATGGAATAATTTTCATTAACTACCTTGAAAAAGGAAAGACCATCAACAGCGACTATTACATAGCGTTATTGGACCGTGTAAAGTACAAAATCGCCGAAAAACTGCCGCATTTGAAGAAAAAGAAAGTGCTGCTTCACCAAGACAGTGTACCGTGTCACAAGTCAGTGAAAATGATGGCAAAAATCCATGAATTGGACTTCGAATTGGTTCCTCCTCATCCACTGTATTCTCCAGATTTGGCCCCGAGCGACTATTTCGTGTTCTCAGATCTCAGTAGAATGCTCGCTAGGAAGAAATGCTCGTGGAATTAAAAAAATTAATTGTCGGACAGGACAAGCTCTACAAAGTACGGCGAGTATGTTAATATGTCCCATCAAAGTGCTTTTAACATTTCCTTGACCGATTTTGCTTTATGAGAGCGGATTTTATCGTGCTGTAAACTGTTAATACTCTTCAAGTTGAGCAAGACAAAAAAAACCAGAAGAAAGGTACTACATCTGAGTATTGCGATATCAAAACCGAACTGTTATGGAACTCGAACATTCCAGAGACATGTCAAGATATCACGCTGGCAATAAAAGAATCAAGAAAATTGACATTCGTAGTTATTGCTTCTATTGAAATGAAGCTGAAACCCTTGTTCATTTTACATAATCACTGTAACTTTTTCAGTAAGCGTAACATAGATGCTCTAGGATAGAAAATTAATAAACTAAAATATCAAATTGTCTTCATTTCAAATACCATAAATATTCGATACGATTTATGGTTTCCTGGAATGCCTTTGTTTGCTTTTAAAGAAAAGTTATTTATATATATATATATATATATATATATATATATATATATATATATATATATATATATATATATAAACAAAAATAGTAACTAAAGGTACGACTGAAACAGTCGGTAGTAAAAAGTAGTCAATGGTCAATTTAGGGATACTGAAAAAATATCAATATAATTATATATCGAAATATTTTGAAGAAAATTTCGATATTTTTTGCCCGATGTGTCGATATTTTCTAGCTGATATATATATTTTTTTATTAAAGTTGATATTATATTTCACAAACTTTTTTTGGTACTTAATTTTTTTAAATTCTTTTTTATTACTCTTCGTGAGTCCACAATCACAGTGTTAAACGTTTTAGTCCACGCATTTCACTATCACGTCGCATATTTAGCTGATTAGCGAGTACATTGGGATGCACTGACACTCTTTCGAAGTACTTCACACAAACACGTTGAATTACACTCGTTATAGGTTCTAGGGGAATATCGCGTTGTATCACCTTATTTGAAATATAGTACGGAGCATCAACAATGGCACGCAACACCCTATTTTGGAACCGTTGAATGATGGATATATTAGATTTGCTAGCGGTACCCCATAGTTGGATACCATATGCCCAAATGGGCTTGAGTATAGACTCATACAGCAATACCTTGTTATCTAATGATAACTTGGATTTGCGCCCGATGGGCCAATACATTTGATATAATTTTAGTCCCAGATGTTTCCGTTTAGAGAGTATGTGCTTCTTCCAGGTTATACTTAATTTTAAATAAGGATTGGTAAATTTGAGTACTTAATTTTGGAACTCCATCAAAAATATCACGACTCTTTACAATATTTAGAAAAAATATATTTTTTTAGGCTAATATTTCACTATTTAAATTTTTTCTTGATAATATCGGTATTTTTTGATCTTGTTGCAATAAGTATATCGATATTTTTTTCGGTGGCCAACGCCCATAAGTCAATTTCAGTCGAAAGTTCCCAATACTACCACCGAACAACTAGTATTTAAATCTCATAAGAAGAATCTGGAAACATCATATTTAGTACTTACACACATTTAATAAGTGTGGAATATTTAACGGCATAGCGGATTTATTTATAGCGAGCGAACAAAACAATAAACGTTTCTGTTTATCCTGGAATCTAAATAAATTAAAATAAATACGAAATAAATCAAATTCGAACGAACGTAGCAGTTTCGAGGTGAAGCAATAACGAACGCGAACAACTGGACTTTTATATTATTGCAATATGTACACGAAAGCATTAAAGATAACAATAAAAATACCATTCTTTGTCTAACGACATAAATAATTGCGAATGTTTTTGAATAATTTCCATTTATCAGCTGTTTTTTATTGGACGCATGGAAATTAGTCAAGGTGTCAGCCTTGGCACGTCGATTTTTAAGTAATTCGACTATAGAACAACGATTATTTTATAGCTGCCTCAGCTGTTTTAACAATAATCCCGCTTGCATAATTGTTGATTTGATCGTTAATAGATTCGTGTTTCGTTAAGTTTATAATTGTATTGTTGGGCGTCGGAATTATTTCGTAGCGTTGTTTTTATTTCAATAAAATAATAGTTTTGGGGAATTATTTAAATTTTATATAATTTAGCTCACTCATCTTCACTTTCAGTTACTAAAATCTTATCTCATAAAGATATATTTTATCATAAACAAGGTCATGAGTGCACGGAATTACATCAAATATTTTTAGAAATCAGAAAACTGATACATTAAAAATATTTCGTATAAATATTGAATATAGACTATCACTTCTTTACGGTTAATATTTTTTACGAAATTAACTTCTACTTTAAAAACTTCTTCAAATCTTTTTGAATCGATACAATTTCTGGAATCTTTCGAATCTAAATTTAGTTTTCAAGATTTTATGAATGAAGTTTCAACAAATTAAAAAATCGAGAGAGTTAGATCGAAAGAAAAACTCAATCGAAAAAAAAATTGCCTTTTATTAACATAAAAACAGTCAAAAGTATTTTACTATTTATCATTCACAATTTTAATCTTTTTGCCCTATTACAGTAATAATCTTGAAAAATAGCGTACCAAAATACTGCTGTATTAATATACAATACATTGTTATTTACAAGCAAACATACAAAAAATAAATCATGAAACTATATATATATATATATATATATATATATATATATATATATATATATATATATATATATATATATATATAGGGGAATTTATAATTTTTATATAATTTAGTTCACTCATCTTCACCTTCAGTTACTAAAATCTTATCTCATAAAGATATATTTTATCATAAAACAAGGTCATGAGTACGTGGAATTACATCAAATATTTTTAGGCTTCCGCAGAGTAATGTACTTAAGTCATTACCGTTTCTTGGAAAAAATATATAATTTTCAATGGAAAAATTTATTTATTCAAATTATTGGCAATTTGATTCTATACATCTTGTCCATCTTTCAGGCAGTGTACGGATGCCATCCGAAAATAGCTGTTTGTCCTTTGAGCAAAACCATTCATCGATCCATTCTCTAACTTCTTTGAAATTGACGAAATGATGATCACCAAGCGTGGGTCCCATTGATGCGAAAAGTTGATAGTTGAGCAGGGCAAGGTTAGGAGAGTATGGCTGGTGCGAAAATATCTTATTCAAGTACTTTTAACGCTTCCTTAACCGGTTTTGGTTTACGAGACGGTGCGTTATCGTGCTGCAAAGTCACTTTACCGCGTCTTCCAGTACATTTTGGACGTTTTTCGATCAATACAAAGTTCAAATTGATCATTTGTTGTCAGTAGTGATCACTGTTAACTGTTTCAACAGTTCGTAAAACACGACGTCACTCTGGTGCCTCCAAACACAGAGCATTGTTTTGCCACCAAAACGGTTTGGCCTTGGCTGAGTCGATCGGCCGGCTTCAATAGGTGGTAACCATAATTTCTTGCGCTTAGGGTTTTCAAAATATATCAACTTTTCATCGCCCGTCACTACGGATTGGATGCTTAAATGACTTCCGATCCTTTGAAGCAGAATTTCACAGAAGATTTTTCGATTTTCCATTTACCTGTCACTGAATTGATGTGACACCAATTTTCCCATTTCTTGTATTTTATATATATATACTCATAATTTGTTAGAATTCTGAAATTAACAGATCAATAGAAAAATTAACCGGCATACCATAGTAAAACACATTTTTTTGCAAAATTATTTTTTTTTATTCAACATAATTCCCTTCAAGGGTGATACACTGATTATAGCGACCCTCCAACTTTTCGATACCATTTTTGTAGTACTATTTGTGCTTTGCTTCAAAATAGGCCTCAGTTTCGGCGATCACCTCTTCATCCGACGAAATTTTTTTCCCAGCAAGCATTCTTTTGAGATCCGAGAACAGGAAATAGTCGCTGGGGCCAGATCTGGAGAATACGGTGGATGAGGAAGCAATTCGAAGCACAATTCATGGATTTTTGCCATCGTTTTCACTGACTTGTGACACGGTGCATTATCTTGGCGAAGTCGCAATTTCTTTTTCTTCAAATGCTGCCGTTTTTCGGCGATTTCGTCCTTCAAACGGTACAATAACGCTATGTAATAGTCGCTGTTGATGGTCCTTCCTTTTTCAAGGCAGTCAATGAAAATTATTCCATGCGAATCCCAAAATACAGACGCCATAAACTTGCCAGCCGACTGTTGTGTTTTCCCACGCTTTGGAGCGGGTTCATCATGTGCAGTCCACCCGAACGACTGTCAATTGGACTTCGGAGTGAAATGATGGAGCCATGTTTCATCCACTATCACATATCAATGCAAAAGCCCGGGTTTATTACGCTTGATCATCTTCAAACACTGCTTCGAATCATCAACTCGTCGTTGTTTTTGGTCAAAAGTGAGCTCGCGCGGCACCTCGCACAGAGCTTTGATGAATGATGTACACGTTCAGTTGATATTTTTAGAGTGTCTGTTATTTCATTCAATTTCAATTTACGGTAATTCAAAATTATTTTAAGGATTTTTTTAATGTTTTCGTCGGTAACAGCCTCTTTTGGGCATCCACTGCGTTGAGCGTCTTCGGAGCCCATTTCACCACATCTAAACTTAGCGTACCAATCCTTGAATATTGATTTTCTTGGGGCAGTGTTAGTATCAACGCGAAAGTATCAATTTTTTTCACAATAACAAAAGTTGCTTCACTCAAAATGCTATAATTCACAAACTAATGATTCGACGGCTGTCAAATTTATACACGCATCTTATGAGGGTTAGGGCTAACTCAAAAACAGATGGATTTAATTATAGTAGCGCCATCTATGTGTCAGGCCGGGGATTTTTCAATTGACCTGTTAATCCTACTTACGATACTTTGTTATAATGTCTAGTGGTGTAGTAATTTAAAATTACCAATAGTTTGTCGATTATTGAAACATAGTAGAAATTAGATTTAATTAAAACCTGTTTAAAAAATGTTAGTGAATGATGTGAGTGTTAGTTTTTGTAATAGTTTCTTTTAGTTTAGAGACATTTATTATTTTAATTAATGTAATATATCAGATAAATTTATGATATTATATAGAAAATACTATGAAAAGGAGTTGTAGTAAAATATTATATTTAAATTATTCCTTTTACTCTATTATGAGTGAAACATAATGAATCTAATAAGTTGTGGTCGAATTTCGACCACAGGGCGGTCACCAGTATTGATAAATGACCAAGTTCATTGCATAACACCTACGATCTATTTATTACAATCACTAGTTACCGCCAAAGTAATCTATAGGAACAACGTAAGTAAATCTCTACACCTATTAAGTTAAAAAAGGAAACATTTTAATCACAATTCTACGCTAAATCACTGTTAACCGCACCATGACCAGCTCGCGTTGCATAATCTTCCATCGCCAAGAACCATCAGGCGCCAGTCGCCCAGTTAAACGATCATAATAAGGAACGTGACGATGCCTTTTGGATGCCGCTAGAAAGAACAACAATGGAATTACGTGCTTCAAAGAAAAAACGTATAAAAATTTGTCTGATGTTAGGTAAAATCGTCATAAAAGCTAAATAATTCAAACCGTTTATGTGTATGGACGAGTTGAGGAAGACCGCATTGACTTTTATCGATTTTTACACTCGAATTTTAAGAGACCAGCTCGTTTTGAATTCTCCACGTTGTTTATTATTATAAACATTCACTTTTCCTCAAATTAATTTGTTACTGTTCTTCTGTTATACTTGCATGAATTCATAAGCAAGATGAGTGCGAGATAATTATATCAGCATATATTTAACAAAATTAAAATTAAATTAAATTAATTAAACTTAAGTTAAGAATAACACTTTGTAGTGTTATAACAGTTGTAACATCATAACCAGTTGTAGCGGAAACTCAGGAAAATAAAGAGATGTATTCAGTCAAAGCATTGGCCATTTAATTCTATACGTCCTGCCCATCTTTCAGGCAATTTAGGGATGCAATTCCAAAAAGAAACTGTTCTTTGGGCAAAACTATTCATCAAGCCATCATTTTCTAACTTCTTCGAAATTGGTGAAGTGTTGCTCTGCAAGCTCGTGTCCATTTGATGCGAAAACGCGAACACTTCTTTGCCTGGTTTTGCTTTATGAGACGGATTTCTATTTTCTCTTTTTTTGTTGCTTTGAGGGATAAATTAATAAATAAACAAAATTAATAACACAAAAAGGTGGGCTAAAAGTATAAATAGTGTGTATACAATTAAAAAATGATCATAAAAAAATTAAATACAGGGCTACAAACGCAACCACAACGAAGTAGAGGCTCTATACAGACAGCACACATCAACATCCATACCGAAGTGGTAATGGTTATTTGGTCAGTAACACTAAAGTTAGCATAGGCTAGATTCTATGGAGAAAATAGATTTTTCTTAGAAATCCGATCTAAAATTTTGCAGCACTTACTTAGTTACTTAGACATGATTATGAAAGGAAGGAACGCGAAAAGAAGAGAAAAAAATGAGCTTTAAACTCGCCTGTTATGGTTGGCCTCCTGGGTCCAACGACGTCTTATCTCGTTCTTTGTGAAATAAGAAACGAATGGGCTAAGGTCAGTATGGACATAAATATCCGTGATGGGGAAGAGAGACGAGGATAATTTAATAAAATTATTTTAGAAAAAATTGTCTGGAAAGTAAACATAAAACAATAAGGGACATGCAGCTTTTTGAGGGATGTAAGACATCCTTTCATACACTCTTACAGGGCATAGGGATTAAATGGTGTAAAGATAACTCTGGGAGAAGTTTCATGGGACTTCCAGACATTACCTTCAAAAGAATTCAATTTTTAAAGGCATAAAATAAGACCAAAAAAGATAAACTATTCGAATTTGTGTATTTTGATGAAACCTGAATATTTAAAAATGGTTGATTGTGCCACTCTTAGCAAGAGAGTAACAAAAAAGTGTAAAGACAACAAAAATTGATGGAAAAAGGTAAAAGTTACATTCGATTAGGTTGTGTTGGCCATTATATTTATTAATAATTAATTGCAGATATATTGCTGGTCGAGAAGAATATTACGTTAAAAACCGTTTGGATATGTGGAAGGAAGTATTGTCAACAAAAACACCTTCTGTTTGGATGAACTCGATAAGACATACAGAGGAAGTAACTGATAAATGGTGGAATCGTGAACATGTTTTAGACATATTAAAAATTAACAGTTTAGTGATTGTATTGGAGTGAGTCGGAAAGTGAAAGTGACTGAAGGAAACTTTCGGGGTATGCTGTGGAACGCTGGAGTGATGAAAGTGGAAACAACTAAAAGTATGCACATAATTAATTGAATATAACTGTAGAAAATGGTATTGTAGGGCGTGAAAGATTTGTGTGCACAGATATGATTGTAATTGTTCAAAATTAAACATGAGCATTAGGTTAGAACGTATGAGGAGAGAATGAATATTAACTGTTTTGTAGATATGGTAAATGAATTGGACATAATTCAGTGATTAATTTTATGAAGAATGATGTACCCAGATGGCAGCAGAAGAAATAAAGTATACAGTGATACCAAGATGACTTGATAAGTAAACACACCATCGAAGGAAACAAGAACTAAACGTAAAAAGGTAAATATGCTCTCGAATGAAAGTAAAATATGTTTCTTAGATATACAATTGTTATTTAGGTGGATTAGGCCTCCAGGGGATACCACTACATAAAAAAGCGTCTAGAAACTCTACCTGATGGGTTGTGTGGAAAAGAGTTCAATATTAACAAAACAAATCTAACCTACAAACTATTATAGCTGTGCTCTTAATTGTAGTTCAAGTCAAGTCCTTCTATAATATAATATTATAATATTAAAATAAATTATATTTGATAACATGTTGATTATTTTATTCAATTATTTTATTTAGATAAGTATTCTCTTGTCAAAGCCAAACTGAAATAAAACTCAGAGTTGATGAAGCACAATATTTCGACGTCACATATATCCACGATGCATTACTAAAAAAACCTGTCGAATCTTACAGGCCTATTTCGCTACTACCTGCAATATTAA
Organism: Rhynchophorus ferrugineus; assembly: GCF_030347505.1. Taxonomy (NCBI): domain Eukaryota; kingdom Metazoa; phylum Arthropoda; class Insecta; order Coleoptera; family Curculionidae; genus Rhynchophorus; species Rhynchophorus ferrugineus. The sequence goes on along the minus strand of NW_027472582.1, from coordinate 7,243,129 downwards.
AGCTAATTGAGAAACTGATATGTAAATGTGTTAAACATTCGGTAACAATACCAGATTTCCAGTTTGGTTTTCGAAATCACCATTCAACAATCGATCAAGTGCACAGAGTAACTGCGGCTATTGAAAGAGCGCTTGAAGAAAATAAATACTGCCCTGCAATATTCCTGGATCTCTGACAAGCTTTTGATCGGGTTTGGCATTTAGGATTAATCTGTAAGATGAGCAAATTGTTACCGGGTAACTATTGTCAATTACTGGAGTCATATTTATTCGGAAGAAAATTTAGAGTATCGCACGAAATGGCGTTCTCGACATTTAAAAATATCTCGGCTGAAGTTCCACAAGGTAGCGTCTTAGGACCTCTCCTGTATCTACTCTACACTGTTGACATTCCAACAACAAAAGAAATACTTCTTAGAACCTTTGCTGACGGCACAGTTATTATGGCAAAAGATATATCTCTGCCTAGGGCAATAGAAAAAGCGCAAGTGGCAGTCAACAAAATCTACAAATGGACGAAAGATTGGAAAATTCAACTTAATAGCTCCAAATCTGTCCACGTTAATTTTGCATTAGGGCGAAATAAAGAACTTAATTATATCACTCAATGGATGCCCGATTCCTCAAGCAGAATCAGCAAAATACCTTGGAATCCATCTTGACAAAAAGCAAAACACATTAGAACCAAAATAAAACAACTATACTGGTTAGTCGGAAGATACTCTCAACTTGATCTAAAATCCAAGAGGTTGCACTAAAAATTCAAATCAGTTAGTCATACAGCGCTGTCAAAACAAGGTTCTTCGATTGATTACCAATGCCTTTCGCTGCGTAACCAATGAAGAACTGCACGATGACCTGAAAATCAAATGGATTTGCGAAGTTATTCCAGATTTCGCCTTGAAACACGAAAGAAGATTACTAAATCATACTAACGTGGAAGCAATACAACTGCTGGACAGCGCGCAGGATGTCAGGAGATTCAAACGAACAAAACCATACGAACTTGTGTGAACATTTAGTGTGTAATATTAGTGTAAACTATAGCTATAAGTTAATAATTAATAAATAATTATAATTTTATAATTGAGGAATACATACTGATGTATTTTCTCGCACTCGTCTTGCTTGTTAATTAATCCAAGTACATAGGAAAAGTAGTAATAAATTAATTGTAAATTAAGATTGTACTAAGCGTATCTAATAAAGATGTTATAAAAAAATTACTAAAAAAACTTCGAATAGACTATACTTTATGTGGATGATGATTTTTGTTAACAAATTGTCTAATAATCAAAATGTGCTAGGAATTATGTACAACGCTCAATAACCAAAAAGTACCCAGTAATACCGTTATCAGCATGAATTTCCCGGAATATAATTGTTCGTAATCCTTCTCGTAATCACAATTACGTCCATTAACACGGACGCCGTCGCTTACGCCAGCTAGAAATCGCCGAAAAGAAAACCTAACGAGCCATAAAACGGATAAAAAACGGCATTTATTCCCCGAAATCCGACCGATTCGAATTGTTATTCGGAAACGATTGTCAATGGGACGGCTCGGTTCGACGATGCTTCGTAAAACCTAGAAAGGAAACGGCGTCGCGTTAGCATTGTCTAAAAACACACAACAATAATATAGATGGCTATCGAAATTCCTCGGATCGAATTTCTACCAAATACCGATGATTTAACCTCAATATGTTCAATCAAAACGTACAAAAACATTGTCCGATCGTTTGGCGCGATCCTTCCTGCGAGCTCGGGTGTGACGGAGATGGTCGTATACGTGCGCAGGGAGGAGAAACAAGGACGGCGCGATGATCGGAGTGGGGTGGGAGCTGGAAAGGATCGAGCCTGGCGATCGGCGATTAAAATTCAAGAATGGACTGGCCGAGCCGCGTTAAAGGAAGCGAGCTTCGCCGGCTGAATTTCTGATTCGAAAACGTACGGTGTCGAAAACATGCGATAAAACAGCCATTTCCGTCAATCGGTCGTATTTTATTAAGGTTTTATTAATAAATTATGAAAATATCATATGATGGTGGACGAGGACAAGAGGAGAGCGACGACCTGTTCGGAGAAGACGCGCTCCGTCCTGCGCGCGAGCGTCGCGATTGCGAAACGAATTTTCTGAGAAAATGTCACGGGCCGCTCCCTTCCATGTTAATCGTTGCCGGTCCTATTAGCGCACAGAGAGAGATATGTGCCAATGTCAGAAATGCAAAACGGGTACGGGGACCGTCCGAAAAGTTGTCGTTACGTCGCACAACACGTGAAACCGCACCTCTCTGCGCATGCCTTAATTGTTGGCAGTCTTAGCTGTCATTTCAGTTAAGTTCCCTGATGCTACGCGTTGATTTTTACGAGATTAATGTGTAGTAATGTTCGTCTGGTCGGTCGGTCGGAATGTGTGGCTGTCGATGTGATTATTTGTCCCAACACTCACTACTATTTTGTGAAGAAAGAAGAAAAAAAGACCTAAAATCACTGGTTGAATAAAAACTTGTTTATTTCGATATTGAATGATACATGTGGTCGACGGAAGAATGGACAGGATATTAGGTTAGGTAACGGAACTACGCTAGCGCTGTGGAAGTGGTACTGTTATATTTTTTTTATTCCATGACGACCAGCTAGAACCAATTTGATCTTTTGCTGATGTCGTAGGGATTGTCGTAGTTGGTTTACTACCGAGGTTTGTGGATGAGTAGGGATTTAATCAAGGTGTTCAATCAAAAGGTAGTAATTATTAACAAAAGGACACGAAAATCATACAGCGTGTTTAATGAAAAGTCTTTATAAAGTATAACAGAAGTAAGATGTTTAATACATAATGACTGCTCGAGGAACTCAACATGGAAGAAGGCAACATGATAGCAACACCGATGGAAAATATTTGAATATATCAATGGAAAACTGCAAAAAAATGCGATAGTGGACTCAAAGGAGTATGTGATGCCGACTAGGGTGGTGACCAACTAGAAAAAACTTTAATGGATTTATATCATTTCATAAAGACAACCCATTGATTTGGAATAAATTCATTCGAAGGCAAATACATATGTATGTTTTACAGCCCAAGAACCAACTAAATGATTGGTATTAAAAGTGGACGGTTGTTTGGCGGTTATTTCTATGATTACTCAAAGTTTTTAAGAGTGTTCAAAGAGATAATTATGTCTAAAAAAAAGTTAATTGTCCATTAGGTTTGTACATCAGTAAAATTAAAATATCACCATGTAGAAATAGAGTAGTTTTAAATCAAAATTAACGTATATGTAGAATGTAATAGTTTTGTATTCACTCAATTAAAATGTATTTTTGTATTGATTTTTGTTTATAATGTTCATAATCATAATGTAATTATAATGTGCCAATCCCTAGTATGTAAGAAAGAAGAAGAACAACAATTAGTGGGAGTTGTAGTCTGTCTTGAGGCTATCCAAACATTGGTGTAAAAGACCAACGATGTGAATAAAGTTTCTCTCTGGTTCCAAAGCCATAAGTGGTTTTAATAATTTCGTCCAGTCCAGAATCATAAGTGATTCGTAACAGGAATTAGATCTAACATATAAGACCATAATAAGGGCTAGACTTGATTACGGTTGCTTCATCTATGGCTCTGCACGCCCAACACACTTCTTCACCCAGACTTCTTCTGTAAAAAGCCAGCAACCCATCCAATTCTTAATCAGTATATGGAACTACGCCGAAGACAACACTTATACTTGCAATCATCTAGGAATTTTGAAATCGTAAAGATAATAATAAAACATAATTAATTCCATGCATACCCTAGAATCCTAATTTCCTGCAATGGTTGATAAGTTCTCTTCAAGACCTCAATACATAAACCCTTCAGTTAGCATTAATACATTCCTAAATTTATAGACCGTGACAACCTTCCTCAGTCAGTCATCCAACCGCAATTCCTTCGACTCCTCCTTATAATTTATACCGACAGATCTAAGTCAGTGTGGGAGCAGAAGTATTTCGAAAACTAGAAACAATTTTGAAGAACGGGATGCTGATACTTGTGATATCCATGATATTTTTAAGCTTTTTAAAATCCTGAGATTTTACGGTTATTAATTGATATACTGAGATTAGTTTTAACCAATAGCTTTATTTAGTACACCTATCTAAACAGTTAAAGACTATATAAACGAACTAATGAATTAATCTATATACAATAACAAAAGACAACAACGTGGTTTCTTTTGACTAACGCTTCTATGTATCTGACAACTACATAACTCGAAAGTCCCTAGAAACTAGTAACATTTCATTATTGTATTTAACACAGATTTTTTTTTAACTAAAGCAGAAATATTTACTTTAACATAAAACTACATACTTTTTAAATTGATAGAAGGGTGAATATGATAAGTGATGCAATGAATTTAATATGACAACAAGATTTATATTTCACCATGACACTCACAATATACGTGAACAATTAAAACACAGAAATATAAAGAAAATGGAAAACAATATTACTTTACTGGCAAGCAGAGGGAAAATAATATATTTGTTGATAATAAATTATTAAATTTCAATAATTTTCTGGACCGGCTTCGTTGACGCAGTGGTTAAGGCGACAGGAGGACTGTGGGATAGTCGCGGGTTCGAATACTGCTGGGGCGTGATTATATGGCATGTATATATGTATATATATTTACTATCAAACTGTTAATCGAGTTCTAAATACCTTGTATAGCTGGTTTTCATTCTATAACACTACACTTTAATATAATTCAAGTAACATCTATCTAGACATTTGTCTCAAGTAACAGCTCAAATGTTGTCCAAGGTATTTTTTGGACTTTTTCCTGTTTTACTATTTAACATAGTTTACTTAAGTTATATTATTTCGTATAGGCAAGATTCCTGAACTTACCCTTGACGTCTTGCGCTTGGGACTGTCGTAGTAGAGAGAATTTTCAACGCCAGTTATAAAATGCCACACAAAATATTTCTTTTTTGTCTCGCAGGCATTGAAACTGTGATATTTTGGAATTTTCTCATCGCATATTAACGTCTGGAGACAGTTGATTTATTGGTAGTTGTGTTTTCGTCCAATAAGTATTGTAATCTACTGTCCTCGTATTTTTTGATCTTTAGGCCATTTTTTACAATCGGCATCAAAATAACCGCTTAAATTGTAGAGACAAACAGTGACAATTGAGCAAAATAATGATATGAAAAAGAAAAGTGCTATTTTATGTAAAAATATGTCAAAAACTCTCCAAGACACATATTTTCACCAATAGATTATGCTGATTAATATATATGCAAGCGCCTAATCGAAATTTAACATTATTGTTTTATAAGAAAGACCTTTAGAATAAGTTAGAATAGTCTTTAGAATAAGTTCGGATAGAGTTTAGAATAAGATTTAGATTATAAGTTTTGTAGAGCAGATCACTTACTGAATCGATCTTCTACAGATCAGTAGAGTTATATAGTATAACGGAAATCATATTATAATACTCATTGCCCACGGGCAGATTGTTGAAGTTCTAAGAGATTAATCAAAAAATATAAGAAAGACGCTCAAATGTATGTTTTATGCATTTTATTTTGATTCAAGGTTTAGCACCCCAAAAAAGCACCGTTTATTTGCATGAAAAAGAACATTCAAGGAAAAACCACCGTATTTTCAATGAAACGCTCGCAGCTAGATCGGTACTAGTCGAAATTCCAGACCACCTATTTAAAACGGCAACCAAACAGGTTAAAACATCTTCACTCCGCGTGGTGGTAAATGAATTGTGAAGCGACCAGCGGCTGAGATATGAACGCAAAAGGAAGTGGCCGTTGCTGGTTCAGTCAAATTACGAGGCGATTTCTTCGAATCCGTTCGGTACGTCTCCGTGTATGGCCTGGTTCTTCTGCGGATGGCGTGACACGCGCTGAGAACGCAAATGAGGTACCATTTGACGCGAATCGTGGATTTCTGACGGACGGGCAGGAATTCGACGGTTCGACGACGAGAATTTCGATCGTGGACGATATAAGCGCGAGCCCGTCGCTGCCGCCGCCGCCACCGCACGGACACGTCATGCCGTCCACAGGGCTTGGTGTGCGTAACCGGGCGGAATACCGAAGAGGATGGACGGCGGTGCTCGTGCGACTCCATCAATGAACGAAATTTCGGCGTCGAATTTCGTTTTAATCAATGAACGTGGCTCATTCATTCTACCAGGATAAGGCGCAAACCTGGACCAAAGTTTGATCAAAAACAATTCAGAATATAACAGATGCTCTTAATGTGCATTAAGTAAAACCAAGTCTAATTCACATTATCGAAATGTTTACGTTTATTAATTGTGATTTAAGTGATTGAAATATTAACCTTTCCTAAAAAAAGGAACGATTAATACATGTAGTGTATTCAAAACAGCAGTGAACTCACGTGATCTGATTTGATAACGCAATGTTGCCTCATCAACTCTGAGTTTTAGTACATTTTGGCTTTGACAGTTAACAACATTCTAATCTAAATAAAATAACTAAGCAAAAACGTTATCAAATATAATTTATTTTAACATTATATTACATCTAATGATATATGCATTAGATGTAATATAATGTTAAAATAATACATCACGAAGTCATTTTGGTATTACTGTATTTCTCCTTAGTTTATTCTCCTTAGTAACTGTTTGCTCTCTCCCTACCCTGTCTTGGTAATTGAAAGTATTAAATCATAATCCAACATTCATAAAGTTTTATTCAATCACTGTCACTTTCAAGATCTCTACTCAAGTAAATACTAAGCAGTTCATTTCCAATATATGAAGAACTTACTCACGATTTCACCATTTGTCAATTTCTTCTTCAATGTGCCTGATCGAGCTCATCCAAACCGAAGGAGTTATTGTCGAGAATGCTTCTTTCCAAAAATACACATATTTCTGGTTTGAGTATCCTTCTCGACTTCAATGTCTAGTGTAATAATTCCTTGCAATACCCCATATCAACTCATTTAGATTAAATATGTAGTGATAGAGAGGAAGGCTTACTACTCTGTGGTCATAATGTCCAGCAATCGGATCTACAATGTATCTTTTCTCAGGCTTATTTATAAAAAAGTAAATTACATAAAATACAATTAAATATTTCATTTATATTTTAATTGCAGCTTCAACCACAGCAAAAATATGTCATGGTTTATTTCCTCATGGTAGTCACTCTTGGACTAAAAGGAAAACATTAATTTTGCACCAGGAATGAAACCATTCCTGTTTCCAGCATGAAGAACTATATGTCTGTAATAAGTTATTAATAAATGTTATGCCTAACAAAACCTAATCGATAGTTATCACTACATAGTATAAAACAAAGTCGCCTTTTCTGTCCCTATATCCCTATGTGCGCTTAAATCTTTAAAACTACGCAATGGATTTTGATGCGGTTTTTTTCAATAGATAGAGTGATTCAAGAGGAAGGTTTGTGTGTATAATACATAAAAAGGTCTACAAAAAAGTCCGCGATGGTATATGTTTATCTTTTAGGGATAACCCACATTAACCATTTTTATTGTTTACTTTTTACGTGAGAAAATGGCTTATTTACGAAGCTATTTTAAGCAATACGGCATTAATCCTTATCGAATTAAGTACCTTAAATACAGTGTGCAATTAATATAGATCAATATGGTTCCTTACAGCATGTAAATTAAACAAATATTTTCGGAGATATTACAAATTTAAAATTTGCGTTTAAAAATGTGTAATGTAATAAAAATTGTATGAATTTAGATATTCCAAAGATAGCAGGAAATCTTCATAGTAAGTATAGGGGAAGAGGAATTGTTTTACTCCAAATTTAATGCGTGCAGGCCAAGGGCAGTAATGAATGAACCAAAAATACTGGATCGATTTTAATCATGTTTTCATTGAGTGACATAGGCATATATATTTTATGCCCGTGCAAAGTCGGAGCGGGCCGCTATGTTTTTATATACAACGTTCATATTTTTTCTGTAGTGTATTTAATTTAGTATCAGCATTGCACCCGTGCCAAGCCGGGGCGGGTCGCTAGTTATATAATATAATAATCTTCCTTGATTTTGTTATATGTTTTTAAAAATTGTATTCTTTTAAAAGCAATCTCTGGAAGTTTCATTAAACCCCTTCGTGGGTTATCTTTACACCACATAAATCCTAGATTATCCAATGTATGAAAGGATGTTCTACATCCCTCAAATAGCTGCATATCTTTCAGCTTTTTGTGAATAATCTGAAGACTAACAATTTTCTCTGAAATAATAGTATTAAATTATGTTTCGATTGAAAAAGCTACTTACTGTTTTTATACATTTTGTATATTTGAACTCTGATACAGCTAACATCAAGCTGATCTTGATTCGTCGTCCGTTTCGCATAAAGACGGTTTTTTTGTGAATCTAAGGTTATATTGTTTTTTATTTTTTGATATATTTTAGTGGCCATGCCTGTACTAATATTCAGTGAAGCTGCAACATGCTAAAAATATTTTCATTAAAACCGCTGTAATTTGAAATGTAATAAAACAAAGCGTTATACAGCCTTTGCCGGTACGTAACCTGTAATATCCTGAAAAATTTTGCAGACTTTGTATCTCTTTTTAAATACAATAAAATGAGAGCGAAAATATTGGCTGACTGTAAAACGAATTTACAACATTCGACAGCCACATATTGATAACGTGCGTCACTACTGTTTTGAATAGACTATCTGTTTATACATTGCTGTTCGTTAGTCTCGCTAAAACTCGAGAATGACTGTGCTAATTTCACTAATTTTGGTTTTAAAATATTTGCGATGGCTAGAAACAAGCTAGAAACGTTATTCGTTTTTTGGCTTTCTGATGTAGTATGTTTTTTCTGATAATATTTTTCAATAAAGACCTCTTTCTTTTTTTATGTATTTTAAAATCCCTTTTTTTTACCAACGAGGGTTTATCTGGACTGGACCTACAGTTTAAGGTGGCCTCTGAACCACGGCCCTCAGCATTAGCCCTACCGACTGGCCAGTGACCAACTTAGAAGTCATACCATGCGACATCTGGTCTTACTTAGTCGGTTACTGGCATTACTGCTACCATTTTCCCTGTCGGATTTTGCACTCTTTCCTAAGGACAATCACAAATGTTAAACAATCACAAACATAAATTTACAACCATGCCCCAGAAGGATTCGAACCCGCGACTATCGCAACAGTAAGAGGACTATCCTGTCGCCTTTACTACCAAGCTGGTAAAGACCACTTTCATCGGCGTTGTAAATTTGTTGCATTCTTAAGTCTGTCTTGTTAATTGTTTTCATTAATTATTTTTTGAATGGTTGTATTCATTCTAGTTAGACAACAGTCCAATTTCATATCTTATTTTAAATTGCTGTAGCAAGCCACCACTAGTTACAAAATTTTTAGTCCTTTTCAGTTTTCTCATTTAACAGCATATCTATTTCTTTAATTATTTAGCTACTAACTAGGACTATATAATTTTATTTTTTTTCCTTTTTCTTAATTTTTAAAAAAAGTTTAATTGTTCAAAATTATACATAAGCATTAGGTTACAACGTATGAGCAGAGAAGAAATACTAACTGTTTTGTATATATGGTAAATGTATTTGACAGAATTCAGATTAATTTTATGAAGAATGGTGTACACAGATAGTAGAAGAAGAAATAAAATATACAGTGATACCAAGATGACTTGACAAGTAAATACACCATTGAAGGAAATAAGAACTAAACGAAAAAAGTAAATATGCTCTCGAATGAAAGTAAAATACGTTTCTCAGATATACAATTGTTAATTAGGTGGATTAAGCCTCCAGGGGGATACCACTCATGGATGGTGTGGAAAAGAGTTAAATGTAAATAAAACAAATCTAACCTACAAACTATTATAGCCTGTGTCTTAATTGTAATTTTAAGTCCTCCGATAATATATGTATTAGATTTACTATAATGTTAAAATAAATTATATTTGATAACATTTTTGCTCAATTACTTTATTTAGATTAGAATTTTTGTGTGTGTCAAAGCCAAACTGAACTAAAACTCAGAGTTAATTCGGCAACAATGGAATATTTCGACGTCACAAGTATCCTTGATCCATTACTAAAGAAACTTTGAATAGACAAATACGAATGCATTTGGATAGGTAACAAATAAGTTTGTTACTTAAAATTGAATTAAACCAACTTGTAATATTATTTATATGTTAAAATCGTCGCTCCAACAGCTATTATTACTATTTAGTTGCTTGTGTACTTCACTTGAACTACCAATTAATTAAAATGTTTGAGACTTGGTAATTATTTCGTTCTGCGAAATTACAAAATACATTACATTCGTTCTTTTCCGAGAATGTTCGTTTTAGCATGTCCGAGTTTCTATACTTTCCTTTTCTTTAAGTTATTGTGTGTTTATTAGTTGTTGTTTCCTTTGATTTATTTAACCAAAAACAATAAAAAAGATGAAATGAAAGTCAAAAATGCAATGTTCCATGATTATTTTGTTAGTTATGTTAGGGGCACAGTTTACACAGGCATATACTGAGACTTTTCATTTTCGCCAATAGATGCCGTTAGTTAAATTAGATGCAAACACCGAATAAATCAAGTATTTTTCTAGGTTTGGTACAGTAATCTTTACACAATAACGCTTGCAATTTTTTGTCTTCTTACACACCCACTTCATTCTTTGTTATGGACGGCTTTTAAGATTTTGAAATTATTAAAGACACTTTCTCTTATTTAAAATTATTTTTACCATAAGATTATAAAGTAAATTATTGCGTTTTATTTGCAACTTTTTTGAGTTATGTTTCTTGTTTAATATGTTATCACGCTTATTTTTGATATTTGCAAGTAAACCCTTTATTTACAATGGATAGTTATATGAGTTCCATCGATGCGAAAAGGTGGTACTTGGGTGGAACCAGATCTGGATGGTATGGAATTGTGGCTGTTTAATTAACTGTAAGTCTTTCTATAAATATGCATTAGATGTAACAGATCAATTGAAAAGTCCCTGGCCTGACACATAGATAGCGCTACTAGAATTAAATCCATATGTTTTTTAGTTAGCCCTAACCCTTAAAAGATGCGTGTATAAACTTGACAGTTGTCGGATCATTAGTTTGTGAATTATATCATTTTGAGTGAAGCAGCTTTTGTTATTGTAAAAAAAATGATAAAAAGAATTTCGCGTGTTGATAAAATATTGATTTTTGAAGGAAAAAATACAGTTGCAGCAAAATTTTCCGGACACTACCCCAGGAAAATCAACCATCAAGGATTGGTATACTAAGCTTAGATCGGGTGAAATGAGCACCGAAGACGGTGAACGCAGTGGGCGCACAAAAGAAGTTGTTACTAAAGAAAACTTTAGAAAAATCCACAAAATGATTTTTAATGACCGTAAATGGAAATTGAATGAAAGAGCAGATACTCTAAGGATATCAACTGAACGTTTACATCATATCATTCACGAATATTTGGGTATGAGAAAGCTCTGTGCAAAGTGTGCAAAGTGGGTGCTCACTTTTGACCAAAAACAACGACGAGTTAATCATTCGGAGCAATGTTTGAAGATGGTCAAGCGTAATAAACCCGAGTTTTTGCGTCGATATGTGACAATGGATGAAACATAGCTCCATCATTTCACTCAGAAGTCCAATCGACAGTCATCCGAGTGGACTGCACACGATGAACCCGCTCCAAAGCATGGGAAAACGCAACAGTCGGCTGGCAAGGTTATGGCGTCTGTATTTTGGGATGCGCATGGAATAATTTTCGTGGACCTTGAAAAAGGAAGGATAATCCACAGCGACTACTGCATAGCGTTATTAGACCGTTTGAACAACGAAATCGCCGAAAACGGCCGCCTTTGAAGAAAAAGAAAGTGCTGCTTCACCAAGTCAGTGAAAACGATAACAAAAATCTATGGATTGGGCTTCCAATTGTTTCTCCATACACCGTATTCTCCAGCGATCTGGCGCCCAGCGATTATTTCCTGTTCTCAGATCTCAAAGGAATGCTCGCTTGGAAGACATTTTCGTCGAATGAAGAGAAGATCGCCGAAACTGGGGCCTATTTTAAAGGACAAATCGTACTACAAAAATGTTATCGAATAGTTGGAGGGTCGCTATAATCAGTGTATCACCCTTGAAGAGTATTATTTTGAAGAAAAAAACAAATTTTGTCAAAAAAATTTGTTTTACTATGGTAGGCCGGAGACTTTTCAATTAACCTGTTACTCTATGTTAAAATAAAGATATTTTATAATATTATTTTTATTTGATTAGTTTATTTGCATTAATGTTTTGTTGCCGGAGTCAAAATAAACGAAAACTTAAATTTGGTGGGGCAACGTTGCATTATACATTTTGATGACGTACATTGGCTGTTTTATTGGAAGGACTATAAGTATAAAACTCGACATGTTTAAAACATTATAAAAATCTATAACGCTGCTATGTTGTCGCAACTTAATTTATATGATTCTAAGGTTAATCCCAGTATAAAAATGACATATGTAACATAATATTGCATAATTATGACTAGCAAGGACTGTTATAAAGACCAGAAAGTAATTACCTAGGTCATTTCGATCACGGAGATTAGGAGCTACACTAACGTATCAATATCTGGTCGACTTGCAAAATCTAAGTATCATTTTAAAATCCTAATGGTCGTTGGAACCGTATACTTAATGGTTAAAAAAGCGTATCCTTAAAAATCGGTGGGATTTTTTCGGTTCCTATTCGGGCTTCCCATTTAGGAAGCGAAACTCGGCAAAGGATTAAGCATTTTTTCCCAAAACAACACGATTCTGTGGGAACAAAACTACGAGTTTCTTTCCGATCAACACTTGCACTTTTCTCCCTTTTTCACCCCTTTTTCCCATGCCGACTTCTTCGCGGGTATCCGATATCAAGCTTTTCCTTTCATCCTCGACTCTACCTGAAACTGCGTAATTCTAAACCGTCCACACCATTTTTTTTTCACGTTTAATAGGAATACCTCACCCCTTTATATCGGCCAAGACACGGAAAAAAAAAGAACTGGCGAACGCCCTCTCCAGGTAGCGTTTTTTCGTCGAAAAAATGCAAATAGTGGCGGGCCCAAGACGTAACTCTATCCAGCTGGTGGGGCAGGTAGAGTCGGATTTTTTTCGCGCGACCCCTTTAGATGAAAGGTGGCGAAAAAGGGTAAAAAAGGGAGAAAAAAATTGCACGGTTTTGTGTGACGGATAGGATTGCGAAAAGGAAATGTTTGTGTCTAAGATGGAAGAACTATAATAGGTTCTGTATCAATAATAGGATATTCGATAGAAAGACGAATGTTCCTTGGGACAATAGGTATTGAAACATGTACTATGTACCATAAAATGAAAGGTTGTTCATGTTAAGTACTGGATTTAATTTTTGTTTCGTTAGAATAAAGATACTTGTAGGTATTCTGATAATTTTTTCATTTTAAAATAATATGAACATCTGACATATATACAGTACTTACTTTTTAGTAAGCTAATTTTCATTTTAAAATAGCTACAATTCTTCGCACAATTGATTCTTAGAGAATTCTTCTCAGAGTAATGAATGCCGAAAATATAATTATGATCTTTCCATGGTTAGCGTCCGTATATACTGAACAACTCCCTAATGGTTCGCTTCAATCTTCTGATATCCTACGCGTTGTTCAGTAGTTGTATTGCTTCCACTTTAGTATGATTTAGTAATCTTCCTTCGTGTTTGAAGGCGATATCTTGGATAACTTCGCAAATCCATCTGATTTCCAGGTCATCGTGCAGTTCCTCGTTGGTTACGTAGCGATGGGCATTGGTAATTGATCGAAGAATTTTTGTTTTGACAGCGTTAGATGACTAGTTTATTTGAATTTTTAGTGCAAGCCTATATTTGCACCTCATGGGTCCAAAAGGTGGCGAAAAAGGGTAAAAAAAGGAGAAAAAAATTGCACGGTTTTGCGTGACGGATAGGAATGCGAAAAGGAAATGTTTGTGTCTAAGAAGGAAGAACTATAATAGGTTCTGTATCAATAATAGGATATTCGATAGAAAGACGAATGATCCTTGGGACAATAGGTATTGAAACATGTACTATGTACCATAAAATGAAAGGCTGTTCATGCTAAGTACTGGATTTAATTTTTGTTTCGTTAGAATAAAGATACTTGTATGTATCCTGATAATTTTCATTTAAAATTTCATTTTAAAATAATTTGAACATCTGACATATATACAGTATTTACTTTTTAGTAAGCTAATTTTAATTTTAAAATGGCTACAATTCTTCGCACAATTGATTCTTAGAGAATTCCTGTCAGAGTAGTGAATGCTGAAAATATAATTATTATCTTTCCATGGTTAGCGTCCGTATATACTGAACAACTCACTAATGATAAATGAAAAACTGTTACTTTACATATAGAAATGCCTAAACTATTGCATTTAACAGTTATATTAGTTTGGATAACTTTTTTTGGGTTACATCTTTATTAGATATGCTTAGTACAACCTTAATTATAAATTAATTTATTACTAATTTTCATTTGTATTTTATGTGCGAGATAAATACATCAATATGTATTTCTCAATTATAAAATTATGATAACTTAAGCTATAGTTTACACTAAAGGTATGCGCTTTATATAAGTTCGTATAGTTTGGCTCGCTTCAATCTTCTGATATCCTGCGCGTTGTTCAGTTGTTGTATTGCTTCCACGTTGGTGTGATTTAGTAAACTTCTTTCGTGTTTGAAGGCGAAATCTTGGATAAATTTGCAAATCTATTGGATTTCCAGGTCATCGTGTAGTTCTTCGTTGTTTACGTAGCGATAGATATTGCGTTTGATATAGGACAGCGTTGGATGACTAGTTTATTTGAATTTTTAGTGCAAGCCCATTTTTGCACCACATGGGTCCAAAATGTGGCGAAAAAGCTTAGTGTAAAACTCAGTCAGTTTACTTTTTAAGCACTAACCGTATTAAATGAGTCGTCGTAGCAATGTTTCTATGTCAATGTTAAAGTCAACTGTTTCTATGTTGTAATGGTTGGGACGTTGGTTGAGCTCACATGCGGAGTTTGCGGATTCAATTTCAATTTTATTCGATTCAATTTGATTGAAACATTTGTCAAATCACCTAGGCTAGACAGCGGACCCTAGGGCCTGAAAGGTTCCTTATTTTCAATCATTATTTCTTTATTCCTATTTTCCCTCATACGGGCTATACTTTTACTTGGACTATTCATTGAATATTTAGTAAGATTACTATGTAATTTATTGAGTAAATATCTAACACTAAAAAGAGAAAATAAAATATTTTTAACAAAAAAATTGAACCGAAATCACTAAATAGTATAAAATAATCAATCTTAGTTTTTTAACACAAAAAAAAACGTTTTAAACTAAAATATGTACATAATAATCGTTGTAATGACTAAACAAAATTGAACAAAAATCTTATTTAACTTATTATTTATCTTTTTACAATATTATTTTAACTACTACCAAGTGAACAGTTTGAAGTCGGTCTGACCCTAAAAAATACAAAAATATTAATATAATTTTTCAACATGTACACCAAACTAAACCAAACCACATTTGGAATAAATAAATACATACCGATATCCCGGACTCGCCTTGCTTGTCTATTAATGCAAGTGCAACAGAACAGTAGCAATAAGCTAATTTGTAAATTAAGATTGTACTAAGCATATCTATTGTAAGATGTAATTAATAAAAACATATATATTGTTATATCGATATTTGTTTTAAGAAAGTATCGATAGTTGTTAAAAAGGCATAATATCTTCTTGTCTACTTTTTTTATGTGTTAAAATTAAAATTCCCTGAGAAGAAATATACATAATATTTATTATAATAAACCCCTTTCATACAATAAATGTATAAAGAAAAGAGGGTTAAACAGACTAAAAATTTGCACAATTTTATTGGTATCCCTTGGATATATTGTGCTTTACCTTATTTTTTTATTACTCTTCGTGAGTCCACAATCTGTCCTATTGGCAATAAGTATTTCTTCTGTTTATATTCTATATACATGGCATGTAGAAAATCACTTCATTAAGCAATCTTCTGTATAAAATATTATCTTAATTAATTAGTCTTATTCTAATGCTTATTCTAAACTCTACATATGTCCAGTAATCAGATCAGGTGGTGTTAAACGTTTTAGTCTACGCACTTCACTATCACGTCGCATATTTAGCTGATTAGCGAGTACATTGGGATGCACTGACACTCTTTCGAAGTACTTCACACAAACACGTTGGATTACACTCGTTATAGGTTCTAGAGGAATATCGCGTTGTATCACTTTATTTGAAATATAGTACGGAGCATCAACAATGGCACGCAACACCTTATTTTGGAACCGTTGAATGATGGATATATTAGATTTGCTAGCGGTACTCCATAGTTGAATTCCATATGTCCATATGGGCTTGAGTATAAACTCATACAGCAATACCTTGTTATCTAATGATAACTTGGATTTGCGTCCAATGAGCCAATACATTTGATATAATTTTAGTCCCAGTTGTTTTCGTTTAGAGAGTATGTGCTTCTTCCAGGTTAGGCGTCGATCTAAATGCATACCAAGATATTTAACATGCTCTGCTTGGGGGAGTTGACGATGATTGATATTTACTGGTGGACATGTTCTTCTACGCAGGGTAAACGTTATATGCGTGGATTTTGATTCATTGGCTTTAATGCGCCATGTCTTCAACCATAATTGTATTTGCTCCAGGTGGGTTTGTAGGTTTATTGATGCTGTGACTGGATCTTCATGGGATGCTAAGATTGCTGTATCGTCTGCATATGTTGCCACAGTAGTTATTTTTGTGGTGGGCAGATCAGCCGTATACAGAAGAGACAGTACCGGACCCAGTACACTACCTTGCGGAACTCCTGAATATATGGGATTTAATTCGGTATGTTCATCGCCTTGATTTACAATAAAATGTCTGTCACTGAGATACGATTTTAGTAGCTGATAGTCCGGATGAGGGAGAAGTTTCTTTAGTTTAACCTGCAATCCCGTATGGCTTTACCTTATGTGGAATAATTTATACCAGGTATCAAATTTTATGTTACATTATAATAGAGAGTGGAAAGTATTCGATTTCAAATTCAACAGTGTGAGAGAAATACTGGAATATCGACATTTTATATCGCAGAAAATAATATCAAACGAAAATCTATAATAGAATAATAGAAAATTTAAATAACAAATTCGTTGATCTTGTTTATATTAGAAATCTAGTTTATTTTAATAGCAATGGGTGCATTTATAATAAGTCTAGTTTTTGATTCTCATATATCCAATGAATATACAGGTTTTTGTTACTTTCGAATGCATTTTTATTCACTTATATTTATTATTATAATATATAGATAATATGAAATAGAAAACGACTATATATTTTGCCAAAAATATTAATTAATATTAAAGTATATAAAAATTTTTAATTTTTATTACCTTTCATTAAATATTGTAATGTTTTTGTTACTTTTGAAAGCATTTTTATTCACTTACTTTTATCATTATAGTATATAGAGAATATGAAATAAAAAACGACTATATGTTTTGGCAAAAATATTAATTAGTATTAAAATATATAAGATTTTTCAATTTTTATTACCTTTCATTAAATATTGTAATTTCATTTTTTTAAATTTTTATTTCGCTTTTTCAGTGATTCTCTAATTTATAGAATCTATCTCTGTATATACTTTTATTAGTTTTGTTAGCTTCTCCTTCAATTTTCCAAGTAAGAATATATGAAGAAAGTCACAACTTGGAGGGAACTGAATCTGATGAAGTAGATTTGTAGTAAACTAGAACTATCCAGACGAATTTTTGGAAAAGGCTGTCTATATATATTATTTCTACTCTGACTTTTCTGAGTTACTTCAGTTATGTTGTTTGTATCTCTCCTTTGATCTCTCTTTGATAGTATCACGCCTCTCAAGTAATTGTTGAAGTTGGTACGTAAACTACTTTGTAGACTTCCATTTTAGTTTTTAACTGACTTCAATAAAGGAGTTCGGCTGCATTTATATATATAAAAAAATTTGAAAATCGGTCCATAATTGACGGATTGGCATTGAAACGATTGAAATTGGCAAACATACATTAATATATATATATATATATATATATATATATATATATATATATATATATATTGAAGAAAATTTGAAATTCTTATGATGATATGATGATGATAATTGGAATATATATATATATATATATATATATATATATATATATATATATATATATATATATATATGGATTATGGACCGATTTTCAAATTTTTTTATTCGAAAGAGTGCCCTTTCGAGGTAGTCCCATTGGAACCAAATAAGGATCAGATGTGGGGAAGGGGGGAAATCAAGGTAAAACCTCAAATTTCAAAGGCACGTATAAAGTTTTCACCTATTTTTTTATCTAAAATAATCAAATATTTGTGTATAATGTTGTTGCTGAAATGATGTCATGCAAAATCGGAAGTATTTCAGTGTAAAAGCCATTCAGTTTGCTTCAGTTGTTTCTATAGTGTAATAGTATAAATTAAGCTCACACGCGGAAGTCGTGGGTTCGATTCCCAATAGAGCAAGAACTTTGTTTTTCTATTTGGTTGGAACATTTGTTAAATCACCTAGACTAGCTAGCGCGCCCCAGTGCTTGAAACATTGCTTATTTTCGATCATTATTTCTTTATTCTTATTTTTGCTCATGCGGGCCGTGTGTTTTTACTTGGACTATCCACTGTAATATTTAATAATATAACTGCGTAATTTATAGAATAAATATCTTACATTATGAAGAGAAAAGGAAACTTCAAAAAATAATTAAGGAACTCACTAAAATGTAACAAAAATAATCAAACTTAGACTTTTAACGAAAAAAAAACTGTTTTAAAATTAAATATGTACGTAATAATCGTTGTAATAACTAAATAAAAATCAGTTTGAGGTCAGTGCAGCTAGCTATCTTAAGTACCAGTTTTTTGTGTTAGTACTCATTTAATCTATGACTTGATATGAATCAATTGAAAATTTAGCCTGGTAGCGCCATCTATCAATCGACAAAGCTTGTTGCCGTACCTATGATTTAAAATGAGGCGATTATTTGTATTAATATTGTCTAAATTCTTCAACAAATAATAAATTCAAATTTAATTATTAAGAAAACATATTTTTCTAGAAGAGTTTCATTGATTAACTTTGGCTTGAAGTACTTTTTTGATCATTCATTAGTGAAAAATTGTCTTTTTTATTGTCCTCTCTGGGTGTATTCGCAAAATAATACGTTTTTAATAGCTTTTCAAGATTTGTTTTATTTTCGAATATATTAATTCAGATAGAAGAGCTGTTGGGTTAGATTATTTCGTCTTGGAAAAGCGTAATGTCTTGCGAATACTGCTCTTAAGAGATTAGAGCTTCAGAGATTTTACAACTCGTTAGGTTTGTCATTGTTATGTCTCAAAATGCCTTTTTTGGATCTCAATTTATATATAATCATCATCACAATATCTTAGAAGAACTGTTTCTGATCTTAAGTAATTTCCAATGATGCCGAACCATTGTAATACCTACATTTGTTTGTTTTCAACGTCTTCCATATGCCTGAAGGCTTTTTCGTTACACATCCTAGAAGATAACCCCTCAAGGTTTCTGGAAACTGATCTTGTATTAATTTTAAAAGGTTAAACGCTATTCGTCCTATAAAAAAATTAATAGTGGATAAAGTAACAATTAATCGAAAAGAAAATATAACAGTATATGGAAGTTGTGATATTTTTAAGCATAAAGTTGATTTTTTAAATCTTATTCTTATGTTCGAAAAGGGATATATAAGCTTTTAATTTAGCAGTACATTTTTATTATAATTGAACATCAGACGTTTATAACACCGTAAATAATTTTTGATCTGGAAAGAAATATAAGTTGTT
Source organism: Rhynchophorus ferrugineus (assembly GCF_030347505.1). Lineage (NCBI taxonomy): Eukaryota > Metazoa > Arthropoda > Insecta > Coleoptera > Curculionidae > Rhynchophorus > Rhynchophorus ferrugineus. The sequence goes on along the minus strand of NW_027472582.1, from coordinate 7,223,114 downwards.
TTTTATTTAAAATTTCCACACATCTAATATTTGCAAGCATTATCTGTTGAATTCATTATCAAAAACTAGATTGTTTTAAACATTAATTCGTAAGTATTGTTTTATATAGTTCCCGTTGATTCAAAATAATAAAAAAATTGCAGCTGTTAAAACAGACATTTTACCAACTGTTTAAACTATTAAATCATCTGTGATGTAATAGAAAACGAGGTGACTAAGATTTTTTAGAAAATAATTAAGATTCAATTCTTTTTTCATCAAAGTTTTCGGAAAATTTAGTATCCTTGGTGGAACTTCAGCCGGTATTTTGCAGATTATGAAATTGATAATAAAATGCATTACATAGATATTTGGAAACGACATACCTCTGCCTATGGTAGTAGAAAAAGTACAAGTGGCAATCAACAACAGAATCAGCAAAATACCTTGGAATCCATCTTGACGGTAGATTAAATTGGAAGCATCACGTTAGACAAAAAGCAAAACACATTAGAACCAAAATAAAACAACTATACTGATTAGTCGAAAGATACTCTCAGCTTGATCTAAAATCAAAGAGGTTGATTTATAAGACAGTTATAAAGCCTGTTTGGACCTATGGGGTGCTAATATGGGGTTGCACTAAATATTCAAATCAACTAGTCATTCAACGCTGTCAAAACAAGGTTCTTTGATTGGTTACCAATACTTATCGCTACGTAACCAACGAAGAACTGCACAATGAGCTGGAAATCAAATGGATTTCGCCTTGAAACACGAAAGAAGATTACTAAATCATACTAGCGTGGAAGCAATACAACAGCTGAGCGCACAGGATGTCGATGATATTGAAGCGAACCAAACCATACGAACTTAAGTGAGTGAGGACACGGCATTCTTCAAACTTGATACGAAAGGAAAACTTGATACAATAACTTTATTTTTTGAATACCGTTTTGATCTACAATAAATCTGTAATAACGAAAGGCAATTTGGTGATATAAACATGGTTTTCAGTGCTCCCATCTTCGTTAAGTTAAATTTCTAGTTAAAAAAATTGATCTTTTCATATATTTTTTTTTACTTTTACGATAAAATGCTTTTTGGACGTATTAATGGACACAGGATGTAGTAATGAGTGCTATAGTAGGCCATGCTGTATAGCTGTGATGAAAAAGTAGTAACATCAAAATAGTATCAACAGGGAATATTGCAATATTTGAGTTTGTTTAAAGTAGTATTGGGAACTGTCGACTAAAATTGACTCTCGACTGTTTAGTAATGACTACTTTTTACTATCGACTGTTTCAGTCGCTATTTTTGGTTCGACTGATTTTACTACCTTTTACTAGTCGACTGTTCCAGTCGTGTATTTTTAGTTACTGTTTTTGGTTCTACTGGTTTCATTCGACTGATTTTTAACGTTCTGGCTCTGTTGTCCTAGACGCGGCCTTGACAAAAATATACCCAATTTATGCTTACATAGATTTATATGAAATATATGAAGTTTTATGATTCTTTTGTTAGTTTACTTGTAAATAACAATATTTTGTTGATTAATATTCTAGCATTTTGATACGATATTTTTCAAGATTCTTATTGTAATAAGGCAAAAAGGTAATAGGTAATATTTCGATTTTTTGTTAAAAAACATTTCCGTTCAAATAATAAATAAAGCATGTATATCATTTCATTCAGATCATTTTTAATTACGTCGTGGATCAGTCTTTTTTTGTAAGTTTAGGTATATGTTTAATTTTTATATAGTATTTATGGTTATTGTACATCTTTAGAGTTTTGATTTTATTTAAGTTCTATTGTATTTTCTATATTTATTGTAGTATATTATTTGAAAATAGCAATTAACATATTAAAATGCAATAAAGCATCTGTGGGTTATTATTCCATTTCATAGAAAAATTCCATTCCTTTTTACAGATCCACAGAACATTCGAATATGAAAGTTATTCTAACTATCAATTGCATGTTAATAGAATTCAGTATTTTCTTTTTCTTTTTTAAAGTTAGTTGGTGAAGGAATATGTACATCTTCGTCTCGCTTATACTATCTTTGAAAAATATAAGCACATATAAAATTAACTGCACCAAGAAATTATCTCCGTCATTTTTCTTTCACAATTTATACAGAAAAAAGTTCATACATCGTTGTCTGACATCACGAATTGCCAAAACAGTCGAACCGTACATTTCAGTCGCTAGTGTTTTGACTATCGACTATTTTGACTGTTTTCAGTCGATAGTTCCCAACGCTAGTTAAAAGCCACTGATTATTAAGACTTTCAGACTTTCAAACATACATTTTCTGCCAGTTGAAGACGTTAGACTGAATTTAAGAAGGTTACAAACCTTGGAAGAATATAATAAAACTATTTAATAATCGATAAATTTACCAAACTGCATATAATATGTAAGAATAAAACATTCTTTGTCACCTTTTATCCCTTTTATTTCACACATATATAAAAACCAAGATTCCCATATATTGAATGTAACTCTATCCAGATGGTAAAACAGGTAGCAAAAATATCGAAGGATATAAAGGGATAAAGAATGAAAAAAAAACAGAAATAAATTTAGAGGATTTCCCGGGGATCGAATGGGCGAGGTATATTTTTACCGACTTTTTAGTCGAATAAATTATAATATATCAGGTATCAAGTTTCATCTTAATATAATGGAAAAAAATAACGTATATTGTATTGAATTGTGCTCTGAAATAAAACCCAATTTTAAAGAAGTAATCATTGTAGTTTGACCTTATATACATGGAATTTATGTTTCAATGAAATAAGAATTGAATGTGTTTAGTTTTTTTTATATAATACTGCACAACAGTAAAAATATTTTCACTTCAGATGAAATTAAAACTTGAAGAATTTCTTCAATTCATGTCAATCAAGTTATATGTTTAAATGACAAAATGTATATGTCGGTAGGAACTTTTGGAAGATGTATTAATAATATCTGAAAAATTAAACCATCTACAGAAAATCTTAAATTAGTGATAGCTCTGCGATGGAAATTCGATAACAATTTATTAATCAACTAGCGACCCGCCCCGGCTTCGCACGGGTGCAATGCTGATACTAAATTAAATACACTACAGAAAAAATATGAACGTTGTATATAAAAACATAGCGGCCCGCTCCGACTTTGCACGGGCATAAAATATATATGCCTATGTCACTCAATGAAAACATGATTAAAATCGATCCAGTATTTTTGGTTCATTCATTACTGCCCTTGGCCTGCACGCATTAAATTTGGAGTAAAACAATTCCTCTTCCCCTATACTTACTATGAAGATTTCCTGCTATCTTTGGAATATCTAAATTCATACAATTTTTATTACATTACACATTTTTAAACGCAAATTTTAAATTTGTAATATCTCCGAAAATATTTGTTTAATTTACATGCTGTAAGGAACCATATTGATCTATATTAATTGCACACTGTATTTAAGGTACTTAATTCGATAAGGATTAATGCCGTATTGCTTAAAATAACTTCGTAAAACAATCCATTTTCTCACGTAAAAAGTAAACAATAAAAATGGTTAATGTGGGTTATCCCTAAAAGATAAACATATACCATCGCGGACTTTTTTGTAGATCTTTTTATGGTGTACAATACTCTAGTACATTAATTTGATCTAACTCGTAGGGTTAGGCAGCGTTTTTGCTAATTGCTAAATAAGCCTAAAAAAATAGGTTAATTTACGACATCACGTTAGAAACCTCTAAAATTAGCAATGTTGCCTTAGTATATTATGCATGTATTATACATATAAACCTTCCTCTTGAATCACTCTATCTATTGAAAAAACCGCATCAAAATCCGTCTACAGAAAATCTTAAATTAGTGATCGCCCTGTGATGGAAATTCGACAACAATTTATTAATCAATTAACAATTAAAGGAAACAATTTAAAAATGATATGTTATTAAAACTTATTCTCGAAATATTTCAATATAAGATAAGAAAAGTATATGATACATAATATTTAATTAAATCTAATTTCCATTAAGTTTCAATTTCAAATAAGTTTATTTTCAGAACTGTAATAACTTCAGAGAACCAAATATAAGTATATAGTGTATTCAAAGTTTTTTTAGTAATGCATCATGGATATTTGTGACTTCGAAATATTGCAATGTTGTTGAATGAACTCTAAGTTTTGGTTCAGTTCGGCTTTGACATACAAAAACATTTTAATCTGAATAAAATAACTGAACAAAAATATTATGAAATATAATTTATTTTAACATTATAGTAAATCTAATACATATATTATCGAAAACTACAATTAAGACACAGCTATAATACTTTGTAGGTTAGATTTGTTTTATTTACATTTAACTCTTCCACCTCATCCATGACGTAGAGTTTCTAGGCACGTTTTTTTATGTATTATCTGAGAAACGTATTTTACTTTCATTCGAGAGCATATTTACTTTTTTCACTTAGTTCTTGTTTCCTTCAAGGGTGTGGTTTACTTTTCACGTGATCTTGGTATCACTGTATATTTTATTTTTTCTTCTACTACCTGTGTACACCATTCTTGATAAAATTAATCACTGAATTCTGTCTAATGCATTTACCATATCTACAAAACAGTTAGTATTCATTCTCTCCTTATATGTTCTAACCTAATGCTTATGTTTAATTTTGAACAATTACAATCATATCTTTCACACCCTACAATATCATTTTCTATAGTTATATTCAATTAATTACGTGCATACCTTTAGTTGTTTCCACTGTCATCACTCTGTCTCAGGAATTTCCAGCACTGCACCGCATTATCACATATCCTGAAAGTTTCCTTCAGTCACTTTCATTTTCTAAAAAAACATTTTCAATAAAATTGGAGGGACTTATATTATTTAATATCATCAACCTCTCGAACGGAATTTACCATCAAATGGGGGCCTCCGTTATCTCATTCCTTTTCGAAATAACCTATTAAAGCCGCAATCAATTTGTGACCCTGAATATCTATTGTTTTCGGCCTTTTCAACCGAAATAATATGATATATTACGGAACGACCTAAATTTTATCAAAATAAAGGGCAAAAATAATGTTTGCCATTTTATAATCTGTAATAATTATAACTAATTATAACCGGACGGCGACCAGTTGTCAGACGTATGCAAATTTCTTGAAATAGTGATAAGCAGTTTTAATTCTTACCTATAAATTATCATGGCTGTATAATTAACTGTAGTTTTTAGATATAGTTTAATGTTATAATAAATTATTTTTGGTATATTTATTTATTTATTTAAGATATATTTTACACATTAATTATTAAAAAAACAAATATAATAAATCTAGTAACCAGAGATGGAATAAAACTATTACGGGGGAACACATTCTCAAATAGCTATTTTATATTTATTCAGATGCCGCATCTTTTGTATGGCATCCCTCCGATGAAGGGGTGATAAAAGAGATGGGGAACCAAGAAACAACAAAATTTTCACGGTTTCGTGCGGTTTGAATGGAACTTCAAAAACGTATGTTTCTACCTAGAATTGGTAAGACATTATAAGTATGGGGTATTTAATTTTTTTAATATAATAGGATATCGAGGAACGTTGGGACGTAGATATATCTGGGGATATTAATATTTTTTTCGCTAAATATAGAAGAGGGATGAGTCAGGTAAGATGATCGTTCATGCTAAGGTATGGGAAATAAAATAAGTGTTAAAATGTTTGTAATTGCACGACGATTTTTGATTTTTTTTTATATATATAGTTTTGTTCGGTAAAATATGTTGATTGTTGTATTATTTTTCGATATTAAAAAAAAATTAAATCTTGACGACAGCTCAATATTATCTTAATTTACTAATTAACAAATTAACTTGACAGGTCAATTGAAAAGTCCCCGACCTATCATGGTAAAACACATATTTTTGCCAAAATTACTTTTTAAAAAACTGATTTAGACTATATATTCAGTACTAAATTTCAACAAGTCGGTTCAGTAAAACTTGAAATATAAAATCAACCGTCTCAATAATTCCTTTTTAGATTCAGCGTTTCTAGAACAGCAATATCACCGAAGCTGCCTTGGTTGATGCAGTGGTAAAGGTGACAGAACGGTCCACCTAATGTTGCGATAGTCCCAGGTTCGAATCTTGCTGGGGCATGGTCGTAAATTTGTGTTTGCGATTGTTTAATATTTGTGATTGTACTAGGTGTAGCGACCTTGAGACATGTCCAATTATACATCGTGGAATAACGGTCTACAATATATATATATATATATATATATATATATATATATATATATATATATATATATATATATATATATATATAGAATTGGTAAGACATTATGAGTATGGGGTATTTAATTTTTTTAATATAATAGGATATCGAGGAACGTTGGGACGTAGATATATCTGGGGATATTAATATTTTTTTCGCTAAATATAGAAGAGGGATGAGTCAGGTAAGATGATCGTTCACGTTAAAGTATGGGAAATAAAATAAGTGCTAAAATGTTTGTAACTGCACGACGATTTTTGTTTTGTTTTTTTTATATATAGTTTTGTTCGGTAAAATATGTTGATTGTTGTATTATTTTTCGATATTAAAAAAAAAATAAATCTTGACGACAGCTTAATATTATCTTAACTTACTAATTAACAAATTAACTTGACAGGTCAATTGAAAAGTCCCCGACCTATCATGGTAAAACACATATTTTTGCCAAAATTACTTTTTAAAAAACTGATTTAGACTATATGTTCAGTACTAAATTTCAACAAGTCGGTTCAGTAAAACTTGAAATATAAAATCAACCGTCTCAATAATTCCTTTTTAGATTCAGCGTTACTAGAACAGCAATATCACCGAAGCTGACTTGGTTGATGCAGTGGTAAAGGCGACAGAACGGTCCACCTAATGTTGCGATAGTCCCAGGTTCGAATCTTGCTGGGGCATGGTCGTAAATTTGTGTTTGCGATTGTTTAATATTTGTGATTGAACTAGGTGTAGCGACCTTGAGACATGTCCAATTTTACATCGTGGAATAACGGTCTACAATATATATATATATATATATATATATATATATATATATAGAATTGGTAAGACATTATAAGTATGGGGTATTTAATTTTTTTAATATAATAGGATATCGAGGAACGTTGGGACGTAGATATATCTGGGGATATTAATATTTTTTTCGCTAAATATAGAAGAGGGATGAGTCAGGTAAGATGATCGTTCATGCTAAAGTATGGGAAATAAAATAAGTGCTAAAATGTTTGTAATTGCACGACGATTTTTGATTTTTTTTATATATAGTTTTGTTCGGTAAAATATGTTGATTGTTGTATTATTTTTCGATATTAAAAAAAAATTAAATCTTGACGACAGCTGAATATTATCTCAATTTACTAATTAACAAATTAACTTGACAGGTCAATTGAAAAGTCCTCGACCTATCAAAGTAAAAACATATTTTTGCCAAAATTACTTTTTAAAAAACTGATTTAGACTATATATTCAGTACTAAATTTCAACAAGTCGGTTCAGTAAAACTTGAAATATATAATCAACCGTCTCAATAATTCCTTTTTAGATTCAGCGTTACTAGAACAGCAATATCACCGAAGCTGACTTGGTTGATGCAGTGGTAAAGGCGACAGAACGGTCCACCTAATGTTGCGATAGTCCCAGGTTCGAATCTTGCTGGGGCATGGTCGTAAATTTGTGTTTGCGATTGTTTAATATTTGTGATTGTATTAGGTGTAGCGACCTTGAGACATGTCCAATTTTACATCGTGGAATAACGGTCTACAAAATACCCAGAAATATAATCCCAGATGTTGAACACGGGCGGGGTGCCAGCAGCGCCAACTAGAACTCGATAACGAATAGCTAGCGATCCCGAGACGTTTATCTGGGATGTTGTTGAAGGTTATTTCCATTCATTGATTGGTCAACCATCGTTTGGTTTAGACGTGCCACCATCGACTGCCCAAGCCTCGTCTACAGGTAACACCGCTGCCATCCCTTTTATCATTTGTAATTTTATATTTTATACTAGCTGACCCGACAGACTTCGTCCTGTCAAAAAGATTTGTAATGTGGCAGTTTTTGTGCCTACGTATTTTAAAAAATTCTCCTGAACAGAACCATCACCCTGGTGATAGGGCGTTGTGAATAAAAAATAATTAAATAAAACATATATAAGGATTGAAAAGTAAGTAATCGCTTTATTGTTAATCATGTGAATCATAATTATTATTATTATTATCATTATATTGCTTTGTGGTATACGATGTTTTTTGTTTGATTACCTGGCGCATAGATAAACAAATCTGATGGTTTTCCAACACGGGAACAGGCAACATACAATTGACCATGTGAGAAACATGGGTTTTCTAGATTAATACCACAAACACTTAATGATTGCCCCTGGGACTTGTTTATAGTCATAGCAAAAGCAAGCCGTCAACATGTCTATAGGAAATTTGCCATTACCAATGTCAATGAGTTGTTTAGAGAATATGTTTCCAGATTGGTCATTTTGCAACTCGACACGCATATTCTTACTTAAATGAAGTACTTTAACATGTTTCCACAAATTGGAGGACTTTAGACATGCATTGAGTTCATCAGCTGGCGTTGATCGTGGAATCACTGGCAATGTTTGACGAAAATCTCCTGCTAATAAAATCATTGCACCACCAAATCGGTTATTATTGCTACGTAGATCTTTTAAGGTTCTGTCTAAAGCCTCCAAAGATTTTTTATGTGCCATCGTGCATTCATCCCAAACAATCAATTTACATTGCTGCAAAACCTTTGCCATTGCAGAGTTCTTCGAAACGTTGCAGGTTGGAGTTTCATTGCTTTGCATATTTAATGGCAATTTTAGTGCTGAATGGGCTGTTCGACCACCTTCAAGCAAAGTTGCTGCGATTCCCGACGAAGCGAGTGCAAGTGCAATTTTATTTTGTGAGCGAATTGTTGCTAATATTAATGAAATAAAAAAAGTTTTTCCTGTACCACCAGGTGCATCTAAGAAATAAATCCCTCCAGTTTCATCATTTGTTACTTTCATAAGAGTTTCAAATACATACTTCTGTTGTTCATTTAACAGTGGAAGATTTGTTTGAATTTATTCTTTCAAAGCGTTGAGATCATACAGTCTTTCTCGATGCAACTCTTGGTTAAAAGCGTCATGCATTGGACGATTGGGCGCGGTCAGGCCTAATTGAATTAATAGTTTGTTTGACATTATCAAGCACATGTCCTCAATTGAAATCAATGCTTCATTGTAAATTTCTTCACTGATTTGTATATTTGGATTTCCCATTCTATTCCGTATTTGATACAAAATATCATCACACATATAATATTTGTACTTCATCCACAAATCAATTGGGTTTGATGGGAAGCATGTAGATATGATTATAGAAAACAATGTTCGTATTTGATGAGTGTGTGATGATATTACAGCATCATTGAGAGTTTGATCCCAATGAGCGTCATTTTCAAGCAATTGCAAACGTTGACAGGCTTCTCTGTAGGATCCACACAATTCACCATCAACAGTTCGTAACTGTTGGAATGATGTTGGGCCACGTACATTGACTAATAGCAGTCGTAAATAAAAACATTCATCATTGCTTGGATGTACTGAATAAATCCGGCCAATCGCATCGGTGGAATATACATCTGTATATCCTGGAACTGGTTTTCCTTGTTTCCGTCGTATAAATCTCCTTGAGGATTGATTCCAGGTATAATATTTTGGCATTTCAGAATATAGCAATGTTTGTGCGAAATCATCGTTTTGGCATGTCTCAAAAAAACTGGTTAATGTAGTAGATGGTGGCTGAGCAGCTCTTTGTACTGCGTTCTGTGCTGTAAAATACACTCTTTGTCCATTTTCTAAATGCACAGCTAAGTGAACAACAGAAGGGTGTCTCTCATGAATAGGAAAAGAAAATATTCGCCAAACTGCTTCATTACTACTGACATAGCGGCCCATTTGGTATTGGGTAACTTCATCATTAGAATTCTCTGCACCAATTCCAATCACAGCCATATCACTCCCTTTGGTTACATATTTGCAAATGTATTTAATCGATTTCACTGAATGGCAAGATTCAACGTTGATGTGTGCTTTGAATGTCTTTGATAAAATGGGTGAATATGGAACAATCCAACGATTATCTATTTCAATATCTTGTTAATTTAATTTGACAATTGTTGATTTTCCATTGTCTGCTGTCGATCTGCGACGATACAATGGATAACCGTCATTACCAGTAATTGTTTCCGATATTAATGTCCGTGGATATCGTTTTGAACATTTACCATCCATCATACACGGTGAATTTTGATTAAGAGTTCCACAGGGACCATGTATCATGTTTTTGATAACTACCTCATGCAATCCAGGATCTACTTGTACATTAGGGATTTCAGCTGATATCACTGCATCAACTTCATTTGGCCTTATCTTTTCAACCAACCAAACCAAAATGTGTGCATGTGGCAATCCTCGTTTCTGCCACTCCACAGAATACATCCAGCAGCGTGTCTCACCAAACACATTATGTTTTACGATGAAATTCATTAAAGATTTCAACTTTTGTCTAAAGACTCTGGCTGTAATATCATGACGATCAATGGATGATTTCCCAGGTAATAACTCCTGCTTAATTTCTATCCATTGCGGATTGCATGTAAATGTGATGAACAAATCTGCTGTACCATAATGACGAACATACGACATGCCATCTTGAGCATATTCGTGCATATGCCGAGGGCTTCCGATGTATGTTGCTGGAAGAATAGTCATCCGACCGACATTCTGTGCATTTCCATCAGTATTAATCGCATCTCGAAGGTGAATATACTCTTCAGATCGGAGTTTGGTTTGATTCAACCTGATGAATGTTAATCTCTCCGTTTCAATTTTAACATACATGTCATCAACATATTTGTGATATAATCGCCGACATTTCAATATGTGATTATCTGCATTTTCCCGAATCATTAGGCGGTATGAATAATAGTTCATTGAACTGACTTTTTTGTTGGTTTCAGAACCTGTAAACAGATTTTGTTTTAATAACATTCAAATATAAAATTAAAATACATAATATAGTGACTGAGATATTATCGCCATAGCTAAACTAATATTTTAGTTACCTGTAATGGGATTTATCATTTTTATTGATAAATCGTAGCCATCTTCACCTTGCCAAAATATAATGGGATATTGCAGTGCATCATATGAGCGGTGTGTTTCCTTTATAGGTTGTAATTGAAAATTCCGACGATGTAAAAAATATCACGGGATTCCAAGTTTTCTCCAACTACAACGATAGCAACTTCATCAATAGTTGGTGCATTAAAACGTCTTGTATGTTGACCTGCAGGTGTTTTATCAGCTCTGATTACAATTTTGTGATTATCGGATGGCATCAGATCCAGGGCAGTTTTAAACAATATAATCAATTGATTGTGTTGATGAAATAAAGTTTGTAATTGTTCTACAATAGACCTTTTTACTAAATTGTTATGTGCACAACCCAGATCAATTTCTTGTGGTGAATTGCCCATAAAATAAATTTGCAGGAATTTGTTGTCGCTATCTGACACTGGTAACAGTGAACCTGCTCTGTGATATATTTGCCCTTGTATCTGTAAATAAAAAAAATATTATGGTGTGGTATAAATTAATGGATTGTCAATGATCAAACTTAAATAATATTTGATCTTAAAAAGTATATATTTAGTTTTAACTAATATCTATCAAATATAAAATATAATAAAAGTGTCACTGAAACTGAATCACCATATAATATGATGACTAAGTGATATATTTCGTAATGATTAAGAAATTGAAGATTAGTAACACATCTTAACTTTGGTGACAGAAAATTTTGTTCGCTAAAATAATTATGAGTAACTGCTATAATACATACCTTGAAAGTTGGCATAAAATTTTCCCGAACTGCATTTGTTGCCCCAAATGAAGTCATTTGAAAGCAATTGTTATATTGTTGAATATGTGTCAAAAAGTGTATAGAATCTGTTCCTATTCCTGAAACCAATGAGTACAATGGTTCTGGTGGTGGATCCAATTGTATCAATTTCACTTTACCATTTGCGCAACACAATCCATTGGCTTCGTTTTTGTATTTTAATGCCTTACAGTGTGAGCAAACCAAGTTCATAGAACCAATAACAACACATTGGTAGTTACTGTAGTCAATTGACACATCGTAACTGAAAGCAGCTGGATTCAAACTTGCGCGATTATTAGTTGAATGTCGCGCTCGCGCTTCACGCGTTTGTGATATCCGAATTCTTTCACGTTCATTTCCGTCGTCACGTTCTTGTGCAGTACGATTAGATCGGTAATTAGCTTGGTTTATAGCATTTCTGGTTCTTCTACCTAAATTGCTTCGTCTTATAGGAGGCATATCAAATATAAATTATTTTTTCACTAATCACGAACTAAACAAACACTAACTAACTAAACACTCTGCACAAAACACGATATACGAATTTGTTTCGTGTATCACTTGACAATTCATCTGTCATCTGTCAAAAGTCATCTGTAACAGACAACTTTTTTTTTTAAATTTGATATGACTTGAACTCAAATCCTTTTAAGCCGTACGAATTGTTTTATTTATTTAAAATTTGAATTAAATTTTAAACAAATAAAAAATTTTAAATAAATAAAACAATTCGTACGGATTAAAAGGATTTGAGTTCAAGTCATATCAAATTTAAAAAAAAAAAAGTTGTCTGTTACAGATGACTTTTGACAGATGACAGATGAATTGTCAACTGATACACGAAACAAATTCAAACAAAAAGGGCTACTTTTAGGGTTTTTCCAGCAATAATTCTAATTTTTCTCGCCGTAAAAACCATCCCTGAACTTCAACGAACATTTTAAAAAAAGATTTGGCCAAATTGGTCCAGGCGTTGTTGAGTTATGCGCTTAGGAACATATTTTGCGATTCATTTTTATATATAAGATTACTTCAATAAATAACGGTCACATAATGTACCAACACCACTGTTTCATTTCATTTTACCTCCATTCATCGAGCCACATCATTTACCCTAAATAGCCACGCCAGAAACAAATAATCACGCCAGTAACCAGGCGGGTAAGACCGAATGTCTTCTGGGATGATTTATAAGTTGGTCAATCGCCATTCGGTAGGCTTAATACCGAGGACCGTGGTTCGCAGTCCATGTTAAACTGTAGGTCCAGTCCAGATAGACCCTCGTTGGTAAAAGTATAGTTATATATATATATATATATATATATATATATATATATATATATATATATATATAAAATATTGAAACTAATTTAAATTTTGAAAAATCGTCGTAAAGGACATATTCTTACAGAGTTACGTATTAAGTTACGTAAGAAATCCCCTTAATACAAATGATCAAATGAAGATATTCACCAAATAAAATAAAAACCACCCGTCATCGTAATAAGTTGTTGAAACCTGTACAATAGAATTGCCTTGGTTATTTCTCACGGATGCAGATGTCACCAGATCACTGACCCGGAAATAAATGGTTTATTTAGAAACCTTTTTAGTCATATCAGCTCTATTAGATCGGCCTAAAAAATAACCTATTGATGACCGCTTCTAAAGTAGATGCTAGAGGAGCCAAAACATAATTCTGAATGTCGTCGCGTTCGATCTATCGATCAATAGCCCGACACTTTTTTGATTTCGATTCAGTTTCGATTATGGGGGGCCGATTTGTTAAAATTTAAAATAACCGTTTGGAAGCTAGATATGGGATTTATCTATTTATCTTAATATATATCTGAATATGCCATTAGTACGTAATGGCTAGAATTAGATTGAAATATTATCACAATCACTTTTTTTTTGTAAATTTGCAAAGTCATTTGATTTCTACATTAATTACAGAAATGAAAAGATAGAAATGGTTTGTATTAGATGCTTGCATGCATTTTAATCAACGATATGAATAAAATGAAAAAATTAATTTATTCTAAAGTAATAACCGTTTGATTCTATACATCTTGCCCATCTTTCAGCTAATTTATGGTTGCCGTCCCAAAATAACTGTTTGTTCTTTGGGCAAAACTATTCATCGAGCCATTTTCTAAGCTCTTCGAAATTGGCGAAGTGATAATCGGACAGAGCAAGGTTTGGTGAGTACGGCGGGTGCGATAATATGTCCCATCTAAGGGCTTTCAACGCTTTGATATATAAGAGTGCGCGTTATCGTGGTGTAAAATCACTTTGTCATGTCCTCGGGCCCATTCTGGGCGTTTTTCGATCAATGCATAGTTCAAGTTGATGACTTGTTACGGCTAGTGATCACTATTAACTGTTTCACCAGGTTTCAATAGTTCGTAATACTCCACGCCACTCTGGTCCCACCAAACACAGGGAATTATTTTGTGACCAAAAGGATTGCGTCTTGAAGTCGATCGGCCGACCTCGACAGGTGATAACCATGATTTTTTGCGGTTAGGGTTTTCGAAATAAATCCACTTATCAGACCGTCACTATTCGATACAGAAATGACTTCCGATCAAACCTTTAAAGCAGCAATTTATAGACGATTTTTCGATTTTCCATTTGCTATTCATTCAATTGCGTGTTGTAAATGATTTAATTACTTTCAGACATTCAAAATATAGCGTCAGATATAGAGTCTTACAAGAATATCAAGCGCAAGCAGTTATATAGGCATAACATTCATGGCTTAAAATTATATAAGAAAATTAAGTACTAAAACTAATATATGTTTGTTATTCGCCTGTCCTGAAAAAATAAACATCTTTAATCTACCGGTAATAGCAATAAAGCAAAAACCGCCTCAACTGTCACCACTTGACCTGACAACAAAATTAATGTCCAAGCACCTTTAGAATTCGCAAAAATATGAATCGCCGCTATTATGTGGTAGTTAACGAAATATTACCTGAAGAAGGTGATGCCCAGCGTGTGGCTCAATAGAGAAAGAAAACGCCTTAGTATTAGGGTGCGCCAGGGGATACTCAAATGGTCAACAAGCCCATATTGATGTCAAAACCAAGCTTAGATTTAGAATATGTTAATAAAACGAATCACTGTGACATATACATTGTGAACCTATTAAAGTATATAATGTTATTGTTCAACAATGAAGACAACACTAATAAAGCACGTTATTTTTTTTCTAACAAAATACAAAACTTATGGCTATTTTTTACTATTTTTTTATATTTGTATTACCTCCTTTAATGCTGTTAAGAACAAGATACACATTCCCTAGATAAAATCTAGTGATAATCTGTAGCTGTTGTGCTAGAAAACATCGATGCTGTGTGGAAAATGATTAAGCAAGATCGTCATGTCACCTAATGTGAGATTGAGGCATCCCTAAGCATTAGTTCCACCAGCATATATGCGATTTGATATGAACAGTTAGCTCTAGGAAAATTATATTCGCGTTGGATCCCACACAACTTGACAATCGCTCAAAACAAAAAAAGCTCCTGTCGATTGGTGCAAAGAAATGCTTAAGAAATTCAATCTCGATGCTTCGAAAGACGTTTATAAAATAAACAAGTGACGATTCATGGATATATTCGTATGAGCCCGAAAGTAAGCAGCAGTCGACTGTATGGGTGTTCCAAGATGAATCAAATCCAACAAAAGTTGTTCGCCCATGAAGCACTTAAAAGAAAATGGTGGTCTGTTTCTTCGGGAATACTGTTCATATTGCAATAGTGCCCCTAGAGGATCGTAAAACAGTAAATTCTGATTGGTACACAACCATTTGTTTGTCAGAAGTCTTCGGTGAAATAAGGAAAACAAAACAAGAGACGCCGGATTGTTCTTCATCATGACAGTGCGAGCTCTCACAAATCGGCTCAAACAAGAGACTATATGAGCACTCAAAACATGGAATTGATGGGTCATTCGCCGTACAGCCTTGATTTCGCACCTAATGACTTCCTTTTGTTCCTATCCGTGAAGAATAAACTGCGTGGTCAACGATTTTCATCGCCCGAAGAAGCTATTGAAGCATTCAAATATCATGTTTTGAAGATACCTCATTCGGAATGGAATAAATGCTTTGAAAATTGGTTTAAGCGAATGTATAAAAGTGTATCGATCATCGTGACGAGTACTTTGAAAATCAATAAAAATATATTTGTAACTTAACTATTTGCTTTTTTGCCGATATATAAATAGTGACCCTCCTGTAATTTCAATTAAATTAGTTTATCAGCCACTTATAAAACCTATTTTGAGTTTATGGTTGCACTAAAACATTAAACTAATTAACTAAACTAAGCTGCCGAAACAAAATTATTTGATTAATTATCAAAGATTATTTCCACATAACCAACAAAGAGCTGCACGATGACATCGAAATCAAACTGTTTTACAAAGTTATCTTCTTAATATTATAAATTTCAATTTTACTAAGCATATCCAATGTAAGATTTTAATTAAAAAAATCACGAAATGATTACCAATGTCAAAATATTGATCCCAGAAATCCGGGCGAAAAAAACTGACCATTAGCCGTTAAAACCCATAAAAAAAAACCTACCCCAGTAGTCAACACCCAAGTCCTCAAGAGATGAATGGTCATTTATTGCTAGGCAAAATTCAGGGCCGCAACTATTAGTTCCTCTTTATTGACGTGGTAGTGACCTGATGCCCAGCGTGTGGCCATGGGATAAAAAAAGAAGGTAACCTGAGTTAAGGGTAAATGGAAGATGATACAGATGGTCAACAAGGGTATTACGGAAACGTCAAAACATGATTAGAACTGATTTAGGTTTAAATTGGTTAAATTTTTAATTATCATCTAAAATTGCTTAATTTTTTTCGGCTTGTGTATCGATTTTGTTAAAAAATACTTGTTTTCTTAATATGATGGAATGAATATTTAGTAGACGCTTTAAGCATATACTACTGTAATAAAAAAATTAAGGTTTTCAAATCACCTGTCATATTGAATATGCTATGTCCATTATTAATATTTGAAAGTTTAAAAAAATCTAAATGAAAAATAAAATATCTTTATATGGTTTTGATTATTGTTAATAATTATATCAGCCTTGTGTATTAATAGTATGGCATTGTCTATTCGTTAGACAGACCTTCTAAAATTATTAAAATGAATTATTATGCCATATTTTTTATATATTTTTTATAATAATGTTATAGTAGAGTATAAATGGCTGTTCTTCTGACTTAATTGCATCAATATACAAGTAGAATGAGTGCGGGATACGTATAACAGGTCAGTTGAAAAGTTCCCGACCTGACATATAGATGGCACTACTACAATTAAATCCATATGTTTTTTTAGTTAGCCCTAACCCTCAAATGATACGTGTATAAATTTGACAGCTGTCGGATCATTAGTTTGTGAATTATAGCATTTTGAGTGAAGCAACTTTTGTTATTGTGAAAAAATGTATAAAAAGGAATTTCGCGTGTTTATAAACTATTGCTTTTTAAAGGGAAAAAATACAGTTGAAACAAAAACTTGGGTTGATATCGAGTTTCGGGACACTGCCCCAGGAAAATCAACCATCAAGGGTTGGTATTTTACTTAGACTGTTCGGAATTAAACCTACCGAACGCTGAGTGACCAACTTAGACATCATCCCAGAAAACATTCGTTCTTACCCAACCTGGTTACTAGCGTGACTGCAATGATTTTCCTCGTCGGATTTTGTACTTTTGCCTTAAAGACAATGACAATTATAAAGAATCAAAAGCATAAACTTACCACCATGCCTCAGCAAGATTCGAACCCGCGATTATCGCAATAGTAGGATGACCGTCAAGTCGCCTTAACCTCTACGCCAACCAAGCCGGCAGATTTAACTCAGTAATAACATTTTGAACGGTCTACTGTTAAGGAATGGATCAGCGAACTTATATAATTTTAGTAGCAAATCAGTATGAAATAAATATTAATTTTGAATAATATATTGATACTTTATTACTTCATGTAATATATAGGTGTTTCACGATAATTAAATGTGGTTAATAAAAAATTATGAGACACCTGCTTAGCAACTCTACTGTTATTCTAACTTTTTTTATAACCACTCCTTCTTCACAAAACAATCACTGGTGGTGTGTCAATATGGTTATTAAAATTGAGAAATATAATTAACTATGTGAAACAGGTACACGAACAAGATCAGCATTAGAAAATTTATATTTGTGACAACAATATCGACCATTACCAACAAAAATCGAATTTTACACACTTCTATATCGCTTTTTAAGCAGGAGAAAATAGGAATGAACAATCCGTTTCGAGTTTCACATTTTTACATATTGCAGAAGTATATTCAATTGCAAGGATTGTAAGGACTATATCATCCAACAAAATTAATAAATCATTAAACAATTGCAAACTGAATAACTAATATATTTATTTTTTAATAATCCGACTCAAAACAAAGGGTGTCAACGTCACCATTCCCCAATTAAAAGACAATAAATTCCAATCACGTCGCACGTTCACACAATAGTCATCCTCATGTCCTTCCGCATTACCCTAAGAACTGACCGGTTTTCTCGGTGGGCTACACGCTGAGATCCTAGATCTTCACGTAATCTCTTTATAACCATCAACACAACAGATTAGGGAAAGATAATTTTCTGTACAAGTGTAAGGGAAATGGGGTGTTAACGTTTTAATAATTTTTTGTGCTTTTAATTTTTACGGAAATTATCATCTTAATGATGGTCTATACTCTCATATTGGGTGTTTCTGCACGAATTTGCTGTCGAAGCCCTTTATAGAATAAATGGTGTAATTTTGTTTGTGACACTGTTTCATCATATTTCAACTGTCAAGTTTAGTTTCAACAATTATCCAGTAATCATACATAAAACGCGATAAACGTTTAAAATAATTTTTCGAGATATTCAAGAGCTTAGGAAAATGGCTACCACACAACAGAGATTAAAAAGCGATATACTCCAGGCACGGAGAGTATCACTAACCCTTCACAATGTTTTGCCAAATTGCTGAAAAACCTCACTAAAACTCAGTGTCTGTTAATTGCTGTACTGACACCAAACTATTGCAACAAAGGCTTCCCTTCCATGAATATGAATTGCCTCAATATTTGTACCTTAATTACGTAGCGACAAACATTGTAATTAATCGTAGAACTTTGTTTTGACTGCGTTGGATTACTAGTTGGTTTGATGTTTTAGTGCAACCCCATAGGTTCACAATGATTTTATATTTGACTGATAAACCAATCTCTTTGATTTTAGATCAAGTTGAGAATATCTTCCACCTAACCGGTACAGTTGTTTGGCTTATCATCGAGATGAATGCCGGGGTTTTTAGTTGTTTCTATTTGAGGAATTCTTGCATCCGTCAAGTGATATAACTAGGTTTTTGTCATTTCGCTGCAACGCAAAATTAGTAAGGACAGCTTTGGAGCTATTAAACTGTATTTTCCACTCTTTAGTCTATTTGTAGATTGGTCCTAGCTAGGCATTCTGGAATAAGAAAAAATAGTCTCTCTCTATTTTGTAGGGTAGTGTCTTGGGACCACTTCTGTATCTGCTTTACACTGTTAGATATCCCAACATCAAAAGAAACAGTAGTAGAAACTTTTTACTACGATACAGTTATTATAGCTATTTAAAATGTAAAAAAAAAGTAAAATGTAGGACTATTATACAGAATTGGTCCCAAGACACCACCCTACAAAATAGAGAGAGATTATTTTTTCTTATTCCAGAATGCCTAGCTAGAACCAAATGGTCTTTTGCTGATGTATCTTCGGGTTCGGGATAGAGAAGTGTTTTGCGGGCAACAGAAACCCTGGGTTACGACTGGGATTGTCGTAGTACCGGAGTTTGTGGATGGGTAGGCGTTTTATCAAGTTGTTATCATATATATATATATATATATATATATATATATATATGAATTGCTATAACTGTATCGTAGTAAAAAGTTTCTACTACTGTTTCTTTTGATGTTGGAATATCTTACAGTGTAAAGCAGATACAGAAGTGGTCCCAAGACACTACCCTGTGGAACTCCAGCCGAAACATGTTTAAGTATTGAGAATGCTCCTTTTGGAGCCTAATTCAAAAAAATGCATGCAATATATCTGATTAAAAATATCATTCGCCATCTTATGAAAAATGAAATTGTTTTTTTGAGTCGATCTTGTATTGTACTTAATTTTAAGGCTTCTTCCTAAAAAGTGAGGTGTGACCATAAAGTGGTAAATATAACTAGCGAAGTAGATTTTCCCTTATTTCCTATGGGATTATATTTTAAAATCTATCGAGTGTATTTTTACCTTTATAACGACAATTTGTATCCAACTCTTGAGCCAGGCGTATCAGTTTTAATTTGTAACAGTTTTCCACTATACCACTACATACTTATTTTCGATAGAAAATCTTTAATGTTCTTCTATGGAGATCCTTAATTTTATCTCGTATTATTTTATGGTTATTCCATGATAAAACTAACAATTCAGTCTGAAAGAGGGCTAAAACAAAGATATTTTTTATTTATATCGTTTCATTATAATCGTGTTTGTATTATATAGTGTTTAGCTAATATTAATAAATATATGCAATATATGGCGTTGTATACGTGGCTTAACAACTTTCAAATTGTAATTGGTAACGTGAAATTGAAGAAGATAAAAACAAATACCGGCACCGACTGCAAAGTAGTCAGTTGGTAGTAGTTAAAATAATATTGTAAATAGATAAATAGGTTTAGGTGGGTATTAAGCCAAATTGTGTTTATATAGTAGAATATAAAATATGTGTAGTATATAGGTTAAATAAGGTTTTTGTGTATTTCATTTAGTTATTACGATTATTATGTACATATTTTATTTTAAAAAGTTTTGTTTTGTTAAAAATCTAATTTTGATTATTTTTAATTTTTAGTAAGTACCATATTTATTTATTGAAGCCAGTTGACGATTCAGCTGCACCAGGATTTTTATTAATATATCTATTAACTATTATTATTAACCAAGTTTATTTGTATCCTAAGATTTCAGCTACAATAAAACTTAATTAATATTTTTTTCATTAAAATTGTAAGCACAGTACAATAGAATTTTTACTCATCAATTATTCTCTCAGCTCAGTCTTACTCTCTCCACCTCAATCCAAACAGACATTTTTTTATGAGCCCACACGCTGGGCATCAGTTGGCCATCTTTTTGGCCATCGCCGTAAACGTTCAATTACCTAGCACCTAAAAAATTGCCACACATAAAGGAGATATACTATTCACCTATTGTCGGCCGAATTATCCAATATTAGGGGGATTTTTCTATGGTTTTTAACAGTTAAACGATGAGAAGGTCAGTTTTTTTCTTGTGGTGTCGATTACCCATTTTTTATTCTCTTTTATTCCCTTTTTTGGTATTTTTGAAAAGCCCTGAAGCGTGAGAAATTTTTGGAAGTTGCTAAGTGACGTTAAAAATCGATCCGATTATCTTTGTAATATTTCGGCATTAATATATCAATACAAATTTCGTATTATAAGTAACTAAATTATTGATGTATTAATATTAATTAACGCTAATGAATGTACGACTTTTATAAGGTTTTATGAAAATAATTTCGTTTTAACTGTTTTTTCCATATTATCAATGGTTTTTTTTTGAATTTGAGATTGTGTAATACAACAAGAGAACTTCCTGGTGTCCTGGTGCAATGTTAGAATCGTCATCAAACAACTCCTGGATGAAAATGTGTATGAGAAAACTATTTAAAAAAACATAACATGACCATATCTAATTACATAACGCTAATTCTATTAAATTTTCCATCTTCCTCAAAATTCAAATTTTATGTTTGTACTTATATTTATTTTCTTCAGATATATATATATATATATATATATATATATATATATATATATATATATATATATATGTATATATATATATATATATATATATATATATATATATGTATATATATATATATATATATATATATATATATATATATATGTATATATATATATATATATATATATATATATATATATATGAGGGTCCAACAAAAAATATTAATAATTCTATATGTAATTTTAAATTATCTACTGTTAAGTATATCTTAATAAGGTTTATATATTAGTACAAAAACCTTTGTTGACCATCTGTATTACCTCTCTATTTACCTTTAATTTAGCTTTTTATTATTCTTGTCCCTTGGACACACGCTGAGCCAGAGATCATTGTGACGACAGTAACGTCGTACTAATAGATGTGGCCGATAAATTTGCATGGGATAAGGGTCTCTTTGATGGGTAAAGTCTCGACAATTTTTTAGGCAATTTTTTTTATGGCTTTTAACAGTTTAATTTTTGAGCGAAAAGGAGCTATATTTGCTGAGTTGTAAATTATTTCTTTTATAAAAGAGCCATTTGGGTTTTAGGGAGTCTTTAAATATTCTGTCAAGCGTGAGTATTGGTGAATATTACGTTAAAATAATATTTCGTGAAAATATTATACAAAATTTCTGACCATATGACACCCTACTACAACATTTATTATTATTATTATTTTTGTAGTAAATAAATACAGGAAGGCTTATCAGGACTGTAAAGGACTTGGTTAATCACATTTTCTGAGACTTTTCTTATGTAAATAGTGTGGCCGCGTGTGCTATATTTAAAATGTCAGTTTTCCCATACATTTTATGCAGATGATACATCCGCGGCGGACTTCAAGTTCAACTGAACCAGGCGATTGCGTGGTACAAATTCTGGCGGCTGCAGATTAACCCGAGGAAAACTAAACCTATTCTGTTCCACCGGAAGAAGGAGTTCCGCTCTTACCGTCTCCAAATCGATAGGGATATCGTGGCTGCAGAAGGTATCATACCTCTGTCTCCAGTTCGACCGCAGGTTCCAATGGTCAGCCCAAATCCAGCACGCTATCTGCAAGGGCAATGGCGTGTACAGTCTACTCTTCCCAATCGTCTGCAGAAAAAGTAAGCTTCCAATTCTCCAGAAAGCGACTCTGTATAAAATGCTAATCCATCCAGTTTGCCTCCTCAGAGCACAGGTGTGGTACAGGCACGTCTCCGAGAGACAACTGAAACTACTCCAAGTGTCCCAATCTAAAATGTCTGCGCGTTACTCAATGCTCCAAGGTTTATGAGGAACGTTAACATTCACTTCGAATCAGGCATCCCGTTCCTGGAGAGTTTCACGAACATGTTCAGTGTTACCTACGTACCACAAACCCCGGTAGATACAACTACGACAATCCCAGTCGTAACCCAGGGTCTTTGTTGCCCGCAAAACACTTCTCTATCCCGAACCCGAAGATACATCAGCAAAATACCATTTAGTTCTAGCTAGTCATTCTGGAATAAGAGAAAAAATTCTCTACCCCTTGTGACCGTACCACTTCCATAGCGCTTCCGTACTTCCTTAACCTAATCTAAAATCCTGTCCATACTCCCATCGAACATATGTAGTAAACATATGAAATACAGAAGTTTTTATTCAGCCAGTGTTTTCTGTTCCCGTGCTAATTTCTTCCACAAAAATAATAGTGAGTCTTCCGATAAACGGCCGCGTCGATAGCCACACATTCCGACCGACAAGACGATCCAATATTATAATCCCGATATCTTCTAATCCAAAAAAGTACATATTAGAAAGTATAGAGTCTAATGAAGTAACAAAACTATCACATAGCTCAAAATTAATTTCCAATTAAACTTAATTTTACACCATTCATTATCCTTTAGTTAATATTACATTAGGCCAATTTTAACAATGCATTAATACTCTACACAAAAACCCTCGTTGACCGTCTGTATTACCTTCCTATTTAGCAAAAAATTGGCACTCTTTTCTTGTCCCTTGGACACACGCTGAGCAACAGGTCATCGTGATGACAGCAATGTCCGACTAATAGAGGTGGTTGAGAAGTTCGCATGGGATAAGGGCTGTTTTGATGGGTCAGGTGTTGCCTATTTAGATAATTTTTTATGGTTTTTAACAGTTAAATTTGGGGTGAAAATGGTCAGTTTTTCGCTGAGTTGTAAATTACTTTTTTTACGGGGTTTTATTGGTTTTATTTAGTCTTGAAAGGTACTATGGAGCGTGAGAATTGATGACAAATATCCGTTAAAATTATATTTTTTTAAACTATTAAACTCTATTAATGGCTATATTTTAATGACTATTATTGGCAAATTGTGTGTATTTTATTAAGTATTACTGAGAAAAGTTTGTGTTTTTATGTAACTTTTCTTTATTTACTAAATTTTCATATCCATTTTAAGAGCAAAACCGTTTATATTTAATATTTACCGGACTGGACATATTAAAAAAAAATATAAGTAAATCACTCTAACCAAATAAAATGTCGAAGTAAACCGAAATAGACGCCTAATAACTACTATCTTAAGAATATATTTTTGCAAGACACATATTACCTGAAATATAGGTAATACCTAGAGTAACATGTTTATGAAAAACACTGTTGTAACTCCAAAAATAATATAACCAAAAACATACAAATACAAATTGACAGATTCAATTTAACAGCAACTTCAAATTTTAGATAAAATTTAATTTAGAGACATAACACTCGATGTTATTTCCGCGAGCATACGAGACTTATCCTATTCAGTAATTCCATACCATTAAAATGAAAAAAGGAACATTGAAATTTGATGGTGTTGGAGATTTTGAAATATAATATTGCAAAAACAAGAACCTCCTCAAGATTACAGCTGCCGGCTTGGTTGGCGCAGTGGTAAAGGCGACGGTGGTGTCCACCTGCTGTTGATATAGTCGCGGGTTCGAATCCTGCTGGGCCATGGTCGTAAAGTTATGTTTGTGATTGTTCAATATTTGTGATTGTCCCTAGACAAAAGTAAAAATCCGACAAGGAAAATGATACCGGACACACCAGTAACCCGGCTGGGTAAGACCGGATCACTCGCCAGTCGCTATTATAGTGCAGATAAACCACTAGTTGGTAAAAGGAGACTTTAAAATATAAAAAAAAACATTACAGGTTAGTAGCTCTAGGAAAGCATTAAAGTCTCATTATCGTAACACCCAACTAACACATTAAAATACATGAAAATTACTTGCAAGTTATTTTTATTTAAAACAGGTAACGTAGAAATATGAGTGTAGCCAAATTAACAACTAAAATTTCTATGACTGTTAAATTAGATGAACTGCAAGACAAGATAGGCAGTAGATTGTTTTTCACATGCAAAAGGCATAAAAGTGGTGCTACAACATTAAGGGCTCACTC
The DNA here is from genome assembly GCF_030347505.1 of Rhynchophorus ferrugineus. Taxonomy (NCBI): domain Eukaryota; kingdom Metazoa; phylum Arthropoda; class Insecta; order Coleoptera; family Curculionidae; genus Rhynchophorus; species Rhynchophorus ferrugineus. The sequence goes on along the minus strand of NW_027472582.1, from coordinate 7,197,763 downwards.
ATGGTGCCCTTGGTGATAGTATTAGTACAAATATCATCATTTTAATTTAAAATATCGTATATAATAACCAAATACTTTTAAATTTTGCTCTCAAAATTTGCTGTTATAAATGTTTATTAATATTAACATTGCATTATTCTACAAGCTAAAAGTTGTACAAATAAGATTTCCTTGGTATATTATTGTACTCATGTACTTATTTATTTAGATTACATTCTAAATCCAATAAGTTTAATGTAACAAATTATATTCTTGAAATATACATATAATTTACAAAAACTGGCAATGTGGTAAAATAGTGTCTGGTTTAGCTAGTGGACTCTTAATCTGTATATCATATTAGTGTTTGTAACAAATTTTACTGTTTAAAAACTATGAAAAGATTATTCTATACCATTAACAACAAATATACTAATAAATTCATAATTACTACAGGAACATTATCATCATTTATGAGCATATTTTGACAGTTAACTGGTGTGTCCCTACAATTCCCCACAAATCTTAAAATCCTAAAATTAGAGCTAATCCAAAAGATGACAAAACGTGTGAATCGACAAAATTTCCTAGCCAACCTAATATTTTATTGCATTATTTTGACATTTCTTCTAATCATATTACCTTCCACTTTACATCTAAACTCTCACTTTTTATTGATCCCAGACCGCATGCTGAGCATCAGATGACTGCTGTAACAATAAAGATCACCTAATAGATGTGGCCAAGATTTTCGCAAAGGCTAGTCATCTCATTTTTTTGGGTCAAGTGCTCGTTATTAGGGCGATTTTTTACGGTTTTTAACAGTTACGGTGTGGAGACGGTCAGTTTTTTTTTCTCTGACTAGGTGTGAATCGTCTTTTTTTTCAATTTTAAAAGGGCCATCTGGTTTTTATTGGTTCTTTAAAAAAGCTATGGAGCGTGAGAATATTCCTATAGGGGTCTGTTAGTGATAGGTATTGAAAGTAAATTGGTATAATCTGTTTGTTTTTAGTTTAATTATCACTTTGGTAAAACATTGTGAGCAAGAAAAATCTGTGATCTTATCAATCTGTTTTTAAAATTGTATTTTTATGTAACAAATTTTGGATCTGCCATATGAGAAATTTACTGATAAGGAAGTTAAACGAACAATAGTTAAAGAAATAAATGCTAAAAAGCTCCTGGTTTTGACTTAATTACTGGAAGAATCTTAAAAGAGCTCTCAGAAAAGTCATCAAAGTGCATCAAATTAATAACGTTCATATTTAATGCCATACAAAAAGCAATCATCATGTTGACATATATATTTAATGCCTGTTTAAGGCTGAAGCATGTCCCGGAATGCTTTAAAGTGGCACAAATAATTATGCTCAAAAAACCTGACAACCTGTCAAATCTTACAGACCTATTTCGCTACTACCTGCAATATCAAAGCTATTTGAGAAACTGATACTTAAACGTATTAAACATTTGGTAACAATACCAGATTCAGTTCAAATCCAGTTTGGTTTTCGAAATCACCATTCAACAATCGATCAAGTGCACAGAGTAACTGCGGCTATGGAAAGAGCATTTGAGGAAAAGAAATACTGCCCAGCAATATTCTTGGATGTTTCACAAGCTTTTGATCGGGTATTTGGGATTAATCTGTAAGATGAGCAAATTGTTACCGCTTAACTATTGTCAATTACTGGAGTCATATTTATTCGGAAGAAAATTTAGAGTATCGCACGATTTTAGCGTTCACGAAATTTAAAAATATCTCGGCTGGAGTTCCACAAGGTCTTAAGACCTCCCCTGTATCTGCTCTACACTGCTGACATTCCAACAACAAAAGAAACACTTCTTGAAATCTTTGCTGACGACACAATTATTATGGCAAAATCTCAACTTGATCTAAAATCAAAGAGGTTGATCTATAATACAATTATAAAGCCAATTTGGACCTATGGGGTGCAAATATGTGGTTGCTCTAAAAATTCAAATCAACTAGTCATACAACGCTGTCAAAACAAGGTTCTTCGATTGATTACCAATGCCTATCGCTATGTAACTAATGAAGAACTGCACGATGACCTGGAAATCAAATGGATTTGCGAAGTTGTGCAGGATTTCGCCTTGAAACACGAAAGAAAGTTACTAAATCATACTAACGTGGAAGCAATACAACTGCTGGACAGAGCGCAGGATGTCAGGAGATTGAAACGAACAAAACCATACGAACTTATATAAACTGTATACATTTAGTGTAAACTATAGCTATAAGTTAATAATTAATAAATAATTATAATTTTATAATTGAGAAATACATATTGATGTATTTTCTCGCACTCGTCTTGCTTGTTAATTAATCCAAGTACATAGGAAAAGTAGTAATAAATTAATTGTAAATTAAGATTGTACTAAGCGTATCTAATAAAGATGTTATAAAAAAAATTTATGCCATAATAAGACTTAGTTATTTTCCTAACACGTGGAAAGTGGCTCAAATCATTATAGGCCTTAGACCTGTGAAAAAATCAGAAGATGTCTCCTCTTATCGTCCTATAAGCCTGTTACCTGTGTGTTAAGAGTCTAAAAATAATCACAGAAGAAAGAAATGTTATTCCAAACCATCAATTTGGCTTCCGTAATAAACATGAAATAGCAGAACAAATAAATAAATTAGTCAACAAAATTAGTAAAAACCTAAATAATAAAAACAGAAAGACATTTCATTGTGAAACTGGTGTTCCGCAGGGCTATGTTCTTGGCCCATTGTTATATCTATTGTATAGGCATAGGCTGACCATACATACTGACCATACCATACGATAGAATAGTCTTTAGAATAAGTTAGGATATACTTTAAAATAGGTTAGAATAGTATCTAGAAAAAGGTTTAGACTATAAGTTTGTACAACAGATCACTTACTGAAACGATCTTACATAGATATCAGGATAGTTATATTGTATAACGGTAATCATATAATAATATTTATTGCTCACGGACAAATTGTTAAAGTTCTAAGAGATTAATAATAAAAAATATAACAAATTTTAATTTAAAGTGCTTAATTTTTGTTTAAATTGTAAACTTGTAAGTTTTAACAATCAATACATTGAATAAAAGTAAGTTACACTGGAATGTACATGGGAATGGTAAAGATATGGTTACTTTTTGTTTCTTTTGATATATGGACTTATACTACCTCCATTTATTTTATGGAATAGGCCCTTTTATTCCAAGTTATATAATTCGCATTCATTCTTCATTACACAAACTATTTTGTGTCGTAGATCTATATAAAAAGCTTTCAATCGAGATATTATATCTATCTATCTATTATATATTATATCAATTCTGCGTTGTGGCGAAATAATAAAAACATAATTATATCAAATCGATTAATTACCAATGCTTATCGCTACGTAACCTACGAAAAACTGCACGATAATCTCGAAATGAAATGGATTTACGAAGTTATTCAAGATTTCGCCTTAAAATATGAAATGTTGGTAAACTGCAGCAACGTGGAAGCAATAAAAGTTACTGGACAACAAACAGACAACAAACACAATGATCTTATATCGTATATAATTGTTACTCTTAACTTAGTCTAATTTAATTTTCATTTTGGGAAATATATACTGATATGTTATAACATAATAATATAAATAGGATTTTACTAAGGTAAAAACTTCAACGTAAAAATTGGCTTGGCTGGTTCAGTGGCCGAGACTGCAGGACGGTCCTCCTACTGTTACGATAGTCGCGGGTTCGAATCCTGCTGAGGCATGGTTGTAAATTTATGTTTGTGATTGTCTGTAGGACAAGGCTACATTATTAGATAAGGAATATTTTCCTGGTCACGCTAATACTACCAGTGGGCAAGATCGGACGGATAGTTATTACAACGATTATTATGTACATATTTTATTTTAAAACGTTTTTTTTTGGTGTCAAAAATCTTGATCTGATTGATTATTTTTAATATTTATTGAGTTACTTATTTATTTTTTGAAGTCGGTTCAATTTTTTTCATAAAAATATTTTATTTCTCGATACATTACGCAGTTATTTTATTAAGTACTGTAATGGTACAGCCCGTATAAGGACGAATAGGAATAACGAAACAATGATTGAAAATAAGGAGCGCTTCAGGCCCCGGGGGGGTCCGTTCAAATCTCCTAGCCTAGGAGATTTGACAAATGTTCTAACTAAACAACAACAAAGAGTTCTATTTATAGAACTCTTTGATATTTCCACTGCTTTATATGCTGTAGTTAGTGCTCAAAAAGCACACTGAATGGCTTTTGCACTGAACTACTTCCGATTTTCCGTAAAATCAGCCCCCCCCCTCCATGTATAAATAAAGAATTTTGAAAATCGGTCCATTCTTGACGGATTTGAGGAGGAGCCTAGGAGATTTGACAAATGTTCTAACTAAACAACAACAAAGAGTTATTGTCCCCGTCGGGAGTCGAATTCGCGACCTCCGTTTTGGAGCCCAAACGCTTAAATCATTGCACCACAGAAGCAGTTGTCTACGATATTTCCACGAGGCTTTATATGCTGTAGTTAGTGCTCAAAAAGCACACTGAATGGCTTTTGCACTGAACTACTTCCGATTTTCCGTCAAATCAGCCCCCCCCCCCAGGTATAAATAAAGAATTTTAGAAAGAGAAATCGGCGATCATAGCCAAAAAATATATACACTCGAACATAGAACCTCCTCCTTTCTCGAAGTCGGTTAATAAATACATCAGTATGTATTTTCCAAATGAATTTAAAATAAAGTACTTAAGTTAAAGTTAAGAATAAGTTTTTAGACTCTACAAGTTAGTGATGTTGGGTTGGCTTCAATCTTCTGATTTGCTAGTAGTATTGCTTCCACGGTGCTGTGATTTAGTAACTGTATTTAATGCTTAAGGCGAAACATTGACTATCGTCGTAAATCGTTCGTTGTTTTAGATGCAATTTAAAAAAAGCGAATTACTTTTTCGCGTAGCTAATATTAACGCGTAACAATTTTAATAACGTACGGTAACGGTACGTTGGTAAATTTCCTTTTCTTTTCGATCGTTAATTGCCCCCGGGCTCGACACTATTTTCGGTCTAAATAACGGATATCTATAAACCGTAAGCCAAATATTAAAATAAATTAACAGTATGTATGCCTGCGTACGTCCGGAATTCGTTTTCTACGGCTCGCCGTGAAAGAATTGAAGCTCGAAGAGAGCCTCCTCGGTCGCCCGTTCACCGGCCACCGCCGCCGACACCACTCGGCTAATAAATATTTCCGACTACGGAGTCCGCGACCCGAATGCCGATCGACTCGTCAGCGACTCACTCCAAGAAATTAAAATTGATTAAAGAAAGCCATCGGTGGAATTTCGATTAGATTTGCCTAATGTTAGGTGCGTGAAAAAGTAATTCACGTTTTTTTTAATAAACAATTCGGCTGATATACGAGGGTTAAGACGGAATTATTGAGAATAGAAATACAAAATCGGGCTGCCATTTTGATTGCCTATAACTTTACGCATAAAAAAGATAAGTAAGTTTGGTTTTCATAAAAAGTTTATTTGGTCTTTACGTTTTTTTTTTGTTGACTGAAAAATTACATCGACTAAATGGTGACCGCAATTCGCTATGTAATATTCGGCTCTTTCTAAGGCACTTTTCATAACATCCTGCAACATCAGACGCTGAATTTCTTCAATTTCGTGACTTCAAGATGTTCAATCGTTTGGGGCTTATTCACTAAACGTTTGATTTTAAAAAACCCCATAAGAAAAAGTATGGTGATGCTAAATCCGGAGATCTGGCTGGCCATGCCCCATCTTACTGAAACCACATGTCATCTATTCCTTGCTCTTCCGTTTCAGGCACAAGAAAATTTTGAATCATGTGTTGGTACCGTTAATCAGTAACAGTGACTGCAACACCTTGGTCATTTACAAAAAAATAGGGACCAATGATACTTCCGGTATGAATACCACACTATACAGTTGTTTTTAGTAGGTACAATGATGCTTCATGAATTAATTGAGGATTCTGTGTTCCCCAAAACTAACCGTTCTGTTTATTGTCATGGTCACTGAGAGGAAAATGGGCTTTATCGCTCATTATCAATTTAGACGAAAAATCTTCAATTTCACCAGCCTTAGTTCGTTGATCAGGATATCTCAGTGGCAGCTTTTGGACTAATTGAATTTTGTAGGGGAACATTTTCAAGTTTTCAAAATTCGCCTTAAACTGCATGCAAAAATGTGTAACTGGGAACCATGCCTCCGAATTGATGTTTGTGCAACATTATCTAGCACCAGAGCCACATTTTTCAGCGTTACAAGACATCCGTTGTCTTCCAGAATGAGGCCTGTCTGCTGTCGTACCGTCCTGTCGAAAATTCGCATATAAACGTATTTCCGCTGAATGGCAATAATGGATCGATTATTTTCAATGGTAGCAATTCTGGTTTCAATTCTGGATGGTAGCGTAACTTTTGCCTCACCTGTTTTTTATACAAACTGCTTTTAAAAAGTTATTAAACCATTAATAAAAACTAATAATTGCCCTGCGGTCGAAATTCGACCACAATTTATTAATTTAATAGTGTAAAGGGAATAATTTAATAAAACTTGTTTTCACACTACTTAATATATAATCAGAAATGTATTTTAAAATAAAAATAATAAATGTTTGTATATGAAAACATTTTAAAATAACTATCTTAAGAACTAACACTCATTAGCATTTATTAAATGACATTTAATTAGATCTAATTTCCCTAAATATCAGTAACCAACGAAGCGTTAAAAAGTTCAAATTACTACACTACTGAATATTAAATATAACAAAGTATCACGAGTAAAAACAACTTCAGAGCATCAAATATAATTACACATGACCTTTCTTTACGTTTCTTTTATAAATATAAACAGGGAATAATGAATGTGTTTCTATTAAATACATTTTTCTATGCCACCAAATGTTTTATAGGTTCTTTTTAAGATGTGTCTTTTCAAACACTTAATTTTACAGATTGTTACCTTCGATACTCTAATATAAGTTCGTCTATGATTTTCTCTTTGTGATTATGTGATTTTAAATAATTTCTCTTATAGGATATGGATAACATAATCATAAAAATGCTGAATGTTTCCAATGTACTAGTGTAAATTTCAAATAAATACAAAATGAATGAATTATTTCAAAATTAATTTCTCAAAAACTGAGACTGTAATACATATGGTTCGCTTATGAGCAATGAAATATTAAAATAACATCGAATTTTTAGTTTTACATTCACAAAAACTTTATAACCAAAGGTTGCTGAAAAATCATGTTTAATTTGGTTACTCCATTAAATCATTTATATTAGGGTGGTAGACCTAATTTTTTTGGGTTTATTAAATCGTACTGTAACACTGCACATATATGTTCTTTCTAATTTCTTGGGTCAGGAGTAATACGCGAGTACCATTTAAACAGTTCCAATGATTATTACCACAAATGGTTATATGGAGATATGGGTGTATGTTTAGGCTAAATGGGTTAATTCTCTTCCATTAATTTGATCTAACATTAATCACCAATATTTTTCAATAATAATCTTTATTCTATCCAAAAACAAGTAATATCTTTGAATAATGTCATAATAATTTTAATACATTTTTACAGGCGATGTTAGCTGATCAAAATAGAACTTCTAGTGACAAAAACAAAATATAGTCTATTCAAAATTATTTTGTACATACGTCATTTAAATTTGTGACATCAAAACGTCGCAATGTTGCCGCATCAACTGTGAGTTTCAGTTCAATTTGGTTTTTGACGTACAGCAAAATTCTAATATGAATAAAATAATTGAACAAAAATGTTATCAAATATAATTTATTTTAACATTATAGTACATCTGAGAGCTATTGTTAATTATACAGCCACAATAGTTTATAGGTTAGAGTTATAACCTCTTATCACTATATTTTTTAAGAATTTTGTATACATCTGACAACCGGATGAATTTGACGGACTCATTCGTTTACCTGTTCGAACTCAACAAGCAGCATTGTGTCTCATTTTAACTAGAATAAAATGAGAAGGAAAACAATCTGATTCAAAAACAAATTTACAAATTTCGGCAGGCAATACATTAAACATCTTGACGATGTGTGTACAAAAAAACTTTGAATAGATTATAATTTCATATCTGGTAACGAAATCTTTCATATCAAAAACAAGTTATCTTCACCGCCGAAAGCGATTAATTTAAATATATATGATATGAGTATTTGTTAATACAAGTAAACAAAATTAAATAAAGAGTCATTTTCCTTACTAATTATCTTATCAACTTATTACTATTGTTAGTAAGAAAGAAACATAGAGAAAATAATCTGAAAAGAATCGGTACGTGTGCCATCCGGGGTCATTCTTTACCTGGACCCTTTAGGACCCAAAGGGGCGCAGCACCCTCCCAGCATACGAAACGGAGATTAGGTCTCGCCGCGCGTACTTCGCATCTGCGGCCTGGTTTACTTTGACGATTTATTTTACATTTTTCTCGTTCCTTTTTGTCCGGTTCCTTCCTTTTTTTGTGTGATACTATCCGAGGTTTACTCGCATTTTTTAAGGTATCGAAAACGGCAGACAAATGAGGATGTACCAGGTATAAAGTCAGAATATTAAGAGCAGTTTAAAGTGTGGGAAAAAAGGTAAATGATGGTGTAGGTTTCGGATAACCATAGATCAAAAAAATAACGTTCTTTTTTTAATTCCGTCAAAAAATGTAAGCCCAGTCCATTGTCATCACCATATCTGTCATTTATAAAATATCTGCTAAAAGTCTTCAGTCCATAAATAGATTATCCAATATTTTTATTATTACTATTTAATTATCACATTGTTACTAGTCGTTTTCCACTAACCTACAATTTCTCTTTATGATAACTTAAATCTAGGTATATAACTAGGAGGACCCATCGGCCCTATCTCTGTCTCTGGTGAAATAATGTTTGTACATGTCACTGCTGTATTTTTTATTATATGCACCTCAATACACGACACTACACAAGATCAGATGGTTTGATTCTTGTGAGTCTGTGTCCTGCTATGGTGGTATCCAAAAGTTGCAATACTTCAATATTCTCATGAGAATGGGGTGTTTCCTCATGCCATCTTGCAATTCCCTTGATTTCTTGACTGACTGTGGATATCTGAAGGTCTTGATGTAGGTAGTCAGTCCTGTAGTATTTGGGTGCGCCCACAATACTTCTTAGGACTTTGTTCTGAAAAATTTATATTTTGTTTATGTTACTCTTTGCAGAACGTCCCCATAATTGAACTCCGTATGCCCATATAGGTTTAAGTATTTGCTTATGTGATTTATTATGTATTGATAATTGTGATTTTCTTCCAATTAGCCAAAACATTTTCCTATATTTCAATTCCAGTTCTTTTATTTTCTTCTTTATATGTTTCTTCCAGCGAAGTTTTGCATCAATATTCATTCCGATACATTTAACGTTCTTGCTAATTGGTGCTTGTACAGTCTGATTGTAGGTGAACTGCACATGCATAGATTTACTTTCGTTAATTTTCATTTTCCAAGCTTGTGTCCAATTATTTATATTGTAACTTGCCTGTTGTAATTTTCGTGTGACTTCACTATTGTCTTCGACAGCTACAATCACAATATCATCAGCAAATGTAGCCATCGTAATATTCTGCATTTGTGGTATATCACAAGTGTAGAGTAAACCTCTGCTTTAACTTCTTTTATTGTAGAGTAAGCTTCTTCTTGTTTAACTTTAAATATTCTAGCTGTAATGTATAATTTTAGTAGTTCGGTGTGGTAACATTTTCTGTAGTTTATGAATAAGACCTTCATGCCAAACCTTATCCAAGGCTTGTGCTACATCTAAGAACATGGCTGAGCATATTTTTTTTACTTTTGTAGGTTTTTTCAATGACATTTGTTATTCTGTGGATCTGGTCAATTGTTGAATGCTTTTTAATAAACCCAAACTGTCTTTTTATTAGGTTTTTTCTTTCTATCATCGGTCTTATTCTTTTCAACAGGAGTTTTTCAAAAACTTTAGATATTATTGGCAACAGTGATATAGGTATGTAGGCTTTAATTTCGTTTGGTGACTTTCCAGGGTTAGGGATCATTATAATTTCCGCCATATTCCATATACCTGGAACATCTTTTATTATCCAATATGTAATGGTACATTTATATTTCTTCATCTATTTTTTTTAAATTTTTACTCTTAGTGGTTCAACAATCCACCCACTAACACTCAACAATCCGAATCACACACGCTATGGGCTCTAGAGGGATATCGCCTTATACCATATTAAAGACATAACAAATGGGCTGAAAAGTCCCGAAAACGCGTTTTTTTGTTCAAAATTGGCTTTAGTCAACAACGTAATCTCTATAAAAAGAGACACAAAATCATTCCAGGGTCATTTTAACAGTTCAATACCACTTTTATAAAACGATTTATCTTTTGCCTCAAAATTGGCCTGTCATCAGTTGCTGTCCACTCAATTGACTATTGATTGTCACATATCGACGCAATACTTTCGGTTTGTTACGTTCAAACATGGCTAAACACTCCTCAGAATCATCAAAACGTCTTGTTTTTGGTCAATAGTGAGAAAACGCGGCGTCCACTTTCAACAGAGTTTTTTCAAAGTCAAATGCTCATTCAGTATAAAATCAACACATTCTGCTGCGTTTTTTCAACACTGCGTTTTCCATTATCGGTATCTACGACCACGTTTGAACTTAGCAAATCAACGTTTTATTGTTGTTTCTGATGAAGCGGAGTTCTTATAACATTTTTCAAGCCATTTTTTCAAAACCATTCTTGAACAGTATTTTTCCCATTAAGAAGTAGTGTAAAATTAAAACACGAAATAGTTTTTGATGCATTGTTTTCAAAAAATAACTAAAGTAGCGTCACTCTTAGCACAATAACTCGCAAACTTAGGAGTAGAATATCATGAAATTTTAACAGCTTTCTTTTCAAGGCTAGTACTAGCTGAAAACGCGATGATTACAATAATAGCTAGCGCTATCTATGCGTTAGACCAGGAACTTTTTAGTCCATTTGTTAATACGGAACATCGACAATGGCACGCAACATTTTACTTTGGAAAACCTTTTTACTTTAAGTCACCCCAAGCAGGATATTTAAAGTTAAACAGGAAGAAGCCTACTCAACAATGTTTAAAAATTTACTTGATCACACTTCTACTTCAGCTTTAACATCTATCAATAGAGTTCAATGAGTTCAATAGCTGATTTCTTTATAATAGGGGAAAAAAAATTAATTTCACTGCATTAACAAGAATGAACCTAACAGCGCCATCTATTATCGTACACGAAACTCGTCCAAGTTTATTAAAATTACGTGTCGACTTTCTATTTGGTTTGAATTACAACAAAAAACGAAACATTAATATTCGTATTTATTATATAAAGAAAATTTTCACATGTATCATTTAGAAATATTTTAATCGAAATGTAAATGAAATTAGAAACTCGGCGAGCATACGTAATCATTTCTTGTTTGTTCTAAATTTGTCAGATAAGAATTCTATTAGCGATGTTCGGCAATAAATCTTCATTCGGACGTCTAACAGAGACAGTGTAGCTGTTCACGTTACCCCAAGAAATTGACCTGAGTCCTCTTCGGTATGGACCACACGTAGGTGTTTAGGGTCAACAGGTAATCTATGTGACGACCGACTAATATAAAAGGTAAACACAGTTTGGATAATAGAAGGGTCAAGTCGAAATTATAAAGGTGGTACTTTTGCGGGGTTTTAAGAGCTTTGGTGTTAAAAACGGTCAACTATATTAATGGATGTTTGTGTAAGTTGTCTGTGCTTGACAACAGAGCTCTCCGTTTATAATAGGTTGTCTATATTTTTAACAGTTACAACAGTATGTCAGGAAAGTGAGAGTACTTAACATTATATTTTTTACTTCATTAAAATTGTCGAATATGGTTTCTGAAAAATTTTATTTACAGGCCTGCATTGACAATTTTATTTATAGGTCTTTCATGATCATTTTATAAGACATTTATTTTTTTTAAGAAAAAATGGTTCACTATATATATATATATATATATATATATATATATATATATATATATTTAAAAAAATTGATAACATCTTTATTAGATATGCTTAGTACAATCTTAATTATAAATTAATTTATTACTACATTTCATTTGTACTTGGATTAATTCACAAGCAAGACGAGTGCGAGATAAATACATCAATATGTATTCATCAATAATAAAATTATAATAACTTAAGCTATAGTTTACACTAAAGGTATACACTTTATATAAGTGCGTATGGTTTGGTTCGCTTCAATCTTCTGATATCCTGCGCGTTGTCCAGTAATGTATTGTATTGCTTCCACGTTAGTATGATTTAGTAATCTTCTATCATGTCTTAAGACGAAATCTTGGATATGTTCGCAAATCCATTTGATTTCCAGATCATCGTTCAGTTCTTCGTTGGTTACGTAGCGATTTACATTGGTAATTAATCGAAGAATTTTGTTTTGACAGCATTGACATTTTGACAAATCGGCTTTATGATTGTCTGATAAATCAATCTCTCTGATTTTAGGTCAAGTTGAGAGTATCTTCCAACTAACCAGTGTAGTTGTTTTATTTTGGTTCTAAGGGATCGGGAATCCATTGAATGATATTATTAAGTTCTTATTATTTCGCTGCAATGCAAAATTAACGTGGACAGATTTGTAGCTATTAAGTTGAATTTTCCACCAATCTTCCGTCCATTTGTAGATGTTGTTCACTGCCACTTGTACTTTTTCTACTACCCTAGGCAGAGATATGTCGTTTGCTATAATAATTGTATCGTCAGCAAATGTTCTAAGTAGTGTTTCCTTTATTGTTGGGATATTAGCAGTGTAGAGCTTGTAGTGTATTATAACAAAAATTTTAACATAATGAGTTTAAATATTAGTTTTTAAAATAATTTTGATATTGCAGATAGCAGGGAAATAAGCCTGTAAGATTCGACTTATAAGTTTGTCATATATATAACATATGTGTTATATATATATATATATATATATATATATATATATATATATAATATTATTCAATTATATTATATTATATAATATATGTAATCCGATAATTTCAAGAGTTTTTATAAATTATTGTTTAAATTATACATAAAGAAACCTAACAACATAATAAAAAAAGGAAGTTTATTCAATAACACCAATTTGGGATCATCATATGCCATGATATCTTATCTTTTGCCATGATAATTATCTCGTCGGCTAATGGTCTCTTTTGAAGCAGATACCGGTGGTCCCAAAACACTACTCTGGGGAACTCCATACAAAGTAGGTTTAAATGTTGAAAATCTAGTATATCTATAAATGGTTTAATACGTTTCAACAGCAGTTTCTCAAATAATATTGAAATTGCAGGTAGCATTTATAATAAATCCATCAATATAAAATCGCCATGCTACTCTATAAAGTTGTATCAATGATATTGCGAGATCGAAATGATTCGAACCAAAATAAACGGTCGTCGATTTCACCAGATTCGCTCGTTCGCCGGCCAAATCGACGAAAACGAAAAGAAAAACAGTCGAAACACGCCTATAAATTTAATAAACGTCAGGGGTTTTCGTAAATTCTATCACGAACCTGACCATGGCCCATGCGATTCTCCGAGATGATCTCGCATGCCGTCCATCCGTCGTTCGTCACCTGGGGGGCAACTGGGTCGTCGCCGGACGACAGCGAATTTGTCATCCGTTCGACGACGACGTCGCCAGCGACTACTTCGATTTTCAGGCGCGTGCCCGTTTCTGATTCCGACTGCAACCACGAAACACGTTGGCGTTTTTAATTAAATACGTATGAATTGTCTTTATATCATTAATTTGATGTACGAAAGGAAGGAATTGGGCTAGGCGATTCACTAAGTTTTGTGTTCGATAACAGATGGCGCTCGACGTTCGAAAGAGTTTCGTTGCTACTTGTTGCTGTCGTTTTAACTCTCATGAGGAACAATTGTACAGATTGTGCTAAACATTCAAGCCTTCATCAAGCCGCTCGAGTCGCAGAAACAATCCATCAGGTATTAAGAAATGGTCGAAAAACTGGAGCCATTTTTATAGATGTTTCCAAAACTCTCGATCAAGTATGGCACGTCTAATATTCAAAGCAAATAGCTTGGTCTACAGAATGACCTAATGTCCCTGATAGATTCATACTTGGACGGCAGTTCCTTTTAAGTGAGGATCGGTGAAGCAGTCTCCTCTCGTAAACAGATTTCCGCAGGAGTCCCGCAAGGTGCTCCACTAGCCCCAGCTCTATTCAACCTTTACATGGATGATTTCCAACTCCACAAACATTCCCACACAGCATTTTATGCAGATGACACCGCTTTTTTCACAACCGGTTACATTCCCGACGCTATTGGCGACATACTTCAAGTCCAACTGAACCAGGCGATTTCGTGATACAAATTATGGCGGCTGCAGATAAACCCGACCATAACTCAGGTTATTCTGTTCCACCGCAAGAAGGAGTTCCACGCCTATCGCCTCCAAATTGTTAAAGTCCCTATCCCCCGACTCCAGAAAGTATCATACCTCGGTCTCTAGTTCGACCGCAGATTCCAATGGCGCGTACAGCCTACTATTTCCTCTACTCTGCAGAAAAAGCAAACTTCCAATCCCACAGAAAGCGACTCTGTATAGGATTCTAGTCCGTCCAGTCTGCCTCTACGGAGCCCAGGTGTGATACAGATACGTCTCTGAGAGACAACTTTGACTACTCCCAGGGGTTACTTAATACCCCATGGCTTATGAGGAACGTCAACACTCACATCAAATCAGGTATCCCTTTCATGAAGAGTTTTACGAACATACTCAGGGCAAGTTTCTTTATAGATGATCAAACCATATCCATCCACAAATACCGGTAGTTAAACCAACTACGACAATCCCAGTCGTAACCCAGGGTCTCTGTCGCCCGCAAAACACTTCTCTATCCCGAACCCGAAGCGACATCAGCAAAAGACCATTTGGTTCTAGCTGGTTATTCTGGAATAAGAAAATAAAATAGTAGAGATTCCTAGGAAATGAATAAGATGTCCGGTACACAGAGTTGCCAATGCCATTTTATCATTCCCCAAAAATTTTCTTCAAAATTATTTTACGAAATAAAACATGTCAAATTTTTAAATAATGTTTGTTTTTGTATCTTTTCAATGTATGGAACAAAGTGTAATTTACTTATTTTTCCTGCAAGCATTTTGCTTGATGGTTAAACTTATCAGTGTTAATTTCGTCATCCCTTCCATTGTTATCATTAAGCATACTTGAAGACAGTACAGCATGAAGATTTACTCGATTGTGATTTTCTGTTTGTACATTTTTAAGGACACTAATTTCGCAGGGCCAATGCATTCTAGAACAGCAGTATCAACAGTAAGGAAACTGTTATACACTGTTATGGGAACAAGTATTCAAGTTACCTCAGTATTATCACAATTAATGTAATCTTCAAGTTTAAGCCCATGTTGGTCAAAATCCAGCATAGCCTGAGCTGGACACTCGTTATCTAATTTAGTCTTCTTTTAAGCCAGTATATTTAGTTGCTCCAATTTTGTTATTCCTCCTATGTCGCAAACTGGACTTAAACTAGACCCAAACCCCTTACCACCCGATCACTTCTTGAGCTTTCAGCTCAATCTGGAAACTAGACTCAAACCCCTTACCACCCGATCACTTCTTGAGCTTTCAGCTCAATCTGGGAAATATGCCATATTGGGTAGCTGTTATCACTATTGCTTTCAAAAATTAAGCTTTAAAAATCATTGATCGGTTCGCTATTGACGGATCCCCGTATACCGACAACATATTAAATATGTCAAACATTAAAAGCGAACCAAAACACTAGCGGCGACATCTGCTAGTAAAAACACGATTAATTATGCTGCGTGCATCGCCACCCACTGGAGTACACTGAATGATATAAAGTAAAATAATCGGAATTCGCCTGTAACTTAATTTAAATAATTCATTAACAGCAACAATGCAACAGTGCTCGAACGATACTGAAATTAATTATGCCGGTTTTTTCCCCACGTCATCGATCGCGGTTCGATCCTCTCCTTCCATTCATTCTCTAGCCGGTTCGAATCTAAATGGTTTTCCGTGAAAATGCGATCGGATCGATTTTATTCCGATCGCTACGTCGGTCAGAAAATAGTAAAATTTCTGTAGTAAAAGTGTAAGGATGCTAATTTTTTTTCATAATTATTTTAAATAACTCTGTTCCATTATTCGAGAATATTGCCGGCTTGGTGGCGCAGTGGTAAAGGCGACAGGACGGTCCTTCTACTGTTACGATAGTGGCGGGTTCGAAACCTGTTGGGGCATGGTCGTACATTTATGTTTAATATTTGTGATTGTCCTAGGCAAGAGTGTAAAGTCCGACAAGGAAAATGATCCCAGGCACGCCAGTAACCAGGCTGGGTAAGACCGGATGTCTTCAGGGATAATTTCTAAGTTGGTCACTTAGAAATCGGCTGTAGACTGGGGATTTGCCTATAATCAATGAAAATGTTGTTGCGACATGTGCAAATAATACTGCAACCTAGGGATGCCAAAAAAAAGTCGATATATCGATATATTTTAATGAAATATCGATATTTTTGTAAGCCGATATTTTTCGATAACTTTTCAACGGAAATAAATATATTTCTTAAACATTATAAAAAAGTGTAATTATTTGTAATGAACCTTTTAAATCGGTACTTAATTTTAAATATACATGTATTGCAGAAAGATATCGATATTTTTTTAGAATTAAAATCGATATATCGATTTTTTTTCGGTGGTCGACACCCCTATTGCAATTCTAGCCATAACATCACTGAATCTACCGAAAAATTACTAACAGCCATTACTGAAATTCAGCAAAACTTTGAAGTCACGCCATCTAAATTGATGACGTCAATCTAGAGATGACATTTTTGATGTCAATGTGTGTTAATTAATTAGTCTTTTTTTAAAGCTTATTCTAAAGTCTACATATGTCCAGTAATCAGATCAGGTGGTGTTAAACGTTTTAGTCTACGCACTTTACTATCACGTCGCATATTTAGCTGATTAGCGAGTACATTGGGATGCACTGACACTCTTTCGAAATACTTCACAAAAACACGTTGAATTACACTCGTTATAGGTTCTAGAGGAATATCGCGTTGTGTCACTTTATTTGAAATATAGTACGGAGCATCAACAATGGCACGCAACACCTTATTTTGGAACTGTTGAATGATGGATATATTAGATTTGCTAGCGGTACCCCATAATTGGATTCTATATGCCCAAATGGGCTTGAGTATAGACTCATATAACAATACCTTGTTATCTAATGATAACTTGGATTTGCGCCCGATGAGCCAATATATTTGATATAATCTTAGTCCCAGTTGTTTCCGTTTAGAGAGTATGTGCTTCTTCCAGGTTAGGCATCGATCCAAGTGCATACCAAGATATTTTACATGCTCTGCTTGGGGGAGTTGACGATGATTGATATTCACTGGTGGACATGTTCTTCTACGCAGGATAAACGTTATATGTGTTTCAAAATTATACTGTTTTAGATGCAATATCAGGAAGTTTCATTAGACCTCTTCGTGGGTTATCTTTACACCATTTAAATCTTATATTATCCAACAGTATACCTATATTCTACATCCCCCAAAGAGCTGTATATCTCTAAGCATTAAAATAATCGTTTAAAGTTATGTTTATATTGGAAAAACTACTCACTATTTTTATAAATTTCATATATTTGATCTCTGATCTGATGACTAACACCAAGCTGATATTAATTCGTTATCTGCATCGGATGAGGACGGTTTCTTTTCGAATGAATCTAAGATTTAACATGTAACAGTAAAAATGCTTAGTTCGCTAATGTATTTTACTGGCAGGGGGGGGGCGCCATTATATCGTTCCTGTTCGAAGTAACTGATTATATGTTCTGTCTGGCTTCGCCATTTTCTATCAGATTAATAATAAGCAGCAATTTGAAATTTATCAAAACAAGCAAAGCGTTAAAACTATGTTTGCCGGTTTATAACTTGTAGTTAATATAATTAATATTTTGAATTTTACAGTAATTGAATGAATTTTAAGTCTGACAACCGAACGACTGTCGTTTTTTAATTAGAATAAAATGGGAAGGAAAAACTTTTTTTATTCTAAAACGAATTTACAATTTGCGGCAGGTAATATATTAAACATTTTGATAACGTAAGTTAACTGTTATTTTGAATAGACGATATCTTCAAAATTGTGGGACTTCTGGACAAAAAACTCAAGTAAATGATTTTTACTAGCATGACAGTCAGAAGGGAAATGTCTGAATTATACAATGGATGCAACAAAACTTTGTTGTCAATTTCGTTCAATATTTGTCGAGTGGTGGATAGAGATATGTGGCGTGATGGTGATAAATAAGATGATATAGGATTCGCTCTTGTCCTATATCTTCACAATACAATATGACAGATGTCAAGCATAGGATAAGCATTATAAAACTAGTATAAACCAGGCACATGCGCAAAAACGTAAATTCTAATCCGTCTGAAACATCATATACCTATTACTCAGTACTATTTTTTATAAAATATGGATACGTTTTCTGTCGGAGCGTTACCTTGAACGAAGAATTTCCCAGCCAACACCGCGAAAAAACCGTTGGAAAACGAGTAAAAATAACAAATTAGAAACAGCAACGCCGGAATTTTTACGGCCTGCTTGACTCCTGTGTACTGACTCATAAAGAATCACTTTGAATAATAATTAAGGAAAACTAAAAATAAAAATATATAGTGTCATTTTGTAACAGTCATCATATATCATATCGCGTTAATATTTTAATACAGGGTCATTGGAATATTATTACGTTATATTAAATGTTGGAATTAACTCGTAAAAAATTTGTCAGTTTTCCATGTTGGTAGAACTTGTGTCAGAAATCTTATGAGAAGATATATATGACTTCAGCACACTTTATTTAATATAAATTAATTCAATGTCATTCTATTCAAAGTTTTTTTAGTAATGCGTCGTGGATATTAGTGACGTCGAAATATTACAATGTTGCCGTATCAACTTTGAGTTTTACTTCAGTTTGGCTTTGACATACAAAAAATTCTAATCTGAATAAAATATATTATACAAAACATTATACTATATCCAAAAACTACAGTTAGTTATACAGACACAATAATTTGTAGGTAAGATTTAAAATCTTTTATCAGTATTGCTTTCAAGAATTTTGCATACGTTTGACAGCTGGTCGCTGTCCGGTTGTCAGATGTACGCTAAATTATTCAACATATTAGTTATAATTATTATATTTCGACAAACGTTATTTTAGCCCTTTATTTTGGTAAATTTTAAGTCGCTCGGTAATATATCATATTAATTTATTTGAAAATGCCAAAAACAATAGATATTCAGTCACACATTTATTACGGTTTTAATAGGTTATTTCGAAAAGGAACGAGATAACGGAGGCCCCATTTTGCCGTTAAATTCCGTTAGAGAGGCAATTATTGATGATATTAAATAATATAAGTCCCTACAATTTTGTTGAAAATGTTTTTAGCGGGTTGCTGGTGTGCTAAATATCACTATGGGTACTCTGAATAACATCGCTTACGAAATGAAGAATAATACATTAGAATCACCCATGAAAACCCGTCTACATACAAAGTGGGTGACGAAACTTGACCATCTTGATATTGGCTCTATTCGGGACCAAATATATGAAATGTATAAGAACAATAAGTACACAAACTATTTTATTTAGATATAAAGAGATATTAGATATTAGAGATTCTGGAATTGGCCTCTGGAAAGTATTCATAAAAGAATTAGGGACATATATATTCTTGAAGGATCTAATACATCCTTTCATACACTCTTACAGGGCATAGGATTTAAATGGTATAAAGATAACCCTCGGAGAGGTTTAATGGAACTTCCAGACATTACCTTAAAAAGAATTCAATTAAAAGTTACGTTACGTAAAAGTTACAATAGCATTCAATTGAATTTTGTTGATCATTAAATTTATTAATGGTTAATCGCAGATATATTGTTGGTTGAGAAGGATATTCCATCAAAAACTGTGTGGAAGGAAACATTGTCAACCATAAGACCTTCGGTTGCGATGAACTCTATAAGACATACAAAGGAAGTAGTTGATAAATGGTGGAATCGTAAACATGTTTTCAACAGATTAGAAATTAACAGTTTAGTGATTGAATTGGACAGTGAGTTTTAAAGTGAAAGTGACTGAAGGAAACTTTCAGGATATGTGATAATGCTGTGCAATGCTGGAAATTTCTGAGACAGAGTGATGAGAGTGGAAACATAATTAACTAAAAGGTATGCACATAATTAATTGAATATAACTATAGAAAATAGTATTGTAGGGCGTGAAAGATTTGTTTGCACAGATATGATTGTAATTGTTCAAAATTAAACATAAGTATTAGGTTAGAACTTAGAATACTAACTGTTTTTTAGGTATGGTAAATGCATTAGACAGAATTCAGTGATTAATTTTATCCAGAATGGTGTACATAGGCAGTAGCAGAAGAAACAAAAATACCAAGAGTGATTCCAAGATGACTTGTCAAGTAAACATACCATCGAAGGAAACCAGAATTAAACGTAAAAAGTACACAGGTGCTCTGGAATGATTTTGGTTCATTTATTTTATATAGATTACAATTTTCTTGTATGTCAAAGCCAAACTAACCTAAACTGAACATTTGCTTGTCAGTCAATTAATATGGCACCCATCTTCCCATCTTTTCCAATCGGTCGCTAATTGTTTCTTGGGTTACATTTAATGCTTTTGCCAATTGTGTTTGAGTTTCGGTTGGGCCTTCATCCAATAACTCTTTCAGTTTCCAATCTTCAAACTTTTTCGGTCTAGCACGTCGAATGCTTATTGTCTATATCTTGAAGTCGCCAGAATTGACATTTTGAAACCAGGCCGTGAAACCACGTGCTTTTATAGTTTGAGAATGCTCAATGTAACTTTCTACCAGCAAACGATGACTTTCAATGCCTTTTTTTGGATTAAACAGGAAAAGTAACTTGACATTTTCAAAGACCTATACATTTATGACGGCGTTACTTTCGCACAATATAACTTGTATAGCTTTGAAGATTGATGTCAGAAGAGTAAAATGACATATGTGTCAAATAATAAAATTGCATACCCAAGTCTAGCGACATCTATTAGAAAAACTGGTAACGACTATTCAGTCCACCTGGTATATTTCTAGGTGCAAAAATCCATAAAAAATAGTAATGAAATCAGAGATTTATTATTTTGGATTTATTGATCCAAATATCGAGTCGATTAGATCTCATACGATAAACCCTCGTAAATCGACTTCACGACACAACGAAGCACAGATACACAGAGGATTTCTATCGTCTATTGTTCGACCTCTTCCGACCGAGCCAGTTTAGTGGCTGCGTCAGCAAAACTATATCTTCGAAAATAATTCTCTCAGGGGCATATCCTAGAAGGGTTAAGCTTTGAAATTGTTTAAAAAAATAATTAATATTGTCAAATTTAGAGTAGCTCTGAACAGATCTATTGAAAAGTCCCCTGCCTGATGCATAGATGGGACTATTAGAATTAAATCCATATATTTTTTAGTTAGCCCTAACCCTTAAGAGATCCGTGTATAAAAAATCTCTCGGATCATTGAAGATGATCAAGCGTAATAAACCCGAGTTTTTGCGTCGATATGTGACAATGGATGAAACATGGCTGCATCATTTCACTCCAAAGTCCAATCGACAGTCATCCGAATGGACTGCACACGATGAACCCGCTCCAAAGCGTGAAATAACGCAACAGTCGGCTGGCAAAGTTATGGCGCCTGTATTTTTGAATGCGCATAGAATAATTTTAATTGATTACCTTGAAAAAGGAAAGATCATCAGCAGCGACTATTACATAGCGTTATTGGACCGTTTGAAGGGCGAAATCACCGAAAAATGGCTGCATTTGAAGAAAAAGAAAGTGCTACTTCACCAAGGCAATGCACCGTGTCAAAAATCCATGAATTGGGCTTCGAATTGCTTCCTCATCCACCGTATTCTCCAAATTTGTCCCCCAGTGAATATTTCTTGTTCTCAGATCACAAAATAATGCTCGCTGGGAAGAAATTTTCGTCGAATGAAGAGGTGATCGCCAAAACTGAGGTCTATTTTGAAGCAAAGAACAAATAGTACTACAAAAATGGTATCGAAAAGTTGGAGGGTCGCCATAATCAGTGTATCACCCTTGAAAGGAATTATGTTGAATAAAACAAACCAATTTTGCCAAAATTATGTGCTATACTATGGTAGGCCGGGAACTATTTAACTGACATGTTACATATATTACTTCACGTACTAACTTTAAAAAAGAAAAGGAAGAAAATAACTACTAAATACTATTAAAATACAATAAATAATTTAATTTTAAATGAAGTAGAATTACTTTTATGTTTAAATATTCTGTGGAGTAAAGTTCAGCAATATTCAATGACTTTTAGGAGGTGCAAAGTTCGCCGGGCCAGCTAGCAGATCATAAAATGACAATTTGTCTTCGCATGCGCCTAATATCCAATAACCCAATAAACCGAAATTAATTTTAGGATCTCAGAAGCGTTATAGAAAAAAAAAACAGTAAAGTTTCGTGTAACTTTAGAATGGTAGTTTGCGTATTAAAATTCATCCCGTTCAGACCCGTTAATGTATGTAAAAACGGCGACTGTTTACACGTCACGCCAATAAATATCCGTTCCTATTCATGGCCAACCGATATTTCACGATAAAATCGCCGTTTATTATGAAAAGATTATTGTTACGACGGCTCGTATTATTTTTCATTTTCGCCAGCGCTACCAGGTCGTTATTTCCGCGAGATGGCGGTTTTATCATTTTTGCGAAATGCAGAATCGTGAATTATGTTGCGAGACGGCGTGTATCAAACGCGTTTCTGCCAAGTAGGCGCGAAAAAAGTCGAATGCAGTGCGTCGACGGGCGACAACAGCATCCGGATTGTTTCCGCTTAAGGGGAAACATTGTAGTAATTACGTTTTACTTTTACAGTTTAAATATTCTCTCTCAGTTGATTCTTTTGGGAAGAAAGAAGAACTAAGAAGTCTTAAAACAGAGTTAGTATTCATTATGTAGAACGAATTTTACTATGTGGGCGTAAATGAAAAAAATAAATTATTTTTAAAGAATATTTGTTTATTTTAGTCTTAAAAAAATATATACACAAGAAAACAAACATCATATAAAGTACCTACAAACAACAGTAAATCGATTAAACTAAAATTAAACAGGAAAACGTCGATTGAGCAAATAGCCGGGCGGCAGTTCTGAAATAGATAAAAAAAAGTACCAGAGCAACCAATTTTAACGTTTAAGAACGTTAAATCAGCCGTATAATTATTAAAGGAATTATCGGCCAGGTTGATTAACAACGCTGATGATACTCATAATTAAGGCCGATTGAATTTGTACGTCGGTCTGTTGAGTTTTCAATGCCGATAGTGATAACAATACCTAAAGGTGTCATTAGAAAATAATGATGAAATTCAATAACGATATCTGATAGCAATGTTAACTGCGATTGGATGAAGTATGACATGTGCACACGGTACGAAGGGATAGCACGCGATGTACCAGCTTATATCCCAACACTAACAATAATGACGTGCAATGAGATCAAGGGATAACGCGCGAGATCTACTCTCATTAAGGTTTGTAGACATCGCTAAGATTAAGCTGAATTTTTAAAATAAATAAACAAATTAACAAATTAATAGTACTGTTACTAGTGCACTCACTTCTCCAGCTCCAGCTATGATGGACGCGCAATGCGTACAAGGGGGAAAGCTAAAAGCCACACGCTAGATACGCTGCCGTCATGAGCCAGTACAAAATCACTTTCGGTGACGTTTATGTATGCTCAAAATTATCCATAAATCATAACTACACATCAGAAACTTTGGCTACTATGGCATTAGTCTCTGGTTTATAAGATAGCTACAATTTATATTTACAGTTGCAACCATAAAACTATTATCTTTGATTTATAGTGATTATGAGTTATAATAGTTAAATAAATAAATAGCGGAGAATGTTCATAAGAATAAATTGATAACTAAATAGATAAATGAATAGATAACTGAATACATTAATGAATAGATAACTGAATATATAAATGACTAGATAACTGAATAGATAAATGAATAGATAAATAAATAATTAAATAAATAGAATTAAATTAAAAGAAAACTGGAATATCCTGTGAAGGACTCACTGTTTTGAAGAACTGGGGTTGTGCAGCATTAAACACTGAATGATCGGCACGTTAGTATGATTTAGTAATCTTCTTTCGTGTTTCATGGCGAAATCTTGGATAACTTGGACAGATATATATCGCTTGCCATAATAATTGTGTCGTCAGCAAAGGTTCCAAGTAGTGTTTCTTTTGTTGTTGGAATGTCAGCATTGTAGAGCAAATATAGGAGAGGTCCTAAGACGCCACCTTGTGAAACTCTAGGCGAAATAGTTTTAAATATCGAGAACGCCATTTCGTACGATACTCTAAATTTTCTTCCGAAAAGATATGACTCCAGCAATCGATAATAGTTACGCGGTAATAATTTGCTCATCTTACAGATTAATCCCAAATGCCAAACCCGACCAAAAACTTGTGAGACATCCAGGAATATTGCAGAGCAGTATTTCTTTCCTTCAAACGCTCTTTCAATAGCCGCAATTACTCTGTGCTCTTGATCGATAGTTGAATGGTGATTTCGAAAACCAAACTGGAAATCTGGTATTGTTACCAAATGTTTAATACGTTTATATATCAGCTTCTCAAATAGCTTTGATATTGCAGGTAGTAGCGAAATAGACCTGTAAGATTCGAATTATTTGTACCACCTTAAAGCATTCCGGAACATGCTTCAGTCTTAAACAGGCATTAAATATATATGTCAACATGATGATTGCTTTTCGTGGCAGTTGTTTCAATAATCTAGGTGAATTGTCATCTATAGCAGCTGCGTTTTTAGGACCGAGGTTATCAATTTCAGTGGCAACTTCCAATGGAAAAATTAGATTTAGATCTACATCGGGTTGATAAACAGGAGATCTATCCATGGTAGATTCTATATCCTTAGTTTGAAATATGTTAGCTAAGTATTGTGCTAACAATTCAGCTTTTTCATCGTTGCGTCGAACCCATTCATTCCGACCATTTTTAATTGGCGGTACTCGAATAAATGGTCTTTTAAATCTTCGAGTTGCTTTCCATAGCGAATTATCTTTGTCTCCTTCTCCTTAATTCACCTACATATTTTTGAAATCAATTCTGTTTATATTCTTTGATTTTTTGATTCGTCTGATTACTAATTCTATTAAAAGTAGTTTTGTCTGCAGCATTTCTGATTCTGTGCCATACTCTTCTAGCTTTTCGCCTTTCTTTTATCATTTCCCTAATTTCGAGGGGGTAAAGTACTTCACATTCTGATTTCTCTCTTGAGACAAGAGATGAGGATGACATCAATATCATGTACTACTCGGCATAGTAGTAGCAGGGTATAAAAAAGTTAGCGTAATGGAAGAAAAAGATCGAAATATCTACGAAAATGTTTATGCGTTGGTGTGTAACCTAGTTCTGTTGATATGGTTTAGCTCAATTGTTAAAACTCGTATCTCAAGATGCAAAATATTTGTTTGAACCTAATAGCCATCGTTTTGGGACCTATTACACGGTGCGTTACAACTCTATGACCTGTTCGTGACCCCAGAAGCCGAAATTCATTCTTGTCCCAGGCACGCGTGTTCCTCTACGTGATAGTTTCCGTTTCGGAATCGGTCCGCGCCACTCTCTCTCGCTCTCGGGTCGGTCGGTCGTCTGCGCGGCGAAGAGAGCCAGCCCTCAGGTCATGACTACCGCCGCCGCCACCACGTCCGTCAAGTAGCACGAGCTCCTCGCTCCGATAATCTATTGATCTGTTATTTGTTTACCGAGCGACGCGCGGACCAGACGGAGATGGGAGCAGCCCGGTGGAACGACCACGGCCCATAATGGACTCTCTTGTCACTTACTCGAACGGCCGGACGAGTACTCACATCGGCCTTAACCGATGCAGTGCTCTTTCGAGAGGAATTTGTACGTATCGGGTCATGGAACGATTATTCTGCGCGATTCCTGCAGTGTTTTGACAATTTTTAAGTTTTCTTCAATTCTGTTGATAACAGGTTAATTGAAAAGTCCCCGACCTACCATAGTAACACACATTCCTTTGGCAAAATTAGTTATTTTTTTATTCAACATAATTCCCTTCAAGGTTTTGTCGATAACATTTTTGTAGTACGATTTGTCCTTTGCTTGAAAATACGCCTCAGTTTCGGCGATCACCTCTTCATTTGACTAAAATGTCTTTCCAGCGAGCATTCTTTTATGATCTGAGAACAGAAAATAGTCGCTGGGGGCCAGATCTGGAGAATACGGTGGATGAGGAAGCAATTCGAAGACAAATTCATGTTTTTTTGGCACTGTTTTCACTGATTTGTGACACGGTGCATTGTCTTGGTGAAGCAGCACTTTCTTTTTCTTCAAATGCGGCCGGTTCAATTCGGCGATTTCGTCCTTCAAACGGTTCAACTTCAAACGCTGTTAATGGCCCTTCCTTTTTGAAGGTAGTCAATGAAAATTATTCCATGCGCATCCCAAAATACAGACGCTATAACCTTGCCAGCCAGCTGTTGCGTTTTCTCACACTTTGGAGCGGGTTCATCGTGTGCAGTCCACTCGGATGACTGTCAATTGGACTTCGGAGTGAAATGATGGAGCCATGTTTCATCCATTGTCACATATCGGCGCAAAAACCCGGGTTTATTACGCTTTATCATCTTCAAGCACTGCAAAAATGAGATCGCGCGGCACTCACTTTGCACAGAGCTTTCTCATACCCAAATATTCGTGAATGATATGATGTACACGTTCAGTTGATATCTTTAGAGTGCCTGCTATTTCATTCAATTTCAAATTATGGCCATTCAAAATGATTTTGTGGATTTTTTAAATGATTTCTTCGGTAACGACCTCTTTTGGGCGTCCACTGTGTTCACCGTCTTCGATACTTATTTCACCACGTCTAAACTTAGCATACGTAACCTTGATGGTTGATTTTCCTGGAGCATTGTCCATAAACCCGGCATCAAGCCACGTTTTTGCTACAACGGTATTTATTCCTTCAAACAGCAATATTTTATCAAAACTCGAAATTACTTTTTATCCATTTTTTTTTCAATAACAAAAGTTGTTTCACTCATAATGCTATAATTCACAACCTAATGATCCGACAGCTGCCAAATTTATACACGCATCTTTTCAGGAGTAGGGCTAACTAAAAACTACATGGATTTAATTCTAGTAGCGTCATCTATGTGTCAGGCTGGGTACTTTTCAATTGACCAAAAAAATTTGCTAGTTATTTGGTAGATATTCATTCCTGTATATATCATTCAGTATATAATAAGTTTTATCTTGCCAATAAGTCTTGAAACCAGTGTAGTCTTATGATGTTCAGGTTTGGGGTTATGGCGGTCGAAGCAATAGGAATATTACACAAATATTTCAAAATAAAGTACTGTGAGGTATTGTTGATGCTCCATGGTACATTAATTATGTCAATCTGCATAAGGATCTGAAGGTAGAAATGTTCGATAACGTTATCAAGGACCCTACTCAAAGACATGAACATGAATGTTGAGGTTCTCTAGCTCCGAGATACTTAGCTTACTCAGAAGATTAAACAGAGTAAAATCATTTGATCAAGTTCAGTGAAGTGATAAGCAAATCTCAGTATATATAAAAGAGAGAGACTTATTAAAAACAGTGCCCAAAGTGTCTGTCGTAGAATAAGTATCTTGTAATTTGAAATTCGTAGCAAATTGGAATAAAAACAAATAGGTTATTAGTGTTAATTTTCAACATGTGTTATCACTACATAGTATAAAACAAAGTCGCCTTTTGTGTCCCTATATCCCTATGTGCGCTTAAATCTTTAAAACTACGCAAGGGATTTTGATGCGGTTTTTTTCAATAGATAGAGTGATTCAAGAGGAAGGTTTGTATGTATAATACATTCATAATATACTAAGGCAACATTGCTAATTTTAGAGGTTTCTAACGTGATGTCGTAAATTAACCTATTTTTTTAGGCTTATTTAGCAATTAGCAAAAACGCTGCCCAACCCTACGAGTTAGATCAAATTAATGTACTACAGTATTGTACACCATAAAAAGGTCTACAAAAAAGTCTGCGATGGTATATGTTTATCTTTTAGGGATAACCCACATTAACAATTTTTATTGTTTGCTTTTTACGTGAGAAAATGGCCTATTTACGAAGCTATTTTAAGCAATACGGCATTAATCCTTATCGAATTAAGTACCTTAAATACAGTGTGCAATTAATATAGATCAATATGGTTCCTTACAGCATGTAAATTAAACAAATATTTTCGGAGATATTACAAATTTAAAATTTGCGTTTAAAAATGTGTAATGTAATAAAAATTGTATGAATTTAGATATTCCAAAGATAGCAGGAAATCTTCATAGTAAGTATAGGGGAAGAGGAATTGTTTTACTCCAAATTTAATGCGTGCAGGCCAAGGGCAGTAATGAATGAACCAAAAATACTGGATCGATTTTAATCATGTTTTCATTGAGTGACATAGGCATATATATTTTATGCCCGTGCAAAGTCGGAGCGGGCCGCTATGTTTTTATATACAACGTTCATATTTTTTCTGTAGCGTATTTAATTTAGTATCAGCATTGCACCCGTGCGAAGCCGGGGCGGGTCGCTAGTAAGTAATAAAACATATATGTAAGCACGTAATATATCGATAAGTAGTGCCACTCTTGTCATAAATAAGCAAGATTAGCTTAACAACGCTTTCTAACAAAGCCGGGATTTAAATGTCGGTTTTTCCTTTCGCCAATAAACCGCCAGAAAAGAAATTCATCCGTCGACAATAAGATCTTCACAGATCGTCTTCATAAAATGCGAAGATGTCGTAGAGGCTGCGGTGGCGGCGGGGAACGTTCGACAGCCACATTAAAATGACAAAAAACTCCTGTCTGAAGCCCGAAGCGCGACCGTCTTCTCTCTCTCTGTCTCCCCGCGCGGCGCTCTTAAATATTAAAATACCACGGCCGAGGCCCGTGTATATTTATGTTAAAATTTCAATGTAGATTTCGAATATTGCCGCTCGAAAAAATCGACAACAATACGGTAAAGCTAAATACCCGGTTCATATTTAATATAAGCTCTTTATTGTATGCAAATGCGCTGAATATATTATTGGGGCCGCTCATGTAACGAATTTTATATATCGGGGATTAACATGGCGAGCATCGTCGGCAAAAGGAGGCGGACGGAGGGGCGGCACCGCGATCTCCTCCTCACGCCGCCGCCGGCCCGGGGACCGTGGAGGTATCGGGAGGCTTTTTTCCCCGACTTTCATTTTTTGGTAAAGGTGCTTTAACTTTTACTAAAATGTTACAGAAATATAAGAAGCTCTTCGTTACCTTTAGTGATTCAATCGTCTACTCATTGGGCAATTAGTATTTTTTAAGGTATTTATTATTATATTTGATTTATATATATGACATATAGAAGATAGATATTCTAAATATTACTCTAATGTGTATATATAGTCAATACAAAACAGTAGTGAGACATGTGTCAGTATGTGTCTCTCTAAAGTTGTTAATTCGTTCTTCAGCCAGACAATATTATCCTTCTCCTTTTATTGTATTTAAAAAGAGATAGAATTTTGTTAGAGAAGCTCGATCATGTAACCGAAAGAGCATGCAAAAGTTTTCCGTTTGTCAAACGTCTCTTCAACGTTAAAATAATAAATTGCAAATAGCCCGGGTTTTTATTGAAATATTTTTTGCGCGTTTCAGCTGCACTGAATATTAGTACGAACACGGTCACTAAAATATCTCAACAAATAAAAAACAATATAACCTTAAATTCACCAAAAAGAAAACGTGTTTATGCGAAACAGGTGACAAATCAAGATCAGCTTATATACGAAATGTAAAATAGAGTCATCCTCTAAGTCCAAGGGTGACTACCATGGAGAAATGAGCCATAGCTTGTTTTGCAGTAGTTTGAAAATCAGCTTTTAAAGAACTTTTTTAGAAATAAGCCTGAGAAAGGATATATAGTAGATCAGATTACTGAACGTTAAGTTCAGTCACAAAGTATTATGTTTTCCTCCCTGTCACTGCATATTTCATCCAATTGAGTTGATATGGAGTATTGCAATAAGCATTCAGGTCGAGAAGGATATTCAAACCAGTCCTGTCTGGATTTATGGATAGAGGCATTGTCGAAAATAATACATTCGGTTTCTCAGAGCTCGATCAAACACATTGAAGAAAAAATTGACAAATGGTAGAATCTTGAGCAAGTTTTTGATATATTGGAAATAAACAGCTTAGTTATTAAATTGATTAGTGTTTCTGAAAGTGATAGTGATTGAATAAAACTTATTGAATTTTTATTTATTATAAAAGTGATGCAAAAGGAAACCACTAAAGGTCAGTATACAATTAATATACTTTAATTGTAGGGAATTGTATTATAGAGTATGAAAGCTTTATGAGCATGTGTGTTATTGTTTATAATAAACTTGAACGTTTGGTTAACATGTATGAGTAGAGAAATAACACTAACTGCTTTGCAGATATGGCAAATGCATTAAGGAGAATGCAGTGACTAAATGTAGTTTTGTCAAGAAAGATGTATACAGGTAGTAACAGGACAAACTATAGAGAAATATAGTAATATCATATAGACTTTACAAAGATACATTGCATCCAAAGAAACAAGATCTAAGCGTAAAACATAAATATGCTCTCTAATGAAAGTAAAATACATTACTCAGATATACAGTTGTTAATTAGATGGATTAGGCCTTCGGGGGATACCACTACATAAAAAACGCGCCTGGAACCCTACCTATACTAGTATGAAAGAAAGTTCAATGTATATATGATAAAACAACTCTAACCTATAAATTATTGTGGCTGTATAATTACTTGTAGTTTTTTTTTAAGTTTTTTGCTTTTTCGTTTATTCGGTTTTTTTACTTGATAATATATGCATTAGATGTACTATAATGTTAAAATAAATTATAATACATAACATTTTTGGTACATTGTTTTATTTATTTTAAAATTTGAATTCGCAGAGTTGCTGCGGTAATATTGTAACGTTTTGACAGATTTCTCGTGTCACTACGGTTTTGAATAGACTATATGTCCATCAATCAGATCGAATGTTAATAGACGTTTTAATTTACACACTTCATTGTTATCACTCATATTTAGCCAAGTGGTAAGTTCAGTGGGGTACATTGACCCCCTCTGTAAGTATATAACACCAAGCGTTTGATTTAGACTTCCAGAGGTATATCACACCGTGTCATTTCATTAAAAAGGAACATATAAATAAGAGGAGAACATAATTAGAATCTCGAATTATCCGTACATAACAGATTGGCTGAAAAGTCCCGGCTATCACACTTTTTTTCAGTTTTTCACTTAATACCAACCTTCAAGAGAAAGCTGTTAAAATTTCATGTTATTCTACTCATAAGTTTGTGAATTATTGCGCTAAGAGTGACACTACTTTTGTTATTCCCAAAACAATGGATCAAAAACAATTTCGTACTTTAATAATCTAAAAGTGAAGTTGCATGAGTTAACAAACATCGTAAAGATATCAAGAGAACGTGTTGGTTTTATATTACATGAGCATTTGACAATGAGAAAGCCCTGTTGAAAGTGGGTGCCGCGTTTGCTCACTGTTGGCCAAAAACAAGAAGGTGTTGATGATTCTGGAGAGTGTTTGGCCAAGTTTAAACGTAACAAACCGGAATTGTTGTGTCGATATGTGATAATGGATGAAACATGGATCCATCAGTTCACTGCGGAATCAAAACGATCGTCATCTGAATGGACAGCAATTGGTGACAGACCTATTTTAAGGCAAAAGATAAATCGTTCTACATGTGGTCATGTTAATGAATAAAGCCAATTTTGAACAAAAAACGCATTTTTTTTGTCGCACGCCCTTGCTTTTGTTTTCAGTCCATGTTTTAATATGTAGGTACTATTGAAGTAAATACGAAACCCTATATGGACCTACGGAGCTCAGTTATGGCCATGTCCTCCAAGATTACTAAAAGTATTTCAGTCAGTCCTAATAAGTATTGTGGATGCACCGAGATACTACAGGAATAATTACTTACACCGAGTCCTTCGGATTTCATCTGGCATAGAGGAAATTAAGATATTCGCAACAAGACAAGAGGAAGGACGCCATTGCCACATTAAAACTGAAGTACTGTAATTTTTGGTAAACACTGACCTCGAGCACTGACTCAAGAGCACTAGTGGTAAAAACACTGAAAAGTGTTTCTATTTTTTTTTTATTAGAGACTAAATAAAGGTCAATCAGTCTTCCTAGATAAGTAACTAGTTTTAAATTGCTGTAAAGAACACATTGTAAGTTAGTCGGCAATGGCTGCTAATAATATCTCATTAAGTTTTAAAACATTTTTAGAAACGTAGTTCATGGAATCGACTAACAGGTCAAAATTCCACGGCCTACCATAGTAAAATACATTTTTTTTTTGGCAAAATTAGTTTATTTTATTCAACATAATTCCCTTCAAGGGTGATACACTGATTATAGCTACCCTCCAACTTTTCGATACCAATTTTGTAGTACGATTTGTCCTTTTCCAGTTTCGGCGATCACCCCTTCATTCGACATTTCTTTCCAGCGAGCATTCCTTTGAGATCTGAGAACAGGAACTAATCGCTGGGGCCAGATCTGGATAACACGGTGGATGAAGATGCAATTAGAAGCCCAATTCATAAATTTTTACCATCGTTTTCACCGACTTGTGACACGGTGCATTGCCTTGGTGAAGCTGCACTTAATTTTTCTTCAAATGCGGCCGTTTTACGGCGATTTCGTCCTTCAAAGATTCCAATATCGTTATGTAGTAGTCGCTGTTGATGGTCCTTCCTTTTCCAAGTTAGTCAATGGAAATTATTCCATACGCATCCCAAAATACAGACGCCATAACCTTGCTAGCCGACTGTTGCGTTTTCCCACGCTTTGGAGCGGGTTCATCGTGTGCAGTCCACTCGGATGACTGTCGATTGGACTTCGGAGTGATTTGATGGAGCCATGTTTCATTCATTGACACATATCGATGTAAAATCTGGGGTTCATTACGCTTGATCATCTTCAAACAGTGCTTCGAATCATCAACTCGTCGTTGTTTTTGGTCAAAATCATTTGACGTGCGTCACTTACTTTGCACAGAGCTTTCTCATACCCGAATATTCGTGAATGATATGATGTACACGTTCAGTTGATATCTTTAGAGTGTCTGCTATTTCATTCAATTTTAATTTACGACCATTCAAAATCATTTTGTGGATTTTTTTAAATGTTTTCGTCGGTAACAACTTCTTTTGGGTGTCCACTGTGTTCGCCGTCTTCGGTGCTCATTTCACCACGTCTAAACTTAGCATACTCATCCTTGATGGATGATTTTCCTGGGGAAGTGTCCACAAACTCGGTATAAAGTCAAGTTTTTGTTTCAATTGTATTTTTTACCTTCAAAAAGCAATATTTTTTCAACACGCAAAATTCCTTTTTATCCATTTTTTCACAATAACAAAAGTTAGTGGGGTAGTAGTGGGCGGGAAATCGAGGGTATCCCTCAAATTTCAAAGGACCGTATAAAGTTATTATATATTTTTTATCTAAAATGATCAGATATTTGTGAATAATGTTATAGCTGAGCTGATATGATGGAAAATCGGAAGTCGTTCAGTGCAAAAGCCATTCAATTTGCTTTGCGTATATGGCATCCGCTGATCGGGCAGCCGTTATGGGGCATGAGGACCCGGCGATTCAATTGATTCACGAACTAGAGTTAACACACGACTGGATACTGTCGTATGGGGGCAAAAGTTATGACTGCAGCGACGGATGAGGTTGTTTCAGCCAGGAAAAGGGCGAAGGTTAGCGGTGACGCGGTGCTAAGCTCCCAGCATGTCGACCAGCTCGCGAACAAGCGCATTTTCAAAAGAACCTAAGCTGAGTTGTTGATTGTGGAATGATTGAGATGTGAAGTGCTTGATTTCTGGAGTATTAGTTTCCCTACGAATTTGATTATTTGTGACAAACCATGGAGCGTTTAAGTATCTTGTAAAACAAACATTTGATGGAGATGGGAAGTCTACTAGAAGGGCAGATTAGAGAAGATTTGGGGTTTCAGGAGGTTGATTTGCAACCTCCAGAATTTGAAAATGTTTCATTCGTGTTAAAAATATTAGTTATTCTTATTCCCTTATTTATTTTTTGAGGACTGTTCAATTTTTTTGTTATAAATACTTTTTAGTTGAATCAATTTATACGTTACACAGAAAGCGTTCTCACCTGGTAAACGAACGCAAATATTCAACAATTCCTTCTCTTTAACGGCATAGGACGTCAACTCGTTACAGTCGATCGAAGGAGGGTGACATATGCAAATGCGCGAAGCGATTAAACCAAAAACCGTGCAAAAATTATGCAAATCGCCTGGGGATCGGGTGAAAGTGAGAGCGTGTGATGAAACGTATCGCTAACAAGGTCCTTATTGATATTTAAATCAAGTATTGTGGCTCCGGTTCTTTCTCTCGACCTTTTCGGCCAACGGTGCCCTGCATTGGAGCGAAAAGAAAGGAAACGGCCTATCGATAATTGTGATTTATTGGTCGTTATAGCGTAAAAATGCGCAATCAAAGGGTTTAGAAACACTGATATTGATTTAATGCAGTCGGATGGGTTTTTTCAAGCTGCTCGTTTGATGGGTATTTAAATGTTCGGCTTGATGTTTATATAAGGGGCACGTCCACGAACACGGACGCTGATTGAGCTGAGTTTGGTTCCACCCGATCGTTTTTTTATAAGTCTTAGGTTTGGCTATGGTTGATCGTAGCAAAAGCGACTATTTATTAGTGTTGGGAACTATTGACTGAAATCGACTATCGACTACTATTTAGTAATTGACTACTTTTTACTATCGACTGTTTGCGACTGAAACTATTTTTGGTTCGACTGATTTTACTACTTTTTACTAGTCCACTGTGTTCGGTCGTTATTTTCGGTCCGACTGATTTTGTTTCTAATTACTATCGAATGTTTCAGTCGTGTATTTTTAGTTACTATTTTTGATTCTACTAGTTTCATTCGACTGAATTTTAACGTTCTGGCTCTGTCGTCCTAGCCGCGACCTTCATAAAAATATACCCAATTTATACTTACATAGATTTACATGTAATATATATAGTTTTATGATTTTTTTTGGTAGTTTGCTTGTAAATAATAATATATTGTATATCAATAGAGCAGCATTTTGGACCGATATTTTTCAAGATTGTTAATGTAATAGGGTAAAAACATTAAAATTGTGAATGATAAATAGTAAAATACTTTTGACTGGTTTTATGCCCATAGTAGGTAATTTTACGATTACTCTCTATTTTTGTTAAAAAATATTTCCGTTCAATAATAAATAAAGCATTTACATTATTTAAAAAAGCTCTAGTAATTATTGTGCAATCATTTTTAGTTAGTTTTTTTCTATCATTAGGTATATGTTTAATTTTTATTTAGTATTTATGGTTAATGTACTTCCTTAGTTTCTAGGTTTTGTTTAAGTTCTATTGTATCTATATTTATTATTGTATATTATTTAAAAATAGCAACTAACATATTAAAATACGATAAAACATTTGCAGGGCATTATTCCGTTTAAAAAGAAATTATTTAGATAGAATTTAGATAGAAAAATTCTCTTCCATTTTACATATCCACAGAACATTCAAATATAAAAGTAATTCTACATTACTCTAATAGAGAAATAGATGTTTAACTTTATAGGATACATTACTTCACAAATATCTCCGGATTTGGAGCATGCGCACTCTCTGGCCTAGAGTAAACCATAGAAAAGAATAAACTATATTGTCTTCCTTTTCTAATGGCGGTACATTCTTCCCGAGTCGAATATTTAGATTTTGGTTTAACATACATTGGTTTTAACTTATGAAAGAACAAGGTTAAGTGCAGAATATAAGATTACATTTATTTATTTTTTATTTACATTTAAAAGTTTTAAAATCCAAACAGCATCAATTTTATTTATAGTGCGAATATTAATGCTGCCAAATTTATAACACATCATTTTCAACGACATCGAATAGGTATCAACATATGTCAAAGTTTAATGATAACGAGAAAGGAGAAGAAAATGAATCTTTTTTAATTGATCTTAATTAATTGAAATTTTAGTAATGATTTCAATTTTATTTTATAGGTAAGATGTATTTAGAATTTGTTGACAGTGAAAGTCGAAGAATGTGAAATTCGGATAATCAGAGAAAAAATTAGACAGCATTTAGCTAAGATGTAAGAATAGTGTACGGTGGTACTATGGTATAATTAAAGTTGCTAATAAGTAGATCTTAATCAAGTAAACAAAATATAAAACTATCAACGACACCTTTATGTTCTAATGACAAAGAGAATACAATTCATTTTTATATAAGAGTATAGGTATATAAAATATAGTTTTGTAACAATAATGATGTATTGACTAAAATTTTTTTCAGGTTAAAAGTACGACAAAGCATTCATTTTTGACTACTCTATGTACAATATATCAATCCAAAGCTCGAGGTAGTCTTTTCATTAATGGGGTTTGTGCATCAAGAATAGTAGCGTCCATAGTTGATCGTATTTGGAGATTTTTAGGAGAATTTCACTGCTTTCATATATAGTGGTGGCTTTTTCATTTTATTTTAACTATATTGGCTGGGTTTGATCTAAACGATTTTGGCTTTTTTGATGATAATGTTTATTTATATGGCTCTCGGAGTTCTTGTTAATTGTTCAAATATGTAAATTAATTTAGATATAGTGTTTTTATAAAAATAGAAAGGCATATAGAAATTATTTTTATTATTTCATTTTATTCAATAATTTTTTTAATAAAATGTGTTGTTTCAAAAAAATTATATAAGAGCAAAAGAAGAATTTGAAGGTACTGCAAGAGTTATTGGGCGAAGGCCCGACCGAAATTTAAAAAAAATTAACAGAAACGTTAAATGTGTAAATCCAAAATATGGGAAGATCCGTGGACCACATGAACTGTCTGACGGGCAAATGAAAAACCGAAAAATCCCCTGTGAAATACTGCTTCAGAGGTATGATTTTAAGTCATTTCTGTATCGAATAGAGATGGGTGATGAAAAGTGGATTTATTATGAAAACTCTAAGCGCAATAAACTATTGTTATCACCTAGCGAAGCCATTCAGTTTACATTGTAAACACTAACCATATAATGTGAGTACTCGTAGAAATATTGTAGGCAACTGGTTCTATGGTGTAATGGTTACATCATTGAACTCACTTTCCCTATAGGACAGGACCTTTTTTGTTCTAGTTTGATTGGAACATTTTTCAAATCACCTAGACTAGACAGCGGACCCAGGCCTGAAACGTTCCTTATTTTCAATCATTGTTTCTTTATTCCCATTTTTCCTTATACTTTTGTACTTTTACTTGGGATATCCATTGTACTACTGAATAAAATAACTGCTTAATTTATATAGTTAATATCTAATACTAAAAAGAGTATAATAAAATATTTTAAGAAAAAAAAATTGAACCTACTGAACTAATTACAAACTGATTAGGTGCCGAGCCTAAAAAATACAAAACTAATAATATAGTTATAAGTTATAGTTAAAATAACATTGTAAATAGATAAATAGGTTTAGGTAGATATTAAGTTAAATTCTGTGTATATAGTAAAATATAAAATATGTATATGTAGTAGATAGGTTAAATAAGTGTTTTGTTTATTTTTATTTAGTTATTACAACGATTATTATGACCATATTTTATTTTAAGTCGTTTTTTTTTGTGTTAAAAATCTAAGTTTGGTTATTTTTTACTTTTTAGTGAGTTCCTTATTTATTTTTTGAAGTCGGTTCAATTTTTCTGTTAAAAACATTTTATTTCTTTAGCGTAATGTGGCCAAATACAGCGTGCATATGGCTCTAGGATATGCATAGGAAATTCGGACGATCAGAAAACATGGCGGATGCTCTCCCCATAGATCGAAGGTCCCTGAACAAACACGCTGACAGCCGGTCGGGCCTAATAAATCTATATTCAAATGACGGTATCAAATACAGCGAGATTAATTTTAATCATTAAAAAGTATGATTCAAAACCAACCCCGTTCGCAAAGACGGCACGACGCGTATCGGACAATAGGAAACAGATCTCAGTCGGTACAGGGTCGGAATAAGGGGACCGGTTGAAAATTATCCGGTCTCGCTAAAGATAAACTTTATTTTGACCAAATATAGGTTTGTTGATATCAATTTACAGTTAAAATAGTTTTATTTTTTGGATTTTAAATTACATTTTGAAGTAACAGGCTCAGTTAGATACACGGAGTTATAAACATTCTTAACGACCATAATGAAACTTTGTTAACAATATGATTTTTTGTTCGAATTACAATTTTGGCCGAAGTCATCAAGATCTTTTTATGGTTTCATCTCACTCTATCTGAATTACCATTAGAAGTCCCGCCGATTATTTTATACATAATAGTTCACATGGATCCCTAAATTAAATAATAATTTCAGTATTAACAGGTCAATAGGAAAGTCCCCGGCCTACCATAGTAAAACACATTTTTTGACAAAACTAGTTTTTTTTGTTCAACATAATTCCCTTCAAGGGTGATACACTGATTACAGCGACCCTCCAACTGTTCGATGCCATTTTTGTAGTACGATTTGTTCTTTGCTTCAAAATAGGCCTCAGTTTCATCGATCACCTCTTCATTCGACCAAAATTTCTTCCCAGCGAGCATACTTTTGAGATCTGCAGAACATAGTGTATGAGGAAGCAATTCGAAGCCAAATTCATGGATTTTTGACATCGTTTCTACTGACTTGTGATACGGTACATTGTCTTGGTGAAGCACCACATTCTTTTTCTTCAAATGCGGCCGTTTTTCTGCGATTTCGTCCTTCAAAT
Source organism: Rhynchophorus ferrugineus (assembly GCF_030347505.1). NCBI lineage: Eukaryota > Metazoa > Arthropoda > Insecta > Coleoptera > Curculionidae > Rhynchophorus > Rhynchophorus ferrugineus. The sequence goes on along the minus strand of NW_027472582.1, from coordinate 7,158,411 downwards.
GGTCCAATAACGCCATGTAATAGTCACTGTTGATGGTCCTTTCTTTTTCAAGATAGCCAATAAAAATTATTCCATGTGCATCACAAAATACAGACGCCATAATCTTGCCAGCCGACTGTTGAGTTTTCCCACGCTTTGGAGCGGGTTCATCGTGTGCAGTCCACTCGGATAACTGTCGATTGGACTTCAGAGTGAAATAATTTAACCATGTTTCATCCATTGTCTCATATCGACGCAAAAACTCGCGTTTGTTACACTTGATCATCTTCAAATACTGCTCCGAATCATCAAAAGGGAGCTCGCGCGGCACCCACTTTGCACAGAGCTTCTTCATACCCGTTCAGTACCCGTGAATGTACACGTTCAGTTGAAATCTTTAGAGTGTCTGCCATTTCATTCAATTTCAATTTACGGTCATTCAAAATCATTTTGTGAATGTTTTAGTGCTTTTTTTCGGTAACAACCTCTTTTGGGTGTCCACTGCGTTCACCGTCTTCGGTGCTCATTTCACCACGTCTAAACTTAGTATAATAATACTTGATGGTTGATTTTCCTGAGGCAGTGTCCGTAAACTCGGCATCAAGCCAAGGTTTTCCTTCAACTGTATTTTTCCCTTCAAGAAACAATATTTTGTCAACACGCGAAATTCTTATTATCCATTTTTTTCGCGATAACAAAAGTTGCTTCACTCAAAATGCTATAATTCACAAACTAATGACCCGACAGCTGTCAAATTTATACACGCATCTTTTGAGCGTTAGGGTTAACTAGAAAACATATGGATTTAATTCTAGTAGTGCCATCTCTCCGTCAGGCCGGAGACTTTTCAATTGAACTGTTATATTGTTTGATTCCGTTTTAACATACACCCGTCTTTTTTGAAAAAACACAACATGAATGATGCCCTCAGAAATATGTTTCTCCATTATTATGTTAGTAAAATTATTTGCTATAACTTAGGGATACCGAAAAAATATCGATTTTATAAAAAATATCGAAAAAATAGCGATGGGAAAGATTCTTAGTAGCCAGTACACGAATTGTCTAAAAATGCGATTTTGAACCCTTTCAACATGTACAAATGTATTTTGCAAAAAAGATCAGCAATATATAGTAACATACGTTGTATGAGTTGTAGCTTTTTTCTCAATAAATATTTTTAGGAGTAAAAAAAAATAATTAAATTAATCGTGTCAAAGTACAATATATTATGTTTCTTACATAACAACATCTTAATTAGTTGGTTACTTATATTATATTTATGCTAAGACACAAGAATATTATTATTCAGCATGATAGCGCTCGACCACTGTTTTAAAACCAGTGAAAATATACTTGGAGACAATAAACATTTCTACAGATCTTGCTCCTTCTTGCTAATACTTGACATATCAGTCGTAACCTATCTGAGCAGCGTTTTTTATAAGTATTTCTATATTTCTTAGCAAGATACCAAAACTTTACACCGTAATTTGTCTGAAAGATGAGAAAAAGTAAAAAAAATCCTAACTAATTTATAGGCCACCACACGCGAAATTCTTTTTTATCCATTTTTTTCGCAATAACAAAAGTTGCTTCACTCAAAATGCTATAATTCACAAACTAATGACCCGACAGCTGTCAAATTTATACACGCATCTCTTAAGGGTTAGGGCTAACTAGAAAACATATATTTTAATTCTAGTAGCGCCATATCTCTGTCAGGCCGGGAATTTTTTAATTGAACTGTTACATTGCTTGATTCCGTTTTAACATGCACCCGTCTTTTTTGAAAAAACCCAACATGAATAATGCCCTCAGAAATATGTTTCTCCATTATTATGTCAGTAAAATTATTTGCTATAACTTAGAGATACCGAAAAAATTCGATTTTATAAAAAATATCGAAAAAATAGCGATGGGAAAGATTCTTAGTAGCCAGTACACGAATTGTCTAAAAATGCGATTTTGAGCCCTTTCAACATGTACAAATGTATTTTGCAAAGAAGATCAGCAATATATAGTAACATACGTTGTATGAGTTGTAGCTTTTTTCTCAATAAATATTTTTAGGAGTAAAAAAAAATAATTAAATTAATCATGTCAAAGTACAATATATTATGTTTCTTACATAACAACATCTTAATTAGTTGGTTACTTATATTATATTTATGCTAAGACACAACAATATTATTATTCAGCATGATAGCGCTCGACCGCTGTTTTAAAACCAGTGAAAATATACTTGGAGGCAATAAATATTTCTACAGATCTTGCTCCTTCTTGCTAATACTTGACATATCAGTCGTAACCTATCTGAGTAGCGTTTTTTTTATAAGTATTTCTATATTTCTTATCAAGACACCAAAACTTTACTCCGTAATTTGCCTGAAAGATGGGAAAAAGTAAAAATATCTTAACTAATTTATAGGCCTGACAGAAGAAACAAACAAGAGAAGAATGGCGGACATTGGTAAGAAAGAACTATCTATATGACACAAACTATAATTTGTTTAAACCGAAAACTAAATTACGTTTAAATATAAGTAGAAAATAGTGTGACAAAGCAAATATTGACGTCATACGGTCCTGGATTACAAAATAAATCAAAATCCTAATATGCAAATGAACATGGTCATATGGAAAAGGGTAAAATCGAGAATATACAATTTCAACCCCTCGTTTAAGAACTACATAAATCAAAACTACCAACAATGGCCGGCCGGTTTTTCATCTTTTTTCCAATTTGACGGCTGCTTAAAAATTTGCATACGCAATTCGAGGTTACGACATAATAACATAGCTACTAAAGGCATATGCATAGTCCATCCAAATTTTTTTTTGTATATAACAGATCAATTGAAAAGTCTCCGGCCTATCATAGTAAAACACATTTTTTTTGCAAAATTAGTTTTTTATTCAACATAATTCTCTTCAAGGGTTATACACTGTGGTGACCGCCACGACCCTTTAGGCCACCACTAATTCACCATCAACAACTACAAAGGTTGGCAACGCCGGTGGATTGGTACCATGCAGTTCCAGGGTATAAAAGACCATCACGCTGACGTCTCGCTCTCTTTTCTTTTCTCCATCCCCTTCTAATAGTACCATTTCCACAGCGCTACCGTACTTCCTCTACCTAACCTAATATCCTATCAATTCTCCCGTCGACCACATGTATAAATCATAAGTTAAAATATACAAGTCTGATTCAACCAGTGTTTTTAGTTCCCGTGCAAATTCCTTTCAAAAATAGTAGTGAGTGTTCTCATAAATAATCGCAGCGGCAGCCACACATTTCGACCGATTGACCGACCCGACGAACATTCTTACAACACTGATTATACCGACCCTCCAACTGTTGGATACCATTTTTGTAGCACGATTTGCCCTTTGCTTCTAAACAGCCATCACTTTCGGCGATCACCTCTTCATTCGACGAAATTTTTTTTCCCAGCGCCCATTCTTTTGAGATCTGAAAACAGAAAATAGTCACTGGTGGACAGATTTGGAGAATACGGTGGATGAGGAAGTAATTCGAAGCCTAATTCATGTTTTTTTTTTGGCATCTTTGTCACTGACTTGTGACACGGTGTACTGTCTTGGTGAAGCAGCACTTTCTTTTTCTTCATATGCGGCCGTTTTCCGGCGATTTCGCCCTTCAAACGGTCCAATAACGCTATGTAATAGTCGCTGTTGATGGTCCTTCCTTTTTCAAGGTAGTCAATGAAAATTATTCCATGCGCACCCCAAAATACAGACGTCATAACCTTGCCAGCCGACTGTTGCGTTTTCCCACGCTTTGGAGCGGGTTCATCGTATGCAGTCCAGTCGAATAGCTGTCGATTGGACTTCGGAGTGAAATGATGGAGCCATGTTTCATCCATTGTGACATATCGACGCAAAAACTCGGGTTATTAGGCTTGGTCATCTTCAAACACTGCTCCTAATCGTCAACTCGTCGTTGTTTTTGGTCAAAAGTGAGCTTGCGCGGCACCCACTTTGCTCAGAGCTTTCTCGTACCCAAATATTCGTGAATAATATGATGTAGAGTTGACATCTTTAAAGTATCTGCTATTTCATGCGATTTCAATTTACGGCCATTCAAAATCATTTTGTGTTTTTCTTAGTGTTTTCGTCGGTAACAGCAACTTTTCTCCGAAAATCGGCCGCATTTGAAGGAAAAGAAAATGTTTCGTCACCAAGACAATGCACCGTGTCACAAGTCAGTGAAAGCGATGGAAAAAATCCATGAATTGGGCTTCGAATTGCTTCCTCATCTACCGTATTCTCCAGATCTGTCCACCAGCGACTACTTCCTGTTCTTACATCACAAAAGAATGCTCGCTGGGAAGATATTATCGTCGAATGAAGAGGTGATTGAACTGATGCCTATTTTGAAATAAAGGACAAATCGAACTATAAAAATGGTATCGAAAAGTTGAAGGTCGTATCACCCTTGATGGGGATTATATTAAATAAAAAAGTAATGTTGCCAAAAAAATGTGTTTTACCATGGTAGGCCGGGGACTTTTCAATTGACCTGTTATATTAAAAGCTTTAATAATTTATAAAGCGGGTATATAATTGATCATTAAAACTAAACGTACCACTGGATCTTTATTCCAAGCACTTTTAATAACATACGGTTTTGCTGCTGTGTTATGTCCCAATTATCCATTTATTTTCAATTTCAAAAATAGTGATTTTAACGCCATTGACAACAAAGAATGTTTATTAAAATACTTTGTAGCAATTCTTTTCAATAAATATCCATTTAAAGTGATAAAACATCAAAATTCATGCAAGAATCTAAGATTAAAGTTGTTTTAACATAGAAGAATTAATTTTTTTAGTGTTAAAACCTGCAAAATAGAAAAACAAATTATTCATTGATAAAGTAAGCGGAAGATATTAAATAAAAATTCTAATAATAGCTTGGTAGCACAGTGGTAAAGGCGATGGGACGGTCTTCCTACTGTTGCCATAGCCGCGGGTTCGAATCCTGCTGGGGCATGGTCGTAAATTTATGTTTGTAATTGTTTAATATTTGTGAATGTTCTAGGCAAGATGTAAAATCCGACAAGGTAAATGATCCCAGTCACGCCAGTAACCAGGCTGGGTAAGACCGGATGTCTTCTGGGATGATTTCTAAAATTGGTCACTCGGCAGTCGGTAGGCTTAATGCTGAGGACCACGGTTCGGAGCCCACGTTAAACTTTAGGCCCAGTCCAGATAAACCCATAGTTGTTAAAAGGAGACTTTTAACTCGGAGGTAAACTCGGCATCAATCCAAGTTTTTGCTTCAACTGTATTTTTCCCTTCAAGAAACAATATTTTGTCAACACGCGAAATTCTTTTTTATCCATTTTTTTTCGCGACAAAAAAGTTGCTTCACTCAAAATGCTATAATTCACAAACTAATGACCCGACAGCTGTCAAATTTATACACGCATCTTTTGAGTGTTAGGGCTAACTAGAAAACATATGGATTTAATTCTAGTAGTGCCATCTCTCCGTCAGGCCGGGGCCTTTTCAATTGAACTGTTACATTGTCTGATTCCGTTTCAACATGCACCCGTCTTTTTTGAAAAAACATAACATGAATGATGCCCATCATGAAAAAAATTCTAATAAATCTACTGTATTTTATTATATAAATATTTCGGATATTTAATAAAAGAATCACGCGAGTAATTAATTTTTCCTGTTTATTATTCATCAAATAAATTTAAACTCAACAATAAATAATAAGAAATATTCATTATACTGGAGGCCATTTATTAGTCATCAATATATGACTAAATTTGCATTACAATGTTTTTCTATTATTTATGTTGTTTGGTTATTTATGTATGTTTATATAATTGTCTTAATAAATAATTTTAGTAATATTGTAAGGAAAGCTGTTCGCTGCTGTTATAGGATATTATGTATTATTTATATTAGGCCTATAAATTAGTAAGTATTGTCCATCGATAGGCGCTATTTTTTCTTATCTTTCAGGCAAACTACGGATTCCATCTCAATGGAACGATGTGTCTCTTGAGGCTATCTACGAATCGACACATTTTTGCTCAGACAGCTTACGGCTCATATGTCAGAACAAGTATGTTTTCACCGGTTTTGCAACATCGTTGCATAGGCTGTAGAATCACATTATTGTATTTTTGGCCGTATTTTAACCGTTTTTCGAGCAGCACTCTGTTCATTCGTGATCTCACTAGGTTTTAGTAGATAGAACAACAAGCTGATACGACCAAATATAGAGCATTAGATTTGAGCCATGGATATTTGGCTTTACCGTTGATGTTAGTGCATGGTTAAACCACCTGGTCGGTCCCCATTATATTATTTGCTTTGACTTATCGTAATGGATCGAAATCGAAAATATATCAAATAGGTACCAAATAATTTCTTGAGATATGAAAGAAATAAAAGAGATAAAAATTGAACAATAATCATTAATTACTCACAGAACGAGTAAAGAACAAAAGAAAATTGTCTAAAATGATGATGCAAGAACTAATTTCTTGTGATATAAAATTTAAAAAGTATTTTTTAAATTTTAGTCATCACAAGTAAATTTTTATTATTTATACACATATTAAAAGTTATTTCTATGAAAGAGATTTGTTGTTGACGAGTAAGTTATAGATACATTTTTTATAACATTTTTTTTAGATATGCTTAGTACAATTTTAATTATAAATTAATTTATTACTACTTTTCATTTGTACTTGGATTAATTCACAAGCAAGACGAGTGCGAGAAAATACATTAATATGTATTCCTCAATTATAAAATTATAATATCTTAACCTATTGTTTACAGTAAAGCTATACACTGTATATAAGTTAGTAAGGCTTGGCTTCAGTTTTCTGATATTCTGAGCGTTATCTGGTACTTGCATTGCTTCCACGTTAGTATGATTAAATATCAAAAATCCTGGACAATTTTTCAAACCCACTTGATATCCAAGTCATCGTTGGCAGCGTTGGATGACTAATTGATTTGAATTTTTAGTGCAACCCTATATTAGTACCCCATAGATCCAAATAGGCTTTATGATTGTCTAATAAATCAATCTCTTTGATTTTAGAGCAAGTTGAGAGTATCTTCCGACCAGCCAGTATAGTTGTTTTATTTTGGTTCTAACGTGTTTTGGATTTTGTCTGACATGATGTTTCCAATTTAGTCTATCGTCGAGATCAGATCAGGTGGTGTTAAGCGTTTTAGTCTACGCACTTCACTATCACGTCGCATATTTAGCTGATTGGCGAGTACATTAGGATGCAGTGACACTCTTTAGAAGTACTTCACACAAACACGTTGAATTACACTCGTTATAGGTTCTAGAGGAATATCGCGTTGTATCACTTTATTTGAAATATAATACGGAGCATCAAAAATGGCACGAAACACTTTATTTTGGAGCCGTTGAATGATGGATATATTAGATTTTCTAGCGGTAACCCATAGTTGGATTCCATATGCACAAATAGGCTTGAGTATAGACTCATACAGCAACACCTTGTTATCTAATGATAACTTGGATTTGCGCCCGATGAGCCAATACATTTGATATAATTTTAGTCCAAGTTGTTTCCGTTTAGAGAGTATGTGCTTCTTCCAGGTTAGGCGTCGATCTAAGTGCATACCAAGATATTTAACATGCTCTGCTTGGGGGAGTTGACGATGATTGAAATTCACTGGTGGACATGTTCTTCTACGCTGGGTAAATGTTACATGCGTTGATTTTGTTTCATTGGCTTTAATGCGCCATGTCTTCAACCATAACTGTAATTCGCTCCAGGTGGGATTGTAGGTTTATCGATGCTGTGACTGGATCTCCATGGGATGCTAAGATTGCTGTGGCGTCTGCGTATGTTGCCACAGTAGTTACTTCTGTGGTGGACAGATCGGCCGTATACAGAAGATACAGTACTGGACTCCGTAAACGTTGCGGAATATGTCAACATGACGATTGTTTCAATGATATCCGAGATCCACGTCTCGGGGTTGTGAGGTCTAGGGTTCGCCCCGCAAGTGTTCAACATCTGGTATATTTTATATTCTAACATGTAAAATTCAATATGCTTCATGGTCTCTGCTCCTTCGGACTTTATTTTTTATTTGAGGAAAAGTCAGACCTAAAACTTCTCTATGTTTATTTATTTTCTGTTAATTTGTAATTACTATATATCAAAAGGTAATTAAACCCGTTATCTTCTCCAGAGTTTTTTTCTCCCTATAAGTCAAAAACGAAGAGTCGGTCCGGGTTATTGTGTCGTAAATCGTCGGTAATATATAGGGTGTTTATAGTTTTTCTTCTCCAAACATTTTATCGTAAATTACGGCCGCGCTCTGATCGATATATAAAAATAAAAGAAGTCTTAGAAGGAAGAAAAAGCCCAACTCATAAAGCGGAAACTGGCACTTTCTCATAAAATCACCTGATTTTATCATTACTTATAAATTTATGTTTATGCGGCCATTCTCGGCCGTTGTAAACATTTGAAGCCATTAAACGCAAGATTAAATTGTTGTTTTAATTGCCCCATATAACCCACACACACCAGTGTCGCCCACGGGCTTATTTCCCGCGTTGCCATATCGTCGCCAGTTTCCCCAACATTCAAAATAACAGGCCCCTGAGTTATTTTCTTGTCAATGACTAATACGTCGGCCAACAATGATCATTAATTGTCCTGTTTGATTTGTTAAAGGTTATTAACTAATTTTAGCTGATTTTGGATCGTCTTTGTAAAGTTTTTTCGGTAGTCAGAATTACTAGATTTATCAATAAGTTTTTGCAAATGAAAAGGTAATTTCGGGCAAGTTAAACTAATAAAAATGATTTATTAGGTGCTTAAAAGCATTATTATTTATTTATTCAATCTTTAGAGGCGCTACTTATGGAATGCTTAAAATTGTATTTTCCAGATTTATAACTTTACTTGTTAGGTTTAGAAGAAATTTCTGTCGAAGTCCACAAAACACTTACAAAGTTATAGTTGTAGGAATGTTCGTCTGGTCGGTCGGTCGGAATGAATGTGTGGCTGTCGATGCAATTGTTTGTCCGAATACTCACTACGATTTTGTGGAAGGAATTTGCACGAGAACTGAAAACACTCAACAAGTGATGCTGCTCCATCTGATCCCAATTGTCGGTTTTAGTTTACTGTTTCGGCTGATTTTAGGCCCATAAATCCCAATTAGTTAAAAAGGTACTTTTTTAAATGAAAATTATTCCATGCGCACCCCAAAATACAGAAGCCATAAACTTGCCAGCCGACTGTTGCATTTTCCCACGCTTTGGAGCGGGTTCATCGTGTGCAGTCTACTCGAATGGCTGTCGATTGGACTTCGGAGTGAAGTGATGGAGCCATGTTTCATCCATTGTCACATATCGACGCAAAAACTCGGGTTATTAAGCTTGATAATCTTCAAACACTGTTCCGAATCGTCAACTCGTCGTTGTTTTTGGTCAAAAGTGAGCTTGCGTGGCACCCACTTTGCTCAGAACTTTCTCATACCCAAATATTCGTGAATGATATGATTGGCATGTACAGTTGTATCTTTAGAGTGTCTGCTATTTCATGCAATTTCAATTTACGATCGTTCAAAATCATTTTGTGTTTTTTTTTAGTGTTTTCGTCTGATCCCAATTGTCGGTTTTAGTTAATTGTTTTAGCTGATTTTAAGGCCCATAAATCCCAATTAGTTAAAAAGGTACTTTGAAATATGACAACAAAAATTCATGTATGTGTTATTCGGTGAGTTGACAATGTCTGAATTTGTAGCGAATAAATCGCATTCGCGAAAAATGTTACTTCAATAACCGTAAAAAGGCGACTGAAGGTCAGTGAAGTTTATGGCAACCGTGCTCCATGGATTTCAACATGCGAATACGACATTTTAAAAATGGTGATTTTGACCCGAAGACAAAGAGCATTCTGGACAAACAAAAATTTTGAAGACCAGGATTTGAAGGTCTTACTGGATAAAACCATCAATAGTGATCCCTATAAATAGCAAATAGCAGTGATCGCTAGATACTACTTTGAAAATAAAACATAGTACCGATTTTTTACAATAAAGCATGAAATTAAAACAAAAAATCCTTAAACTCATTAATATTAACTCTCTCTAACTTATTAACTCATTATATTAACACTCATTTATAGGGCTAATATTAAACAAATGGATAAACAAACGAAACAGGTTTTTTATCGAATCAACCGACGCCAGGACCTGCACCTACTAATTCAACGGAAATACACGTGCGTCGAGTTCGTGATTCATTTATTGCACATCCATGGCATTCTTTGCGTCAGTCGGCGCATCACACATCTATGAATAAAAAATGTAATTCTATCCATATAAAATTAAATTAGTGTATATTATATTAGTGCATATAGTATCACTATTTTTTATATTTCGGCAATAGGAAAAAAAAAACAAATAGTTAAGCTGCGAATATATTTTTATTGTTTTTCAAAGTACTCGCCACAATGATCGACACACTTTTGCATACGCTTAATCCACTTTTCAAAGTATTCATTCCATTCCGAATGAGGTGTCTTGAAAACATGATTTTTGAACGCTTCAATAGGTCCTTCAGGCGATGAAAATCGTTGACCACGTAGTTTATTCTTCACGGATAGAAACAAGAAGTCAATGGGTGCCAAATCAGGTCCGTATGGTGGATGACCCTTCAATTCGAAGTTTTGAGTGCTCAAATAGTATCTTGTTTGAGCGAAGTGTGAGAGCTCGCATTGTCAGGATGAAGAACAATCCGGCGTCACTTGTTTGTTTCCCGAATATTTCACCGAAGACTTCTAGCAAACAAATGGTTGTGTACCAATCATAATTTACTGTTCTACGATCCTCTAGAGAGACACTGTTACAATATGGCCATTGTTTCCGAAGAAAGAGGCCACCATTTTCTTTGAAGTGTTTCGTGCGCGAACAACTTTTGTTGGATTTGGTTAATACAGTCGACTGCTGCTTACTTTCGGGCTCATACGAATATATCCATGATTTGTCACCTGTCACGATTTTATAAACGTCTTTTGAACCACCGCGATTGAATTTCTTAAGCATTTCTTTGCACCAATCGACACGAGTCTTTTTTTGAGCGATTGTCAAATTGTGTGGGATCTAATGCGAACATAACTTTCGCACAGCTAAGTGTTCATGTAAAATCGCATCAATCTCACAATAGGTGACATGACGATCTTGCTTAATAATGATTTTTTTAATGTTTTCGTCGGTAACAACCTCTTTTGAGCGTCCACGGCGTTCACCGTCTTCCGGTGCTCATTTCACCACGTCTAAACTTAGCATGCCAATCCTTGATGGTTGATTTTCCTGGGGCGGTGTCCGGAAACTCGGCATCAAGCCAAATTTTTGCTTCAACTGTATTTTTTTCCCTTCAAAAACCAATATTTTATCAACACGCGAAATTCCTTTTTATCAATTTTTTTTCACAATAATAAAAGTTACTTCACTCAAAATGCTATAATTCACAAACTAATAATCCGACATCTGTTAAATTTATACACGCATTTTTTGAGGGTCAGGGCTAGTTAAAAAACATGTGGATTTAATTCTAGTAGCGCCATCTATGTGTAAGGCAGGGTACTCTTTAATTGACCACCACCTGTTAAGGTGTAATGAATCAAAAAAAATTAAGTTTGTGGTTTGAATATTTTCGAAAAGAGAACGCGGATTTTCGGTCAGCTCGCATAATATTTCTTTATTATCTACGCTTCTCATCTGGTATTCGGATCGAATTATTCATACGAAAAGGACTCCTTGGGAGACGGCAATCGTGATTCCAATAGGCAAGTAATAAGAATCCGAACGGTTGCGTAATAATTAATAAACAAATCGGCTGCGGAACGTGTCGCCGACGTCCCGTATCATTCGCCATAAAATCATGATAAAACGCAGGATATCTGGCGCACTCCTCCGCTCGACTGTACCTGTAGGTTTCCGCCATAGGTCAATGTTACGGGCCGGGCCCGCCCACCAGGCCGGCGGCGCCTTCCCATTGGTCGCCGGCCGCGCTACGTGCAACCGTTTACCCGGGCTCGCGGCGTTCTTACGTACCGGCCACAATTATTTCCACGGAAGACGATCCTACTGGCCAAATGATCGTATTGTTGTTACCGAACGCGGCTCTGTTAATGTTTATCGTCAGATTTATTGAAGATCGAGATAATGTACGGCGAGCATTAAGATTTCTTTAAAAATCTAGATAAAGAGCTGTCGACGGATATGGGGGACGCGGACGCTCGTTAATGTGAACTAATCTAACCCAAGTAGAGTTTACATTCAGGACTATTATTTCAACGATTTAAATAAAAAATATTTAGGGTGCCTATTATGGCTCGGTGTGTGGAGGTAGGACGAAATGAAACAGTTATGTTTACATGATAAGACCGTTATTTATTGAAGTTATATAAAAAAGATGAAATTATAAAATAGATAAAAGGGACGAGGCTTGGGTAGTCGATGGTCAGACACTGATTGAATGAATCTCCCAGATAAACGTTTCGGGGTGTGCTAGTTGACGCTGCTGGCATCCCGCCCGTCTTCAACATCTGGTGTTATATTTCTGACTATTTTGTAGACTGTTAAACGACGATGCAGAATTCGACATGCCTCAAGGTCCTTACAACACTCCCCTGCCAGATTTTTTCATACAATTATAGACAAACAAAAAATACAAAAAAGGTATGAAAAAAATTAAATACGAAATAGAGATATATGAAAAAAACGTATGCTGTATACAAAAAAATTTTGAAACAAATGGATATGATAAAACAAAAGTGATTTATAGGTTGTTATCTTTCGGTCCTACGGATAACGTTGCTTCATCGTTGCTTTGGTCCTTGAATGTGGTCTATGGACGACGTTGAATACAAACTTCGATTCGATGGTTCGATGACATGGTAGCTTATTTTCTTCGACGAAGAGACGTTGGCAATTCTGGTACCGCGGCGAAGACATGACGAGTTTACGATGACTGCAATCGGCATATAGCTTCTGGGGCTGCCCTGTGACTAATCCATAGCTACCCGGTAATAAAGGAAAAATAAGTAACGGCAGTATCCGACCGAAGCTGCTCAAAGCATTTCAAATAAAAACGTCTGCAATATGGCTGAGACTGCGAGTGAAGAAATTCATTCTGATTTAAACATAGTGCCGAAAGAAATGTCTATTCGAAATGCTGATGATTAGATAGTGATGTCAAAATCTCCAAGAGTTCAATAGATTGCCAAAGAAATAAAATTTGAACCAGAAATAAAAAAAAAAGATGAATGAAATTTATGAAAGATCCAACACTAAAACTAAATTTAACGAGGAATCACTTCATGTAAAGTTATAAATATTGCACCAAAAATAGTTGAAAAAACGATGTATGGAAATTCGGAAAATAAATTGTATCAGAAAAAATATGATGGTCACTTAAAATTCAACATGTTGCAACTACCCTCCATTCACGGGTCCATACCATTCGAAAGATCACGTCGGTGTCATCACTTTAGGGTAAATTATATTGCTCGGTGAATGGAGACAAGATGAAATGAGATAGTTATGGTTTACATGGTGTGACCGCTATTTTATTGAAGTTACAATAACATAGAAAATTAAAATAGATAAAATGGATGACAGCGGTGTTGCCTGAATGCGGGGACAGTCAATGGTGCCACGTTTGAACTGAACTATGGTCAGTGACTGAAATGGATGTGAAAGTACCCTTCAATAATCTCCCAGATACATGAATCGGGGTTGCAAAATACTGTATATTAGCATCGAGTACATTTCTAGCCAACATTATGTCGTTAGTCAGTCTGCTGACAGTCGTTTAGTCGAAGTGTGAATAAAACATTATTTTGGTGCATTGAAGATGTTTGATTTTTGTAAAATGTGTTCTGCGAAGCTAAATAAATCTGAAGACTAGAATTTGAAGGCATTACTCAATGATAGTCCATGTACAATGCGAGAAGAATATGCAGAACTGCTGAACTATGGAAGAACGGAAGCCAAAAATATTGAAATGTGTTTGGTCATGTGTGAAATGCTGCTTAAACGGAACACATCGAAATGGTTTCTTGCATCGTATTGTTACTAGTTGTAAAAAGTGGATTACGATAATATAAAGCGAGAAAAAATAAAAAAATTCAAATAATACATCAACATCAACAGAAAAACCGAATATCCATGACTCCGAGCGAATAGTTTGTATTTTGTGGATCAGATCTAAAATCAATCAATCTATAATGAAACCATCAATGGGATCGCTATCGACTACAATTGACTTGACGGAATACGAGCAAAAACATAACAGTGTTATTCTTCAGCATGACAACATTCCACCACAAGCTGCAAAACCGTTAAAATATACTTGAAAACATTTTAATGGGAAGTTCTAACCCATTCGTCGTATTTTCCAGACCTTGGTTCTTCTGATTACTTCATATTCCGACATGTGGGTCGTGAACTGTATCAGCATCTCTTCACTTCTTATAAGTATACCAAAGAATGGGTTCATTCATGGACATCTTTAAGAGATTCTTCGTTCTTTCGAGATGAAAACCGTATATTTCATGAATGATGAGAAAAGGTAACGGCTATATTGTACCGATTTTTCATAATAAAGCTTCAAACTAAAAAATTCTTTAAAAATAATTTATAGAAATCAATGAAAGGGCGATGTTGAAACCGATTGAAATAGCCTTTTCAATCAATTCGTATGATAGCAAGTAGTAGTAATAACAAACTAAATAAATATTTCAACCAAATGCAAAGAAATAAAATATCTCTATATTATACCTGATATGCTGTTATCCCCAAAAAGAGAGCCAAGTCAAATCCATCTGACTATAGGTCCATCAGCCTAATTATTTCACTCTCCAAACTCACCGAGAAAGTGATATTACACTCCTTAAATAATTTCACTGACACCACATAATCGCGAACGAACAATTCGGTTTCCCTACCAGACACTCAAGCCTCCATCAAGCCGTTCACGTCGCAGCAACCATCCATCAGGCACTTATAAAAGATCGCAAAGTTATATCAACTAGGTTTACCGAATAACCTAATTTCCCTGATCTACTCATACTTGGAAGATAGATCCAAGTAAAGATCAGATTTTATGTAGATGACACAGTTTTCTTCACCACCGCTTACAGTCCCGACCCCATCCGCAACAGACACCAAGTTCGGCTGAAGATTAACCCGAACAAAACACAGACTATTCTGGTTCTACCGTAAGGAGGAGCTCCGCGCAAATCGCTTCCAAAGAAAATCCCTTGGCTACAGAAGGTATCATAGCTCGGTCTCCAATTCCACCGTAGATTCCAATGGTCAGCCCAAATCCAGCACGCTATCTGCAATGGTGTGAACAGTATACTCTTCTCACTCCTCTGTAGAAAGCGAACTTCCAATCCATCAGAAAACTACTCAGTATAAAATGGTAGTCCGTCAAGTCTGCCTCTATGGAGCACTACTTCAAGTGTTCCAGTCCAAAAAAGTCACGATAATCCCGTTCGTGAAAAGCTTCCCGAACATACTCAGTGTAAGGTTCTCCCTTGGCGCCTTAAAACACCAAAACAATCTGATCAAATCCCTACCCATCCACAAACCCCGGTAGTTAAACCAAATATGACACTCCCAGTCGTATCCCAAGGTCTCTGTTGCCTGCAGAACCTCTCTATTCCGAACCTAAAACGACATCAGCCAAAAATTATTTGGTTCTAGCTGATTGTTCTGGAAAAAGGAAACAAAAACTGTATAATACCTCTTTTCATTGAACCCAATCTAACTTCAATGAGAACGCCCTCATCGTCCACACTGTCTGTTTCTCCCTCCTTCTTGCCTTTCGTCTGCTTATTTCCATAAAATAATATTAACTGGAATAATGTTGGGATTCACCGTTTACAATAAATTACGTTGTTGTATTATTCGAAGGCAATTGTTCCCTAATTACACCGAAAGAAACAGCTTCATGTTCATCATTGATACAAAAGAGTTTATTCCAATATTTTTAATAGCTTCTTGTTTAAGAACATTCCAGATCAAATGAGAATTTAACGCAGTTTTTCTTAGTATCACCTTAATCAATGAAAATTTGGAAACAAATGATCCAGCATATTTTTCTTCTGGTAACATTTTCTATTCATCTGTTCTTACTAATACTTGAAAATTACTAAAATTACTTCTAGTATTACTAATCTTACTTAAATCTGATTTGTTAATTGTTTTCATCAGTTTTTCTTTGAATGATTGTATTAAATCTGCTAAAATTATCGTAATTATATAATAAGTATCACAAAATAATAGTACTATACTAAGATTATCGATTAAAATTGCAGAAATATCATTGCTTGGTTGGAATATATAGGAATAAATTTACTTTGAACAATATAGAGAAGACTGAAATTACTTTTTCCTCAACCCAATATTTTTTGTTCGTTGATACTGATATTCATTAGATACTGAATCAAAATAAGAAGCTACGAACTTATGTGAAATTACACAATTTTGGCTCTGATGTCCGTTAATGTTTAGAATTTAGTTGAGGAGGTGTTATATAATTTTTTTAAAGGCAAGAATAATATGCAAATATATAAAAATAAAACTTTCTTCTCTCCAAAACCATCAAGCTGTTATTAAATAACATTTCGTTCGGAATCGTTGTCATGTTCTGGACATTTTACAAACATTCCAGGCACCATCAAACTATATATTCAGGTTTATGTATATGTGTCGTTAATTACCTAGTACGTCAATGTCACTTTAGTCTCTTCATAATAGAAATATTATTAAGCATTGATACGTATCACTCTATCTGCTTTTGCATTTACTACGTTATAATAGCCAATTATTTTTACCTGGAACAATATAAATATGTAGCCTTCAGCGGATTTTCATCTGTAACCACGAAAAACACATGCCTCATCGACACCAAAGCAAAATAGATGTCCGCCGATGACATTTGAATAAATTGAAGGACATATAATTGCAAAAAAACCCAGTAATAGTGCGTAACAAATACAAACTCATCCAAGAGTTTTGAAAGATACAATGTTGTAGTTCGAACGGGAAGTCCTGCTACACCCAGCACAGTCAACAGACACGGGGCTTTCAAATCTATGTAAGAACTGAACTTTCCTCATCTGGTTATGTCCTAAAATAGAAATAGAAAATGAAAAATTGCAAAGGAAATGAATCAAAATATATGCAGGAGAAATTATATTTATCCTATTTCCAGTGACAATTTATTGATTATTTTACTAAAACATTAAACTATTTATCTTCAGGTTCTTATTATATCAATGTCGGAAGAGTTTTTCCATTCTAACTTCCTTCAGTTTTTTCAATCATAATGTTTTAAAGAAATATTTAGTAAACGAACTGCAAGGGTTTAAACAATTACTGGTGTTTCGATCGCCGTCTTCCTGTTGAGCCTGAAATTGAAAATTTAACGACAGAAAAATCAGAAACAACAGCCGCACCTTATCCGCAACTACCCAGACAGTTTTCATAGTTCAGTAAATATGCTCCTTTTCATATGGAAATATATCGGAACCATTGTGTTTATTAGTGAGTTTTCGCATCGCTAACTGCATATATATATATATATTTCATCGGAATTTCATCTACCAATTTTTTTACAACATTCTTCTTTATATAAAGAAACTTAAAAAAAGCATTTTTTATAATATATCTATATTATGAAAAGGTTTTAATTGTTCTATAGATAAAATATATAGCATATTTCAAGTAAGTTCAACTTACATGCCTTATTTATTAAGAAAACCATCAAAATACTTAAAATAGGCCTTCACGTCGTACTCTATATCTTTATAATAGAAAGTTAATTATCATCAAATAATTTTTTTTAAGATTTGAAGAATAACTGCTATAAATTTGTTGTATATGAACAATTTCCATTCAAAATCTATCTTAAACTCGGTTTTAATCTTATGTTTGGAAATTGTCTGAATTATATGAAAGTTGGGAAACCATCAAATGAAATAATAATTTTACTATTATTTTATTTCAATCATGATGTAATGACTCACTTTTTATTTATAATCATAAATTGACATGAGAGATTGGTTTTATTGGCACGAGACATCGACGAGATATCTGCAAGCTCACATTTTTGAGAGTCGAGTAATAATACTAAATTATAATACATAAAATAAATAATACCAAGTTAAATAATTAACGTTCTGTATATTTTTTTGATAATTTTTGTGGTCATCTCATTTTTAACAGGTGATAGATCTTGTTTAAATTTTTCAACCTAGTAGCAGACTTATCCAAAGTAGAATTGGCAAAAGCATCATATATTCGACTAAAGTTGGAAATTCACACAGCATTATTGATGAGTTTTGAAAAATTTTAAATATAGCAACCTCCATATTACGTCCAGTACTTCGAAAACTGCCCTCGTATATAAAACATCCTCTATTCTTCATTATTCAAGAAATAAGTCGAAATAGGCAAATTTTTAATTAAAAGCAATATAAATTCCAACTTTATTATTGATATTATAGTGCTATAAAATCTTGATTGCTTTTAACCAGAAACCAGTAAACAAAAAAATTAAATAATAAATATTTGACTGTTTATAAGTATGTGTTAACCAATTCCTAGAATAGAGAATATATTAAGCTTTGTGTCTAATAATGATGTTAAGCCTGCGGTCACAAGTGATGCCAGTCATCGTTAGTATTGTTATTTCTGTGGTTTGAGAGGCTACCATTAAGTGAGATTGCCTGATATAGATGTATGAGTATATATATATAAATGTAGTATAAACTCAAAGTTTATAATTAGCCAATTTTGCCTAATTTGAAGGTTCAGACTAATTTTATTCAAATTTCAGATCTTTTAGACTTCGGTTAGTAAGTACCACCATTAGATTAGTACCCAAATGGGTACCATGGAAACGACAATTATTTTTTTATGATTATATTCCTCATGATTTTCATAGTTTATAATCATTAGTAACTACTTTTTCCTTTCCTCTCAGTATCATTTGTCTTTTATACTGGAAAATCGTAATCATTTTTTCAGGAGATCTAAGAGTCTATTTTTTTTTTCAATTATTTTCATTAAAATAGTACTACATAATCAAGTCTGACAATATCCAGAAATAATTGAACGATTCAAATAAATATAGATTCAAAATATATAGAAATAATGTTGAATTATAACATTGCAAAATCTCTTTGAACGTTTCATTCGTCTCGTTTTCTTGCCTTTAAAATATTTCTAGTGATTTAAATCTAAAGGTCTTACATTTTGTTACTGGGTAACCAACATCATGAGGCAATCTTTGGAAGAAAACTTAACTGTTGATAGGGTCGATGAAAGAGTTCGATAAGGAAGGCGTAATAAAATATTTTCTAAGCTGAAAATGGAAAAATGTAGAGCTGGGAATCTGACATTGATGAAAAATACTTTCGATCATTTGGAGTAGATATTCTAAATTGAAGCTTAGAGAGGTTTCATGTCGTTGTTAAGCTTTAAAATTTCGTCAGCAAATATGAGCATAAAGTTACATTTTCTCCACAGTCACCTGGCTGCAAGGACCCTAAGATAATGTTTTCACCAGTATCTAAAAATGTTAGAAGGTAGGTATCAAGACAGATGAGACCGTCACATGATGAGGTATTATTGTTGATTTTTAGAAATTACTTATCAAAAAATGTATAAAAAATAGAGTTTTCCTGAAGTATTTTATGCGTTTTTTTAATTTTCTCTGTTTTAGCTTCTATGTATAATATTTAAATTATAAAATGAATTGATTCTCTCTCCCATACTGCTATTTTCAGAAAATTAACACTTAAAAAAATGCAAAACCAGATGCATAGTGTTTGTATTGAGTTTCAATATGCTATCTTAAGACGTGAATCTGTATGTGTAAAGTATTAGGTTCTGTAGGTATGTTGACCATTTTTTCACTTTGGTTCAAGATTTTATTGCCACAAATACTTTGCTCAAATGTCGATGTAGGCTCTCCTGGATTAACCTATGACTTTTTGCGTTTGATGTCATCATAGTATATCTAATTTTCATTCCCAATCACAATATACCACAGGAAACTGTTCTTTTTTCACATCACCAATGAAGTATCCGTGTTGAAATGATTAGGAAAAGGGAAAACTGTCTACAAATTACCCAGAAATATTCTCCCAGATGTTGAACTCGGGCGGGGTGCTAGCAGCGCCAACTATGATGAAATGATAACGATTTTCTGGCAACCCCGAGAGGTTTATCTGGGATGTTATTGAAGAGTATTTTCGATCATTCAATAACCGACCGTCATTTGCTTTAGACGTGCCATCATCCACTGTTCGAGCCTCGTCAACAGGCAAATTCAGCGCCGATTTAACGACCTTTCAATTATTTGTATTTCCTTAATATTTTATATCGTCAGTAAATAACGGTCACATAACATAAACACCACTATTTCATTTCGTTTTACCTCCATTCACTGAGCCATATCATCAACCCTAAAAGATTATAAACGGTATAGACTGTATAAACTGTTAAGCTCTATGAAGATTCAGTGAAAATTTAAGCTAGGTTTTCTTCCAATAGTCTTGCAATTGTCTTCGATCTTTTCTGAACCTCTATGTCATTTTTTGATGATGATCATTAATTGATGTCTGAACCGACAATTTGGATAAGTATTGTAATAAACGTATTGTGAAAAATGGGACGGGCAGCAGAATATCGATTAACTCAATAAAACTAAACGGAAAACACTTATTTTACGTAGTAAAATGCCAAAACAAATAATTTTAATACTTACATTAGATTGTTTAGTTATTCATTATTGTGGAGTTATTCACATTGATAAATAAGAGAAGGCAATATTGAATAGTAGTTTGTATCATAACAGAGCAATGATTTATAAACTTTAATTTATAATGGTGTTTATAAATAATAAATAAATAAAAACATACAATATAAATTAATGAAAGTAAATTTGTGCATGTGCAGTTCACCTATAAACAGACCGTACAAGCACCAATAACATTAAATAATAAATCAAATATCTCGGAATGAATCTTGATGCAAAACTTCGCTAGAAGGAACATATAAAGAAGAAAAGAAAAGAACTGATATTGAGATATAGGAAAATATATTGGCTAATTGGAAGAAAATCGCAATTATCAGTACATAATAAATTGCTACTATATAAGCAAATACTAAAAACCAATATAGAACCTCATGAAGAACATCCTCATAATTAATATGCGAACAAGTATTTCGGAATAAAGTTTTGAGAAGTATACTGTTTTTTTTATATTTCAAAATCCCTTTTTTACCAACGAGACTGGACCTACAGTTTAACGTGGGCCTCGAACCACCGTCCTCGGTATTAACTGACCAACTTAGAAAGCAACCCCGAAGACATTCGGTCTTACACAGCCTGCTTACTGGCGTGACTGTGATTATTTTCCTTGTCGGATTTTACACTCTTGTCTAGGACAATCATAAATATTAAACAATCACAAACATAAATTTACGACAATGCCCCAGCAGGATTTGAACCCGTGACCATCGCAGCAGTAGGTGGACCATCCTGTCGTCTTAACCACTGCGTTAACCAAGCTGTCTGAGAAGTATAGTGAATGCACACAGATACTAGAGGAACAACTAACACTGAGTGAGACCTTCGGATTCCAATTGTCATAGAGGAAATTAATAAATGTATAACAAGACTAAGGAACGACCCTAATATCATGTTAAGAAAGACATTACTGCTATCACTGACGCACACCATATAGTCTTGAACGAATAATTCGGTTTCCGTTCCAAATATTCAAGCAGCCCGCGTCGCATCAACCATCCACCAGGCACTTATAAAAGGGCGCATAGCTGGAGCTATCTTTCTAGATGTTCAACCGATTGCCTGGTATAAATTCAATTCTATTCCACCGTAGGAAGGACTTTCGCGCTTATTGCCTCCAATTCGAGAAAGTCCCTACACCTTAGCTCCAGAAGGTATCATGTTTCGGTCTCTAGTTCGACCGCAGGTTCCAATGGTCAGCTGCAATACAGCACGCTATTTGCAAAGACTATGACACTATTTCCACTCAGAAAAAGGAAACTCCCAATCCCCCAGAAAGCGACTGTGTATAAGATGCTAGGCCATGCAGTCTGCCTCCACCGAGCACAGGTGTGGTACAGGTACTTGTCTGAGAGACAACTTGCACTACTCCAAATGTTACAGTCTCGTGGGATACGACATTCCCAGTCGTATCCCAGGGTCTCTATCGCCAGCAATATTTCTCTATCCCGAACGCGAAGCGACATCAGTAAAGAAACATTTGGTTCTGGCTGGTCAATGTCGAATAATAAAAAGTTAACACCGATGTGCTGCAACTCTTGGATAACACTGAACTAGGGCGCAGTGAAAAGTGCTACTACTTTTTTAAAATTTATTTTATTAGACACTAAGTAAAGGACAACGGGTCTCCCCAGATAAGTACCGAATTTCAAGTCACTGTATACATAAATTGTAAGTAAATCGGCAACGAATAATATATTTAATAAATTCATAAAAACCAATGTTAAAATTTTAACAGACAGAAAAGAAATACCGAAATTATTGACCAAAAAGCGACACATTTGACCCCAACGTACATATCAAACCGTCATCGTTCCGTTGATTCGAACGCTATATATCGGATATGAGCGTTTATCCAAAACTCCACGAAAATATCGAGCCCATTGTGTTCGTTTATATCGGCTCGAAGTGTTCTTTGTATTTTTCTGGTCGTGTAATTTTGTAATTTTACCGCCATTAAATTCGAATTGTGATTGTCTTCGTTCAAAAAGGATATCTTCCTCTATTATGCGACACACCTAGCTTATTAAAATTGTTAAACAGTTTTGACGACGACGATCAAAGCGTCGAGGGGGCGCGCGGAGGACGGAACGGCAGGGGGGAGGGGGGCGGAGGAACAATAATACAGGAAAAATTTAAAAACCTTATGTGTATGAGCGCGTCCGCGCGTATGTGTGTGTGTGTGAATGCGAGAGCCTGTGGATCGGAACGGATACACACGATGTTCACGAATTAGGCTTATTCGGTACAATGATTGTTATGGCGTTTGATGCATGACGACGTTTTTATTAAAACGCGCCAGAAATCGGAACATTTCGGATGTACAAATATGATTCCGCCTTTTTTAATAAGCACTTTTCTGTTGCACTTGTATTAGTATCTTCTTATGCTAAATTTACAATAATACACTTTTTTCATGCCTCTGTAACGACCTTGAGGCATGTCGAATTTTACATCGTAGATTAACGGTCAACAAAGTACCCAGAAATATTATCCCAGATGTTGAAAACGGGCGGGGTGCCAGCAGCGCCCACTAGAACACGATAACGAATAGCTGGCGGCAACCCCGAGACGTTTATCTGGGATGTTATTGAAGGGTATTTCGAATGATTCAGTAACCGACCATCGTTTGGTTTAGACATGCCACCATCGACTGCCCAAGCCTCGTCACTAGGTAACACCGCTGCCATCCGTTTTATCTATTTTTTATTTTCCACATTTTTATATTACTTCAATAAATAACGGTCACATATTGTAAACATCACTGTATCATTTCGTTTTACCTCCATTCACCGAGCCATATCAATTTACCCTAAAGTGGTGACCCCGACCTCATCTTTAGCAAAATTGGGTTTGGACTGGCGAAAGGAGGGTACGTGCAACATGCTGTGTTTTACGTGACCGTTATCTTTTTTTTTTGATACAAAGTTTTCAATAATTTTAGTTCGACTGTTTTTCCATTTTACTTTTATTCCTTCAACAGTACATTCATTCAAACATTTATTCCTCATTAAATTTTATATTAGTGTTGGAATAATGAACCTAAAATATCATTTTTTAAAAATTTTTTATCCAAACTTTATATTTTTCGCAATCTTTTAAACTCTTTTTTACATCACTATTTAATCATCAGCGTCTCGGCTAAATATTTCCTTCGGCGCTATGTTTAAATCACAATCTCTTCCTTCGCTCGCCGTCTCCGTCAAATTGGCAGACATTTTGATTTGAAAGGCTTTGGGCAGCTTCTGTCGAATACCGTCGTTATTTGTCTCGTCTAAGAAAATAAGCTACCACGTCGTGGAACAATCGATCCTCCCACAGCATCGATTACGATATCCCTGTCCGAAAAATAGCTTGTTTTCGACCCTTGTGGTGTAATATACTATATATACTTAACAAGTTCATGTGGCTTGGTGCGCTTCAATTTTTTGATGTTGCCCAGTAGCTATATTGCTTCCACGTTACTGTGAATCAGCAAACTAATTTCCTATTTTAAGGCGAAATCTTCGATCACTTCGTGTGTTCATTTGATTTCGAAGTACTCGTGCAACTCTTCGTTAGTTACATAGCGATAAGGATTGGTAATTAATTGTAGATCCTTGTTTTGGATGCGTTAGTTTGATGTCTTAGTGTCCAGAACCAATCTCTTTGATTTTAGGTCAAATTGAGAGTATCTTCTGACTAACCAGTACAGTTGCTTGACTTTGAGTTTAGTGTGCTCTGATTTTTGTTTAAAATGATGTTTCCAGTGTAACCTACCATCGAGATATATTGCGAGGTATTTGGCTGAGTTAGCTTGAGGAGTCTGACATCCGCCAATGAAATAATAAGGTTTTTGTCATTTCGCCCTCAACGAAAAATTAACATGGCCAGATTTGGAGCTACTAAGCTGTGACGACGCAAAATTAACATGGACAGATTTGAAACTATTAATCTGTATTTGCCAGTGCCTAGTGCATTTATAGATCTTGTTGATCGCTCTTTGTATTTTTTTATACACAGGCTTAGACAAAGATATATCATTTGCCATGATAATTTTGTCGCCAGAAAATGTTCCAAGTAATGTTGTTTTGTTGTTATTGGTATCAGTGGTATAAAGTAGATACCTAATTGGTAGACTAAGCTGTATTTTCAAGCCTTTAGTTCATTTGTAGATTTTGTTGACGGCTACTTGTATTTTTTCTACAGCCTTAGAAAGAGAATAATCTATTTTCATGATAACTGTGACGACACAAAATTAACATGGCCAGATTTATAGCTACTAAGCTGTATTTTTAAGCCTTTAGTCCATTTGTAGATTTTGTTGACGGCTACTTTTATTTTTTCTACAGCCTTAGAAAGAGAATCATCTATTTTCATGATAACTGTGACGACACAAAATTAACATGGCCAGATTTATAGCTACTAAGCTGTATTTTTAAGCCTTTAGTCCATTTGTAGATTTTGTTGACGGCTACTTGTATTTTTTCTACAGCCTTAGAAAGAGAATCATCTATTTTCATGATAACTGTGACGACACAAAATTAACATGGCCAGATTTATAGCTACTAAGCTGTATTTTCAAGCCTTTAGTCCATTTGTAGATTTTGTTGACGGCTACCCTGGTAGACACTACCCTGTGGAACTCCAGCCGAAATAGATTTAAGTGTTAAGAATGTCCCTTCATGCAAAACTATGAACAGTCGACAGTAATTCCGCGTTTTTGTATATTAATCCCAAATGCCATACCCGATCAAAAGCTTGTGAGAAGTCCAGGAATATTGCAGGGCAATATTTCTTTCCTTCGAATGCCTTTTGAACAACCGCTGTTACTCTATGCACTTGTCGATTGTCGAGCGGTGATTTCGAAATCCAAATTGGAGTACAGTAATGGAATTCTAAGGCTGTCTGCTAATGTGATGAAGCCCAGTTTCTTCTCAGTGGTCACCTCAATAAACAGAACAGTCTGTTTAGGGGAACACAGAATCCTCAACTGATTCATGAAATATCATTGCATGCACTAAAAACAACTGGATGATGTGATATTCATGCTGGAAATATCATTGGTCTCTATCTTTATGAAAATAACCAAGGCGTTGCTGTTACTGTTACTGCTGAACGGTACCAAGATGTAAATCGAAATTTTTTTGTGTCTGAAATGGAAGTGCAAGGACTAGAGGACATGTAGTTTCAGGAAGATGGGGCTACAGCACACATATCTCGTTCAATAATTCAATTGTTGAATGACGTTCTTCCACGAAGACTAATTTCACAAAGTGGCGATTTAGCATGGCCAGATCTCCGGATTTAACAGCATCAGACTTCTTCTTATGGGATTTTTTAAAATCAAAAGTGTATATGAATACGCCCCAAATAATTCAACAGCCAATATCTTTCACGAAATTGAAGAAATTCAGCGTCAGATGTTGCAGGATGTCATGAAAAATGCCTTAAAAAGAGTCGAAAGTTTCATAGCGAATCGCGGTCACTATTTAGCCCATATAATTTTTCAATCATAATGACAAAAAAAATGTAAAGGCCAAATAAACTTTTTATGTAAACCAAATTTACTTATCTTTTCTTTGAGCAAAGTTATAGGCAATCAAAATGGTAGCGACTCCACCTGTTGCATATACTCAGTCATCCTAAAAAGAAAAAAAAATTATTTTATTTAGAGAAATGTAAAAGTCATGTAAATTTAACTGTTAGTTTATGTTGATACAAATAAACTAATATTAATTACCTAATTAAACTTAGCTAAATCACTAGTACTGAATGCTGTATAAATTATATAATACTCAGAGGAAATATTTTACATGGGCAACTGGTCTTTAAAAATAAACAATGATTCATTACTCGAATTAAATTTAAATATCATGTGTGTGTCTATTGAATAATATATTCTTAAAAACAAGTTGGTATCATAAAAAGCGTAGATATTTGCTAAGCCTGTTATGTATAGCATCAGCTAATTTTTCTACACGACCAACAACCTAATAAGTTCTATAAAACACAATGGGTTATAAAATATTAATATATACGTCGAAAGTGGTGATCAAAATACTTAAAATCATATATAAATCGGATAATTATTACTACGAGCCTAAACAATACAAAAATGATAATATCATTTTGTGACATGTAAACAAAATTAAATTACGAACAAAACAAATCTAAATTTTTAGTCGTCACTGACTACAAAGTGGACAGTTGGTAGTAGTTAAAATAATACTGTAAATAGATAAATAGGTTTAGATAGGTATTAAGCTAAATTCTATGTATATAGTAGAAAATATATTACGTGTAGTATATAGAGTAAATAAGTTTTTTGTTTATTTTTACTTAGTTGTTACAACGATTAT
This sequence comes from Rhynchophorus ferrugineus, assembly GCF_030347505.1. Lineage (NCBI taxonomy): Eukaryota > Metazoa > Arthropoda > Insecta > Coleoptera > Curculionidae > Rhynchophorus > Rhynchophorus ferrugineus. Next base: position 7,131,189 of record NW_027472582.1, on the reverse strand, counting down.
TATGTACATATTTTATTTTAAAACGTTTTTCCTCTGTGCTAAAAATATAAGTTTGATTATTTTTTTACTTTCTTGTCTCGTTGGAAACTATCGACTGAAAACAGTCGAAACAGGAGATGTACATATTCCTTCACGTACTATCTTTAAAAAAGAAAAGGAAAAATAATTACTGAATACAATCATATAATAACAATGCATAGCACTCAATTTATAATTTAATTTTAAATGAAGTAGAATTACTTTTATATTTCAATGATCGATCTGTAAAAAGGAATGCAATTCTTCTATGGAATAGAGTAATACCCCACAAATATTTTATTGTATATTAATGTGTTAATTGCTACTTTTAAATAATATACTATAATAAATATATACAACAGAATAGAACTTAGACAAAACCTAAAATCTAAAGATGTATATTAACCGCAAATACCATATAAAAATTGAACATATACCATATACCATAGAAAAAAAGTAATCCATGACATAATTAAAAATGATCTCTTGATATTATTTAACGGAAATATTACTTAACAATAGTCGAGAGAGAAATTGAAATATTACCTATTATTGCCATAAAAACAGTCAAAATATTTTACTGTTTATCATTCACAATTTTAATCTTTTTACTCTTACATTAACAATCTTGAAAAATATCGTACCAAAATGCTATAATAAAAATACAGTAGTACAACTGAAACAGTTGATAGTAAATAGTAACAAATTCAGTCGGACAGAAAATAGCGACTGAAAACAGTCCACTGAAACAGTCAGTGGTAAAAAGTAGTAAAGTGAGTCGAACCAAAAATAGCGACTGAAACCGTCGATAGTAAAAAGTAGTTAATTACTAAACAGTAGTCAATTTTAAGTCAAGTCGACGATAGTCAATTTCAGTCGATAGTTCTCAACACTACTTCTTCCTTATTTATTTTCTTCTAAGTTGGTTCTAGTGATTTGGTAAAAATATTTTTTGGTCTCGTAATTTTCTCAAGCCCCAAAATTTCGAAATTACTAATTACCCTTGTAATGAATAGTTTAAGGTTGACTATTTGTCTTAAAAATACCCAATTTAATGTTAATTTACGAATTTTCAATATAAAAACTTGCTAGTTCCACAGAACGAATTAAATGAAGCATTTAAATCAACTCTAGACATTAATATTTCTCAGTAATTTATTCTTCATTCTATTAGCATCACATTTTCTGCTAGAAATTAATACCAATAACCGATGTCGTAACACATTTTGTTTAAATGCTTCATTTAAGTTATTCAAAAATATTCACCGGCCACGATACGCTACTGGTACACACACACACACACACACACACATACAATCAGGCCAGATTGTCTCTGGCTAACAAGTTTAATAACCATATGAGCGTTTTTAATATGCGGGTACTCGGTTATGGTTAATTGTGATTTATTTTTGTCGAAGACCAAATACTAATATCCATATTCGGACAATTCGGGCCTTTTGTTTTTTCAATTACATTGATGGATGGAGCTGGTGTGATGATGCTGCCGCTGCTGCTGCTGCTGCTGGCCCGTCAATAGGTTTCGTTAACTATTTGGAATGCGTAAGCGCTTGCTTATGATTACCCAATTGGAATAATATGTGAATTGTTGGATATACATATATGGTTTTTTGTTGTTTTATGATTTGGTTAGGCGTCAGTAAATAATTTCAGTAAAAAATCCTTTATAATAAATCTGGCGAATATGGTGGTTGATTAATGATATAGTGAGCTCTATTTTTTGAGTTCGATGACACCGGTCTACAGCAGTTTTGCGCATGGGACGTAACAGGTCAATTGAAATGTACCCGGCCTCACGTATAGATGGCGCTACTGGAATTAAATCCATATGTTTTTTAGTTAGCCATAACCTTCAAAAGATGCGTGGATAAATTTGACAGCTGTCGGATCATTAGTTTGTGAATTATAATATTTTGAGTGAAGCAACTTTTGTTATTGTGAAAAAAATGGATAAAAAAGAATTTCACGTGATAATAAAATTAAGGGAAATTGCTTTTTGAAGGGAATAAATAGAGCTGAAGTAAAAACTTGGCTTGATGCCGAGTTTCCGGACACTGCCTCAGGAAAATCAACCAGCAAGGACTGGTATGCTAAGTTTAGACGTGTTGAAATGAGCACCGAAGACAGTGAACGCAGTGGACGCCCAAAAGAGGTTGTTACCGACGAAAACATTTAAAAAATCCACAGAATTATTTTGAATGACCGTAAATTGAAATTGTATGAAATAGCAGACACTCTAAAGATATCAACTGAACGTGTACATCATATCATTCACGAATATTTGGGTATCAGAGAGCTCTATGCAAAGTGAGTGCCGCGCGAGCTCATTTTTAAATAATTTTCATCGTATTCTGCAGATCTGGCCCCCAGCGACTATTTCCTGTTCTCAGATCTCAAGGGAATGCTCGATGGGAAGAAATTTTCGTCGAATGAAGAGGTCATCAGGCTGAAACTGAGGCCTATTTTGAAGCAAAGGAGAAGTCGTTCTACAAAAATGGTATCGAAAAGTTGGAGGCTCGCTATAATCAGTGTATCACCCTTGAAGGGAATTATGTTGAATAAAAAAAAAAATTGCCAAAAAAAATATGTTTTACTACGGTAGGATTGGGGCTTTATGAATTGACCTGTTATGTATCTAATTTGTGTTGCTTTTACCTTAGACATGCTTAGTACAATCTTGATTTACAAATTAATTTATTACTACTGTTATATTGTACTTACCTTAATACACAAGCAAGACAAGTGATTAATAAATCAGTTTGTATATCCCAAATTAAAGAACACTTAAGCTAAAGTTAAGAATATACTTATACACTAAATAAGTTTGTATGGTTTGGTTCGCTTCAATCTTCTGATTTCCTCCTCGATGTCCAGGTATCTGTGGTTGAACTGGAAACCGAGTTATGATACCTTCTGGAGATGGGGGATAGGGACATTATGGATTTGGGGGCGATAAACCCGAAACTTCTTGTGATGTAACCGAATAACCTTTTGCTCAGGTTGAGAGAGAGACGTCGTCGTGGTAGTCTTTCATAGCCAAAAAAAAAGTGCGTTGATGTTATGCATGATGGGCTTCTGCGGTCTTCGTCCATCACTGTATTATCGTGGGATAACGCCGACCATGTGATGGTGATGGATTCCTCGCGCTATCCTTCCATGAAAGTGTCGAGCACCTGTCGAGTGGATCCTGTTGAGCTGGTTTATCAGTTAGGCACTTCGATCACGTCGGGGTCAGCAATTGTAGGGGTGTTCATCTTATCGTCGGAATGTGTGGCTATCGACACGATTATTTATTGGAACACTCACTATTTTCATTGAATGAATTCGCACTGGAACAGAAAACAGCAGCTGAATAAAAACTTGTTTATTTCGATCTTCGATAGTACATGTGGTCGACGAGGGAATGGACAGGATATTAGGTTAGGTTATGGAAGTATGGAAGCGCTATGGAAGTGGTAGTGTTACAAAGGGTAAAGAAAAGAGAGACGTCGTCGTGGTGTTTTTTTTATAGCAGGGAACCGCATAGTACCAATCCACCAATTTGAACTTAATGTTGATGCAGTAGTGGTGGCCTAACGAGCCGCAGAGGTCCCTACAGTATACTCAAACCTAGCGACATCTGTTAAAATAACCGGTTAAAAAATCATTTTCCCGCACAATTGATATAACGAACAAAACCAGGATTTTTGCACCTTACTGATGAAAAAATATCACGGTAAGATCATTTTCTGTGAATCAAACTTCAATGTTGGTAAGTGAAAACCCCGGTGGCGTCCTAAATAAACCGACACAGTCGCCATACCAACCGAAGAGCGTAATTAAGTTAACGCAAAGCTAAAACGATTTAAACGTTCGGATGATAATTGATATAAATCGTCTCTGCGAGAGACAGTTCCGTTTAATGTCGGTGCATGTTCGGCGGCCGAGCGTGGTCATTGGGGGGACAGGGGGTCACGGGAAAAAATCGAGAGAAAGAGAAAGAACCCGAGCAATAAAGTCGTTCGGGAGGAAGTCGTTCAGATTTGTGACAATTTAGACCAAAGCGAGAGCGGAGATTGCCGGATATTATCGTTTAAAACACACAAACAAACGACAATCGAGCGGGCAGCGGTGTCGTCGATCCGAACCTATCTAGTTAAACAAAGAAACAATTTGTTATAATACACATTGGTACCGCTTGATTTTCGTTCATGTTTTTTTTTATCGCTGTTGTTTTTTTAATAATGTTATTGAAACTACAGCGGTAAATATGTTTAAATTATTGTTACTTCATTCGAAAGAGTACAGCTTCCGATTATATTAGGACTAAACCGGAAGATTGCCGTAATTATTTCCAGTTTGGGGAGGGGGTGTATAAATAATTGTAGGACAGTGTATTTTGGGTAATTTTTTATGATTTTTTTAGCCACTTAAGAACAAGTTATTTATTGAGTTTATAAATAGTCTTCTTGGTCACAAGGCAAATGCTTTGTGCTTAGTGGGACCAAAGTGGCGAGGTGTATTACAAACTGTTAAGAGCTTGTGAAGCAGTAATATGATCGCTAGAATGAAATGGCCAATATTTTGAATAAATTAATTTTTCCACTTTCATGAAAATTATGTATTTTTTTCAACTATACATTTTCAATTTATTGTTCTACCGCAACCAGCGTAGATACCAAACATGGCGTCTTCTAATTACCACTTGTACAGGTCTATTTTACATGGCGTAACTGATATACTACAAACAGCTGAAAAAATTGGAAAATGGATAGACCATTGGATTGCTGTCAAACCAATATTGTTCTTTCAACACGATATCGCCATGAAGAGGAATGATGATGAAAAATTGAAGAAAATAGTGATCTTACATTAGATATGCTTAATACAATATTAATTTACAAATAAATTTATTACTACTGTTACACTTGCATTAATATGTCCCAAAATAAAATAAAACTAAAGTAGTTAAGCTAATGTTAGTGATATTCTTATGCTATAAAGGTTCGTGTGGTTTGGTTTGCTTCAATCTTCTGATTTCCTGCCTGTTGTCCAGTAGCTGTGTTGCTTCCAAATTGCTGTGATCTAGTAATCCATTTTTCATGTTTTAAGGTGAAATTTTAAATCACTTCAGTTAGGTAGCTCTTCGTTAGTTACGTAGAGATAAACATTGGTAATTAACCGTAGAACTTTGTTTAGGCAGCATTGAATTAAGTCCAAATTGGCTCTATGATTGATTGTTAAATAAATATCTTTGATTTTTGGGTCAAGTTGAGAGCATCTTGCGACTAACCAGTAGAGTTGCTTGATTTTGAGTCTGATCTGTTCTGCTTCTTGAGAAACACAATGTTTCCAAATTGAACCTACCATCGGGATGGATTCCCAGGTATTTTGATACTGATATAATAAATGCATTTTTACAGTAAAAATAATCAGATTATATGCAATAACTAAATACATAGCTTTCACACAAAAAAAGTACATTTTTGATCCGTTTCTTCGCCGAAATAAACATTACTTCTGAATAAAATTCAGCTAAATACGTGGGAATATATATATAGATGCTAGGTTACACTGAAAATATCATGGGAGACAAATAGCAGAGCAAATTAAACTCCAAGTCAAGCAACTGTTGTACTGGTTAGTCGGAATATACTCTCAAATTGATCTAAAATCAAAGATATTGCTTTATCAATCAATCCTAACACTTCTTTGGACCTATGGGGTGCAAATATGCGGTTGCACTAAGACATCAAACCCACTAGTAGTCCAACGTACCCGAACGAAGTTCTACGATTAATTACTAATGCTTATCTCTACGTAACCAAAGAAGAGCGACACCATTATCTCGGAATCAAGTAAGTAGTTTGATTTTAATTTGGGAAAAACATATTGATGTATTAATCCCCCACTGGCCTTATTTGTATATTAACGCAAGTGCAAGAAAACAGTAGTAATAAATTAATTTGTAAATTAAGATATACCGACTGTAAGATATTATATGTAAAAAAATTATGCTCTGGTACTATATACATCTCTTTAATTTCCATTTTTACTTTTCTATATATATTTCATCGACGAAATGATCTCTATTCTGTTGTGAACGCTTAATTATTCACATCAAATCGTAATTATTCACCGTCCATCGCCCACGACCCCATCGTCCGTACCGTATCGCCCTTTTATAAATCCATCTCCGCGTCCATTAAGGTAACGTCGCCATCGATACGCGGATAAGACCACATACTAACAGGCTCGAATAGATTTATCGGGTTTTCGACGTGGTTCCATCAAACGATGGAAATTTGTCACGATATTTTTCCAATCGGTCGACGATGGAGCCACCATCAATTCGCCAGAATGATAAATGGATTGACGGGCGATCAGTCGCGAGCAGCGGTTCGTCAGACATCGAACTGCGCCTTTGATTTATGTCGATAGCCAGGAAAAGAGACCTAAAGAAGATTTAATGACTTTACAGTATCTTTACGCAGGCTAGCGAGAAAGTTTCTGCCGTCCCAGCTCTATTGATTGGTTCGTTAGGTAATTTGTTAATCGATATACACGGTATAAATCTGTTCTCAGAACATATTCTATACTGTATCCAGAGTAGCAGTGAATTCACGTAATCTCAATTTATGACGTCAAATCGATATAACGTTGCCACATTTTACGTTTATAAATACGTAATATAAATAAAATATTGAAACAAACATGTTTTTTAATAATCTCTTATAACTTCAACAATCTGCCCATGCACTGACCATGGACCCCAAGTATTATTATATGATTTCCGTTATATAAAATAACTATCCTGCCATGTAGAAGATCGCTTCAGTAAATCTTATTCTGGATATTCTAGGTATTCTAACTTAATCTAAAGACTATTCTAACTTATTTTAGAGATTATAATATCTCACACTATTTGTCCACTAATCAGTTCTTATGGTAGTTTGTGTTTGAGCCTATGCATTTCACTCTCATCGCGCACATTTAACTGTTTGGCGACTGCATTGAGATGCACTAATAGTCTTTCACAGTACTTCGCACTAACACTTCAAATCACAGTCGTTATGGGTTCTAAGGTTCAACACTTTATTCTGGAACCTCTGAAGGATAGCTCTGTAGTAGTTTGCTAGTAGTACCCCACAGTTCAATATCATAGGTCCAAATCGACCTAAGTATTGACTTATACAGCAAAACCTTTTTATCTAATGATAAGTTCGATTTACGCCCTATCAGCCAATACATTTGGTTTAGTTTGAGCCCAAGCTGTTTGCGTTTTGTCACTATATATTATCTCCGTGCCAAACGTCGGACAAAATGTTTTCCCAGATATTTAACGTTGTCTGCTTGCGGACGTTCATACAAAAGGTGAATGTCACATCGGTAGATTTTTTCTCATTTGCTTTGATACGCATCGTTTTCAACCACAATTCAACTTTGTTAAGATGAAATTGGATGTTTTCTGTGGTTGATATTGAACCCTCGTGTGATGATAAAACCGCTATATCGTTAGCATATGTTGCAACAGTAATATTTCTTCAGGTCGCTAAGTCAGCTGAACACTGCCGTGCTGAACATCCGAATATATTGGATGTAGTTCAGTGCATTCGTCACCCTGTTTCACAATAAAATGTCTGTCTGCGAGTTATGATTTCAGCAGTTGAAAGTGCGTATGGCGCAAAAGCCTTTTCAATTTAACATGCAGTCCAGTTTGCCACACCTTGTCGAAGACTTGAGATATATTGAGAAATGCAAAACATGTTAGAAAATATAGTTTATTTTAACATTATAGTACATCTAATACATATATTATCGAAAGACTTACTACAGTTAATTAAACAACCTAAAGAGTTTGTAGGTTAGAGTTATTTTATTATATTTACAATTAACTATTTTCTAAAGAAACTATGATGTCCCCTGGAGTCTTAGTCCACCTAATTAATAGTTTTACATCCAAGTAATGTAGCTTATTTTCATTAGACAACATATTTACCTTTTTATGGTTAGTTCTTGTGTCCTTCGTTGTTGTATTTTCTTGTAGTAATTCTTTGCCACATCCCATAACAATTCGATTTTATTGAATATGCAGTGACAAGAAAGAACACGGTACACCCTGTGGCCATATTATTCAACCATCTGAACTACTGTGTATCTTTTTTGAGGCCTGTCTACCAAGTGACAATTCGAAATACTTCACTCTTTATCTTGTTATCTTCAAACATTAATTTATGTTTTGCCATCCAATCCTTAATTACAGCCTTTGTCAGCTAGTTTTTTTTTAATTGTAGTCACTTCAACACTGCTATGTTATTTGGTGACTTAAACGTATATTTACTTTATTAGCACTGTAATGTATATTATTAAGTATGTCTAGTTAATAAAATCAAAAGAGAATAAACATGTATCAAATACATATACAATACAAACACAAATTGTATAAATAAAATAATAATCAATCAATATATAAAACGAGATAAAACATAAATAAATATTATATATTTAAAATATAACAATAGGTAGGTAGAATATAAAAATAAAAATAAAAATAAAAACACATATAAAATAATAATAGAAAAAAAATTATAATTCATAATACATAATATATTAATATATTGAAACCAAAACAGTAGATAAAATATAACGTAAAGCATATAAATATAAAATAGTTTGGTTTCTCTAAAATAAAATTAAACATGAGTTAAGAAATTAGATAGAATACTGTAAATGAAATTCATGTAAATAATGAAATATTTTATCGATGTGATTTGGAGTGAAAAGAGTTTTCAGATTTCTAGGTATGTTATGTCTAATTCGAATAGACCACATGATTGTAAAACATGTCGGATTCTTTTTAATAGTCCACAGTAATCACACAACGGAGAAACATCGCCAGTCATAAGATATGAATGTGAGAACTGACAATGCCCGATCATTAGCCTTTTTAACAGGACCTGTTTATACCTATTGGTAGATAATGTCATAGAAGTAAAAAAATATTGCTTAATAAACCACAATTTATTATCGCCCTCCAGCAAGTCCCACTCCAATTGAACAAGACTATCGATTTTATTGGTAATAATGGGATATAGATCCTTATAATATGGAAAATTAGGAATATATGTACCACTTAAAGTGGCTTCTTTAGCTGCTTTGTCTGCTCTCTCATTACCATTCATGCCCACATGATTGGAGACCCAAATAATTGATATTCTTCTTTTCCGTTCAACAAGATTGTTGCATTTTCAATTGCCAGGATAGAGCTCAGGGAATCAGTACAACCAATCGCCAAACTCAACCTCCAATACAATCTGTAGAGCTTTCCAGATGGCTGTTAATTCCGCCGATAGTATGGATGAATGTTTATGCAGCTTGTAAGTTTCTATTCTAGAGGATCCAAAAACAGCTACGCCTACTCTCTCGGACGATTTGGAACCATCCGTGTACAAAACTTTATAGCTTGGATACAGCGATAGAAGATGATCTATCTGTGAGCAGCGATGGAAACATCCATGGCGGAAGATTTATGAAGCTGGAGACGTTAAGTTTATCTGTAATAAGGTTGATCATCTTTATAACCTTAAATAACTGGTCTTTGAAAGATCGTGCCCTACATGACGGTGTAATGGGTCTCCTAATGGGCAGATTTATTATTTTGTTGCTTGTTGGTATGGAGCAAAATCTGTAGGCTGCTCTAAGAATTAGCATCTACCGTTTATATTTAAGCGGTTCAATACCAGCAAGACATTGTAGTCTAACAACAGGGCTAGATTTATATGCCCTAAGAGCCATTCTCAGGGCATGATTTTGAACCGTTTCAAGCATTCGTAATAAAGCTTCCATAATAAAGTTTAGAACGTATTACCAGCTACTTATTGAGATATTTATATTGGACTAGCGACCCGCCCCGGCTTCGCACGGGTGCAATGCTGATACTAAATTAAATACACTACAGAAAAAATATGAACGTTTTATATAAAAACATAACGGCCCGCTCCGACTTTGCACGGGCATAAAATATATATGCCTATGTCACTCAATGAAAACATGATTAAAATCGATCCAGTATTTTTGGTTCATTGGCCTGCACGCATTAAATTTGGAGTAAAACAATTCCTCTTCCCCTATACTTACTATGAAAATTTCCTGCTATCTTTGGAATATCTAAATTCATACAATTTTTATTACATTACACATTTTTAAACGCAAATTTTAAATTTGTAATATCTCCGAAAATATTTGTTTAGTTTACATGCTGTAAGGAACCATATTGATCTATATTAATTGCACACTGTATTTAAGGTACTTAATTGGATAAGGATTAATGCCGTATTACTTAAAATAGCTTCGTAAATAAGCCATTTTCTCACGTAAAAAGCAAACAATAAAAATGGTAATGGTAATAATGTGGGTTATCCCTAAAAGATAAACATATACCATCGCGGACTTTTTTGTAGACCTTTTTATGGTATACAATACTGTAGTACATTAATTTGATCTAACTCGTAGGGTTAGGCAGCGTTTTTGCTAATTGCTAAATTAGCCTAAAAAATAGGTTAATTTACGACATCACGTTAGAAACCTCTAAAATTAGCAATGTTGCCTTAGTATATTATGCATGTATTATACATATAAACCTTCCTCTTGAATCACTCTATCTATTGAAAAAAACCGCATCAAAATCCGTTACGTAGTTTTAAAGATTTAAGCGCACATAGGGATATAGGGACAGAAAAGGCGACTTTGTTTTATACTATGTAGTGATTAATGATTTTAGCACGTCTTGCCAAGGATGGTCTAATGTACCATTTGGCAATACCTATGTCTGTACATAAATTGAAATAACAAGTCTTCCTTAATTTTATTATATCCTTTTATTGTATTCTTTTAAAAGCAGTGTCTGGAAGTTGCATTGGACCTCTTCGTGGGTTCTCTTTATACAATTTAAATTCTGTTTCATAACAGTGTTAGAAGTGAAGACTTATATCCCTCAAATAGCAGCATATTCCTAAGTTTTCTATGGATACTTTCCATACTAACAGTTATTTCTGAAATAATTGTATTAAATTATTGTTATATTAAAAAAACTACTCCCTGTTTTTATACATTTCATAAATTTAATCTTGAATAGAGTTAACCTCAAGGTATGTAGATGCTTTCCATGCGGTGAGTCAAAAATTATATTGTTTTTATTTAAATTGAGATATTTTAGTATCTATACTAACATTAAGTGCAGTTGCAACACAATAAAAATATTAAAAAAAACAGCAGCCTAATATTTAATAGCATCAATACTTACTAATCTGATGCATTTTACAGGTAAGAACTAGCCCCTGTATTACTTCTTACCCATTCGAAGTCATAGATTAGAGCAGTAATCTGTTTCTGAACCATTTTGAACCAGTGTAATCAAAAATATTAAGCAGGGATTTTAAATATATCAAAACAAGCAAATCGCCACAACAACGTTTGCCGGTTTATAACCAACCTTTTATCATCACTAATATTTTGAAGAATTTTGCAGACATTTGACAACTAAATGACTCTTGCAGGCTTATTCGGTTACATGTTCGAACGCATTGGACAGAACTGTAACAGATCTACCATAGTTGAACACATTTTTTTGGCAAAATTAGTTTTTTTTCAACATAATTCGGACTTTGATTGGACTTCGGAGTGAAATGATGGAGCCATGTTTCATCCATTGTCACATATCGACGCAAAAACTCGGGTTTATTACGCTTTATCATCTTCAACCACTGCTCCGAATCCTCAACTCGTAGTTATTTTTGCCCGGCACCCACTATGAACAGAGCTTTCTCATATCCAGATATTCGTCAATGATATGATGTACACGTTCAGTCTTTACATTTTTTAAATGTTTTTGTTGGAAACAACCTCTTTTGGGCATCCACTGCATTCACCGTTTTCGATGCTCATTTCACCACGTCTAAACTTAGCATACCAATCCTTGATGGTTGATTTTGCTGGGGCAGTGTCCGCAAAGTAGGCATCAAGCCAAGTTTTTGCTTCAACTATATTTTTTCCCTTCAAAAAGCAATATTTTATTAACACGCGATTTTTTTTCACAATAACCAAAGTTTTTTCACTCAAAATGCTATATTTTGAGGGTTAGGGCGAACTAAAAAACATATGGATTTAATACTAGTAGCGACATCTATGTGTCAGGCCCGCGACTTTTCAATTGAGTTGTTATATCTTTTTAACTGAAATAAAGTGGATAAAATAATGTATAGAATAAAGAGAATATTGGATTACAACGAATTTAGAAATAGAAAATTCACTCGACATTATGATGACGTGTGTTGACTCTTATTTCCTCACTCAAAACTGAGATTCACTTTATTTTTGTTAGCAAAATGTTATATTAAAAGCACGTATATTACTTCTTCATAAAATCCTTAATAAAGATACTAAGTAATATTTTTTGGTGGCCTCAGCGATCGAGATCGAGAGACAAGAGAGACGGACGTTCGAAACCGAAAACAATAGAAAAATTAAATCGTTCCGTGCCATCAACAATGACCGATAAACATTCCTATTTGGCTTTTCCCACCAGATGGCATCGAATAAGATTTTTAATATATATTTTTTGTAATTTATTCGATTGTCTTATCTTTCCGATATATCTGTTTCAGGGTCTCCCGTTTCGGACTCAAAGAATTTAAATAGTTAATCAATTTTTATTTTTACTATTCATCCTTTTCATCGTCCGTCTTGTCGATTCTGAACCTCGTTGTTTTTTTTTGCTCCTTCGGTCGGTCAGTGGTTGAACATTGTCGTTGGGACGAGTAAACTCGACTGGTCTTCGTGATGTCCGGTCTCGTTTATGATTTATTATCCGGTTTAGTTTGTTATGACTTTAAAGGTTTCAATTTGTTTTCGTTATATTTTTAAGGTATCCTTTTTACCAACGAGGGTTTATCTGGACTGGACCTATTGTTTGTCGTGGGCCCCGAACCACGACCCTCGGCATTAAGCTTACCGATTGCCCAGTGACCAATTTAGAGACCATCCTAGAATATATCCGGTCTTATCCAGCCTGGATACTGGCGTGACTGAGATCATTTTCCTTGTTGGATTTTTCACTGTTGCCTATAAAGACGTTGACAATTACAATCACAAACGATTCAAACCCGCGATTATCGCAACGGTAGGAGAACCGTGCTGTCGCCTTGACCACAGCCCCAATCAAACCGGCAATGATTTTAATTATTCTATAGGTATCATAATTCTAAGGTAATTACCATGATAGATACCATGTTTCTTCACTACATAGTATAAAACTAAGTCGCGTTTTCTGTCCCTATATCCCTATGTGCGCTTAAATCTTTAAAACTACGCAACGGATTTTGATGCGGTTTTTTTCAATAGATATAGTGATTCAAGAGGAAGGTTTATATGTATAATACATGCATAATATACTAAGGCAACATTGCTAATTTTAGAGGTTTCTAACGTGATGTCGTAAATTAACCTATTTTTTAGGCTTATTTAGCAATTAGCAAAAACGCTGCCTAACCCTACGAGTTAGATCAAATTAATGTACTACAGTATTGTACACCATAAAAAGGTCTGCAAAAAAGTCCGCGATGGTATATGTTTATCTTTTAGGGATAACCCACATTACCCATTTTTATTGTTTACTTTTTACGTGAGAAAATGGCTTATTTACGAAGCTATTTTAAGCAATACGGCATTAATCCTTATCGAATTAAGTACCTTAAATACAGTGTGCAATTAATATAGATCAATACGGTTCCTTACAGCATGTAAATTAAACAAATATTTTCGGAGATATTACAAATTTAAAATTTGCGTTTAAAAATGTGTAATGTAATAAAAATTGTATGAATTTAGATATTCCAAAGATAGCAAGAAATCTTCATAGTAAGTATAGGGGAAGAGGAATTGTTTTACTCCAAATTTAATGCGTGCAGGCCAAGGGCAGTAATGAATGAACCAAAAATACTGGATCGATTTTAATCATGTTTTCATTGAGTGACATAGGCATATGTATTTTATGCCCGTGCAAAGTCGGAGCGGGCCGCTATGTTTTTATATACAACGTTCATATTTTTTCTGTAGTGTATTTAATTTAGTATCAGCATTGCACCCGTGAGAAGCCGGGGCGGGTTGTTAGTACTATATATATTCGATATACTTTCTCAAAGTATATTAGGTTTTCCTGCATTAGGTCTCCTGATTATATTTTCATTTTAAACATTTCTATAACTTTATAATCTAACATACTCCAACCTAATGATATAGAATCTACAACCGATGCAACTCCTATTTATTAGCCTGATGTAGCTGTAAATCTGGTTTCTCCAATGGAAGTTGCTACATGAAAATTGATTACAACCTCAATCCTAAAAATACTCCTTGAAATGATGATATTTCATCTGGGTTATTAAAATAGCTGCTACGAAAAGCAATCAACATGATATACGTCTTTAATGCCTGTTTCAGACCGAAACATGACCCGCAATGTTTGAAGGCGGCTCAAATGATTAACATTTCAATTGAAAAGTCCCCGGCCTGACACATAGATAACGCTACTAGAACTAAATCCATGTGTTTTTTAGTTAGCCCTAACCCTCAAAAGATGCGTTTATACATTTAACAGCTGCAGGATCATTAATTTTTGAATTATAGCATTTTGAGTAAGGCAACTTTTGTTATTGTGAAATATATGGATAAAAAGGAATTTCTCTTGTAGGTAAAATATTGCTCTTTGAAGGGAAAAAATACAGTTGATGCAAAAACTTGACTTGATGCCGTGTTTCCGCATACTGCCCAGGGATTAATGATTAACTATGATAAGTTTAGACGTGGTGAAATGAGCACCGAAGACAGTGAACGCTGTGGACGCCCAAAAGAGATTGTTACCGACGAAAACATTAAAAAATCCACAAAATGATTTTGTATGATCATAAAATGAAATTGAATGAAATAGCAGACACTCTAAGGATATCAACTGAACGTGTACATCAAATCATTCACGAATATTTGGGTATAAAAAAGCTCTGTGCAAAGCGAGTGCCGTGAGAACTCACTTTTGACCAAAAACAACGACGAGTTGACGATTCGGAGCAGTGTTTGAAGATGATCAAGCGTAATAAACCCGAGTTTTTACATCGATATGTGTCAATGAATGAAACATGACTCCATCAAATCACTCCGAAGTCCAATCGACAGTCATCCGAGTGGACTGCACACGATGAACCCGCTCCAAAGTGTGGGAAAACGCAACAGTCGGCTAGCAAGGTTATGGCGTCTGTATTTTGGGATGGGCATGGAATAATTTTCATTGACTACCTTGAAAAAGGAATGACCATCAACAGCGACTATTACATAGTGTTATTGGACCGTTTGAGGGACGAAAACCAAAAAACGGCCGCATTTGAAGAAAAAGAAGGTGCTGCTTCACTAAGACAATGCACCGTGTCAAAAATCTATGAATTGGGCTTCGAATTGTTTCCTCATCCACCGTATCCTCCAGATATGCCCCCCAGCGACTATTTCCTGTTCTCAGATCTCAAAAGAAGGCTCGCTAGGAAGAAATTTTCGTCGAATGAAGAGGAGATCACCGAAACTGAGGCCTATTTTGAAGCAAAGGACAAATCGTACTACAAAAATGGTGTCGAAGAGTTGGAGGGTCGCTATAATCAGTTTATCACTCTTGAAGGGAATTATGTTGAATAAAAAAAATAATTTTGCCAAAAAATGTGTTTTACTGTGGTAGGCCGGGACTTTTCAATTGACCTGTTATGTTTAAAAATCCTGACAAATCAGCAGAACAAATCGAATCTTACAGGCTCTATTTCACTGCTACCTCCGATATAATAATAATCTGCAATATTTTACAACGTCTCACCAGCTCTTGACAGGGTATGTTGGGATTAATCTACAAGGTGAGCAAGCTGCTATCATGGAACTATTATCAACTGCTGGAATCATATCTTTTCAAAATGTAATTCAGCTAGAGTTCCTCAGGGTAGTGTCTTGGGACCACTCCTATATCTGATAACCTAAAAGGCTTAAAGGGTACTTGGCGCATTTACTGATGACACAGGTATGTACAACGAAATAACAAAAATTATTATATCACTTGCTGGACGCCCAATTCTTCAAGCAGGGTCAGTTAACCATATCGGCTTCTATCTTGTTAGTTAGTTAGTTAGTTAGTAAGACTTTGGTTCATGAGTCATTCAAAAAGCTAATTTTGTTCTATGGGGTGGGAATATATGGTTATACTGAAACATCAAATTAACTAATAAACCAAGCCTCTCAGAACAAAGTTCTACCATTAATTAGCGATGTTTGTCGCTACGTAACCAACGAAGAAGTACATGATTATTTCGAAATTAATTAATTTTACGAAGTTATCTGAGATTTCACTTGAAACCTGAAATAAGTTTGCTAAATCATAGCAACGTGGAATTAATACAAGTACTGCATAACAGGCAGAAAATCAGAAGATTGACGCGAACCAACTTATACAGTGTAAAGTGTTAACTTTAGCTTAAGTAATTTAATTTTGGATATACGTGCTGACATATTTGTACCGTACTCGTTTTGCTTGTTTATTGATGCAAGTACAACAGAACTTTGGGCGTAACAAAGAAAACGCATTTTTGTAATCTCCATCAAGAGCCACATAACATTCCAGCGGTGCTCTAACATTTCAATAGCACTTTTCCAGAATGATTTATCTTTTACCTCAAAATAGGCCAGTTACCAGTTGCTGTCCACTCAGATGGCGATCGTTTTGATTCTGGAGTGAATCAATGACACAGGAGAAAATGTGACATCTACTGTAAAAGTAATATAACGAATTGGCTAGGTTGCAGGAGTTTTTGCTACTCTAAGATGATGTTTTTAGAAAAGAGGAAATATTATAATCAAGACTAAAAATTCGCTGCTTATCAATCTTACCAAGCCTTATAGTATTACGGTCTGAGATCTGTAAGCTTGAGAACTTTGGTTATGAAGGAAAATTTTATAATTTTTTTTCCGATTCCTAATACGAATTACAAATTGAAATAATTAATTTAAGATGTAAACATCAGTGCAGCGTTGAGGAACAAATTCACAGACGCAGATAGCAATGGTTTCGACATGTCTGTCGTATGAAAAGTGAAGAAATCCCTTACAAATTCCTATAGTGAAATTTGTTGCAATTTAATTGATTTGTAGCTGCCATCGCCAAATGTGGCCAGATTAAATGAACACAGCTCTTTCACAAAGGAAAACAACATCATTCGTGAACAATTCGGCTTTCGCGCTAACCATTCATCCGTCCATCAGGCCACTCGGCTGGCCGCACACATCCATCACGCTTTCGCTAATGCAAAAAGCTTGAAGCAGTCCGTCTGGACCTAACCAAAGCCTTCAAGAAGGTCTGGCACGATGGTTTGATCGCAAAGTGCGTTCCTCCCAGAAGACCTAACCACTCTCATCAAGTCCTACATATCGGACAGGTCTTTCCAGGTCAATATCAGGAAAAAACTTGCCGGTCGAAAACAAATATTACAATGGCCTTATTTAACCTTTTTATTTCAGATCTGTCGAGAAAAGAGCACATTGACGTCACGTTCTACGTTGACGACACTGCTTTCTTCACGACCTCCAGGTCCGAGGTTACAATTCAAGAACGTCTATAAAAGCAGCTCGATCATTCGGTCAAGTGGTTCAAATTCTGGAGGATGCAAATCAACCCCCTGAAAACCCAGGCCATCATTTTTTAATAAAAAACGTTACGCACTGTGCGTCTCGCAATTTAGGATCGACACCCTAACAATTCCATGGCTGGATAACGTCACGTACCTAGGTCTCCATTTCGACCGACATTTCAGTGGGCATTCCCAAATCCAGAAAGCAATCCAGAAAGGTCCGGGAATAGCAAACCTGCTATTTTCTCGGATCTGCCCTTCTAGCAGACTTCCTGTCTCCATAAAACGTTTATTTTACAAGATGTTAATTTGGTCTGTACTCCTCTACGGATCTAATGTCTACTTCAAGTTTGTTACACCCAACCAGGTGAAACGGCGTCAAGTTTTCCAAAATAAGCTTCTCAGGTGAATCTTAAACGCTCCCTAGTTTGTCAGTAATAATCAAATTCATAGGGAAACTGACACTCCAGAAGTCAAGCACTTCATATCGCAATCATTCCACAAACAACTCAGCTCAAGTTCTTCTGAAAAAGCGCTTGTGTGCGAGCTGGTTGACATGCTGGGAGCTTAGCACCGCGTCACCAACAACCTCCCCCTGTTCCAGGCTGAAACGACCTCATCCGTCGCTGCAGTCATAACTTTAGGCCCCATACGACAGTATCCAGTGATGTGTTAACTCAAGTTCTCGAATCAATAGAATCGCCGGGTCCTCGTGCCCAGTAACGGCTGTCCGATCAGAGGGTGCCATATCCCCAAACTTAATGCATAGCAGTAGCGATTCACAGTGGTCAAATGTGAGGCGGTTTCGGTTTAGTGTATTGATAAGCCCACATAACCCGGTCCAACTTGTCACTCCAGGACAAGTCTCCGCGACCAGGTATGCGTCGTGCATTCCACCGCCTGGTTTTAGGCCAGAACAAAAAAGAAAGATTTAGTGAACAACATTCGACGCATATTTTTACTGTAGTACCAGTAGTGACACTTTCCTTGATCGCCGGCTATCTAATGTAAGGTGTAATAAAAGTGCTATGGAAAAAGCAATTTTGAGAAAGCAACAAATTGTTAACGAAGAAGACTAAAGGTGTATGTGGAGTGTTATAATATTAAAATTGCAACTAATCCAGAACCTTAATCTTTATAAATAATCCTCATAATTATTTTAGAATAGTAATCGTTCGACTTATTATATAACAAGAGAAAAGACCCGACAAGAAAGAAACTGAACGAAAGAGCCAAACAGCACCAGTCCAGTTGATGATTCTGAGAAACATATTTGTATAATCAATATATAATTAAGGCAAGATTGTTTCATGATTGACATCAGAAATAACTCAGCCGGAAAAAAAATCATATTCGACTATATACGTACGAACCGTTATAATAAGAGATCCCGAATCAGCAACAAAACGAGATATTTAATAAAGTATAAATATATTTTTTTTTATAAATATTATAGTTTACTTGTTCGACTATTCCAAACTTGTTTATCGGTTACGGCTGGTACTGGTCGGCGTCGTTATTCTCGGAACCGATGCTGAATCTATTTGAGAAATCATTCCGACGGTTCCGAATCTGACGGGTAAGACGACACAAACAAGTACACGTTGCTTTAGACAGAATATCTTTTTCTGGCTGTGTAAGGTGTCAATAACTGTTACATGAATATTTATCTAGATCAAGAAAATATAACTTTGAAGGTCTTTATAACAGCAAGTCAGGTTTCTGAAGAAAATAAATATAGTCTATTCAAAGAATTTTTATACAAACGTCATCAAAATGTTTAATATATTGCCTGTCGCAATTTGTAAATTCGTTTCAGAATAAGACAATATTTTCCTTCTCATTTTATTCTAGTTAAAGAGCCGAATGAGCCTGTGAAACTCGTCCAATTGTCAGACATATGCAAAAGGCTTGAAATTGAATAGTGATAAGGGTTATGACCCTAACTTATAAACTATTGTGGCTGTATAAATAACTGTAGTTTTTAGATTTGCTATAGTGTTAAAGTAAATTTAATATATTTTAATATTTAATATATAATTAAATATTTCATAACATTTTTCTTCAATTATTCTATTTAGATTAGAATTTTGTTATATATCAAAGCCCAACTGAACTAAAACTCACAGTTGATGCGGCAACATTGCGAGGTTTTGACGTCACAAATTTAGATGGCGTATGTACAAAATAATTTTGAACAGACTATATATATATATATATATATATATATATATATATATATATATATATATATATATATATATATATATATATATATATATATATAATAAAATCATATAACAAAAAACATATAACAAATAACAACAACAATAAACATATAACATTAAAAACATATAACAAAATCAAGGAAGAATTATATCAATTTTTAAATTTAAAAGAGCCACGAATATTTCAGAAATGTACATTGAGTTGCTCATGTCCAGATTATAAGAAATATAGTATAAAGACAACAAAGGTTCGTGGAAAAAGGTAAACGTTGGAATAACTATCGATTAGGTTTTGTTAGTCATAACATTTATTCATTGCAGACATATAGTTATTCATGCTGGAAACAGGAATCGTTTTATTACTGCTGCACAATTAGTATTTCTCTAAGTCCAAGGGTAACTACCATGAAGAAATGAACAATAACTTGTCTTTGCAGTAGTTTGAAAATCAGCTTTTAAAGAACTTGAAGGAAGCATATATATATATACACATATATATATACACATATATATATATATATATATATATATATATATATATACATATATATATATATATATATATATATATATATATATATATATATATATATATACTGGTGGAGAAAATCCTAACAAACTCATTAACAAAGGCTGCAATTAAGGAATGGTTTAAAGTACATAAAATAAGTTACGAGGAAATCATGTTAAAGAATGAACTATTTCAAATTATTACTCGGTAAATATAAATGAAATATTTAATTGCATTTTATGTAATTTACTTTTTTAAAATTAAGCCTGAGAAAAGATACATAGTAGATCAGTTTACCGAATGTTAAAGCCACAGAGTATTATGTCTCCCTCTCTATCACTGCATTTTGAATCCAATTGAGTTGATAGGGGGTATTGCAAAGAAGTATTACAATAGATATTCAGGTCGAGGAGGATATTCAAACCAGAACTGTCTGGATTTATGGAAAGAGGCATTTTCAGAAATAACACCTTCAGTTTGTATGAGTTCGATCAGACACATTGAACAAGAAATTGACAAATTGTAGAATCTTGAGCAAGTTTTTAATAGACTGGAAATAAACAGCTTGGTTATTAACTTGACTAGTATCTCTGAATGTGACTGTGATTGAATAAAACTTTATGAATATTGGTTTATGATTCAATGCTAACGATTACCAAAACAGGGTGATGAAAGAGGAAACTACTAAAGGTCAGTATACAATTAATATACTTTAATTGTAGGGAAATGTATTATAGAGTGTGAAAGCTTTATGAGCATGTGTGTTATTGTTCAGAATATACGTGAACGTTTCATTAACATGTATGACTAGAGAAATAACACTAACTGTTCTGCAGATATGGCAAATGCATTAAGGAGAATACAGTGACTAAATGTAGCTTTATCAAGAAGGATGTTTACAGTTAGTAACAGGACAAACTAACGAGAAATATAGTAAAATCATGATGACTTTACAAGGATACATTGCATCGAAAGAAACAAGAACTATGCGTAAAACATAAATATGCCCTCTAATGAAAGGAAAATACATTATTCAGATATACAATTGTTAATTATGTGGATTAGGCCTTCGGGGGATACCACTGCATACAAAAACGCGTTTAGAACCCTACCGATACTAGTGTGGAAAAAAGCTCAATATATATATAATAAAACAACTCTAACCTATAAATTATTTTGACTGTAAAATTAATTGTAGTTTTAAGTTCTTCGATAATAAATGCATTTGATGTACTCTAAAGTTAATATAAATTATATTTAATAGAATATTTGTTCAATTATTTTATTGATATTAAAATTTTGTTATATGTCAGAGCTCAAATGTACTAAAACCCAGAGTAATTGCGGCAACATTGCGACGTGTCACTGCTATTTTGAATTGACTATATATTTATATATATATATATATATATATATATATATATATATATATATATATATATATACACATATATATATATATATATATATATATATATATATATATGACTACAAGAATGTCAGTACTCAATCCTTATATATTCCTTACATATCATCAAATATAACTGCTTAGACATCGTATTTTTAACATCAATAAAGAAATAAAAAACGTAATTATCTGAATAAATATATTAGCTTAAGGCTACTTAACCAAGATAGTTTGGATTTTTTTCTGGATCAATCAGAGCTCACGGATTCAGGAATATACGCCCTTCGGCTAGTATATTTCAGAAATCAATGGAAACGCTCAACAGCTAGATAAGTTAATTTTTTCTTCCCATTTGCCTTTAGAAAATTGTGAAGGGGATGAACATTCTCTCGCATTCTCTCGCAACATTCTCTCGCATTCTCAACATTCGCTCTTTAGATAATTTACATTCTATACTAACGAGGGATGACTCTATAACTTCAATTCCATATGTTCCTATATGAATAAACGGGCATATGAACAAAATGAACATATTTTTGTCAAATATTTTTAAATAATGTAAATTTAAAACCTTTTAATTGTATACTACATGATGATATTCCAGATAAAATATTACATATAATAAGGTGCGCTATATACTTTTGAGTATCCAGAATTTTAACAGGGAAAGACTCAAAGTTTGCTTTCAGTATAAGAATACAATTAAATTGATGGCGCTAAACAAACATGGAAAAAGGAAAAGACTAAAGAAATAATTTTGATTGTTCTAAAATACTTCTTACAGATTATGTTATATAAACACATTTCAGAAATTAAATTGTTTTTTATTTAAATTTTATTGGTCAATTAACCGTGACGTCGGGGCTGTCACGTGTCTGCGCGACGAACTTCTTCAAAGAAGCAATCCAAGGTCTTCACAGCGAAATGTTTTTTAACAGGTGCCTATTATGCAGATTTAAATTTAAATTAAAGTTACTTGAATAGCCGATTTAGCCCAATCTGGATTTTGAGCAAAGCACAAATTGAATTTTCTCTCTTTTACTCTATGTATTTTTCGGGTAAATTATATGACTCGGTGCATGGAGGTAAAGCGAAATGAAACTGTGGTGTTTACATGATATAACCGTTATTTATTGAGATAATATAAAAATGTGGAAAATGCAAGTGATTTGAGTGAGTGAAAATACAATTCTAAACCAAACGATGGTCGGTTACTGAATGATTGGAAATACCCTTCAATAACATCCCAGATAAACGTCTAGGGGTTTCCAGCTATTCGTTATCGTGTTCTAGTTGGCGCTGCTGGTTATTCCACGATGTAAAATTCGATATTTTAATTTGAAACTCAAAGTTCGATACTCTGATGAAAGTTCGATGCTGAAAACATCACTATGTCTAATGTTTCGACTGTTTTCTTTCAGTACTGCTTTCAATACTAGTAAAGGCCATAAAAAATATTGAATGCCAGTCAGATTGACTATCGCCCGTTTCAATATAATTTATACGGCATCAGCATTGAATATTATTAATAGTCCCTTGTCCATACGTTCTGTAGCTCTCGTCTTATTTGACCATCGTTTTCCGATGCATTGTGTTTTAAACGAAAATAAAATCACCAAAAGGCAATAATGCGGCGTCCAAAATACGAGGAATTCTTCTTCTCTCCGAGGCCGACCGCGGACGCTCGCATCTCGGAGGGATCTCGTTTGTTTGCTCTTACGCTAGTCAAAATCTGTCCAATTTAATGGCAGACGATTTTCAGATTAAGAAGCAATGGATGTTCTTTTGAAGCACTATCGGCTGTTGGTCGTTTACAGTCCATCGGATCAGTGATTGTCTCGTATCTCCTACTGTGAAGAATATCAGTGGATTTGTTAAGTAAATGGTCTATGACTCTTGATACTTTTATTGAATGGGAAGAAACTTGCTTAACATTTTTACAAGAAGGTAGACATTCTGGCTTTTTGGTTTATTTTTGAGAATGACTGTTACTAAGTTACACTAGAAGAATGTTTGCAATAAGTTTTTGTTTACATCGGTATGTGACAATGGATGAAACATGGACTGCACACGATGAACCCGCTCTAAAGCGTGGGAAAACGCAATAGTTGGCTGGTAAGGTTATGGCGTCTGTATTTTGGGATGCGCATGGAATAATTGTCGTTGACAACCTTGAAAAAAGAGCATATGGCTGATGAGTAAGCAATTCCAAGCCCAATTCATGGATTTTTGCCATCATTTTCACTGACTTGTGACACGGTGCATTGTCTTGGTGAAGCAGCACTTTCTTTTTCTTCAAATGCGGCCGTTTTTCGGCGATTTCGTCCTTCAAACGGTCCAATAACGCTATGTAATAGTCGCTGTTGATGGTCCTTCCTTTTTTAAGGTAGTCAATGAAAATTATTCCATGCGCATCCCAAAATATAGATGCCATAACCTTTCCAGCCGACTGTTGCGTTTTCCCCCGCTTTGGAGCGGGTTCATCGTGTGCAGTCTACTCGGATGACTGTCGATTGGACTTCGGTGTGAAATGATGGAGCCATGTTTCATCCATTGTCACATATCGACGCAAAAACTCGGGTTTATTACGCTTGATCATCTTCAAACACAGCTCCGAATCATCAACTCGTCGTTGTTTGTGAATCGCTGTTCATTTAATTTCAATTTACGCTCATTCAAAATCATTTTGTGGATTTTTTTAATGTTTTCGTCGGTAACAACTTCTTTTGGGCGTCCACTGCGTTCACCGTCTTCGGTGCTCATTTCACCACATCTAAACTTAGCATACCAATCTAAGACGGTTGATTTTCCTGGGGCGGTATCCGGAAACTCGGCATCAAGCCAAGTTTTTGCTTCAGCTGTATTTTTCCCTTCAAAAAGCAATATTTTATTAACACGCGTAATTCCTTTTTATCTATTTTTTCACAATAACAAAATTTGCTTCACTCAAAATGCTATAATTCACAAACTAATTATCCGACAGCTATCAAATTTATACACGCATCTTTTGAGGGTTTACAGCTAACTAAAAAACGTGTGGCTTTAATTCTAGTAGCGCCATCTATGTGTTAGGCCGGGGACTTTACAATTGACCTGTTGCAGTACACATACAGTATTTATAAATACATTTTTAATATAATTTTTATATTGTAAAAAAGGTGCCTAATTGTTTTTGTTATTGTTTTAATTAATATACAAATGTATATTACTCGTATGTTCAGTGATGTAGTAATTTAAACTTTTAAGACTTTGTTGACTATTAAAACTTAATTTAAATGAAATTGTGTAATAAAAGTTAGTGAGTGTTAGTTCTTGAGATTGCTTGCACGAATTTCAATATAGAGACATTTGTTATTGTAATTAGTGTTATATATCAGAGTCAAGTTATTCTCTTTACTTTATTATGAGAGAAAACGACTAACTTCATACATTGTGGTCGAATTTCGAGTGAATGATAGTGCCGATTAATGGACTAGACATCCAGTCTTCGGAGTCCTAGTTCCATTCTATTTACATAACCTAACACTTGTATTTTGTAATTTGTATTGTGTACTTCTAGTATACGATTTAAAAACTTTTCTTTTCTTTCTTGTATTTTAAATATATGCGAGCTAGTATTTTGTAATCTACATTTTAATTAAAGCAAAACATGTCTTTTGCCTACCTCTAGCTACATAAAACAGTTAAAATATAAAAAAAATCTTCCTTCCTTTGTTTTATTGTTAACGAACACATAACAAGTAAATTCGACCGTTGAATGGTAACGTTACTCCATTCCTTTTTCTATTTTTAGATCACTTTTACGTCGTCCGCTCATATTACCCTTTACATTAATATTTATCATTATATCGATATAATTCTCGATTGTATGACCGGCATGAATGCATAAGAAGTATATTCCTGCGGTCCTTATTGAAAAGAATACCCAATAACGTCGTCACCGTGGGTTATTAATGATAGAATAGGCGGACGCGAGCACAATATTCCATAAATCTATGAGTCTCATGGACACAAAAGTCCACGGGAGTTTTAACTTACTCCGTATGGACCATTAAACAATTTATCACGTCGTCCTGCGGCTCTCGGCATAGTAAATATCGTCGAACACACCGCTTCTAAAGATCGTCGGGCGGACATGCGTTTTCTTAAAGCTTACTTAACGGACATTGCAAATAATTCGAAAAGTATCAATTGAACTATTTATTCCGCAGTATCCTTGCCGTGTTAAGGCTGTTCCTTCGGGCGAAAGAGACGAACATTGACGGCGAAGTTCGAACACTTGGTACAATCTTAATTTACTAATTAATTTGTTATTACCGTACTGTTGTCCTTTACATTAATACACAAGCAAGGCGAATACGAGACTCGTACATCAGCATGTATTTCCAAAATTAAAATAAAACTGAACCACTTGAGCTAAAGCTAAAAATACACTTATACACTTAACAAGTTCGTGTGGTTTGGTTCACTTCAATCTGCTGATTTGCTGCATGTTGTCCAGTAGCTCCATTACATCGGAGTTGCTATGATTTAGCAAACTTATTTCATGTTTTAAGACGAAATCTTGGATCACTTCGTATATCTATTTGATTTCGAGGTCATCGTGCAGCTCTTCATTGGTTACGTAGCGATAAGGATTGGTAATTAGTTGTAGAACTTTGTTTTGGCAGCGTTGAATTACTAGTCGGTTTCATCTTTTAGTGCAGCACAATATTTGTACCCCATAGGTCCTAAATGGGTTTACGATTGACTGATAAATCAATCTCTTTGATTTTAGGTCAATCTGAAAGTACTTTCCGACTAACCAGTACAGTTGCTTGACTTTGAGTCTAATCTGCTTTGATTTATGTCTAGCATAATATTTCCAATTTAACTTACTATCGGGATATATTCCGAGGTATTTATCTGATTCTGCTTGAGGAATCGGACATCCGTCAAGTGATATAATTAGGTTTTAAGCTGTATTTTCAAACCTCTCGTCCATGTCTTGTACTTTTTCTACAGCCTCAGACAGAAATACATCTACTGTCATGATATATGTGACTACGGCATATATAATATTCCAAGTACTGTTTCTTTTGTTGTCGGGATGTCAAAAGCATAGAACAGATACATAAGTGGTCCCAAGACATTACTCTATGGAACTCCATCCGAAATATGTTTAAATGTTGAGAATGCACGTTTATGCGAGACTCTGAATTTTCTTTCGAAATGATATGATTTCAGCAGTCCACAAAAATTCCGCAGTAGCAATTTGCTCATTTTATAGATTAATCCCAAATGGCATACCCGGTCAAAAGCTTGTCAGTCACATTTCTTTCCTTCGAATGCATTTTCAACAACAGCTGTTCGATTCTTGAGTGGTGATTTCGAAATCCAAATTGGAAATATGGTATTTCTATAAGGTGTTACGTTTAACATATGTTTTAACAGCATTTTCTCAAACAATTTTAATATCGCAGGCAGCAGCGATATAGGCCTATAAGATCTGACTTGTTCTGCCGCTTTATCAGGCTTTTTTTAAAGCATAATTATTTGAGCACGCAGGCATTGAATATATGTCAACATAATTATTGCTTTTCATGGCAGGTATTTCAATGACCCAGGTGATTCTCCAAAATTATGAAAAGGAACCTTTATAGGACTGAGGTTGTTGTCAATTTCTGTAACTTCCATTGGAGAAATCAGATTTACATCTATATCTGGCTGATAAACAGGATTTAGACTTATTGTACATTCGGTTGGACTACGTTCACTAAATATTCCGAGAATCATTCAGCTTCTTGATCGTTTCATCGAACCCATTCATTTTAATTCTTTTCTATTAGGCGGTACTGTAATAATTGGCCTTTAAATCTCCGTGTTGGTGTCTATAGCGAGTAGTCTTTGCTGCTGTTTATATTCATTAATCTTTTGATTTTTCTGATTATTTCTTCCTAATGCTATTAATTATTGTTTTGTTTGCAACATTTCTGGTTCTGTGCCAAACCCTTCTAGCTTTTCGTCTTTATTTTTTCAATTCTCTAATTTCAAGGGGATAATTTGCCTCAAATTCTGAGTTCTCTCTTGATGTTGGGGTGGCTACTTTTGCAGCAGACCGAATTTATTCAATAATATTTCTGGTTTGCTGCTCAAGATCGTCTACACTTTTGCGTGTTAGGCTTAAACAGATTTGTTCTTAAACAGATTATAAGTTTAAACGTGTCCCAGTTAGAGAATGTGTAGGTAACATTAGGTTTTTTCAGAATTGTCGCTCCTAGTGTTAACAATACTGGAGTGTAATCGGAAGATAGTTCGTACAAGCTCTTGATTTATATTCACTATACGTGTAACGGTCGCAATTTTATGTCCATAAACGTATAATAGTGGAACAGTAAGTATCAACAAACAGTAAGATTTTCAGAATAAATAGAGTTATTTTTTGACACAGTCAATGCAATCTCTATGGGATAACATACTTCGTTATCTTATTTTCACTTTTTTACTATTAGTAAAAGTTACTATATATTTAAGGAGTATTTAAAGTTCGCGGGTTTGATAGTTTGACAGTGACGGTTCAAAAATCGGTTCAAAAAAGATTAATTTTTAGTGCATAATCCATTTGATCTGAACGTTTAACAAGTTTTGAGTTTATTGAATGAGTTTTTTATTTATTGTGATTAGTTCATCGCACCCACGCCTTATATCAGATATATAATTTAATAATTCTGATGGATTAACACATGGTATACATGGCTTTACAGAATCATTAAGGGTGTCATTTTTTCTAGTTTTCGGGGTTTGTCTCGATTTCCCCCCCTTCAACCACACATATCTCGATTTAGTTAAAATGGGACTACCTCGGAAGGGCACTCTTACGAATAAAAAAATAATTTTGAAAATTGGCCCACAATTGACGGAGAAATCGGCGGATATACATAAAAAAATATACAACCGAACGTAGAACCTCTTCTTTTTTCGAAGTCGGTTAAAAAGGCTGTATTACGTCTAAAAACTTCATATTCTTCTTCTTCTTCTCGATTGGGGTAACCTCTATATTCATTGGCCTTTTTTCGTTTTAGAAAGAGCTAAAATGTAGTCTTGATTATAATATTTCCTCGCTTCTGTTCTTCAATATTTATATACATTTTTTTTTAATAAGAAAACTAACATGTTAATTGAAAAGTCCCCAGCCTGACACATAGATGGCACTACTAGAATTAAATTCATATGTTTTTAGTTAACCCTAACCCTCAAGAGATTTTTTATAACATCTTTATTAGATACGCTTAGTAAAATCTTAATTATAAATTAATTTATTACTTCTTTTCTATATACTTGGATTAATTAACAAGCAAGACGAGTGCGAGAAAATACATCATTATATATTTCTCAATAATAAAATTATAATTATTTATTAATTATTAACTTATAGCTATAGATTACACTAAAAGTATACACTTTATATAAGTTCGTATGGTTTTGTTTTCTTCAATCTCCTGACATCCTGCGCACTGTCCAGCAGTTGAATTGCTTCCACGTTAGTATAATTTAGTAATCTTCTTTCGTGTTTCAAGGCGAAATCTTGGATAACTTCGCAAGTCCCTTTGATTTCCAGGTCATCGTGCAGTTCTTCGTTGGTTACATAGCGATATGCATTGGTAATCAATCGAAGAACCTTGTTTTGACAGCGTTGTATGACTAGTTGATTTGAATGTTTAGTGTAACCCCATATTTGCACCTCATAGGTCCAAATTGGCTTTATAATTGTATTATAGATTAAGCTCTTTGATTTTAGATCAAGTTGAGAGTATCTTCCGACTAACCAGTATAGTTGTTTTATTTTGGTTTTAATGTGCTTTGCTTTTTGTTTAACGTGATGCTCCTCAAAAGATGCGTGTATAAATTTATGTGTATTATTTATTTATGTATTATGTATGTGTCGGGTCATTAGTTTGTGAATTATAGCATTTTGAGTGAAGCAACTTTTATTATTGTAAAAAAATTGATAGAAAGGAATTTCACGTGTTGAATAAATATTGCTTTTTGAAGAGAAAAAATACAATTGAAGCAAAAATTTCAAGCTTCAAAAACTATAAGAAGCTCTGTGCAAAATAGGAGGCTCGCTAGCTCACTTTTGACAAAGAACAATGACTACTTGAATATTCGGAGCAGTCTTTGAAGATGATCAAACGTAATAAACCCGAGTTTTTGCGTCGATATGTGACAATGTATGAAACATGGCTCCATCATTTCACTTTCAATGCTGGCTGGGAAGAAATTTTCATCGAATGAAGAGGTGATCGCCGAAACTGACGCCTATTTTGAAACAAAGGACAAATCGTACCACAAAAATGGTATCGAAAAGTTGGAGGGTCTCTATAATCATCACCCTTGAAGGGAATTGTGTTGAATAAAAAAAAATTGTAAAAAAATATGGTTTACTATGGTAGGCCAAGGAATTTTTAATTGACCTGTTATAACTCACTATGATTTATAAAACACAATAGCACAATATTAGAACAATATTCAAAAATAGATACATTTTAATATAGGATAATTGAATGCAATTTTAATGAAACAGTCCATCCGAGAGAGCCGCCTTAAGGATCGAGCCATTGCAAACCGCCATATTTATGCCATTTGCGCGATCTCCCTATTAAATCGCCTAGTTAGGGACCTGAACAGGGTTCATTAGAGGAAATTTAAGTAGGTGATTGGCTTTTGGAACAAGTATCGTGCAAATCAAATCTCGAGGGTGGTCTCAAATGGTTCCAGTTTCGTCTCGGCCGCGATTTATCAAGAAGTTGAAAGGTCAGGGCTCGATAGCGAACTAACCGGAGGAACAATAAAATTAAATCAACAACATTTTCTGCTGTTTGAATGATTTCGTACGTTTATTATATAGAGATTTGATTGAGAAAAATACTGTTAGTTAAAGAATGGCAGATTTTGCGCCAAGAAAAACAAGTATCTGTATATTAATCGGATTAGCGCCATAAAATTTTGCCTCCATTTTTGAGGAAAACAGAGCACTGGGAGGTGTGGAATTTGGGACAGCTAAAGATTATTCGGAGGAAGAATTAAATGGTTGTTAAAAGGCTTAACATGTTTGTCTAATATGCACTACACGGCCTATCATAGTAAAACATATTTTCCTGGCAAATTTTGTTCTTTTTTTATTAAACATAATTCCCTTCAAGGGTGATACACTGATTATAGCGAACCTCCAACTTTTCGATACAATTTTTGTAGTACCATTTGTCCTTTGCTTCAAAATATGTCTCAGTTTCGGCGATCACTTCTTCATTCGACGAAAATTTCTTCCCAACGAGCATACTTTTGAGATCTGAGAACAGGAAATAGTCGCTGGGGGCCAAATCTGGAGAATATGGTAGATGTTGAAGCAGTTCGAAGCCCAATGTATGGATTTTTAGCACGGTTCATTGTCTTGGTGAAGCAGCACTTTCTTTTCCTCCAAATGCGGCCGTTTTCGGCGATTTCGTCCTTCAAACGGTCCAATAACGCTATGCAATAGTCATTGTTGATGGTCCTTCCTTTCTGAAGGTAGTCAATGAAAATTATTCCATCCGCATCCCAAAATAGAGACGCCATAACCTTACCAGTCGACTGTTGCGTTTTCCCACGATTTGAAGCTGTTTGATCGTGTGCAGTCCACTCGGATGACTGTCGATTGGATTTCGAAGTGAAATGATGAATGATGGAGTCATATGTTTATTACACTTGATCATCTTCAAACACTGCTCCGAATCGTCAACTCATCGTTGTTTTTGGTCAAAGTGAGCTCGCGTAGCACCCACTTTGCACAGAGCTTTCTCATACCCAAATATTCGTGAATGATATGATATACACGTTCATTTGATATCTTTAAAGTGTCTGCTATTTCATTCAATTTTAATTTATGGTCAAAAATCATTTTGTTGATTTTTTAAATATTTTCGTCGCTAACAACATCTTTTGGGCGTCCACTGAGCTCACCGTTTTCGGTGCTCATTTTACCACTTCTAAACTTAGCATACCAAACCTTGATGATTTTTTTTCCTGGAGCAGTATCCGGAAACTCGGCATCAAGCCTAGTTTTTGCTTCATCTGTATTTTTTCCCTTCAAAAAGCAATATTTAACACTCAAAATTCCTTTTATCAATTTTTTTCACAATAACAAAAGTTGCTTCACTCCAAATGCTATAATTCACAAACTAATGATCCGACAGTTGTCAAATATATACACGCATCTTTTGAGGGTTAGGGCTAACAAAAATACAGATGGATTTAGTTCTATTAGCGCCATCTATGTGTCAGGCCGGGGACTTTTCAATTGACCTGATAAGTAAATTCCAATAAAACGAGATACAGCCAAATCAAGCAACCAGGAATAAACGTCATATCGGTGACATATAACATAAAACTAAATAAAAATAATATATACTTATAATTGATGCTCTGAAGTTGTTGCAGATCTGAAAATAATCTTACTCATGATACTTCTGTTATAATGTTCAGTGGTGTACTACTTTTTTGATTATTGAAATTTAATAGAAATTAGATGTAATTTTATGGGGTTTTTAAAAGGTTAATAAGTGTCAGTTCTTGAAGTTGTTTGTATAAATTTTATTATAAGGATATTTGTTGGTGTAAATAATGTTATATATCAAATATATTTCTTATCTTATATTGAAAATATTATTAAAATAAGTTTATTAATATATCATTATTAAGTTATTTACACTGTTTAGTCTATAAGGAGAGAAAGATGTCTAACTTTATAAATTGTAGTCGAATTTCGCCCATATGGCCCAGATAATACAAAAGTAATAATATATTTTAATGACATATATAAAAAATTAAATTATCATAAAACAAATCTAAATTAATATACCTGATTGGGTTTGGCACCGTCTTCAAACTCATCAGTTGATGGTAGTTAAAATAATATTGTAAATAGATAAATAGATATAGGCAGGTATTAAGCTAAATTGTGTATATATAGTAGAATATAAAATAAGTGCATTAGACAGGTTAAATAAGGTTTTTTTTATGTTTATTTAGTTAATAAAATGATTATTATGTACATATTTTATTTTAAAATGTTTTCTTTTCTGAAAAATCTCAGTTTGTTTATTTTTTAATTTTTAGTGAATTCCTTTAAGTCGAAGTCGGTTTATTTTTTTGTTAAAAATATTTTATTTAATCCAATTTTTTGTGAATTAGTACGTAGAATTAGGCCATAAAACTAGATAGTTCATCAAATATCATATTATAATTACTAATATCATTTCATATAATTACTAATATCATTTAACATTTTTTTTATTATTTAATTAATATATTGTTACTAGTCGTTTCCTTCTAATCTACAATTTGTCTTTATGCTAACTTAAATCTAGGTATATAACTGGGAGGACCCACCGACCCTATCTCACTCTCTGGTGAAATAATGTTTATACATGTCACTGCTGTATTTTCTATTATATGCACCTCACTACACAACACTACCCAAGATCAGATGGTTTGATTCTTTTGAGTCTGTGTCCTGTGCTGGTGGTATCCAAAAGTTGCAATATTTCAATATTAGTATGAGAATGGAGTCTTTCCTCGTGCCCCCTTGCAATTCTGCTGATTTCTTGACTGATTGTGGGTATCTGAAGGTCTCGATGTAGGTAATCAGTCCTATAGTATTTGGGTTCACCCACAATACGTCTCAGGAATAATAAAACATAATAATCTTTCAGCTATTTGTTCTATTGTAAACATCTCCTGAATAAATCCATAATCATTGGCGAAAATAACAACAAACCAACAAAATAACCCCTTTTAATTACCGATGCAATGTACCAATTACCTCCCCGACATTGTACGCTCTCCAATTAACGCGCCCGAATCCAAATCGGGGACTCACCCTCCATCGCTCGTATAAAAATATGCCGCCGCGCATCTAATATATCTCCCGTCATCATCATCATCACCGCCGAGAAACATCACCGATAGTAGACAGGCCGCCAAATTACCAAAATCTAAAATTCAATAGAGGCGATCGACAAAAGAAATAACCGACGTGATCGGGGGGGTAGCGGCGGTAGAGGCGGCGATGACGGCACGAGAAGGGGGCCGGGGGGGACGTCGGGGCGATCGTCGGTCAACGGCGAGGCCCATCGCTGTCCGTCAAAGCCCGCTCGTTTCGTCTTGATGGATAAAAAATGAATGGGAATATTAAAAACTATAAATCTTGCGGCGCGCATTCCTCAGGAGGTTCTTCGGATTCCGTATTTGAGGTGGTGGTGCCTCTTTATTGATTCGAATCGGTTCTCGCCTCGGCGGTGCCGTAGCGTCACGTTTTCTGTTGACTAACATGCGACATCAAGGTTCATTTACTTAATTTTAAATGATATTTTATTGTGTTTATATTCAATAGAGCATAAATTACACAAAATACCTTTGGTTTTGACGCATGCGCACTCTCCTGCGTAGAATCAACTATAGAAAAGAAAAAAATATAGTCTATTAAATTTTTTATTTAGTAATGCGTCATGGATATTTGTGACGTCGAAATATTGCAATGTTGCCGAATTAACTCTTAGTTTTAGTTCAGTTTGGCTTTGACATACAAAAAAAGTCTAATCTAAATAAAGTAATTGAACAAAAATATTATGAAATATAATTTATTTTAACATTATAGTAAATCTAAAAACTACAGCCACAATAATTTATGGGTAAGAGTTAAAATCTCTTATCACTATTGCTTTTAAGAATTTTGCATACATCTGACAGCCGGTCGCCGTCTGGTTGTCAGATGTACGCTAAATTATTCAAAATATTAGTTATAATTACCAAAGGTTATAAACCGGCAAACATTATTTTAGCCCTTTGATTATTTTAATAATTTAAGTCATATATCATATTGTTTTGTTTGAAAATGCCGAAAACAATAGATATTCAGGGTCACAAATTGATTGCGGCTTTAATAGGTTATTTCGATAAGGAACGCGATAATGTAGACCCTCTTTTGCTTGTAAATTCCATTAAAGAGGTATTTATTGATGATATTAAATAATATAAGTCCCTACAATTTTACTGTGAGTACTGTGAATAACGTCGCTTACAAAATGAACAATAATAAGTTAGATTCACCCAAGAAAATCCATCTACATACAAAGTGGGTGACGAATCGTGACAATCTTGATATTGGCTCTATTCGAGACCAAATATACGAAATGTATAAGAACAGTAACTACACAAAATATGATATAAACATAATTTAATAAAATTATTTCAGAGGAAATTGTCTGTATGAAAAGTATACATAAAAGAATTAGTGACATGCAGCTTTTTGAGGGGTGTAAGACATCTTTTTATACACTCTTACATGGCATAGGGTTTAAATGGTGTAAAGATAACCCTCGGAGAGATTTAATATAATTTCCAGACATTACATTAAATAGAATTAAATTTTTAAAGGCATAAAATAAGACCAAGGAAGATGAACTATTCGAATGTGTGTATCTTGATAAAACTTGGATATTTTAAAATGGTTCATTGCGGCACACTCGGAAAGCTGGTAACAAAAAAAGTGTAAAGACAACAAAAATTGATGAAAAAAGGTAAAAGTTACAATAGTATTCGATTAGATTTTGTTGATCATTATATTTATTAATAACTAATTGCAGATATATTGCTGGTCGAGAGGGATATTCCATCAAAAACTGTTTGGATATGTGGAAGGAAGCATTGTCAACCATAACACCTTGGGTTTGGATGGACTCGATTAGACATACAGAGGAAGTAATTGATAAATGGTGGAATTGTGAAAATCTTTCAGACAGATTAGAAAGTAACAGTTTAGTGATTGAATTGGACAATGAGTGGGAAAGTGAAAGTGACTGAAGGAAACTTTCAGGATATGTGATAATACTGTCCAGTGCTGGAAATTCCTGAGAAAGAGTGATGAGAGTGGAAACAACGAAAGGTATGTACATAATTAATTCAATATAACTGTAGAAAATGGTATTGTAGAACGTGAAAGATTTGTGTGCACAGATATAATTGTAATTATTCAAAATTAAACATGAGCATTAGGTTACAACATATGAGGAGAGAATGAATACTAACTGTTTTGTAGATATGGTAAATGCATTAGAGAGAATTCAGTGATTAATTTTATGAAGAATGGTGTAAACAGATAGTAGCAGAAGAAATAAAATATACAGTGATACCAAGATGACTTGACAAGTAAACACACCATTGAAGGAAACAAGAACTAAACGAAAAAATTCAATATGCTCTCAAATGAAAGCAAAATACATTTCTCAGATATAAAATTGTTAATTATATGGATTAGGCTTTCAGGGGGATACCACTACATAAAAAACGCGCCTAGAAACTCTACCTAATGGATGGCGTGGAAAAGAGTTAAAAGTAAATAAAACAAATCTAACTTGCAAATTATTATAGCTGTATCTTAATTGTAGTTTTAAGTCCTTCGATAATATATGCAGTAGATTTACTATAATTTTAAAATAAATTATATTTCGTAATATTTTTGTTCAATTATTTTATTTAGATTAGAATTTTTTGTATGTCAAAGCCAAACTGAACTAAAACTCAGAGTTAATTCGGCAACATTCCAATATCTCGACGTCACAAATATCCATGATGCATTACTAAAAAAACTTTGAATAGACTATAGACTGTCTTCTTTTTATAATGGTGGTACATTCTTTTCGAGTTGATCGGTACAGTCGATCAAATTAAAAAAAAATGGAATATTTAGATTTTGTGTTATATTAAAAATTCTATAGTAATAATAATTAAATAGTAAGGTTGGTGTTGCAAGGTTAAATTTTTAAAAGTTATGAAATCCAAACAGCATCAATTTTATTTATAGTGGGAATGTTAGCTGACAAATTTATAATACGAATTTTCTACGACATCGAATATGTATCAACATGTGCCAAAATTTAATGATAACAAGAACAGAGAAGAAAATAGTTCTTGTTGTGTTGAAAGTAGTTGAGTCATTAATAAGGTTGGCTCATCAACTAGCAACAATTGTAGTAACTGCTGATAATTAGACATTTATTTTAAACATAATATATTTTAGTAATGATTTAAATTTTATTTTATTGTATAGGTAAGATGTAGCTAGAACTGGTTGAGAGTTAAAGCCCAAGAATGTGAAATTCAGAGAATCAGAGAAGAAGAAATTAAACAGCAAATTGCTAAGATGTAAGAACAACGTATAGTAATACTATTAAATAGTTAAATTTGTTAACAAAAGTAGACCTGGATCAAATAAACAAAATATAATACTATCAACAACACCCTAATGATCTAACGACGTAATTATCTAAATATAATGTAAATAAATTACTGTTTTCTAAAAATGATGATGTATTGACTGAGATTTCTTACAGCTAAAAAGTACGATCAACCATTCATTTTAATAGTAAATGTACAATATGTTAATCGAAAGCTCGAGGTAGTCAATTCATTAAAGCCGTTTGTGGATCAAGAACAGTAGCGATCATAGTTGATCATATCTGGAAATTTTAGGAGAATTTCACTGCTTTCATATATAATGGTGGCTTTTGCGTTTGGTTTTAACTATATTGACTGAGATTGTCTGAGACTGTGTAGTTCAAGAATCTCCGCTATCTATAATTGAAGATAACAATGATCAATGAAATTTCAAGGTCCCACCATTTCGGCAGCTACAAACCGAATGCTCATCATCTTCTCGTCTTATCTCGGATTGTAATCTCTTATGTAATTTTCTTCTTTTTAGAAACAATCCTGAAAAAGATACATTCTAAAAAGAAGCCTTGTCTACAATAACACCTTGGGTTTAGTTAAATTCCATCAGACAAAGAAGAGAAGATATTGATAATTGGCGGAATCATAAATAAGTGTTCGATGGAATAAAAATTAATAATGTGGTATCAATTGAATTTGATTGCAGATTTGAAGAGTGATTCTTATAATGAAAATGTCAAGGACTGAATCAACCTTTTTTGTTGTGTGGACTTATGGTCCAATGCTAACAATTACCAACACAGGCTGATAAGAACTTAAAAAAACTAAAGATGATTAGATCAGAATGTAAAAGTATATACTCATTAGATACTGACATTCATGACACTCTACTGACGTAGAAGATCGCTTCAGTAAGTGATTTGTACAAACTTATAATCTAAATCTTATTCTAAACACTATTCTAGCTTATTCTAAAGGTTATTCTAACTGATTATAGAGATTATTATATCTCACTCTATGTGTTTGTTAATCAGTTCGTATGGTAGTTTACGTTTGAGCCTACGCACTTCACTCTCATCGCGCACATTTATCTATTTGACGAGTGCATTAGACTGCACTAACGGTCTTTCAGAATACTTTGCACTAACACTTCTAATCATACACATTATGGGTTCTAAGGTGATATCGCGCTAAATTAGTTTGTTGGAGACGTAATATGGAGCGTCGATGATGACCCCCAACATTTTATTCTAGAACTTCTGGAGGATATCTATATTAAATTTGCTAGTAGTACCCCACAGTTCAACAACAAAGTTCCAAATGGGCCTAAGTATTGACTTATACAGCCAAACCTTGTTTTCTAAGGAGAATTTAGACTTACGCCTTATCGGCCAATACATTTGATTTAGTTTAAGCCCAAGCTGTTCGCGTTTTATCTCTATATGTTTTATCCATGGTAAACACCGATCAAAATGCATTCCCAGATATTTAACGTTGTCTGCTTGCAGGTGTTTATAATTATTTATTTTTACTAAGGGACAAGTTCTTCTACAAAGGGTGAATGTCACATTGTTAGATTTTGTCTCATTTGCTCTGATACACCATGTTTTCAACCACAATTCAACTTTGTTAAGATGAAGATGGAGGTTTTTTGTGGCTGATATTGGAGCTTTATGTGATGATAAAACCACTGTAACAGTAGTTTTTTTTGAGGTCGATAAGTCTGCTATATACAATAGATATAACAGTGGATCAAGAACACTGCCTGAATATATTGAATGGAGGTCAGTATATTCGTCACACTGTTTCACAATAGGATGTCTGTCTCTGAGATATGATTTGAGTAATTGAAAGTGCATATGGGGCAAAAGCTTTTTCAATTTAACATGCGGTCCAGTGTGCCATACCTTGTCAAAGACTTGAGATATATCGAGAAATACAGCCGAGCAATATTTTTTATCCTTTAGGTTTGTATTACTTTTGTTGGCTAATGTATGTATTTGTTCTGTTGTTTCGTGTTTATTACGAAAACCAATTTGATGGTCTGAAATAACATTTCTCTCCTCTATGATTATTTTGAATCTTTTAATGTATAGTTTTTCAAAATTGTTAGAGGTCACTGGCAAGAGGCTTATGGGACGATAAGAGGAGAGGTCTTCTGATTTTTTGTCATATAAAAAATAATCATAATTTGAGCCACTTTGTAAGTAATAGGAAAGTAATTATATAATACATAAAGTACGATAACATTATTTTAGGTTTATTGTTTAAGTTATATTAGAATTGTACATCAAAATTAAGTGAAATTCAAAATTGATGTGCCGGTATTATAACATTTTGACGTCATTGTCATAAATGCATATGACATGAGCTCATTGTTTTATCGAATGGACTATGGAATTTAGGATATCTCATCTTCAGATAATTTTATGAATTTTCTTCTGGGTAGTTCAAAAATCTCCGCTATGAACAATCGATCGTATCGACGATATTAAAAGTTTTGGAGTTGAAATTTCAAGGTCCCACCATTCCGGCAGCTGTACAAACCGAATGCCCATCGCCGTCCTCTCTCGGATTTTTATACACATTTCGTACAATATCATCCCGGCGAGTATCTACTTCTCGTCCATCGACAACGATGACTCGGCCCTTTTCTCGCGACACACACGTCCGCCGTGGAAAAAGGCCGGCATCATCGTCAATAATCTGACTGGTTCTTAATTGTGAGACGCATCATCGAGAGCCGAGATCTCTCCGATCGACATTTCGATCATTCGATTTCCGAATAATAATCACAAAATGTATTAATGATGGCCGGGGACGTGGGGGCTGGCCGGCGCTGCCTCTCCTCGAAGAAACAATGCTCGCTGGGGCTGGCGTGACGCTGCATACTCGTTCGGTCGTTCATCCGCGGGGCCTCATTTACATTATCGGATCTTTGATAGTTCGTCTTGTTTCTCGCGCTATCTTTTTCTCGTTTAACTAATGCCACGGGTTCGATTAATAATCGTAAGGGAAAAAATTGGTATCAATCCGATCTTGAAGTCGTCATAACTATTGCCGGTGTATCGGCTTGTTGTAGGATGATGGGTGAAGATCTTATGTATTTATTTTTATTATAGACGCATCGCTCTCTTGGGTTTTTAATTTCCGCAACTTTGTTTAGTACAAACAGAAACTTTGATAGTTAACAGTGTGATGTATTCTTCCAGCCTCTTTCCAAGTTTAGCTTTCCTCGACAATGGAAGGTTATTGACAACTTTACAACTGCAATGTTCAGGTCTTCCTAAAGGGTTTTCTTAACCTCTAACATGATTATTACCTCCCCATTGGGTCCCAAACCAAATTTTGATCATTTTTCTAACAGCTTTATAACAATTCTACCTATTTAGATGTAAGAATAGTGTTTAGTGATTCTATGAAATGGTTAAATTTGCTAAGAAAAGTAGATCTGGATGAAATAAACAAAAACTATCAACAACTTCCTAATGATTTAATAACGTAATGACGTAAATATGATGTAACTAAATTATTGTTTTCTAAAAATAATGATGTATTGACTGAGATTTATTTCAGCTTAAGAGTATGATCAGCCATTCATTTTAAGCTAGTACATGTACAATATGTTAAAAGAAAGCTCGAGGTAATCAGTTCATTAATGGGGTTTGTGGATCAAGAATAGTAACGATTATAGTTGATCATATTTGGAAATTTTAGGTGAATTTCGTTGCTTTCATATATAATGATCGTACTTTTTCGTACTATATTGGCTGAGTTGGATTGAACGATATATTATACTATAGATAAAGGTAAAATATAATATATTTTAATTATACATCGGTTAAAACTACAAACAAGTCGTTTATTTTAGATTCAAGGCAGAAAAAACAATAGACAAATTTGATTAAATCTTGCAAGTAGCGAACCGGCTGGATTAGTTTGAATTTGATCATGAATGAATATTATGAATATGAAAATTATACTTAATGTATATCTACAATATCCGAATGACAAGCAGACGGAAGAAAATACGCTTATAACTGAATTCACTGAACATTCACTGTTGTTCACTACTGACCTACTATATATTTTAAAATTATGAAGAAAGACATTAATTAAATGTTTGCCTTAAAATTAATTAATACAGCTCTAAAAAGAAGTGTATCGTGTGTAAAGAACCGTATGAGTGTTTTATTGAAATCAGGTCCTCTATTTCCTTTATTTATTTAGACAAAATTTTAATTGTTACAGGGCTACCAAAATATTAATTTTACATAGTTGAACAAAATTAATCATACATTAAACAAATCACACTCAACCTTAAATCTTCTCAACACTGATATTTACTCCAACACAAAAAATGTTTAAATTATATAGACTTTATGATGCAGCTGTGTGTTGATTGACGTGATAACATCATATTGTTCAAACAAATATATGTCACTTACACGTAACCTGGTAAGTATAGTCCATTAAACTATTTGATTTACAAGAAATCCGATATGTGATATTGGCCTTTCTTAATATAATCACGATGAATTTGATTGACACTTATTGAAAGCTTGAGTTAAATTAATATTTCCCGTTGTATTTTGAGAATATATGACCAGTAGTGAACAGCAGCGAATGCGCTATGATTTCACTGAGAAGTCAGCTTTTTTCTCTCTAGTTTGTAGGCACATATACTGTAACTTAAATACACAAATTTTAGTTGTGGTTCTCTTTAATAAAAGCCTAACAATATTTTTGACATATCAAGGTTTCCTATGAATTCTTCAACTATATATTTGCATAGTTTCTTTTATTTTACTTAACTTCAGTGACAACATTTGCTTCATATATTGCAAGTACGTAAGTATTGTTTAAGATGTTTAATTTCTGTTTGCCATAACATACATACTAAGCTGTAGAAACTTGATAAAATCACATTGTTTAATCAAATATATGTCACTTACACGTAACCTGGTAAGTATAGTCCATTAAACTATTTGATTTACAAGAAATCCCATATGTGATATTGGCCTTTCTTAATATAATCACGATGAATTTGATTGACACTTATTGAAAACTTGAGTTAAATTAATATTTCCCGTTGTATTTTGAGAATATATGACCAGTAGTGAACAGCAGCGAATGCGCTATGATTTCACTGAGAAGTCAGCTTTTTTCTCTCTAGTTTGTAGGCACATATACTGTAACTTAAATACACAAATTTTAGTTGTGGTTCTCTTTAATAAAAGCCTAACAATATTTTTGACATATCAAGGTTTCCTATGAATTCTTCAACTATATATTTGCATAGTTTCTTTTATTTTACTTAACTTCAGTGACAACATTTGCTTCATATATTGCAAGTACGTAAGTATTGTTTAAGATGTTTGATTTCTGTTTGCCATAACATACATACTAAGCTGTAGAAACTTGATAAAATCACATTGTTTAATCAAATATATGTCACTTACACGTAACCTGGTAAGTATAGTCCATTAAACTATTTGATTTACAAGAAATCCCATATGTGATATTGGCCTTTCTTAATATAATCACGATGAATTTGATTGACACTTATTGAAAACTTGAGTTAAATTAATATTTCCCGTTGTATTTTGAGAATATATGACCAGTAGTGAACAGCAGCGAATGCGCTATGATTTCACTGAGAAGTCAGCTTTTTTCTCTCTAGTTTGTAGGCACATATACTGTAACTTAAATACACAAATTTTAGTTGTGGTTCTCTTTAATAAAAGCCTAACAATATTTTTGACATATCAAAGTTTCCTATGAATTCTTCAACTATATATTTGCATAGTTTCTTTTATTTTACTTAACTTCAGTGACAACATTTGCTTCATATATTGCAAGTACGTAAGTATTGTTTAAGATGTTTGATTTCTGTTTGCCATAACATACATACTAAGCTGTAGAAACTTGATAAAATCACATTGTTTAATCAAATATATGTCACTTACACGTAACCTGGTAAGTATAGCCTATTAAACTATTTGATTTACAAGAAATTCTATATGTGATATTAGTCTTTGTTAATATAATCACGATGAATTTGATTGACACTTATTGAAGGATGAGGTCAATTAATATTTCCCGTTGTATTTTGAAAATATATGGCCAGTAGTGAACAGCATTGAATTCGCAATGATTTCATTGAAAAGTCAGTTTTTTTTCTCTCTAGTTTGTAGGCACATATACTGACTTTCTGCACGCTTGTAACACTAAACCAGTCAGTATAAGGCCTAGCCACAAATGTTATCAACAGTGTTATCTACCTGGAAATTACGTTATAACACT
Source organism: Rhynchophorus ferrugineus (assembly GCF_030347505.1). Classification (NCBI taxonomy): domain Eukaryota; kingdom Metazoa; phylum Arthropoda; class Insecta; order Coleoptera; family Curculionidae; genus Rhynchophorus; species Rhynchophorus ferrugineus. The sequence goes on along the minus strand of NW_027472582.1, from coordinate 7,087,773 downwards.
TTAGACATAATTAGAAGTACTTAAAATAGTAAATATTTTCACTATAATAATATTATCGCTATGAATAAATTACCCATGTTAAAACAATACCGACTGGTTCCCGCCTTGCATTATTTTTCTGTATTGGCACAAAAATACACAAATTGTTTGGGATTTTTAGTGATGTATAATTACCTCAGGGGCCCTAATACAATTTATACATGATGTAATGACTAACTATAATGCAAACTTATTAAAATAATGTATAAATAAGACCTTACTAATACACACCGTTCAGTGCGACCAAAACAACTAGCAAATTTTGTGCGTTTTCAATAATTGCTTCAAATTGATTTTGTTACAGAAATAATTTTCATTTGGTGTAAAGTATATACGTAGAATTGTAATAAAGTGGTTTTTCAAAAAATAGTCATCTAGCCAATTGTATTTTTCAGTAAAACAATACTGCAAAATTCGTACATTTTTCAGAAAAAAATATTCAAATTTTTCAAGTGCCCATCTCGTTTCCTTGATTTGACTATTATTGAAAATTATTGGGATAAGCCAACACTAAGGTAGTATACTATCTAACAATGTTGAACAACTAAGTTAGATCAAGAATATATCAATTACAATTAAAAATGTTCTTGTTCTAAATATAATATTTTATGGATGTTAAAAGTTTCTTCATGATCGGTATTATAATATATTATAACGCAACCTAATACATCAACACCGAAAACTATCGACCGCGTACATTAATAACTCCGGTCGTTTTCATTCTTCCCCAAACTGCTGTAAAGATGATTCCAGATATTTCGAACCCGTCTTCTAAACGTCGTGATTTAAATGATGATTTTTCAAAATCAAACCCGATGACTCTACTCATTTTTTACGGCCGGCAGTCGCGGCATCAGTCGCCCATCGTTGGCCGGCGCATCGGTGGTGGTGAGATAAAAAAGAGTCTTCCTCCGTTTCTGCCGCCATTTATCATCGGTGGGTGTCTAAGAACAGAAACGATGGAAAAATACGTTTAGATCGCGGTCCGAAGATATCTATGAGAATAGTGCTCCTCTCGGCGAGTGACTGTCGTTCTCTGATGTTATTTTTCTTGTTTTTTTTTAAATATTCTTTAAAGATATTTTCTCAGGATCATATTATTTCGGAATGATTGTATAAATGTATAAAAGTAAATTTGAAAAATGCCCATCAATATTGACAGCCTACCACCAACCGTGGTGATAGTCGTGGGTTCGAATCCTGCTGGGGCATGGTCATAAATTTATATTTGCGATTGTCCTGGGCAATTGTGCAAAATCCGACAACGAAAGTGATAATAATCAGTAACCAAGCTGGGTAGGTACCGAATGTCTTCTGGGATGGATGAAGTTGGTCATTTACGAGTCATTACGAGACAGTGGTTCGGAGCCCACATTAAACTGTAGGCCCAGTCCAGATAAATCCCTAGTTGGTAATAGGAGACTTTATTTTGATATTTATTTAAGAAAGGTTGACAGGCTGATATTTAATATTTTTGCACAATCGTGAATTAATTTTAAATGCGTATTTTTATAAGGCATTTGAGAGTTTTGAAGAATCTTTAATAAGTTTGTCGTGTTGGTTTTTTTGATGTGGAAAATTTGATCAAAAAGATTCAGCACTCAGCGCGGCAAAATACCCCAGAAATCAGACGGAAACTAAACGGTAATAACTACCCTAAAAAATCCTAGAATGAATTTCAGATAAAAGAAAAGTATTCCTCTGACATCAACAGCAAAATCATAATAAGTTGAACAATCTTATATCCGAACTGAGACAATGAAATGAAACAATTAAAAATCGACACCATGAGTGATTTTCGGCGTAGACTTGCTGACAATGTCAGTCCTGAGTATTGGCTGCAGAGGGCTACCAAAAATTTAAAAGGACTTATCAGGTAAACTCTTCCGATAATAAATGAGGATGAGGGCTAGGCTAGAGATAATCAGGAGAAGGTTACGAGATTTGCAGACCACCTCAGGAGGATGTTTCAACCAAACCCCATGCTGTGGATGACGTTAAATCCTTACCGTGTACCATTGGACAGGAAATAATGAAAACAAAAAACGTCACTGGTTTTGATATTATTGCCGGAAAAATATTGTAGAAACGTCCAAGAAAAACACCTTAATTAAGTCATCAATCTAATAAATGTTTCATTCAAGTTACAATATCTATCTCAACTGTGAATGTGTTGTCTGCTTGCAGTAGTTTATAATTATTTATTTTTACTAAGGGACAAGTTCTTCTACAAACGGTGAATGTCACATTGTTAGATTTTGTCTCATTTGCTCTGATACACCATGTTTTCAACCACAATTCGACTTTGTTAAGATGAAGATGGAGGTTTCTTGTGGCTGATATTGGAGCTTTGTGTGATGATAAAACCACTGTATCGTCAGCATATATTGCAACAGTAGTTTTTCTGAGATCGATAAGTCTGCTATATAACAGTGGATCAAGAACACTGCCTTGCGGAACACCTGAATATATTGAATGAAGGTCAGTATATTCGTCACTCTGTTTCACAATAAGATGTCTGTCTCTGAGATATGATTTGAGTAGTTGAAAGTGCATATGGAGCAAAAGCTTTTTCAATTTAACATGCAGTCCAGTGTGCCATACCTTGTCAAAGACTTGAGATATATCGAGAAATGCGGCCGAGCAATATTTTTTATCCTTTAGGTTTTTATTACTTTTGTTGACTAATCTATGTATTTGTTCTGTTGTTTCGTATTTGTTACAGAAGCCAATTTGATGGTCTGGAATAACATTTCTCTCTTCTATGATTATTTTGTGTCTTTTAATGTATAGTTTTTCAAAATTTTTAGAGGTCACTGGTAAGAGGCTTATGGGACTATAAGAGGAGACGTCTTCTGATTTTTTGTCATATAAAAATAATCATGATGATTTGGGCCACTTTGTAAGTAACAGGAAAGTAATTATATAATACATAAAGTACGATAACATTATTTTAGTTTCATTGTTTAATTTATATTAGAATTGTATATCAAAATTAACTGAAAATACCCCAGAAATCAGACAGAAACTAAACGTTAATAACTACCCTAAAGATAATAAGATAATAATAAGAATTTTAGATAAAAGAAAAGTATTCCTCTAACATCAACGCAAGATCATAATAAGTTGAATAATCTTATATCCGAACTGAGACATGAAAAGAAACAACTAAAAATCGATACCATGGGTGATTTTCTGCGTAGACTTGTTAACAATTTTGTCCTGAGTCGCAGAGAGCTACCAAAAATTTAAAAGGACTTATCAGGTAAACTCTTCCGATAATAAATGAGGATGAGAGCTAGGCTAGAGATAATCAGGAGAAGGTTACAAGATTTGCAGACCACCTCAGGAGGATGTTTCAACCAAACCCCATGCTGTGGATGACGTTAAATCATTACCGTGTACCGTTGGACTGAATTGGAAAATACTGAAGGAACGTCTAAGAAAAGCACCTTAATTAAGTCATCAATCTAATAAATGTTTCATTCAAGCTACAATATGTATCTCAACTGTGAAATGTGGTTGAAAATTATTTTAACAAGTGCTATTGAAAAGGATAAATTTAATCAAATAATGATTAATTTGTAAGACCCATTAGTCTATTTTTGTATTAAATAAAAACCATCAGTGTCGCTTTTTATCACTGTTCAACAAGTCGCTTCTTCTCTCTGTAAAATTAAACAGTTTTCTAAGTAAAATAATAGTTGTTTACCCTTTAATATCCCTTCACAAAATATTAAAATTATTAATGGACAAAAGTAAAGTAAAATCACCTGGATACGGTTACAGAAATACCACTGCGTATAGCATGATACGCAATCCATCGTAAAGCCCTCAAAATTAATTCACGCTTCCAGTATTTTGATCGGCGACCACAATCGAAGGTCCGAATGCACGCATCGGACGGAGAGAGAAAGAGAGAGGCAGAAGAAGCGACGCATCATCAATCTAGACCCCCGATACGTCTCCAGCGCTTTATCTGCAGCATCTCGTTAAAGACTTTTCAAGCGATGCGCGCCGGCTGCTTTTATAATAAAAATTCGAAATATAATAATCCCATTTACAATGGGCTTAAATCCGATCAAAAATCGATGAGAAATACCGTCCTCATGTGCTCCCAATAGGGTGCCCTATTGTTTAATATAATTGTTATTTTGTCTTTCAGGGTATCTCGAGATCATCTGGAGAACGTGTTCGTATACGAGGGGGTTTGTTTAATTCGCATCTTCAGCCAGGAGTCCATTAAGAATACGTTATTATTCATTAGACATTACAGAGACGTGAACAATATATAACATGTCAATTGAAAAGCCTCGGCCCGACACATAGATGGCGCTACTAGAATTAAATCCACATGTTTTTTAGTTAGCCCTAACTCTCAAAAGATGCGTGTAAAAATTTGACAGCTACCGGATCATTAGTTTGTGAATTATAGCATTTTAAGTGAAGCCCCTTTTGTTATTGTGAAAAAAACATTGGATAAAAAGGAATTTCGCGTCCTGATAAAATATTGCTTTTTGAAGGGACAAAATACAGTTGAAGAAAAAACTTGGCTTGATGCCGAGTTTCCGGACACTGTCCCAGGAAAATCAACCATCAAGGATTGGTATGCTAAGTTTAGACGTCGTGAAATGATCACCGAAGACTGTGAACGCAGTGGACGCCCAGAAGAGGTTGTTTGTTAGCGACGAAAACATTAAAAAACCCACAAAATGACTTTGAATGACAGTAAATTGAAATTGAATGAAATAACAGACACTCTAAAGATATCAACTGAACGTGTAAATAATATCATTCAGGAATATATGGGTATAAGAAAGCTTTATGCAAAGCGGGTGCCGCGCGAGCGCACTTTTGACCAAAAGCAACGACGAGTTGATGATTTAGAGCAGTGCTTGAAGATTTTTTTATAACATCTTTATTAGATACGCTTAGTACAATCTTAAATTACTATTAATTTATTACTATTTTTCGTATGTACTTGGATTAATTAACAAGCAAGACGAGTGCGAGAAAATACATCAATATGTTTTCCTCAATTGTAAAATTATAATACCTTATACCTATAGTTTACACTAAAGGTATATACTTTATATAAGTTCGTATGGTTTTGTTCGCTTCAATCTCCTGACATCCTGCGCGCTGTCCAGCGATTGCATTGCATCCACGTTAGTATGATTTAGTAATCTTCTTTCGTATTTCAGTTCGAAATCTTGGATAACTTCGCAAATCCATTTGATTTCCAGGTCAACGTGCAGTTCTTCGTTGGTTACATAGCGATAGGCATTGGTAATCAATCGAAGAACCTTATTTTGACAGCGGTGCTTGAAGATGATGAAGCTTAATAAACCCGAGTTTTTGCGTTGATATGTGACAATGGATGAAATATGACTCCATCATTTCACTCCGAAGTCAATCGACCGTCATCCGAGTGGACAGATGAACCCGCTCCAAAACGTGGGAAAATACAACTGTCGGCTGGCAAGGTTATGGCGTCTGTATTTTGAGATGCACATGGAATAATTTTCATTGACTACCTTGAAAAAGGAAGGACCATCAACAGTGACTATTACACAGCTTTATTGGACCGTTTTAAGGACGAAATCGCCGAAAAACCGCCGCATTTGAAGAAAAACAAAGTGCTGCTTCACCAAGATAATGTACCCTGTTAAAAATCCATGAATAAGGCTTCGAATTGCTTCCTCATCCACCGTATTCTCCAGATCTGGCCCCCAGCGACTGTTTCCTATTTTCAAATCTCCAAAGAATTCTCACTGGGAAGAAATTTTCGTCGAATTCGTTTATCGATGAAACAGAGGCCTATTTTGAAGCAAAGGAAAAATCGTACTACAAAAATGGTATCGAAAATTTGGAGGGTCGCTATAATCAGTATATCACCCTTGAATGGAATTATGTTGACTTTTCTATTGAACTGTTACATAACATTTTTGTTTAATTATTTTATTTAGATTAGAATTTTGTTGTATGTCAAAGCCAAAATGTACTAAAACTCAGAGTTGATGCGGCAACATTGCGACGTTTTGACAGCTCAAGTGGGTCCACTGTTGTTTTGAATTGACCATTTCTAGTAACAATATGATTGGTTGAGCTAGATTCGAATTTAGTTATGTTTGGCATTTTGATTGTTTACATGATAGTATTTGGTGGAGAAATAAATTTAGTTAACGTCATTGTTTCGTTTTAAAAACCAACTCACCACGATGCGATTCAAATTGTTAATATTTTAGGACCATTAATGCAACTGAAAGTTGAAAAACTTATCTCAGAATAAAATTAACCATATAAAATGCCTTGCTATATATTCTACTATGTATGTTCACTTATTATTGATGTATCTAAACGTACCTCATAGTTGTAACTTTAAGTCTGCAACTCTGTAACTTTATATTTTTCATTTTAACACCCGTGGTGCATTCAAAATACCAGTGAACGCACGTCATCACGACAATGAATTTATACTGAACTTTAAATTTCGTTTTAAAATCAGACCATTTATTTCCTCTCATTTTATTCCACTTAAAAAGAGATACATTGCTGTCTGACACGTACAAACATGTAGTCGAGTCAGCCTATAAAATTTGCCTGGTTGTCAGATGTCTGCAAAATTCGTCAAAACATTAGTGATAATAACCAGAGGTTATAAACTGGCACACTTTTTTTGTGCTTTCTTTGTTGTATTCTTGATGAAATTGAAATTTATCAAGACAATAATTGATTGAAACTGCAGAGTCAGATTGCATCTCTGCAATTTGACAGTTAGATGGTATAGAAAAAGTGAAGATATTATTACTACTGAAGAAATTATTTATTACAGTTTCTGAATAAAATTTCAATTAATTTCCATTTTCAATTAATTAACAACCGAGTTATTAATATAATTTTGCATTGACAGAAGGAAGTTCTAGATAAGGGAGGAAAGTGTTAGACATGAGGCAGCCAGATTGATTAATTTTGTTTTTTTTAGTTTCAGTTGTTTTGTTATTTGTTTATTATTTTAGTTATTCTGTTTCTGAGTCTTTGCTCTTATTCATTTTATTACTATATTATGGTTTCTTTTTAAAATAATGTTTGCTCTAAATAATACTGCAATAATTTAATCTTAATAGATTTCCTCAATAATCTTCTGTCTATTAACAATAAGTGAAAGCTCGCTTCAATAATTCGATAATTATTGTAATAATATGAGAAGTTATTGATAGTTCTATCTTTAAAAACGTAGTGTACTAAAAAACCTTTAAGATTAAATACCGCGACTATTATTTATCTTCAAATATTTCATGTTTTGATGCAACCGAACGGCATAAAACTAAATATGGATCGACTTCTCCAAATATAAAAACACCATAACCGTAATCTAGTGGCTAACAAAAAAAGAGGCTATATTAGTTTCGTAGGAAACCGATAGAAAAAGAATAACAAACTATTTGATATCCCGCATACATATGGCTTTTATTCATATCGTCATGAGATCTGGTCTTTTTCTAATTAAATTACAGTTGTATACGTCAGTTTTTTTTATAGCCGGATATTACTTAAAGTATACTGTTTCTCGTAAATGAGAATAGAGACGGAAAAAATTATCTAGAAATAGACAATATTAATATATCCTTTATTAGTCATTTTAACCAATGATTCTGCAAGATTATTATAAATCTGTAATAATGCCATATCATAATTATGCCTATATTTTTGTGTGAGGGTCGACCTTTATGTTAACAGTTAATACCATATGTTCTTTGTTATATGATTCATATAACAAAGATACATGATTCATAGATTAAACATGATAACAAAGATTCATGATATGTTATATTCATATGATTGTAATAATTGTGCCTTTATTTTTAGTGTAGGGGTTGCTTTTTATATTTAAGGATTATGGCCATGGATTAACTTAACATCAGTATGTCCATAAACTTAAGTTCCAACCTTCAAAAAAATAGCGACCCTCCAACTTCTCGACACCATTTTTATAGTACGATTTGTCCTATGTTTCAAAATTGGCCTCAGTTTCGCCTCATCACCTCATCATTCGACAAAAATGTCTTCCCAACGAGCGTTCTTTTGAGATCTGCGAACAGGAAATAGTCGGTGGGGGCCAGATCTGGAGAATACGGTGGATGAATACCAACGTTTTCACTGACTTGTGACACAGTGCACCGTCTTGATGACGCAGCACTTTCTTTTTCTTCAAATGCGGCCGTTTTTCGGCGATTTCCTTCAAACGGTCCAATAACGCTATGTAATAGTCTCTGTTGATGGTCCTTCCTTTTTCAAAATAGTCAATGAAAATTATTTCATGCGCATCCCAAAATATAGACGCCATATCCTGGGCAGCCGTCTGTTGCGTTTTCCCAAGGTTTTGGAGCGAGTTCATCGTGTGCAGTCTACTCGAATGGATTTCGGAGTGAAATGATTGAGCCATGTTTCATTCATTGTCACATATCCATGCAAAAACTACAGTTTATCTGATATTACACTTGATCATCTTCAAACACTGCTCCGAATCATCAACTCGTCGTTGTTTTTGGTCAAAAGTGAGCTCGCGCGGCATCCACTTTGCACAGAGCTTTCTCATACCCAAATATTCGTGAATGATATGATGTACACGTTCAGTTGATATCTTTAGAGTGTCTGCTATTTCGTTCAATTTCAATTTACGGCCATTCAAAATCATTTTTTGGATTTTTTTTTCGATAACAACCTCTTTTTGGCGTCTGCCTTCACCGTCTTCGATGCTCATTTCACCACGTCTAAAGTTAGTATACCAATCCTTGATAGTTGATTTCCCTGGGGCAGTGTCCGGAAACTCGGCATCAAGCCAAGTTTTTGCTTCAACTGTATTTTTTCCCTTCAAAAAACAATATTTTATCAACACGCGAAATTCCTTTTTACCCATTTTTTTTTCACAATAACAAAAGTTGCTTCACTCAAAATTCTATATAACTTGTGAATTAGCTAATGATCCGACAGCTGTCAAATTTATACACTCATCTTTTGAGGTTTAGGACTAACTAAAAACGTATGAATTTAATTCTAGTAGCGCCATCTATGTGTCGGGCCGGGGTTTTTTAATTGATCTGTTACAATCACAAATACTAAACCATCACAAACATAAATTTGCGACCATGTCTCAGCAGGATTTGATCCCGCGACTTTCGGAACAGTAGGTTGACCACCATTGTCGCCTTTAACACTGCACCACCAAGCCGGCTACTAATAATTTTATTTGACATTTGTTTCATAAATGACTGGAATAACATAGAAAGCTGTAATATTATAAACATGTATTGTTAAATATTACAATTTATTTTATTTATATGTGGTTTCTAATGGTTCGATTTCTAAGTTTTCTACATAAGTTGTCACATGAGTATTTATAATGGACAATCGGTTAACCTAAATTCAATCTATTGTTCTCGGTTGTCGTACAATGGACATGTGTGCATTAAACAGTTTTTGCTTTTTTAATTTACGAGTTCTGTTGTATCTTATAAGAGGAGTTTGGAGAGAATTATTTAGAGTGGGTACGTATTATACGATCTATACGAAACAACAACAGTTATAAGAATGTGTTTTCCATCTTATTCTTTTTATAATCAATGAATACTACTTCCTATTGTTATATCAGAATTTTTTTTCGGTATTTTTCATTCAATATCTCTAATTTAGTAGCGGTTACTGCAAAATAGTTTTATAAAATTAGAAAACAGCTGTACTGTTAACGGCTAGTTTTTCAGGTATTAATTGAAACCTGAGAAAGATTCTTATGACGGAAAAATTGGAAAAATTGAAAGAAAATCCTTAAAATAAATGAAAACTACTTGAATTCATTCGTTGATTTAACATTTTCGGTTTCAAACTGTCCTAAGATTACAAGTATGAGGATCATGATCTAAGCTGCGTTGTCAACTCATGGAAATTTCCCGATCTGCGGGGAATATCATGTAGTTTGAGAATTTATTAAGGATTGACATTATGAACGAAAAAATTACGGATCTTGATCCCGTGGTAAATATAATATCGATAGTCCCGATCGGAACACTTCCACGACCCTCTATATTCCAATACTCTATATACTACAATATCAAATTTGAATTCTATAAAACAGTATTGTTATAATCTTCCGAAATACAAGCTATATCACACAAAATACCCTAATGATAAAGCATATGGAGAAACATCTATAATTCTCCGTAAAAACATAAAACACTATGAAAGAGAGAAATTCAGCGAGAATTATTTACAAGCCACCAGTGTAACCATTACACAGAAACCAAGTACACGGACTACTAGCAATGACTGCTATCTGTTGTCCACCTAAGTACAACAAAGCAGAACTATACAACTGTTTATTTAATACGCTAGGTAATAGATTCATTGCCATAGGAGACGACACAAAATTTACTACATATCGCTACTAGTGAGCCAACAAATCGGTCATCAGATGGAAATAAAATTCCCGATACCATAGACATTTGTGTTACAAACAAAAAGTACAAAACTGAATCATGCTTTGATCTATCATCTGATACACTTATTATTAGAAGAGTAACAGTAGCTAGTAACAGAACAAACTAAGGAGAGATACAGTGATACCAAAGTTACTTTACAAGGAAACACTGTACCGAAGGAAACAAGAGTTAAGCGTAAGACATAGATATGTTCTCTAATGAAAGTAAAATATATTACTTGGATATACAATTTTCTTCAAGTCCTTCGATAATATATGCATTGGATGTATTATGTTAAACGATGTTAAAATAAGATAAGAAATTTAGATTAGAATTTTGTTATGTCAGAAATGAAGAAAAACTTAAAGTTAATGCGGTAACATTACGACGTTTTGACATCATCAATTCAGATAACGTGAATTTACTGTTTTATTGAACTGGCTATATAGACGCACGCATACAAATTTAATGATTTCGTACATAAGTTCTTGGATTTTGTTGGCACGAACATTTACATTTCTATTTATGTGTATGTCAAAAACGTGGATTATTTTTTTACGTTTCGTGTATTATATCGTTCCAAAACTTCGGGGAAAAAAGTGCGGGACGGTCCTTTTTCTTCATTTTCGACATTTTAGCGGTCATTGTTGCGCCGGTTTATTTTATTCCCTCAATAAACCCGGCGAGGCCGAGGTTATAAATTTGAATGCGAAATAAAAACGGATATTTCAAAGAAATTCTCCTCGCATAAACAATCTAAATCCGCCGCTCGGTTTGTCGTTCTCTCCAGAAAGAAGTCCATTTCTTTCGGTCGGACCTATCAGAAATAATCTCGCCATCTTAAATTAGCCCGGCCGTATTTCATAAATTTATATTTCTTTGTTCACTGTTTCTGCATTAACATTTTTCGGTTCGAATTTCTCGCTCGCCCTCCCCGCCCTCCTCCTCGCCCTGCCGCCGCGATGCCCCTTTGCCAGCCGTTTTTTCCTTTTCTTTTTTTTCCGCCGCGTTTCTTCTTCTTCTTCTTCTGCTTCTCCTCCTCTCCTCCTTTTTTTTCGCCGTTGTGGTTTTTGGCTGGCGGTTGTTGGTGTTCCTTCGGTGGGAGAGTTGCGGCTTACATGCTCGTCGGAACTGGTTCTTTATTTTTGGTCGGAGAGTATTTCGACTATAAGGGTTTTCGGGACATAACTCAAAATTTCAAATAGAATTATTAAGAAAAGGTATCGCCAAAGATGGGCCTACTATAGCGGTACGGCCGGTTGTACCCTGCTGGTGAAGGGATATTCTAATTAAGTTGGGTATTCTTGAGAAGGACACTTCTTCTAAGCTACTAAACATTTTTTATCTAAATAATACGATACAAACATAGTCATCCGTTTTGTCACCTTCTTGTCAGCTTCAGGATAAAATAATCAGCATCATATTAATATATTATGTCTTTTATCGGAATAAAAAAAGATAAAATAAAATATCATGATCGTCATTCCATAGTCGACGCTCGACTATGTCGACACAATCTACACGCTGCTGTTGTTGTCGATGCAGATGGAACGCCTCCCTCCTGCTACATATAAAAACGTTATCTTCTAGACCACCCAGTTACTCGTAAAATACTCACGCAAATGATCGGCAAGATTCGGAACAAGAAGGTCCCGGGTTTCGATAATATTTCGATATAACCCATCTAAAAAGCTTCCCTACAAGCAGCTCGCCGAAATAACTAATATCATCAACGCCATTCTAAGTCATCACCTTCTGACTACAGACCTATCAGCCTAGTAAGTTCCATTTCCAAGCTTGCTGAAAGAGCAATTCTTTATGCTCTTAATGATTTTACGAAGACAAACAATGCCATTCCAGATGAGCAATTCGGATTCCGCGCCACTCAGCCGTTCATCAGGCTGGCCGCAAAAATCAACTGTGCTTTTAACCGACGTGAAAGACTTGGAGCGATCTTCGATTAGGTCTGTCCGCTCTTATCAAATCTTTTCATTTATGTCTGGACGATCGTTCCAGGTGAAGATTAAAGATATTCTCTCTATTCGGAGTATCATCGACGCAGAGGTTCCACAAGACTCCCCCCTTGTACCCGATTTATTTAATAGTTTTCTTTCAGATATTCCTAGGAGACCATAAGTTGAGTCAGCTTTTTTCGCAGACGATACTGCTTACTTTGCTTCTTCAAAAGTAGCACGGCACATTCGAAGCAGACTCCAAAAACGACTCGATGAGACGATCCACTGGTTACATTTCTGTGGGTTGACTTCCAATCCAGGCCATCTTCTTCCACAAGAAGCGTTTCTCATCGAGCATTTCACGCCTTAAAATAGAGAACGCCGTCGAAAATAGAAAATAGAAATCCCATCATCAGAAGAGGCCACCTATCTCGGTCTTGTCTTCGATCGCAAGTTTAGGTGGAACTTCCAGATTCAAATGTCCCTTCAGAAAGGTCAAGGTATTATCAATTTGCCGTTCCCGATCATCAAGCATGCCTGCAGGCTTTCTCTCTGAATAAAATCTCTCCTGTTCAAGATGCTGGTTCGATCAGCCGTTTTATACGCCTCCAGCGTCTATCTAAAATATGTCTCACCTACCCAACTTGAACGTCTTCAAGTTTTTCAGAAAAAAATTCTCCACATAACCACTCCAACTCACTTATTCCTGCGGGTCTCCCCGACCAAAAAAAAATTATATCCGAATATCGATTTCCCCACAGAAATCTGTGAGGAATTCATTCACCTCTCATTCAACATACTTGTCCAAATTATTTTAATTTTCGTCTGGTTGCATCTTAACCGAATGACTTCACTTCTAATAACGATCTCGGAGAGAAACTCTTGTACTTAACAAGATTTGTATTCCTATTCGTTCAGAAATCGACCAGGAAGGTCATTAGCGTAATTGTTTGAGTTTCGAAAGGAATTTGGTTTGTACGCTACCTCTAAACTAGCAAAACAAATAAACTCAGATTTCTGCATCTTTCTTAACCATTATTGAGTTTTTTGGTCATTCATTACTTCCATTTTTGCTTAATTTGAAGGAATTTGCTACCGAAGCCCGTCAAATACTTTTAGAATCCTATAATGTTGTTACTCCCTTTTATGCCAATTATCAGATACCACACTAATTGACTGGAAATGTCGTTTCATGCCCTTTTACCGTCTAATATTTCCGTCCATATAGTCATTAAAGGCCTTTGGCTTTTAATGGGTCTTTTGAATTTAGTGTTTTAAATAAACGACTTAATTAAACTTAATTGGCTTAACTTTAACGCATTTTAAACACATGCAAGATCGTATTTTGTAACTTGTATATTATTAAAAGCAAAGGAATACGACTACGAATGTTCATGATCGCCAAATTTATTGAGAAACTTACTGTAGATCCAGTCCTGGAGCCACGGAATAGGGATTTTTTCGTTTTTGAGTCCCCAAAACTTTTACCACTCGATCACATGAGTGAATTTGTCTTGAAGACGGTTTTTATTGGCGTCTGAACAGTTATCATGTGTCGTCTGCGTAAAATGCTGTGTTCGTTTGGTTCGGGAAGGGCAATCAACCAGGTAGAGATTGAATATTGAATTATTATCGAGAGAGGAACTTACGTTACCCATTTTATTTGGAAAGACATATTATGGCTCGGTGAATGGAGGTAAGACGAATTGAAACAGATGAGGCTTACATTATGTGACCGTTATTTATTGATGCTATATAATGTGTCATAAAATAGAAATAAATAAACAGGGAGCGGCTTATGTACCTATGTAGGACGCTTGGGTAGTCATCCGTGGCACATCTGAACTGAACGATGGTCGGTGGCTAATTGATCGAAAGTACCCTTCAATAATATCCGAGCTCAACATCTCGGGGTTGCTAGATCTTCGTTTTCGTTTACTAACACCCAGCACGTGCTCAACACTTGTGATAATATTTCTGTGTATTTTCGATACCGTTATTGTAAGATGTGAAATTCGATATGCCTCAAGGTACCAGTACTCGCTATCAGTGTATCACGAATACTAGGTCAATTCAGGTTAACCTAGTTGTATGGATCAAGTCCGCTCATTGTACAAATGGCTTTCAAAAAGTGTTTTAAAATTTTCAACAAAAATAAGCGTAGTTTTAATATATGTAAAATATTCTTATGAAAGGTGAAATTTCACAATAACATCAGGTTTTTGGGTGCTACTGTTAGTATCTATTGAACCTCTAAGAAAAATCAATATCCCCTCACGGGATGTTAAACCACGCTATCGAACATGCATTCATTCAATAGAGTAAAAACAAAACAATAAATCCAAACAATGGGCCCGAATTTCCGGCCGACGACCGCGATAGAGGGCCCGAGCCCAACCTTTATAATTACCCAGTCTGCTATTGTCAGAATATGATTTATAGAGGTCGAGAGTGAGACGGAAACGGGGCGAGAGTCAGCCGCGCGACCGAGCGAGAGAGAGAGAGAGAGCGACGAACGCGTGGGCATACCTAGGAATTTTATTTATACAGAAACTTTGTTTCGGATGATATTTATTAATGCAAAGACCGCGAGGTCGGATAAAAAAGTTGCGTTAATCGCTTTTATTAATATTGGTGCGGCGACCGGCGTGGTAACGGCGGGGTAACATACACGTTTTTCCACTTTTAGTCGAGATACGGCGGTACCTGGAGACGGTACGTCGTCTCCTGCCGCCGCGTCCTCTCGCGACGGCTTATGAAATGAATAATTTCCGAGCCCTTATCAGGCGTAGAGGGGGATTTTCTTCTTCTTATTATTAATGAGTCGGATAACGGGCGATGCCGGTGAGATATTACGGTCTCGTATCTGTTGATATGATTTTATTTCGTTCTTTGACATCGTTTTTTTGTATGGATATTAATGCAATTTCAGTAATGATAGTTGGTGCTTCGGTTTTACTCGGTATACGAGTTTGCCAACTTTACTGAACACTTTTGAATGTGTTATGTACTAACTGGAACCTGACCTTAACTTCCCGATGCAGGCGTTTACTGACCCGCAGGCTTTCCTGCAAGTGATCGCCTTGGCTCACCAACTTGCTCGTCTTTTCCCAAATGTCGCCGCCTAAGCGGCAACATTTGCCTGATCCAGCGGCCTTTTAAATCTTCGAAATGGTTGTTCCGAAATCTCATATACTGATGACAATTCGAAGACGTCATGACATTCTATGACATCGACATCGGTCTCATCCAGGAAACTATCCTGAAACCTTCGCATCGTCTATGTTTCGAATACTTTTTTGTCTACAGAGACGATAGAACCCTCGTTGGGTCGAGGCTGTGGAACCTCCATTCTCGTCAGAAAAAGGGTCAAACACGAGCTCCTACCCTCGTTATCAGCAACCAACTTCGAACCAACCTCCATTAAAATCGATATCCAAGAACGTCCCTTCGTGATTACATCACTGTATGGGAGATCTTCTGCATTCAACTATAGCGAATACCGATCACTGGTCGAAGGAAAATTTCCAAAATTAATAGGTTCCAGAGTGAATTCTGCAGGTAACGCCATCGTAGCTCTAAGTGCAGATCTGGGCTACTGTCTTGCTCTGCCAGATGAACCCACCCATTACCCCAGTTCATCTTCTCAAGGCGCAGCAAGAGTCTTTTTTTCTTTATTCTTCAAGACATAAATTGCCCTGCCGGAATTCGAGTCCTTGACGAACTAGACTCTGATCATCGTCCGATCCTTTTCAAACTCCGAAATTGTTCCACCACTCATTTCCTACTTACAAGATTCAGGAAAAAGACCGACTGGAAGAACTACCAATCTCTTCTCCTGGAATCCAATTCAATTTCGAAAATTCCACTGTAGAACAGCTCGAGGAAGCTGCACTCAAGCTAACTCGTGATATTCAGTCTGCTCACAAATCTGCCACAGTCGAATTTTCATCAGAAGGTGACAATCTCGACCTGTCGAGCGATGAAACGGAACTGATTTCTTGCGGACCAAAGGCTGGATTGTCCCCTTCTTTCTGTCGTAACTCCAAATACCTCATGGGGAAGACGCACAATGGCATCCCCCCTCCTGAAGTCAGCGGTTACAAGAAATTTCGCAGTGTCTGACCTAGAAAAGGTCGAGCTCCTAGCAGAGACCTATAAGGCTCAGATGAAATGTCTCCCACCAACAGAGAACACTAAAGCTAAAGACAACGACACTGTCATCAACGAATCCAACTCCATCAAAAGACCAGTAACTCCAGCCTTTCTTCTCAACCATTTCGTGCCTCCAAAGTATCTACAGACTACGATCGGAAAACTTTAAACCAAAAAACTCTCCAGGTTTCGACGGAATATCGATTACCCAGTTAAAAAAGCTCCCGCGTAAGCAGCTCGCGGAACTGACAAACATCATTAACTCCATCATGAGGCTGCAACATTTACCGGCGTTTTGGAAACACGCACATATATACCGGTTATTCCCAAGAAAGGAGCAAAATCATCTCCATCTGACTACAGATTGACTAGAGATTGTGGGTATTATTCCCTTCCATAGTAAAATTTCATTCCTTTTTACAGATCCACAGAACATTCAGATATAAAAGTAATTCTACTTCGTTAGTTAATAGTATTCAGTAATAATTTTTTTCCTTTTCTTTTTTAAAGTTAGTATGTGATGGAATATGTACATCTCCATCTCGCTTATACTACCGTTGGAAAATATAAGCACGTATAAAATTAGCTGGCCCGATCAATTATCTCCGTCCTTTCCACTCTCACAATTTATACTGGAAAAGGTTCGTACATCTTCGTCCGACATCATTAATTGAAAAAACAGTCGAACCGTGCATTTAACTGAAAATAGTAATTACTATTTTCAGTCGCTAGTTTTTTGATAATCGACTATTTCGACTGTTTTCAGTCAATAGTTCCCAACGCTAGTTAAAACTTTTAATTTATTTTATGTAGTGCTGTAGTTCTGTGGTGTTAAAATATTTTAAATCTTCCTGGAACCTTATCAGAGCCACCTGCCAGGTATAATTGTGATTATAAACTATTCTCGAACCCATATAAACACACGCAAGATATATATATCATCGACATATTTTAACCGGCCATCGATTTAACAGTCGTCGTCCAGTCGTTAAAACGAGAAAATAACTCATAGCGGTTCGTCCTTATCTATATGTCGGTCGAAGTTTCCGAAATTAACGCGACCCAAAACGGCCGACGATGCCACAAAAACGAAAACACGATTTTTCACTCAATCCGTGGACCGGATTTCAATTAACACAAGTAGCGCCATAATGGCCGAATTATACGGTACGAGTACGAATAAATCCGAAAATTGATGTCCAAATATTACGAGGGACGCACAACGGAGGAGGAGGACGGTTTTTTAAAAAGGCGCTTCGATTTTTTCCTCTCGCGAATGGAAGTAATCGATCGCTGGTTAATTCGCGTCCATTTCTTACGGCTTCGACTTCTCCTGCTTCGTACTCAATAAGTTGTCTGAAATATTTATTCTGTCTTCATGTTTTTATTATCTTGTTAATATATTATTACTAGTCAATCCTAACATTGCGTTAAATCAAAAAGGTCAAAGAAATGTACTGACTGGTCAGTCAGAAAAAACTCCCAACTATATCAGGCAACCATAAAGCCTATTTGGACTTATGCGATTCGAATATGAGATTGTACTAAGACACCAAAACCAAATAATACTCCAACGTAGCCAAAACAAAATTATAAAATTAATTATGCATCCTAATTGCTACGTAACCAACGAAAAACTACACGATGCCTTCGAAATTGAATGAATTTACGAAGTTATCCGTGACTTTGCCTTAAGACATTAAATAAGGTTACTAATTCACAGCAATGTGGAAGCAATATTGCTGCTGGATAACACACAGGAAATCAATAAATTAAACCGAACCAAACCACACCAACTTACATAATTTAGAAGTGTTTAATCTTAACATCTTATCGCAGGGGCTTGTTAATTTATTTATTTTACCAACTAGGAGTTTATCTGAACTGGACCTACAGTTTAACGTGGGCTCCGAACCACGGTCCTCGGCATTAAGCCTACCGACTGATGAGTGACCAACTTAGAAATTATCCCAGAAGATATCCGGTCTTACCCAGTCTGCTTACTAGCGTGACTGGGAACATTTTCCTCTTCGGATTTTACACTCTTGCCTAGGACAATTACAAATATTAAACAATCACATACATAAATTTACGACCATGCCCAGGCAGGATTTGAACCCGCGACTATCGCAACGATAGGTGGACCGTCCTCTCGCCTTTACCACTGCGCCAACCAAGCAGGCTTAGCTTGTATAATGATGCTTGTTTATGAGGTACAGCAGAAGAATATTAATAAACTGATATTTTATAAATTGTACTAAGTACGAGTATATTTAATGTAAGATATAGTTTAAAATACTAGAGTTACTGACTAATCTACAACTTGCCTTAAACAACAAACCTTAAAAAGGTGGCTTAAAACTAGATATCTATCTTGGCCGTTGGATCTTACAAAGTTTCTACAAGAATAATGCGTAGTGTGTGTATTAGGTGTCGGCATGTATCTGATCTTTTAATCATTTATTTATTGAGGGATGTGGATACTTCTTGGCAACTTAGCAATGCCGCGCCGAGAGAACGGTTAAGAGTGGCAACGATCAGGGTCCAAACCGTGTGCAGATCTGAACAAGTCGTAATTACAAGGCACTGTATCTGCTGGGTGCGATATCGTTCACAACAATTACAATTGTCCTATCTTTTGCCTCATACGCACTTTCAACTACTGAAATCATACCTCACAGGCAGACATTTTACTGTGAAACAGGGTGACGAATACACTGACCCACATCCAATACATTTAGGTGTTCCATAGACAGTTTTCTTGGTCAACTGTTATATCTATTGTATACAGCCGACCTACCGACCTCAAGAAATACTACTATTGCGACATATGCTGACATAATAGCGGTTTTATTATCACACGAGGATCCAATATCAACCACAAGAAACCTTCATGTTCATCTTAACAAAGTAGAATTGTAGTTGAAAACAGGTTATATCAAAGCAAATGAAACAAAATTTACCCATGTGACATTCATCCTTTGTGGAAGAACTTGTCTTTCAGTAAAAATGAATAATTATGAACTCCCGCAAGCAGACAACGTTAAATATCTGGGAATGCATTTTGATCGATGTTTCACATGGAAAAGATATGTAGTGACAAAACGCTAACAGCTTGGGCTTGGACTAAACCAAATGTATTGGCTGATAGGGCGTAAATCTAAATTATCATAAGATAACAAGGTTTTACTGTATAAATCAATACTTAGGCCCATTTGGACCTATGGTATTAAACTGTGGGGTAGTACTAGCAAATCAAACATAGCTATCCTTCAGAGATTCCAGAATAAGGTGCTGCGAGTCAGTGTCGATGCCCCACAATACGTCTCCAATACGTATAATTTATTGAGTAAATATATAACACTAAAAAGGGAAATATTTTTAACAAAAAAATTGAACCAACCCCAAATAATAAATTAGGAACTCACTAAAAAGTAAAAGATAACCAAACTAATATTTTTAATACAAAAAAAAAAACATTTTAAAACAAAATATATACCTAATAATCGTTGTAATAACTAAATAAAAATTAACACAAACTTGATTTAAGCTATCTACTACACGTATTTTATATTCTGCTATATACACACAATTTAGCTTAATACCTATCTAAACCTATGTATCTATTTATAATATTATTTTAACCACTACCAACTGATCAGTTTAAAGTTGGTGCCGAGCCCAAGCAATACAAAAATAATTATATAATTTTATAACGTATACACAAAATTAAATTACGAAGAAAACCGCACCGATTTCAAAGTTAAATGATAAATATGTTTAGGTGGGTATTAAGATAAATTGAGTATAAAATACGTGTAATAGATAGGTTAAGTAAGTTTTTTGTTTACTTTTACACATTACAACAATTATTATGTACATATTTTATTTTAAAACGTTTTTTTGTGTTAAATATTTAAGTTTGATTTTTTTTTACTTTTTTGTGTGTTCTTTATTAATTTTTTGAAGTCGGTTCAATTTTTTGTTAAAAAATATTTTATTCGCTTATCCCTTACAACACATTTTAATGATAATTTTACTTTTTTCCTATTCAACTATTTGTTTTATATAACATTAGGCATATTATTAGCATATAAGTGTACATGAATTTATTGCCAAATCAGTTAGAATATGTAGAAATTATATAAAAAGAGGCTGCGTACCATCGATCGAACATAAACAAAAAATATACGAAATCATAATATTGATATTCGGTTATCGTTTAAATAGTGTAAGCATATTTATGTTTTACATAAATATAAAATCGTGACGTGCGTAGGCCTCCTATCAATTATTACCAGCACAAATGAAAAAACTAAACAAAACCGTTAAGATAATGCAAATGTAACAAACAAAATTTGTATGGAAAACGTATTTTTGACTGTAAATATAAAATAGTTATATATAAATGTTTTTTTATCACAATGAGATGCCGGTTGCAATTATATAAAGCTAACAAATAAGTTTGGAACATTTTTTGTACTTTGAATTTTTCTTGTTCACATAAAATAGAGGCAAAATATATGTCAAATAATTATGCTTAAAAACAATTATTAAAACGAACCGGCTTGGTTGGCGCAGTAGTAAAAGCGACAGGACGGTCCACCTAGTGTCGCGATAGTCGCGGGTTCGAATTCTGCTGGGTCACGGTCCTAGATTTATGTTTGTGATTGTTTAATAGTAAGGCTTGGGTAAAACCCGATGTCTTCCGGCATGATTTCCAAGTTGGTCACTCGCCAGTCGGTAAGCTTAATGACGAGGACCGTGGTTCGGAGCCCACGTTAATTAGTAGGTCCACTCCAGATAAACCCATGGTTGGTAAAAGGTGACTTTAAAATATGTAAAAAAATAAGTAATTTATTGAATAATTATCTAACACTAAAAAGAGGAAAATAAAATATGTTTGAAAGATTGAACCGGCTTAAAAAAAATAAATAAAGAGCTCACTAAAAATTAAAAAATAGACAAATTTAGACTTTTAACACACAAAAAAAACACATTTTAATATAAGATATGTACGTGACGATCCTTGCAATAACTATGTAAAAATAAATAAAACCCAACCTATCTATTACACGTATTTTATATTCTACTATATACACACACAATTTAGCTTAACACCTACCTAAACTTATTAATCTATTTACAATATCATTTTAACTACTACCAACTAATCACTTTGAAGTCGGTCCCGAGTATATATATATATATATATATATATATATATATATATATATATATATATATATATATATATATATTAAATTACCAACAAAACCAATCTAAATTTATATAATTGTTTGGGTTCGGCACCGACTTCAAAGTAGTCAGTTGGTAGTACTTAAAATTATATTGTAAATAAATAAATAGATATAGGCAGGTATTAAGCTAAATTAGGTGTATATAGTAGAATATAAAATACCTGTAGTAGAAAAGTAGAGAAGTTAAATAAGGTTTCTGTTTATTTTTATATAGTTATTGCAAAGATCGTCACGTACATATTTTATATTATTTTTTGTGTTAAAAATCTAAGTTTCAATATTTTTTAATTTTTAGTGATCCTTTTATTTATTTTTTGAACTCGGTTCAACTTTTTTGTTAAAAATATGTTTTAATAACCAATGTCACTTTGTGTTTAATCCAAATATCCATTTCTGGTACTGATACCTATATTAACATTAATAAACTACCTATAACACATTCATCGTCATCAACACGCCCCATTAACAATCACCCAACATCCCAAGTAACAATCGATATTAAATTTACATCAGAATAGACGAATTTCAATCGAAAATCCTTTAGCCCAACAAAAACTTAATCGTATTTAAAATTTTCATCCGCGTCCCAATCTCGCCGAAACAGCTGTCCTCCCTTCGACGTCATATCTCTCTTAAAAAACGATATTTAAAAGCTGCCACCCCTTCCAAATGTCTCACCTCACAGCAATAACAGAGTTTTTTTTTTCGATTTATTCCTCGGTATAGTGAAAATATTTCCTATTTTAGTCGCGACCCTTCCTACGGTGGCTGTTGGAGTTTATTCAACCCTTTTTCTGGTAGACTAAAAAGTACATTACAGGAAATGTATTTTTGGAATATTATTTTGAGAGGAGGGTCCTCCATTTTTTTCTGGTGTTTGTTCCTAGTCAATTATGATGGGAATCGTAAATTGTTCGCTGTTTGTTTCTGTTCGGGTGTCTTTTTTTCCTGCCGGTTGGAATAATATGAGCTGATGTATGGGATGTATGACGTTCGTCTTGAATTGGATCATAAATTTAGAACCGAGGGTGTTGTACTATCCGAACTAACTATCTAGGAACTACTTATTTAGAAAGATTGTAGAACGGCTTGGTTGGCGCAGTGGTAAAGTCGAGATCAAATCCTGCTGAGACAGGATCATAAATTCATATTTGTTATTGTCTTTAGGCAAGTGCAAAATTGAACAAGGAAAATGATTCCATTCACGCTAGTAACCTGGCTGGAAAGACCGGATGTCTTCTGGGATAATCCGCAAGTTGGTCACTCACCAGTGGCTAGGCTTAGTGTTGTGGACCGTGGTTCGGGGCCCACGTTAAACTGTTGGTCCAGTCCAGATAATCCCTAGTTGATAAAAAGAGAAATTTTATATATTATAATTTCCGAAGTATGCTATATCGATAGTAGCACCTACATAAACATAGCTATTTTGACGTAGTTGGGTAAAGTTTTCCTTTTCGGGCTTGGCGAATTTTCTTATTTCACTAAGATCGACTCAAAATGTCTTTCTCCAGACAACTACTTGGATTTCTTCCCAAAAATTGTTATTCGGAACAATATTCAACGAATATAGATCATTAAGTATATGTATTGATTGTATTTGAGCTGCACATTCTTCTTGCACAATATGTATATGCGTGTGTGTGTGTTCCCAATTTCTGGTTTTATGGACATTCGTGTATAGGATATTTTTATCATTCATACTATTCGATATTCTGTATAATACCTAATAACAATACGAATGAAAAGATCAATTCTCATACAATATACTATCACGGCTTCGGAGTTATGTGTCACAGAATAGTAGGAAAACAAATATACAAAAAAATAAGAATATATAGATGGTGAACCCACGTGTCTGTCAAAACGTCACAACGTTACCTCACCACCTCCTGAGTTTCAGTACATTTCGACTTTGATATATAACAACATATATAATATAAAATTCTAATCTAAATAATATAATGAAACTAAAATATTATATATTATAATTTATTTTAACATTCTGGTACATCTAATGCATATATAATCGAAGAATTTAAAACTACAATTAATTGTACAGACACTTATAATTTATAGGTTAGAGTTGTTTTATTATATTTACATCAAAGCATTCTTGTATAGGTAAAGTTTTAGGTGCATTTTTTCAGAGTAATGTATTTTACTTTCATTAGAAAGCATATTTAACTTTTAGGCTTAGTTCCTTTACGATCCTTCGATGCGATGTTCCTTGTAAAGTCATTTTGATATTACTATATTTTTACTTAATTTGTTTTGTTACTACATGTATACATTTTTCTTGGTAAAACTACATTTAATCACTGCATTCTCCTTAACGTATTTGCAGTGCCAAAAAACAGTTTGTATTATTTCTCTCCTCATATATTTTAACCAAACGTTCACGTATATTCTGAACAATAACACTCATGCTCATAAAGCTTTCACACTCTATGATACAATTACATAGAGAGAGAGATTCAATCACTGTCACTTTCACAAACACTAATCAAGTGAATAACTAAGCTGTTTATATCCAATCTATTAAAAACTGGCTCTCAATTCCAACATTTGTCAATTTCTTCTTCAATGTGTCTATCTGTTCGAGCTCATACAAACCGAAGGTGTTATTTTCGGCAATATCTCTTCCCCCAATACCCCATATCAACTCAATTGGATTAAATATGTAGTGATAGGGAGGAGGACGTAATACTCTGTGGCCATAACGTTCAGCTATCTGATCTATCATGTACCCTTTCTCAAGCTTCTTTCTAAAAAAGTACCTACCGAGTAACAATTTGAGATAGTTCATTCTTTAACATAGTTTTTCGAAAACTTATTTTATTTACTTTAGGCCATTCTTTTATTACAACCTTTGTTGATGCACTTGTTGGGATCTTCTCCACCAGTGTACTATGATATGGTGCATTGTCCATAATAATAACTTTCAATAGCTCTTTAAGAGCTCATTTTTAAACAACTGCAAAAACAAGTGATGGTTCATTTCTCCATGGTAGTCACCCTTGGACCTAGAGGGACACACTAATTCTGCACCAGGTATTAAACCATTTCTGTTTCCAGCATGAAGAACTATATGTCTGCAATGAACTATTAATAATCGTTATGACTAACAAAACCTAATCGATAGTTACTTCAATGTCTACATTCTTCCATCAGTTTTTGTTGCTTTACACCATATTTATTATCATCTCACCCATGAGTCACCCAATCTACCATTCTGAAATATCCATATCTCATCTAAATATACAATATAATAATTTTTCCTTGATTGAACAAAGTTGTATGTTTTTAAAAATTGTATTATTTTAAAAGCAATGTGTGTAAGTTCCATTAAATTTTTTCGTGAGTTATCTTTATACCACTTAAATCCTATATTATCCCACAGTGTATGATATTTTTGGAGACTAACAATCTTCTCTGAAATAATTGTATTAAATTATATGTCTAGTTACAGCTAACATCAAGCTGTTCTTGATTCAACACCTGTTTCGCATAAAGACGGTTTCTTTTTGGTGAATTTATGGTTATATTGTTTCTTATTTTTTTAGATATTTTAGTGATTGTGTCCGTACTAATATTTAGTGCAGCTGCAACGTGTAAAAAATATTTTCAATAAAAACCGCGGTGATTGGAAATTTATTAAAACAAAGCGTTAAAACAACATTTATAACCTGTAATTATAATATTTTGAAGAACAGACAACTCTTGCAGTCTCATTCGGTTACATGACCCCTCATGTCTCATGTCGAACTTCTCATACAGCATTTTATCTCTTTTTAAATACAATAGAATAAGAAGGAATATATTGACTGACTGTTAAACGAATTTACAACTTTCGACAGGCACATATTGATGACGTGTGTCACTACTGTTTTTAATAGACTATAGATGTTAATTTTAGCCCTTTTTATAATATATCGCATTTCTTCTTCCATCCGCATCAAATGACGCGAGAGGAAAACATACTTTTGCCTGAACGACTAGCAAAAAAAGAAAATCAAGAAGCCTGCCATATATATCCAGGAATGTATCGGAGTAATACGTTTTATCTTTTAGGTCTTAGTTACCAGTCTATGTATTTATTATATGGTTCCATGCTTATTATGATTCCCAACTTGGTGTTCTGGAACGATGTTTGTACTATCAATTATTTTATCAAACTCTGGAACCTCCGGATTTGAGAATCATGATGATTTTAGTCACTTTTCGAATGCTCACGAAGTATTTCACTCGTAATATTCCCATATAAACTAACATAACATTAATAATTTCGTCCAAAACACTTTATTTTTATCAAACTATTTTCTCACTAGAGAAATTTTAAAGCATATAAAATTCTAGTTAAAAATATCCTATAGCTAAATGGAAAGAAAAACAACAGATGTCTACACGCTACCAGATACAACTTAAAAAAGTGATTAGATACATTATTCCCACAGTAGTTTTCATAAGGCCCGAGAGTATCATTACACCAGGACCAATTCCTCATTCTAATTAACACAATTTACTTAAAGAACCCCCAAAATTAAAAAACAACCAGGAAACACTTACTGCAATCATCGCACGTAAAAAAAATGTTAAAAAACCAATCTTTTCCACCTGATTCCCACGGGACTTCCTACTACTGACGTCGTAAATTCGTTCTCGACGCGCCGCTGACGAATACGATGTTTTTATTTGTGGATTTCACGTTATTTTGAAAAACATATCCAGCCGACGAGGGTGTAGCGACATAAAAGGGGAATGCGAGAAACACGTAGGAAAGTTAAAACAAACAGGAATCACGGATTTATGTGTGAAACCTCTAAAAATGTTGTTTTAAACGTTTTTTACGAGGACGTTTAGACGTTTAATAGGCTTAATAGTCGTTTCCGATGGAAAACAACGTAGAACAAGGCGATCTTTCAACGCTAAGCTCGCTTTAATTGTAGACCTGGTTTCTCCAGATCGATCTAATTTAATTAAGTCGATTGATCAGGTGAATGGGCGAGTTAATCTGAAAGATGCAACGTTGATAACGGGTTTATAGGTCGTCCTTATATTTGGTTCGATAAAACATTTAAAAACAACACATTATAAGATACTTAGTTTGAAATTAATGTGATAAATACAACTAATATAGTCAATTCAAAGTTTTTCTGTACGTCATCAAGATGTTTAATGTATTGCCTGCTGCAATTTGTAAATTCGTTTTAGAATCAGACAATATTTTCCTACTCATTTTATTCTAGTTAAAAAGAAACACAATGTTGTCTGATTAGTTCGAACACGTAAACAAATGAGTCTGTCAAATTTGTTCGATTGTCAGACGTATGTAAAATTCTTGAAAGCAATAGTAATGAGAGGTTATATCTCCAACCCATAAAGTATAGTAGTTGTATAATTAAATATAGTTTTTAGATGTACTATAATGTTAAAATAAATTATATTTAATAACATTTTTGTTCAATTATTTTATTTAGATTAAGAATTTCGTTGTATGTCAAAGGCAAACTGAACAAAAACTGCGAGTCGATGCAGCAATATTGCGACGTTTTCATGTCACAAATTTATATGACGTATGTACAAAATAACTTTGAACAAACTATATATTCTCCACTGAATGAGTTAGTGTTCAAGCATTTGCAAGATCACAAGGTTTTTTGTTTAAAACATCTAATGGCATCCACATTTAGAAGCGTGGACGCTACCATATTGATAAGGTTCTGAAGTCTTTTTTGATGGGTGTTGAGTTGTTGGAGAGAAAACAATGTTGTAAATAAAATAAAGATTACTTTCTCTCTTGTTAGCGTAAATTAATACGCAAGTTGTTTATTCAAACTAATGATATAAAAAATATTTTAACAAAAATATTGAACCGACTTCAAAAAAAACAAATATGGAACTCACTAAAAGTCTAAAAAATAATCAAATTTAGATTTTTAACACAAAAAAGTTTTAAAATAAAATATATACATAATAATCTTTGTAATAACTAAATAAAAATAAAGAAAAATCTTATTTAACCTATCTACTACACGTATTTTACATTCTACTATATACACACTATTTAGCTTAATACCTACCTAAACCTATTTATCTAATTACAATATTATATCAACTCCTACTATTAGACCTTTAGATTACCAATTAGATTTGTTTTGTTTGTAATTTAATTTTGTGTATATGTCACAAAATTATATTATTTTTCCATTGTTTAGGCTCGGAACCGACTTTAAACTAACTACTCCAGAAATCTTTTAAAGTCAAAATTAGACAAATCGGCTCAGTTGTTCTCGAGTTTTAGTGAGACTAACGACCAATTATTCATTTTTATATATTAAAATGTATATGAATAAGATTTGCAAACATTTGCAAGATCAGAAGGTTTTTTGTTTAAAACATCTAATGACATACACATTTAGAAGTGTGGACGCTATCATGTTGACAAGGTTCTGAAGTCTTTTTTGATGGGTGTTGAGTTGTTGGAGAGAAAACATGTTATAAATAAATTAAAGATTATTTTCTCTCTTCTTTGCGTAAATTAATACGCAAGTTGTTTATCTAAATTAATGACATAAAATATATTTTTAACAAAAAAAGTGAACCGACTTCAAAAAATAAATAAGGAACTCACCAAAAGTTTAAAAAATAATCACACTTTGATATTTAACACAAAAAAAGTTTCAAAATAAAATATATACATAATAATCTTTGTAATAACTAAATAAAAATAAAGAAAAATCTTATTTAACCTATCTACTACACGTATTTTACATTCTACTATTTACACACTATTTAGCTTAATACCTACCTAAGCCTATTTATCCAGTTACAATATTATATTAACTACTACTGTTAGACCTTTAGATTACGAATTAGATTTGTTTTGTTCATAATTTAATTTTGTGTATATGTCACAAAATTATATTATTTTTCTATTGTTTAGGCTCGGCACCGACTTCAAAGAAACTACTAACTACTCCAGAAATCTTTTAAAGTCCAAATTAGACAAATCGGCTCAATTGTTCTCGAGTTTTAGTGAGACTAACGACCAATAATTGATTTTTATATGTTGAAATGTATATGAATAAAGTTTGCAAACATTTGCATGATCACAAGGTTTTTTCTTTAAAACATCTAAAGACATACGCATTTAGAAGTGTGGACGCTACCATGTTGACAAGGTTCTGAAGTCTTTTTTGATGGGTGTGGAGTTGTTGGAGAGAAAACAATGTTGTAAATAAAATAAAGATTATTTTCTCTCTTCTTTGCGTAAATTAATACGCAAGTTGTTTATTTAAATTAATGACATAAAATATATTTTTAACAAAAAAAGTGAACCGATTTCAAAAAATAAATAAGGAACTTACCAAAAGTTTAAAAAATAATCACACTTTGATATTTAACACAAAAAAAATTAAAATAAAATATATACATAATAATCTTTGTAATAACTAAAGAAAAATAAAGAAAAATCTTAATCAACCTATCTACTACACGTATTTTACATTCTACTATTTACACACTATTTAGCTTAATACCTACCTAAACCTATTTATCTAATTACAATATTATATCAACTCCTACTATTAGACCTTTAGATTACCAATTAGATTTGTTTTGTTCGTAATTTAATTTTGTGTATATGTCACAAAATTATATTATTTTTGTACCGTTTAGGCTCGGAACCGACTTCAAACTAACTAATCCAGAAATCTTTTAAAGTCAAAATTAGACAAAACGGCTCAGTTGTTCTCGAGTTTTAGTGAGACTAACGACCAATAATTCATTTTTATATGTTGAAATGTATATGAATAAAATAGATAATTAATAAAAATATATGATACCAATTGTTATCCTCTGTTATAAGAACGATATTTCTATAAGAACATTGAAAAAACCTGGTCATTGTACTTTGTATGTTTCTCTAAGAGTCAAAGTTTATTTCAATATTAAATAAATGGCGCTCAGTTAGAATGCATGAACCTAGGTCGTACGTTCAACACATAAAATCAAACAAATCACGTTATTTAGAAATCCATTTATGAGGTTATCCAAATGTTTATGTTTTTTTGGTCGAAAAACGTCAATTTACGGATTAAAAATAGACCCACAATCGCGGAATTTTGCGTATTTTCATCAAAAGTTTCAAAATCGATGTTTTTACGTTTTTTTTCCACGCTGCCACATCCGTCGCGCGTATCGCCCGTTGATAAGACCGAAAAACGAAAACAAAAATTAAAATAATCAATTGTTTTACGTAAATAGTGAATTGGTTCATTAGCTATTCTTTCGAAAAACAACCTTTACCTTTTCGATATTGATACACAGCGATCGGCGATTGTTAATCGTAGTACGGTTCAATAAGCAAGAACAGAATGGGATTGTACCGACGAGAAATATACATTTTTGCTGATACTAAAATATATTTGTTAAAAATCATTAAGTTCAAATATTACTCTGTTAATAGAGTCAAATAATATCATTAATTATTGTTAAATATCTCCGATATTTCAATATTTCGCTCAATCTCAATATTTAGCCGCTAATTTTTAATATCTTGCTGAGAGTGGGTTTTGGTATTAAGCAAAGAAGGTGGTTTTGTTTTGTTGAGAATATTTGAGTTCACTGTTATAATAACTGGTGAGTGATCAGATGATAGATCGAGGCATGATTCAGCTTTATACCTTTTGGTGTCAATATTTTTTGTAACACAAAAGTCTATGGTACCAGGAATTTTATTTCCATCTGACGGCCAATATGTTGGCTCACCAGTAGATATATGCTGTAAGAGTTATGTGCCTTCGTTGCTTTGACCAATTCTCTGCCTTTTGCTGTTATTAATCTAGAACCCCATATTACATGTTTTGCATGATAGTCTTCTCCGGCAATGAATCTATTATTCAGCGTGTTAAAGAAACCGTGGTATTGTTCTGCCTCGTTCTTGTACTTAAGTGGGCAATAGATAGCACTCATTGTTAATGGACCGTGCACTTCTTCAATGGTTACACTGGTGGCTTGTAAATATTCCTTGCTACATTTCTCTCTTTCACAGTGTTTTATGTTTACACGAATAATTATAGTCCTTCCTCCATATGCTTTATCATCTTGATGTTTTGTGTGATACAGCTTGTAACTCGGAATCCGTAAATAATTTCTATCAGGGAAATGTGTTTCGGATACCATCATGATATCAATATTTTGTTCATATAAGAATACTTTAAGCTTCCTGGCATGTTGCTGGAGTCCATTAGCATTCTAGACGGCTATTTTGTATTTGCTGTAATGGCTATCAGTCTAATGCCAGATGCTGCTAGCCTAATGCTAGCGGGGTAAGAACGACGGTGAGTAAATTCATCATTGTACTCATTTGTTCCATAAGTTTACCCATCATTTCCTCTAATTTACTAATAGTACTTACAGGGTCAGTGGTGATTGGCGTTGTCTGCGTGCTAGGTTGGGTCTGACTGTTGCTTACTGCGCGTGCGTATGATATATGATATAAGTTTCTTTTTCCTTTCAGAGTAAATTATATTAACATAAAAAAATTTAAAAGACTTAAATATATACAGACCATATATATAGTAACAGAATACAATTAAAATTGAAAAATTTGGATGAAAGTACGAAGTATCATCTGTTAAATACTTGAACTGTTAAGTGACTGATTTCGACTTTTTTCTACAGTTTTCCATTTAGTATTATTGAGTTATACAAAATTATATGTTTTAAAGACGCTAATCATAGAACAGTCAAAATTCTATTTTCGACATCGATAAAGTATGGGAGGCTAATAATAACAAAAAGACACAGCAAAATTTGAACTAAAACGAAAATATTGGCAACAATTCTTAAAGAATGGACAAATTTCACGGATTTCGAGAAACAGAAGCAAACATATCTTAAGAGCGGTATGAAGATGGCAGAGGTGATATGATACACCAAAGATGTTCTCAAAAAAAAATGTATCCAAGAAATAAGACGAAAAAACAACACATTAATGCATAATAATTCAGTATATGTTAAATTAGTGATTCATTATTCAATATTACTTCTAAATTTCATTGTTATCATTGCTTTACAATGATTGCTAAGCATTATTCTTAAAAAATATTTAACAATAAACGTATTATTTTAAATTTATTGATCATAAAATATCAAAAAAGTGATCTCCACCATGACACTGTTCTTTCCAACACTGCCGTGACCAGGATTCGAACCTGGGTTACTACGGCCACAACGTAGGGTCCTAACCACTAGACGATCACGGCTAACGGAGATCTGTTTACAGATAGTGCTAGATTTATTCGGATAGATAATTTGATATTCACGCTCTAATTCATTCTGTTATATAATGCGATCAGTCTACCATTATATTATAATACCTATAGTTGGTTCAATAAAACAGTGAACTCACGTCATCCGAATTGATGACATCAAAATGTCGCAATGTTGCCGTATCAACTCTGAGTTTTCGTTCATTTAGACTTTGACGTACAACAAAATTCTCATCTAAGTAAAATAATTAAACTGTTAAAAATAAAAGAAGTTATTTTTAAATTAAAAAATACTCTTATAAAATATAATTTATTTTAGCATTACGGTACATCTACTGCGTATATTATCTAAGGTCGTAAAACTAGTATTAATATTAGAATTATAATAGTTTGTAGGTTAGGGTTGTGTTTTGTTTTATTTACATTGGATCTTTTTCCATACCACCTATGAATTAGACTTACAGGTGAGTTTTTTAGAAGCGTAATCCACCTAATTACCAATTGCATACCGAGGTATTTTACTTTCATTAGAGACCATATTGACTTTTTATATCACTGTATTTACCCTTAATTTGTTCCGTTACTACCTCTATATATCTTTCCATTATTTTTGGTTATAAAACTATTATTTAATCACTGAATTTTCCCTAATACATTTATCAAATCCGCTAAATAATTAGTATCCTTTCTGTTGTCCAAACCAAAGGAATTATTAACTATTCCTGTTTCCAGTACGAAGTACAATATACCTGTAATTGTTATTCTAAAGTTTACCTTTTCCCATCAACTTTTGTTGTCTTAATACTATTTTTATCATCTTGCCATGAGTGATGAATCCCACTTTAAAATATCCATGCCTCATCGAAATAAACATATTGAAATAATAAGTTTGCCTAATGTTATTACATGTTTCTAAAAATTGTGTTCTTTTAAAAGCAACATCTTGAAGTTCTATTAGACCTCTTTGTGGATTATCTTTACACCATTTAAATCCTACATTACCTAACTTTATATAACAGAAACCTCTACATTCCTCAGAAAAACTGCATATCTTTCTTCTTTCTTCTTTCTTCTCTCTATACTGGTAAGACACGCGTAAACTGTTCCGTTAAACTTCGGCATTTTCAATCGGAATAATAATAAGTAGCGATTTAAAATGTATCAAAAAAGAACAAGAAACAGCGTTAAAACAACGGTTTCCGGTTCATAAACTGTAATTATAATTAATATATTGAAGAATTTTGCAGACGTTTGACAACCGGACAACTTTTGTTGGCTGATTCGATTAGCAGACTTTATTAGAGAACTTAGCAGACAGGATACTATTCATTTTTAAATAGAGTAAAATAATCAAGAAAATATTATCTGACTTTAAAACGAATTCGCAATTTGTGACAGGCACATATTGATGACGTGACGTTCACTTTCAATTTGAACAGTATTATTTCCTTTTCTACTTGTGTATGCTGTTGTATGTATAGACTATTCAAAGCAGTAGTGGCACACGTGACCTGTCAAAATGTCAGCAATGTTGCCAAAACTTGCGAAAACTTGCTTAAAATTCTACCATTTGTCAATTTCTTCTTCAATGTGTCTGATCGAGCTTATACAAACCGAATGAGTTATTTTTGACAATGCCTCTTTCCATAAATCCAAACAGTTCCGGTTTGAATATCCTCCTCGACCTGAATATCTATTGTAATAATTCTTTGCAGTAGCCCATATCAACTAAATTGGATTAAACATGCAGTGATAGGGGGGAAGACGAAATACTCTTTGGCCATAACATTCAGTAATCTGATCTACCATGTATCTTTTCTCAGGCTTATATCTAAAAAAGTAAATTACATAAAATGTAATTAAAGATTTCATTTATATTTACCGAGTAACAATTTGAAATAGTTCATTCTTTAACATGGTTTCCTCGAAACTTATTTTATGTACTTTATTTTATTCCTAAATTGTAGCCTTTGTTGAAGCACTTGTTGAGATTTTCTCCACCAGTGTACTATATATATAGTAGATATGATGCCTAGCAATAACTGATGGTTCCTCCAAGTTCTTTAAAAGACAACGTATTGTTCATTTCTCCATGTTAGTCACCCTTGGACTTAGAGGAAAACACTAATTTTGCACCAAGATTAAAACCATTCCTATTTCCAGCATGAAGTACAATATATCTGCAATGAATTATTAGTTATTCCAAGGTTTGCCTTTTTCCATCAACTTTTGTTGCTTTACACTATATTTATTATCATCTTGCCATGAGTGACCCAATCTACCACTCTGAAATATTCATGTCACATTTAAATATATAAATTGATAAAATAATTCTTCCTTGATTTTGTTATATGTTTTTAAAAATTGTATTCTTTTAAAAGCAATCTCAGGAAGTTCCATTAAACCCCTTCGTGGATTGTCTTTATACCACTTAAATCCTATATTACCCAACAGTGTATGAAGGGATGTTCCACAAATAGCTGTATATCTTTTGGCTTTTTATGGATACTTTCCAGACTAACAATTTTCTCTGAAATAATTGTATTAAATTATGTTTCGATTTAAAAAAACTACTTACTGTTTTTAAACATTTCGTATATTTGCGTTGATTTGATCTCTGAAACATCAAGCTGATCTTGATTCGTCGCCTGTTTGGCATAAACACGGCTTTTTTTTGGCGACTTTAAGATATATAGTGTTTTTTATTTGTTGAGATATTTTAGTGACGTGTCCATACTAATATCCAGTGCAGCTGCAACGCGCAAAAAATATATTCAATAAAAGCCGCAGCGATTTCAAATTCATTAAAACAAAGCGTTAAAATGTTTGCCGGTTTATAACCCGTAATTATAATATTTTGAAGAATTTTGCAGACGTTTGACAATCGGACAACTTTTGCAGGCTCTTTCGGTTACATATTTGATCTTTGCTAACAGCATTCTATCTCTTTTTAAATAGAATAAAATGATAAGGAAAATGTTGTCGGACTGTAAAGCAAATTTTCAACTTTTGACAGACATATATTGGTCACGTGTGTCTTTACTGTTTTGAATAGACTATATGTGCATTCCATTCAAAGTGAACAAGACCAAATCCTTCTATAAAAAGTGGTCTTAAAAAGTTAAAAATATTCTAGTACGAATAGAGAGTATGTTGATGAATCAATTCGAATTTCTAAAAAAAAACTTGTTTTCTCTTAGATGTTAAAGAATTATTTTGTTTCCCGCTATAAAATACAGATTACTCCCTTGCCAACTCAATATTACGTATATGTAAAGCGGATGTTCAGTTGTATGAAAAAACTTGACTGACTGACTCCTAAATCCGCTGGGTAACCCTTCCCCGACATGCACATGTTCTCTCGACTCTTCTCGATGCTGCCGTCGTGGAAAAAAAACCAGCCCGATCAAAAAAATTATATAAAATATCAACGCCATATGCCAGTTCCTGTAAGATGGAAAGGCGCGCTGGTGAGAACGAAAATAAAACTTTATATTTAACATTACAACCCTACGTCGCGGATATATCGACTGGACCGCGTCTTCGTGCCTGCGTCTTCGGTCGTCGAAAGAATTGACGCGTTATTTTTTATTAACGTCTCTTGTTTCGTGTTCGAGTTCATTCGCGGAATAACAGATAACAATATATGGTCACTGGACACTCATATTTATACATCCTCACAGCTTAATTAAAAAGTCCGCAGCCTACCATAGTAAAACACATTTTTTTGGCAATTTTCTTTATTCAACATAATTCCCTTCAAGGGTGACACACTGATTATTGCGACCCTCCGAACTTTTCGATACCATTTTTGTAGTACGATTTGTCCTTTGCTTCAAGATAGACCTCAATTTTGGCGCTCACCTCTTTATTCGACAAATTTATTTCCAACGAGCATTCTTTTGAGATCTGAGAACAGGAAACAGTCGCTGGGGGCCAGATCTGGAGAATGCGGTAGATGAGGAAGCAATTCGAAGCCCAATTCATGGATGTTCGCTGATTTGTGACAATGTCTCTTGGTGAAGCAGCACTTTATTTTTCTTCAAGTGCGGCTGTTTTTCTACGATTTCGTCCTTGAAACAGTCCAATAACGCTATGTAATAGTCGCTGCTGATGATCCTTCCTTTTCCAAGGTAGTCAATGAAAATTATTCTATGCGCATCCCAATATACAGACGCCATAACCTTGCCAGCTCACTGTTGCATTTTCCCACGCTTTGGAGCGGTTCATCGTATGCAGTCCACTCCGATGACTCTCGATTCGACTTCGGAGTGAAATGATAGGGCCATCTTTCATCCATTGTCACATATCGACGCAAAAACTCGGGTTTATTACGCTTGATCATCTTCAAACACCGGTCCAAAACGTCAACTCGTAGTTTTTTTGGTCAAAAGTGAGCTTGCGCGGCACCCACTTTGCACAAAGATTTCTCATACTCAAATATTCGTGAATGATATGATGTACACGTTCAGTTGATATCTTTAGAGTGTCTACTATTTCATTCAATTTCAATTTATGGTCATTCAAAATCGTTTTGTGGATTTTTTAAATGTTTTCGTCGGTAACAACCTCTTTTGAGCGCCCACTGCGTTCACCGTCTTCGGTGTTCATTTCACCACGTCTAAACTTAGCATACCATTCTTGATGATTGATTTTCCCGGGACAGTGTCCGTAAACTCGGCATCAAGCCAAGTTTTTGCTTCAACTGTATGTTTTCTCTTCAAAAAGTTATATTTTATCAACTCGCGAAATTCCTTTTTATCCTTTTTTTTACAATAACAAAATGTGCTTAACTCAAATTGCTGTAATTCACAAACTAATGGTCAAATTTATACACTCATCTTTTGAGAGTTAGGGCTATCTAAAAAACATATGGATTTAATTCTAGTAGCGCCATCTATGTGTCAGGTCAGTAGTTAATACTCCTATGGTTAATGTAGTTCATTGGATTCTACCTCTTGATTGCTCATATATAGTAATGTTGCAAAATCAAGCGGAAACTACTGAAGTGTATCGAATACCAGTTAAGTTTCTCTAGAAATAGCCATTACTTTTTCTATGTATCTGGACAATTGTTGAATATTTGCTCATAAATCATTGAGACATCACTGAGGTATCGTTTAATAAAAAACAAATCAATGACATTATCACATTTGTATCATACAGAATAAAATAGAAACCAAAATGTATGTTTATTTGCACTATTTACACGTCTACAACTACTTTCAGAAAGGTGTATTAACGATCTCATTTAAAAAAATTTACATGATATTTAATAATAAAGTACTACACCCACAATATAACACTCGGTAAGTTCACGGCGCTGGAATATTACAGTAATATTAAATCAAGCTACTTCTCTTACGACATCGACCAGTTAACTACCACAGACAAGACGTTCGATGTGATTGTTCCATTAGTAATGACCCTGCCTCCGAAGCACACAATTCCACAATCATATTTTCCGCAACATTCGACGCCCGAAGGCTCTAATCTGATCGGGTACATGAATGAATCACCGTATTATAGTAGACCCATGACTACCAAGCCGTCGCTTGCTTAAAAAACTACTTGCAACTATTCGAGATTGATCATTTCGTTCGTGCCATATCGAACGAGAGTGCTGCCGGGTGATTTCGAAATGAACGTGGGTGTTGCTCGCTATATTCGGGCGTTATTGTCGACTGTCACTTAGGTTAGATAATGGATATAATGCTGATGATTTTTCAACCGCGCGTGAAGTTTTTTATTGATGAATAGAAAACCACATAATAATTGTTATATGTTAGTAACAGGTCAATACCTTCAAAAGTCCCCGGCCTGATACACAGATGGCACTACTAGAATTAAATCCATATGTTTTTTAGTTAGCCCTAACCCTCAAAAGATGCGTGTATTAATTTGACAGCTGTCGGATCATTAGTTTGTGAATTATAGCATTTAGAGTGAAGCAACTTTTGTTATTGTGAAAAAATTGATAAAAAGGAATTTCGCGTGTTGATAAAATATTGCCTTTTGAAGGGAAAAAAATACAGTTGAAGGAAAAACTTGACTTGATGCCGAGTTTCCGGGCACTGCCCTAGGAAAATCAACCATCAAGGATTGGTATGTTAACATTAGACGTGGTGAAATGAGTACCGAAAACGGCGAACGCAATGGACGCCCAAAAGAGGTTGTTACCAACGAAATCATTAAAAAAATCCACAAAATCATTTCAAATGACCGTAAATTGAAACTGAATCAAATAGCAACCACTCCAAAGATATCAACTGAACGTCTATGATGTGATAATTAACGAATATTTGGGTATGAGAAAGCTCTGTGCAAAGTGGGTGCCGCGCGAGCTCACTTTTGACCAAAAACAACGACGAGTTGATGATTCGGAGCAGTGTTTGAAGATGATCAAGCATAATAAACCCGAGTTTTTGCATCGACATGTGACAATGGATGAAACATGGCTCCATCATTTCACACCGAAGTCCAATCGACAATCATCCGAGTGTACTACACACGATGAAATTTCTCCAAGGCAGGGGAAAACGCAACAGTCGGCTGGTAAGCGGGCTGGCGATTATGGCGTTTGTATTTTGGGATGCGCACTATTAGACAACTTAATTGGACCGTTTGAAGGACGAAATCGCAGAAAAACTGCGTCATTTGAAGAAAAAGAAACTGCTGCTTCACCAAGAGACAGTGCATTGTCACAAGTCAGCGATGGCAAAAATCCATTAATTGGGCTTTGAATTGCTTCCTCATCCACCGTATCCAGATCTGGCCCCGAGCGTCTATATCCTGTTCTCAGATCTCAAAAGAATGCTCGCTGGGAAGAAATTTTCGTCGAATGAAGAGACGATCGCCGTATCGTACTACAAGAATGGTATAGAAAATTTGGAGGGTCGCTATAATCAGTGTATCACACTTGAAGGGAATTATGCTGAATAAATGAAAGTAGTTAAACCGAAAATAGTAACTAAAAGTACACAACTGAAACAGTTGATAGTAAATAGTAATAAAATTAGTCGATCCAAAAAGAGTGACTGAAACAGTCGATAGTCAATTTCAGTCGAAAGTTCCCAACGCTAAAAACTAGGAACTAACAACCAAATCAAAACATCGTAAATCATACCAATTTTTCTCAATACATACCTAATTATTGAACCTAATATAGAAGATATTTATAACCGAACCAATAAATTAAAATCCAGTAAAAGCACGAAATAAACGAAACCGAACGTGAGACAGCGCCAAAACCCGAGGGGGCCGCTAATAAAGCATAAGGCGCGATAGCATCGCCATCGGAATGTACCGAAAAATGAAAAATACGACTACCTATAAAAATTTCGAAAATCCGAAGGCAAAGCAAGTCGGAGGAATGCCGAAAATGCCACGGAAATTCATAAAAATCCATGTCCCGACTCCACGAACCATCCGGGGAATCTGATTAATATTGTTATCTCCGCTTTGTCTTCTCGTGTTTAATCGTTTGCCTTATTTCTTTCTCGGTCCCGTCTATATCTGGTTATTTTTTATTGAATTCTTCGATTTCGTCTCACGTCTTATCTCATAACTCATCCTACTAGCATTTAAATAAAGTATATGGTATTAAAAACTTTTTTAGATTTAGTAGTCAATTGAGAAGTCTCCGGCCTGGTACATAGATGGCGCTACTAGAATTAAATTCATATGTTTTTTAGTTAGCCCCAATCCTCAAAAAATGCGTGTATAAATTTGACAGCTGTCGGATCATTAGTTTGTGACATATAGCGTTTTGAGTGAAGCAACTTTTGTTATTGTGAAAAAAATTTATAAAAAAGAATTTCGCGTGTTGATAAAATGTTGCTTTTTGAAGTGAAAAAATAGTTTAAGCAAAAACTTAGCTTGATGCCGAGTTTTCAGACACTGCCCCAGGAAAATCAACCATCAAGGATTTGTATGCTAAGTTTAGACGTGGTGACATGATCACCGAAGGCGGTGAACGCTGTGGACGCCCAAAAGAGGTTGTTACCGACGAAAACATTTAAAGAATACACAAAATAACTTTTAATGACCGTAAATTGAAATTAAATGAATAGCAGACACTCTAAAGATATCAACTGAACGTGAAAAAGAAAGTAATGCTTCACCAAGACAATGCACCGTGTCAAAAATCCATGAATAGGGCTTCGAATTGCTTCCTCATCCACCGTATTCTCCAGATCTGGCCCCCAGCGACTATTTTCTGGTCTCAGATCTCAAAAGAATGCTCGCTGGGAAGACATTTTCGTCGAATTAAGAGTTGATGAACGAAACTGAAGCCTACTTTGAAGCAAAGGACAAATTGTATTACAAAAATGGTATCGAAAAGTTGGAGGGTCGTTATAATCAGTGTATCACCCTTGAAGGGAATTATGTTGAATAAAAGAAAAACTAATTTTGCCAAAAAAATTTGTTTTACTATGGTAGGCCTTACTATGGAGTCTTTTCAGTTGACATGTTAGTTGTTAGAGATATGCAAAATCTCGTTGTTGTATAGATTATTCATTTTTCGTTTATAGAGTTTGTGGCGACCTTGAGGCATGTCGAATTTTACATCGTGGAATAACGGTCTACAAAATACCCAGAAATATAATCCCAGATGTTGAACACGGGCGGGGTGCCAGCACCGCCAACTAGAACCCGATAACGAATAACTGATAACCCCGAGGCGTTTATCTGGGATGTTATTGAAGGGTATTTGGATTCATTCAGTGCTCAACCATCGTTTGGTTTAGACGTGCCACCATCGACTGCCCAAGTCTCGTCTCCAGGTAACACCGCTACCATCCGTTTTATCTAATTGTATTTTTCACATTTTTTATATAGCCAATAAATAACGGTCACATAATGTAAACACCACTGTTTTATTTGTTTTACCTCCATTCACCGAGCGACATCATTTACCTTAAAAAGTCTTCAAGAGTTTAGATGGGTGTATTAAATTAATAAAGCTGTTTGTTAAAGTAATCTCAGGATATCAATTAATGACCTAAAATCTCAACAGATATAAATAAGTCTGTTCTTCTATATTTTTTAAACGCTTTAAAATTTGTGATCCGTCTTACGTTTATGTAATATTCCCATCTCATCTCCACATCAAGTAACCCGCGTATTCAAATTTTAATTAAACATCCTCCAAGAACACTTTCTAATTATAATAATTATCGAAAAAATTTTCAATTATTTCCCCGTTAAACAAACGATCCGCACGTCGTCCCGTCGAATAGTACCATTTTTTTCCCATAAACTTTACGGCGGAGCCGGCGAGCGAGAGAGAGACGGTGCCCGCCGGACAGAGACGGAGAGCGCGAGAGAGAAAGAGAGAGGACGTCTCGAAAAAGGGTATCGAACCGCGGATTCCGAGAAACGGCCGAGCGCACCGTGAAAATTATTGATCGGTCCTGACATTTGACGTATTGATTTATTGATATTTAAATGAATTTGTGTTTTTTTCAAAATCCTCCAGTTCCTATGGCGGCGGTCGCCTGATTTTTGACCTTAGCCTAGGATGGGTATCGTTCGCGATGCCTCGACATTAAGTATTAATAATACGGGCTCGGGGGGGAGGGAGAGGCAATCGATTCGGTGGTGCTGGGTGATTCATTTACGCGTTTTTTTAACTGGGTTCGGGCTGATGGAATGTCGCCGTTTAACAGTCGGCCTCTGGTTTGCCTTACACACCGTAATTGGTGTTATTTTTCGCGTTGAACTGGTGGTATTGTTGTCCAAAATGAAGCAAACTTTTTACGTACTATCTGTACAAATATGATTCCATCTTTTGTTAAAATAAGTGTTATATCTAAACAGGGTTGGGTATTATTTCAATTACTTGTAAATACGTAAATATGCCTATATGGCCCATAAATTAATTTTAAAGGATTTACAACAGACGGTGTTACTGTAGTTTAAATCGCATGGTGTAAAATTTTAACTAAGTTCATGTTGAGGACTCACTGACAGACTGAGGAACTGACTCAGTATGTGTCGTTTCATTCAAAAGGTGGCTGAAGGTCGTCGAACGCTATGCGAAGCTGTGCAGAAACGAAATCAACGGATTCGATGTTCTAAAAGTGGTGATTTTGACATCGAAGAAAAATAACGTTCTGGAGAATCAAAAAAAAAACTTGACGAAAGTAATTAAGTAAGTGCAAAACGCAAAATTATGATGCAGGATTGTTGGTAATAATAAAATTATATTTAATCGCTCGAAGAACACTGGAATTTGGACCATTCCATAAAAACTAGAATATTTTGTGCCGTATGAATTGACGTTAAGAGACCTTGAAAGGAATTTGATCACGTGCCGCTTGAACGACAAAATCGGAAACGAGTTTTTGCATCGTATTGTTATTGTTTTTTTTTTAATAATTACATCTTATATTCGATATGCTTAGTACAATCTTAATTCACAGACTAATGTATTACTAATTTTCTGTTGTACTTGCATTATTATACAAGCAAGGCGTGTACGGGATTAATACATCAGTACGTATTTCCCACTTATACATTAAATTAGTTCGTGTGGTTTGGTTCCCTTCCATCTTCTGATTTGTTGCGTATTATCCAGCAGCTTTATTGTTCCCACTTGCTGTGATTTAACAATCTTGTTTAATTTTTTACGCTAAATCTCAGATCACTTCGTGTATCCATTTGATTCCGAGTTCATGGTGCAGCTCTTCGTTGGTTACGTAGCGATAAGTATTGATAATTAATCGTAAAACTTTGTTTTGGGTGCGTTGTATTACTAGTTGGTTTGATATTTTGGTCCACCCCATATTTGCACTCCATACGTGCAAATAGGTCTTATGATTGACTGATAAACTAATCTCTTTGATTTTAGATAAAATTGAGAGTATTTTCCGACTATCCAGTACAGTCGCTTGACTTTTAAGTTTAATTTGTTGTGCATTTTGTCTCACATGATGTTTCCATTTTAACCTACCATCGAGATATATTCCGAGATATTTACTTTTAA
Organism: Rhynchophorus ferrugineus; assembly: GCF_030347505.1. Taxonomy (NCBI): domain Eukaryota; kingdom Metazoa; phylum Arthropoda; class Insecta; order Coleoptera; family Curculionidae; genus Rhynchophorus; species Rhynchophorus ferrugineus. The sequence goes on along the minus strand of NW_027472582.1, from coordinate 7,044,624 downwards.
TTAAGTTTTTATCAATTCGCCGCAACGCAAGATTAACATGGACAAATTTGTAACTATTAAGCTGTATTTTCGTAATTGGTGTTCTTTTTTACGATGGATTGGTGGTACTGTCTAAAATGAAACAGACTTTTTACGTACTAGCTGTACAAATATGATTCCACCTTTTGTTAAAATAAGTGTTATATCTAAACAGGGTTGGGTATTATTTCAATTACTTGTAAATACGTAAATGTACCTATTTGGCCCATAAATTAATTTTAAAGGATTTACAACAGACGGTGTTACTGTAGTTTAAATCGCATCGTGTAAAATTTTAACTAACTTCATGTTGAGGACTCACTGACAGCCTGGGGAACTGACTCAGTATGTGTCGTTCCATCATTCAAAAGGTGGTTGAAGGTCGTGGAACGCTATGCGAAGCTGTGGAGAAACGAAATCAATGGATTCGATGTTTTAAAAGTGGTGATTTTGACATCGAAGAAAAACAGCGTTCTGGAGAATCAAAAAAAAACTCGACGAAAGTAATTAAGTAACTGTAAAACGCAAAATTATGATGCAGGATTGTTGGTAATAATAAAATTATATTTAATCGCCTGAAGAACACTAGAATTTGGACCATTCCATAAAAACTAGAATATTTTGTGCCGTATGACTTGAAGTTCAGAGACCTTGAAAGGAATTTGATCACGTGCCGCTTGAACGACAAAATCGAATACGGGTTTTCGCGTCGTATTGTTACTGTTTTTTTTTTAATAATTACATCTTATATTCGATATGCTTAGTACAATCTTAATTCACAACTAATGTATTACTAATTTTCTGTTGTACTTGCATTATTATACAAGCAAGGCGTGTACGGGATTAATACATCAGTACGTATTTCCCACTTATACATTAAATTAGTTCGTGTGGTTTGGTTCCCTTCCATCTTCTGATTTCTTGCGTATTATCCAGCAGCTTTATTGTTCCCACTTGCTGTGATTTAACAATCTTGTTTAATTTTTTACGCTAAATCTCAGATCACTTCGTGTATCCATTTGATTCCGAGTTCATGGTGCAGCTCTTCGTTGGTTACGTAGCGATAAGTATTGATAATTAATCGTAAAACTTTGTTTTGGGTGCGTTGTATTACTAGTTGGTTTGATATTTTGGTCCACCCCATATTTGCACTCCATACGTGCAAATAGGTCTTATGATTGACTGATAAACTAATCTCTTTGATTTTAGATAATATAGAGAGTATTTTCCGACTACCCAGTACAGTCGCTTGACTTTTAAGTTTAATTTGTTGTGCATTTTGTCTCACATGATGTTTCCATTTTAACCTACCATCGAGATATATTCCGAGATATTTACTTTTAATCAAGTTTTTATCAATTCACCGCAACGCAAGATTAACATGGACAAATTTGTAACTATTAAGCTGTATTTTCCACTCTTCAGTCTCTTTGTAGATCTTGTTGACCGATATTTGTACTTTTTCTATAGCCTTAGACAGAGATATATCTTTTGTCATTATAACTGTATCGTCAACAAATGTTCCATGTACTGTTTCTTATGTTGTTGGGATATCGGCAGTATAGAGAAGATATAGAAATGATGATATAGAAAAGATACTACATTGTGGAACTCCAGCCCAAATAGGTTTAAATGTTGAAAATGCCCCTTCATGCGAGACTTTCGAAAACATATGATTCCAGCAGTCGACAGTAACTACGCGGTAGCAATTTGCTCATTTTGTAGATTAGTCCCAAATGCCATACCCGGTCAAAAGCTTTCGAGATATCCAGGAATATTGCAGGGTAGTATTTCTTCTCTTCGAATGCCTTTCTACTTCCTTTAAAATGAAATTATTATGGTAATAGAATTCAGTAAATATTTCTTTCCTTTTTTTTAAGTTAGTATGTGAAGGAATATATACATCTCCGTCTCGCTTATACTAACATTGGAAAAAATATGCACATTTAAAATAAACTGCTCCAAGAGATTATCTCCATCCTTTCCTCTCTCACAATTTATAGAGCAAAGAGTCAAATAGTTATTACTCGCTGGTCGTTAGATTTTTAACTATCGACTGTTTTGCGACAATCGACTATTTTCAGTCGATAGTTTCCAACGGTACTAATAATACGGGATAAAAAAACAGTTTATGTTGTACTTAAACAGCTATGAAATATAAGATAAATAATCGAATATAGATAAATGCTGGTTAGAAAATGTGACGTCAATGTTTCGTAACACTTCTAACAGGTGTAATAATGTGAGTTAATAGAGCGATTTTTCGAATTTTGGGCTTTTATTTTTACCAAAATCTCAGTAACCATATTTGCAATTTAAAGTGAATATTGTCTTAGAATCCCTTTTCTATATAGTTTCTTTCAATAAAAAATCTTTACCATTAGCTTTGTTATTTTGTTTAGATTTGAATAACAATTTAACCATTTAATCGTTTATTGTGTTATCGACTATTTTCAGTTGATAGTTACCAACGGTTCTAATAATACAGGATAGAAAAAAAACAGTTTATGTTGTATTTAAACAGCTATGAAATATAAGATAAATAATCGAATATAGATAAATGCTGGTTAGAAAACCTGACGTCAATGTTTCGTAACACTTCTAATAGGTGTAGTAATGTGAGTTAATATAGCGATTTTTCGAATTTTGGCCTTTATTTTTACCAAAATCTCAGTAACCATATTTACAATTTAAAATAAATATTGTTTTAGAATCTCTTTTCTACATAGTTCCGTTCAATAAAAAATCCTTACTATTATCTTCGTTATTCTGTTTAGATTTTGATAACAATTTAACCATGTAATCGTTTATTGTGTTATCGACTATTTTCAGTCGATAGTTACCAACGGTACTAATAATACAGGATAAAAAAAACAATTTATGTTGTATTTAAACAGCTATGAAATATAAGATAAATAATCGAATATAGATAAATGGTGGTTAGAAAACCTGACGTCAATGTTTCGTAACACTTCTAATAGGTGTAGTAATGTGAGTTAATATAGCGATTTTTCGAATTTTGGGCTTTTATTTTTACCAAAATCTCAGTAACCATATTTGTAATTTAAAGTAAATATTGTCTTAGAATCTCTTTTCTATATAATTTCTTTCAATAAAAAATCCTTACCATTATCTTTGTTATTTTGTTTAGATTTGAATAACAATTTAACCGTGTAATCGTTTATTGTGTTATCGACTATTTTCAGTCGATAGTTACCAACGGTACTAATAATACAGGATAGAAAAAAAAACAATTTATGTTGTATTTAAACAGCTATGAAATATAAGATAAATAATCGAATATAGATAAATGGTGGTTAGAAAACCTGACGTCAATGTTTCGTAACACTTTTAACAGGTGTAGTTAATGTGAGTTAACTAGCGATTTTTCGAATTTTGGGCTTTTATTTTTACCAAAATCTCAGGAACCATATTTGCAATTTAGAGTAAATATTGTTTTAGAATCTCTTTTCTATATAGTTTATTTCAATAAAAAATCCTTACCATTATCTTTGTTATTCTGTTTAGATTTTGATAACAATTTAACCATGTAATCGTTTATTGTGTTATCGACTATTTTCAGTCGATAGTTACCAACGGTACTAATAATACAGGATAGAAAAAAAAACAATTTATGTTGTATTTAAACAGCTATGAAATATAAGATAAATAATCGAATATAGATAAATGCTGGTTAGAAAATCTGACGTCAATGTTTAGTAACACTTCTAATAGGTGTAGTAATGTGAGTTAATATAGCGATTTTTCGAATTTTGGGCTTTTATTTTTACCAAAATCTCAGTAACCATATTTGCAATTTAAAGTAAATATTGTCTTAGAATCTCTTTTCTATATAGTTTCTTTCAATAAAAAATCCTTACCATTATCTTTGTTATTCTGTTTAGGTTTTAATAACAATTTAACCATGTAATCGTTTATTGTGTTATGAAAGTTATCAATCAAATATCGATCACGAACTACAAACTATAAACGTTATTTATTGCTATTTATTTGATTCATATACTAATGATCGTTATGTACATGTATATAGTTCTGAATCCGGGTGATTTTGAAACGATTTCATTCATGCTCCACAATAACAGATAAAGTGTAACTAACTATTGATTCCAAAGTTTCTTAACATCCTTAATGGTTTCGGTGAAACTGCTTGTCCGAAAATATATAATGTATTGCGCTATATATTGATTGGTTTATAATTAACGCGTTGCTTAATATCCCCAGTTCATTGTTTGCATTTAGTTTAAATAAATATTGGTGTGGCAAGAAGCAATTGACTACCGTAAAACGCAAAAATCGTGATATTATCCATTATGAAATTCCACCGCTAGGTCAAATTGTTAGCAAGGATTATTATTAAGGTATTGTGTGTAGTTGTTTTACTCTTTCATTATTATAGCGCAGCTTCTCATATACAATTTCTTCGTGCCACTTTTTCATCAAAAATTAAGTTACATAATTCTTAGTGGTCAGTTTTATTGAATGTTTTAAGGCGAAATCTTCGATCACTCGTATATCCATTCGATTTTGAGGTCATCGTGCAGCTCTTCGTTGTTTGCGTAGTGATAAGTATTGGTAATTAATCGTAGAATTCGTAGGAATCGTTTTTTTGGGTGCGTTGGATTAATAGTTGGTTTTATGTTTTAGTGTAACTCCATATTTGCATTCCATAGATAGACCGTTGCTTGACTTTGAGTCTTATCTGCTCTTTTTTTTGCCTAACATGATGTTTCCTATTTAACTTACCATTGAGATGTATGCCGAGGTATTTAGCTGATTCTGCTTAAGGAATCGGGCATCCATCAAGCGATATAAATTAATATGGACAGATTTGGAGCTATTAAGCTGTATTTTCTAGTCTCTAGTCCATTTGTAGAGCTTATTGATTGCTACTTGTACTTTTTCTAATGCCTTAGACAGAAATATATCTTTAGCCGTGATAATTATGTCGTCGGAAAATGTTCCATATATTGTTTTTTTGTTATTGTTAGTATCACCAGTATAGAGCAGATACAGACACTCAATTACTTCCCCGTGGAACTCTAGCCGAAATAAGTTTAAGTGTTAAGAATGCCCCTTCATGCGAAACTAATATTGCAGGACAGTAGTTCTATTTTTCAACAAACGCTGTTACTTTGTGCACTTGATCGAATGCCGAGTGGTGATTTCGAAAACCAAAGTAGAAAAATAGTATTTCTATAAATGGTTTAATACTTCCTAACAGAGTTTCTCAAATATTTTTGATTTCCCAGATCTGCCACTTTTTTACTGTCGGTGTGCCAGTATGTGGGTTCACGCCCTGAAGGACAGCTACAATATGAGAGTTATATCTATATTTTTTTCTCAGAAATAGTCCTAGTTCCGGGACTCGCCGATTTACATTAATTGCGTTCCATGTTTTAATTCTTAACACGAAATTACTCATTTTTTCTAATTCTTTATCTTGTTTTGAGTTTCTTTTTCCTTACTAAATCCAAGAAAAATTGACTGTAGGTCACCTTTTGTAAGTTTTCATTAATTGTCCTGATATTTACTTCTAAATGAAGAGAAATAGATAATATATTGAGCTTTTATTGAGAGATATTTGCCTTTCTACATTTGATTGAACGTGGTTCTTATTATTTTTCTTAAATTATATTATTAATTTAAAACTTGTTCATGTTTTTTTTATTATTTAATAATTACATTATTACTAGTCGTTTCCGACTAACCTACAATTTGTCTTCATGATAACTACTTAAATCTAGGTATATAACAAGGAGGACCCATCGGCCCTATCTCAGTCTATAATGAAATAATGTTTATACATGACACTGCTGTAATATTTATTATATGCACCTCACCACACAAGATCAGATGGTTTGATTCTTTTGAGTCTATGTCGAGTTCTGATGGTATCCAAAAGCTGCAATATTTCAATATTCTCATGACAATGGAGTCTTTCCTCATGCCCCATTGCAATTATCTTGATTTCTTGACTGACTGTGGGTATCTGAAGGTCTCGATGTAGGTAATGAGCCCTCTAGTATTTGGGTGCACCCACAATACCTCTCAGGACTTTGTTCTGAAAAATGTGTATTTTATTAATGTTACTCTTTGCAGAACATCCCCATAATTGAACTCCGTATGTCCATATAGGTTTCAGTATTTTCTTATATAATAGCAGTTTATTATGTACTGATAATTGTGATTTTCTTCCAATTAGCCAGTACATTTTCCTATATTTCAATTCCAGTTCTTTTCTTTTCTTCTTTATATGATCCTTCCAGCGAAGTTTTGCATCGAGATTCATTCCGAGATATTTAGCGATGTTGCTATATGGAATCATAGTGTTATTGAATGTTATTAGTGCTTGTACGGTCTGTTTATGCTCGTGTCCAATTATTTATATTGTCACTTGCCTATTGTAATTTTCGTGAGGCTTCTTCACTATTGCCTCCGACAGCTAAAATCGCAGTAAGATCAGCAAATGTAGCCATCGTAACATTCCCCATTTGTGGTATATCACAAGTGTAGAATAGATAAAACATTGGTCTCAGTACACTTCCTTGTGGCACACCTGCTCTAGCTTCTTTTATTGTAGAGTAAGCTTCTTCTTGTTTGACTCTAAACATTCTGGTTGTAATGTATGATTTTCATCTTTCGGTGTGTTGTTTTGGTAACATTTTCTGTAGTTTATGAACAAGGCCTTCATTTCAAACCTTATCGAAGGCTTGTGCTACATCTGAGAATATAGCTGAGCATACTTTTTTACTTTCGTAGGCTTTTTCAATAACATCTGTTATTCTGTGGACCTGGCCAATTGAATTGTGTTGAATGCTTGTTAATAAACCCAAACTGGTGTGTTGGTATTAGGTTTTTTCTCTCTATAATCGGTTTTATTCTTTTCAACAGGAGTTTTTCAAAAACCTTAGATATTACTGGCAGCAGTGATATAGGTTTATAGGCTTTTATTACGTTTTGTGACTTCCCAGGTTTTGGGATGATTATAATTTCCGCCATCTTCCAAATGACTGGGACATGTTTTAATCTAAATGTGGTATTGATCAAGTTGGTGAGTTTTATAATTCCCTTTCTTGGTAGTTTTTGCAGTAATTTTCCTGTTAGTAAATCGTAGCCTGGTGATTTCCTGGGGTTAATGTGAGTTTTAATAACTATGGTTAGCTCTTTCGGCGTAACTAATTTAATCAATTTCCAAGCTTTTTTTCAAGAATTTTCAGCATCTATGTCCGGCAAATTATATTCAATATTAGTTTCGTTTGGTTTTATGTTCATATTAATGGGCGTCTGTTGTTGTAGTTTTTCATAACACATCATCCTAAGGGAAACACCAATTGATTCCTGTGTTTTATTCTGTAGCTACAAAGGTTGTCGCATAGAGTTCCTGCGATCATTGCGTACATTGCGTAAAAGTCAACGACAGATAACAAATGACCGATCGATATAAAACAGATAGCTTATATATAGATCAACATGACGGCAATAAATAATATTAATATCGTATTTTATGCGCAATCTTCGATTTGTATCAACAGATATATATATATACCGCGCCGCGTATACGGTATTTATTAGGTCACCGGTAACAAGACACAATATCACAAACAACGAGGCGATTTTTTTCTTTTGTTTTGGCACGTGCCACCGCTCTCGCCACACCCAACTGTTGCTAAAACAATTCCGACGCGATTTGTAATTCATTACGGGGGTCGGCAAATTGTTGTGTCATAGCGTCATTGGCTGTCGTTGGCTTTTATGGGACACGGCGCGAGATTCGATCGTTCGAGGCCGATTCGATTTGTATCTTTAATGGTCGGACCGTCGGAGAAGTGTTAATTGCGTCCGGACCACCGTCAGATTTTCGTTTTCAGTTTTTCTTGTTAATAGTCCACATGTATGCTTTTTTCAAAAAATATGTTACTGAATTATGTCCGGTAGCAGACATAGATTACTCGCTATGGAAAGCAACACAGAGAACCTAATGATATAACAGGTCACTTGAGATGTTACCGACCTGACACATAGATGGCGCTACTAGTATTAAATCCATATGTCGTTTAGTTAGCTCTGACCCTCAAAACTGGGACACTGTCCCAAGAAAATCAACCATCAAGGTATGTCAATTTTCGACGTGGTGAAATGAGCACCAAAGAGGGTGAATGCAGTGGATGCCCAAAAGAGGTTGTTACCGACGAAAACATGAAAAAAATCCACAAATGATTTTGAATGACAGTAAATTGAAATTGAATGAAATAGCAGACGCTCTAAAGATATCAACTGAACGTGTACATTATATCATTCACGAATATTTGGGTATGAGAAAGCTCAGTGCAAAGTGGGTGCCGCGTGAGCTCACTTTTGGCCAAAAACAACGAAGAATTAATGATTCAGAGCAGTTTTTGAAGATGATCAAGCGTAATAAACCTGAGTCTTTGCGTCGATATGTGACAATAACAGTTGACTGGCAAGGTTATGACGTCTGTGTTCTCATTGACTACCTTCAAATAGGAAGGACTATCAACAGCGACTATTTCATAGTGTTATTAGACCATTTGAAGGACGAAATCGCCGAAAACCGACCGCATTTGAAGAAAAAGAAAATGCTTCTTTATCAAGACAATGCACCGTGTCACAAGTCAGTGAAAACGATGGAAAAAATTCATGAATTAGGCTTCGAATTGCTTCCTCATCGACCGTATTCTAAATATCTGGCCCCCAGCGACTATTTCCTGTTCTCAGATCTCAAAAGAATGTTCGCTGGGAAGAAATTTTTGTCGAATGAAGAGATGATCACCGAAACTGAGGCCTATTTTGAAGCAAAGGACATGACAGCAAAAATGGTATCGAAAATTTGGAGAGTTGGTATCGAAAAGTATAATGAGTGTATCACCCTTGAAGGGAATTATGTTAAATAAAAAAAATTTATTTTGCCAAAAATATGTGTTTTAATATCGTAAGCTGGGGATTTTTCAATTGACCTGTTAGAATCAAAGATAGATATAAATCCTGTTTATCTGATTATGATATTTCACCTGGGTTATTAAAAGAACTCTAAAAGCAATAATCGTATTGGCATATATGTTCGATGCCTGTTTGAAACTAGAGCATGTTCCGAAATGTCTTAAGGATAGCCGAATAATTATGGTTAAAAATCCTGACAAACCACAAGAAGAAGTGGGATCTTAAGACTTATTTCGCTGCTATCTGCAATATCAATATTATTTAACAAACTGCTGTTATAGCGTATTAAACTGTTTATAAAAATGCCAGATTTCCAGTTTGGATTTCGAAATTACCACTAGGCAATCGACCAAGTGCACAGAGTAACAGCGGTCCTTGAAAAAGTACTCGAAAAAAGAAATCCTACCCTGCAATATTCCTGGACGTCTCACAAGCTTTTAACGGAGTATGACATTTGAGATTAATCTACAAAATAATCAAATTACTATCACGGAATTACTGTCGACTGCTGGAATCATACATTTTCGAAAGAAAATTTGGAGTCTCGCTTGAAGGGACATTCTCAACACTTAAACCTATTTCGGCAGGAGATTCACAAGGTAGTGTCTGGAGAGGACTCCTGTATCTGCTCTATACTGCTGATATCCCAACAACAAAAGAAACGGTACTTGGAACATTTCCAAGTTATAGTGGTAAAAATCGTATCTCTGGTTGAGGTTGTAAAAAGGCACAAGTAGAAACCAACAAGACCTACAAATGGTTTAACAGCTTCAAATTTGTCCATGTTAATTTTGCGGTACGTAATGACGGTAAAATGACAAAAAAACTAATTACATCACTTGGCCGATTCCTCATGCAGAATCAGCTAAATACCTCGGAGTATATCTCGATGGTAGGTTAAGTTAGAAACATCATGTTATACAAAAAGCAGAGCAGATTAGAGTCAAAGTCAAGCAACTACAATGGTTAGTCGTAAGATACTCTCAACTTGACCTTTAATCCAAGAGATTGGTTTATCATAAAGCTAATTTGGACCTATGGGGTGCAAATATAGGGTTGCACTAAAATATCAAACCAATTAGTAATCCAACGCACCCAAAACGAAGAAATACACGATGACCTCGAAATCAAACAAATACACGAAGTGAACCAAACTACATGAACTTGTTTAGTATATATATATATATATATATATATATATATATATATATATATATATATATATATATATATATATATATATATATGTTTAGTATATATATATATATATATATATATATATGAGTTTTCTCATATTCTATCATTTCTTCATTTAATATTGCACAGTTAGAGTTAGAATGAGTCAGTGTATACAGACGGTCAAAATGGCATTCCCGACATTCACTACGTGGTTTGGTTTGTAGAAATCTGTCGCCGAAGTCCATCATACACTTCTAGATTCTACTTCTAATGCTCCTTGATCATATTCCAATTCGGATTTAAAAGTGGTGATTTTGGTATCGATGACAAAGATGTACCTAAAAATTTGAAAACGCTACAAGACGATTTTGACGCTTGCTCATTAAACTATCTAATAAGTTTTACACAGCTGAGCAGTTAATGAATCAGCCATGTCACATTCAATAGGAAAGATCCTATCATACAAACTTACGCAGAATATTAACAGTCTTAAAGTATGTCTGTGAATATGGTAGAATCACCAAGATTTATTGTATTAAACACTACTAAAACGGAATTAAATTGTTATTCCAAATGTCTATCAACATTGTTTGAATAAATTAAACGACGTATTGTTGCAAAAAAAATAGCAATAGAACGGAACAAGCCCAAAACCATCATCTTGTGTAAGAACGTTTCGAAGGTCAAATGGAAAACGTGCTTACAAGAAGCATGAAAATGAATCTATGACCGGATCGCTGCCAAACCAACATCACTCTTTCGATACGGCATAGCCATGTTGCCAAAGTGATAGGAAAAGTAGTAAAGAATAATAAAAACATCTTGGCTTAATTATTTTGTACCAATTGTTCTCAATAAATTCCATTTTAAGGTGAAACAACGTACAGAATACAGGCAAGAACGAAATCATTAACTGTTAAAATCTCCGTCGACTCGTTGACGTTCATTAGGAGCAACAATAAGAACAATGAACCATCTGAAACGGGGATTCTTAAAAATCGAATCCCAAGTCACTCGTCACAGACGCAATTATAATCCTAGATCTCGGTGGACGATGCGGTTCTCTCGATGAAAAAAAGGCGTTCCCAAAGCACGAGAACGAAGAAACGAAGAGAAAAAAAAACACACAGACCGATCGGAGATTTGTGCGGACTCATGCCCAATTTTTAATTTTTACATTAATGGTCCCCCACCCCACCCTTCTTTTTAAATGTTAATGTGCTTTCTGATATTTTAAAATAGCCGAATAAAAAATTAATGACTTTAAAAGAAACGAATCGGATTTTTTTAACGTCGTTGTCGATGTTGATCAGTACAAGGAAGATCCGCGGGTGGTTATGGGAAAATTTTGGAGTCGTAGTTTTATCGAAAAACTAGCTGCCCGTCCTCTGGTTTCATACCGATTTCATACAAAAAACAAATTACAAAATACTATCTCGAGTATATTTAAATCACGAAATACAATAGAAAAAGGTGACATGATGTTTAATGTATTGCCTAACGCAATTTGTAAATTCGTTTCAGAACTAGACAATATTTTCCTTCTCATTTTATTCTAGTTAAATGAGACACAATGCTGCCTGATTAGTTCGAACGCGTAACGGAATAAGCCTGTTAAAGTCGTCCTGTTGTCAAACCTATGCAAAATTCTTGAAAGCAATAGTGATAAGAGGTTATAACTGTAACCTATAAACTACTGTAGTTTTTAGATGTACTATAATATTAAAATAAATAAAATTTGATAACATTTTTGTTCAATTATTTTATTTAGATTAGAATTTTGTTGTATGTCAAAGCCAAACTGAACTAGAACTCATTTAGTTAATGCGGCAACATTGCGGCGTTTTGATGTCACAAATATATATATCATTGTTTATCATTGTTTATTTCTAAAAGCAACATCACGTTAGACAAAAAGCAAAACACATTAGAACCAAAATAAAACAACTATACTGGTTAGTCGGAAGATACTCTCAACTTGATCTAAAATCAAAGAGTTTGATCTACAATACAATTATAAAGCCAATTTGGACCTATGGGGTGCAAATATGGGGTTGCACTAAAAATTCAAATCAGTTAGTCATACAGCGCTGGCAAAACAAGGTTCTTCGATTGACTACCAATGCCTATCGCTATGTAACCAATGAAGAACTGCACGATGGTCTGGAAATCACATGGATTTGCGAAGTTATCCAAGATTTCGCCTTGAAACACGAAAGAAGATTACTAAATCATACTAACGTGGAAGCAATACAACTGCTGGACAACGCGCAGGATGTCAGAAGATTAAAGGGAACCAAACCATACGAACTTAAATAATGTGTATACCTTTAGTGTAAACTATAGCTATAAGTTATTATAATTTTATAATTTGAGGAATACATATTGATGTATTTTCTCGCGCTCGTCTTGCTTGTGAATTAATCCAAGTACATAGGAAAAGTAATAATAAATTAATTGTAAGTTAATATTAAATTGTAATTAACAGTACAAAAATGTAATTAAATCGTTCTAAATTAAGCCTCAATCCTTATGTTATAACGAGTGAGAAACGCGATCTACATTCCGTGCAACTTTCGATATTCAACCGAAAGCCGTGGAACGAAAGAACCACCGACAAAACAAAAGCAAAAGGGGGCACGGCCCTCTGCGAAAAACAATAACCGCATTTGACGATATTTGCCCGAACCCAAACCAGTTACGAATCCTTAGTCCCATAATCGAAGCTGGCTCAATTATTTTTTCAGACGTTTCCCGTGGAAACAAAAGAATAACGCCGATCGCCGCCCACTTTATGGTCTTATGCGTCGAACTGTGCAGTCAAATTTTATACAGGGCGTGTCGACGAACCGGCCGACTCGCAACGTGTCAGGTCAAAGCTCCAACATATTTTATTTTCATATAATGACATATAACAAAACTTTATAACATTTTTATGTTATCATTTTTTCTCTTTAAAAATACATTTATTAAGAAAAATGCTATAATATATGGGCCTATAAATTAATTTTAATAGAGTTATAACGGATTGTGTTACTGTGTATTGAATGACATCGGGTACGTTTATAACCAACTTCATGTTGAAGCCTCGAAGCATCGAATGGTGAACAGAAAATGTGCCCTTTCGGTGCGTTGAAAATATCCGAATTTCTACCAAGTAATCGTGTTCGAGGGAAGCTTTACTTTTTCACATCAATTCAAAGTAAAAGTCTAATGATGTTTGAAGCTTTTACAACTATTCTCCATTGATTTCAACCTTTTAAAAGAGGTGATTTTGACTGTTAAATGTTACCAGAGACATGTCAAGACTGTCGAAATTTACAGTTTTTTTAACAGTGATTTATATTTTTACTTGCTTATTTAAAATGGCCCCTTTTATCATATGTCCTCCATCTCAAACAACAACAACAAAACCAAGCAAAGAGCATCTATGTTCGGCACGTAGTCTCATTCAATGTATACTTTACTTTTACTATGTACATTTAAAACTGGTGAATATGGCAAAAAGTTGATGGAGATATATTTAAGGTTATTGAGTTTTATTATCCAATCTTTGTGGATGCTTTTTGATTGGAGCCTTTGCTTTAAAATATGCCTCAGTTTCGGGATCACCTCTTCATTCGACGAAAATTTCTTTCCAGCGAGTATTCTTCAGAGATCTGAGAACTGGAAATAGTCGCTGGGGACCAGATCTGGAGAGTACGGTGGATAAGGAAGCAACTCGAAGCCGAATTCATGGATTTTTGCTATCGTTTCCACTGATTTGTGACACGGTGCATTGTCTTGGTGAAGCAACACTTTCTTTTTCTTGTAAAGCGGTCGTTTTTCGGCGATTTCGTCCTTCAAACGGTCCAACAACGCTATGTAATAGTCGCTGTTGATGGTCCTTCCCTTTTCAAGGTAGTCAATAAAAATTATTCCATACGCATCCCAAAATACAGACGCTATAACCTTGCCTGTCGACTTGTGTTGCGTTTTCCCACGCTTTGGAGAGGGTTCATCGTGTAGAGTCCACTCGGATGACTGTCGATGGACTTCGGAGTGAAATGATGGAGCCATGTTTCATCAATTACTCTTGATCATCTTCAAACGCCGCTACGAATTATCAACTTGTCTTTATTTTTGCACAGAGCTTTCTCATACCCAAATATTCGTGAATGATATGATGTACACGTTCAGTTGAGTGGTCTTGAGTGTCTGCTATTTCATTCATTTTTAATTTACGGTCATTCAAAATCATTTTTCCAATCAAACAACCTCTTTTGGGTGTCCACTGCGTTCATCGTCTTCGGTGCTCATTTCACCACGTCTAAACTTAGCATACCAATCCTTAATTTTCCTGGGACAGTGTCCGGAAACTCGGCATCAAATCAAGTTTTTGCTTTAACTGTATTTTTTTCCTTCAAAAAGCAATATTTTATCAACACGCGAAATTCCTTTTTATCCATTTTTTTTCATAGTAACAAAAGTTGCTTCACTCTAAATGCTATAATTCACAAACTAATGATCCGACAGCTGTCAAATTTATACACGCATCTGTTGAGGGTTAGGGCTAACTAAAAAACATATGGATTTAATTCTAATAGGGCCATCTATGTGTTAGGCCGGGAACTTTTCAATTGACTTAACTCGTTACTTAAATTTCGTTAACTCTTGTGATTCTATCTAATTTAAATATGTCGCGAGTGGGCAGTGAATAGGCCGAAGAAAACTATTATATCTTGATAATTTCAGTAATATTTTCGAATTTCAAAATATTCGTCTTCTTGTCTAGTTCTAAGAAACAAGTAAACGATATTAATATCTTGCACTAATCGCAGAATTAAACATTTTTTCAATGCTTTCGTGACAAAAATATTTTAAATAAAATTGGAAAGATTTAGTTATGTCTGTTTTATATATATCTACACCATTGTGAAGTGTTCTTGTTCTAATCCAGACAAAAAATATGTGATTAGTTTATTAAGTTTTATTATTGGCCATAGTATTTTGGGTAAACATTTATCAAAAATGTTAAGACCGTTATTTAAGTTAGAAGTGAGTCAATATAATTGGACACTATTTTGTTGTTTAATGGACTAGTATAGGACTCATAGTTATTTTCGTATATTTCTTGTATGTATATACACAATTGAGTTTAAAGACTGCATGAAATAAGTAGAAGTTTTGTTGTGTATTCTCTATGGAGTTGTTTCAACACATTTCTCCAGTGATTATATCGAACTCCAATACTTTCTTTGTTTAGTTTTGTATATGAGATATAGAACTGTTGTTTTTATAGTGGAATAGAGTATATTAAGATTAGCAAATCATTCTTATAATTTGTTCATATAGATAATAGTTTTTTGTAAAAAACATATTTATAAAACGATATGAATCTTAATGATATCCATTGGTCTAGCCAGGCTTTCATCGATGTCCTGCATTATCATAATCAGAAAGAATCAAACCTTCAATTGTGGCCTAGCGTTTACAAAACTTTTAGCTCGTCATTACGCGTTTGAACTGAAAAAATATAAACTAACTACATATCTGAAGAGCCTTGGTAGTTTAGATTCTTCATGCTGTGTAAACAACCCTGTAGATGAATGGAATAATGTCACTTTGATTCCCATTGATCCGCTTTGTTTCTCATTTTGTGGTAATTTAGTCGTGGAGACCGTAATTTGAAAATTCGATTCCCTTCCCATGCCCTATACTTAGAATACGTACCCATATATGAAACGTGACGGTTCTGACAATCAGTTCTCGGTTTTGGTCTATTATGTTTTTGGTTTATTATTAAAAAAATAACGTTATTCACCACATCCTCGTCATCACTGTTTCGATCTGATAAAAAGTATTATTCAGAAAAATATCGATATTCAAATTTTTCGATATTCTATGGATTTATTGCTTTGAAAAACAGAACAAAGCTAATTCATTTTCAAATATGTAAGTTTGTTTCAAAGTACCGATATTCGGGAAAAAATATTGATGTTTTATAGATTGTTTTTTTTTTCGATCGAAGTCGTTGAATTGTTGAAATAATATCGTTATTGACACATATTCCAGATGCGAGAGAAAATTTTCGAAATTTCATACATTTATTGTTCCGACAACCGAAAAAAATCATTAAAAATCCATCCATTAATTAAATATATATCATTTTTCATAACTTTTCCATATTCAGATAGATTCAATATATTAAAAGTAAACCGCATTTGAAAACTATTCGTAGCAATATCTCTCGATATTCGCATTATTTTATAGATTTATTGTTTTAAACAACCAAAAAGGTATATGCGATGTTTATAAAACATATCATTTTAACGCAAAGTATTGATATTCGGGTAAAATGTCAGCCATTACTCATTCATTCATTAAAAAAAAAATAGAAATTTAGGCAATATTTTCTAGTAGTATTATTCTGCAGACCAAAATTTTTTTTTATTATTATTTAATTATTACATTGTTACTAGTCGTTTCCGACAAACCTACAATTTTGAAGGTGGACACATCGGTATCTCAATCTCTGGTGAAATAATGTTTATACATGTCACTGCTGATTTTTTTAATATATGCACCTCATTACAAAACACTACACAAGATCTGATGGTTTGATTCTTTTGAGTCTTTTGTCTTGTTCTGGTGGTAATCAAAAAGCTGCAGTACTTCAATATTCTCATGAGAATGGAGTCTTTCCTCGTGCCCCTTGCAATTCTCTTGATTTCTTGCTGTGGGTATCTGAAGGTGTCGATGTACGTAATCAGTCCTACAGTATTTGGGTGCGCCTACAATACCTCTCAGGACTGAATTTTTTAAATTTTATTAATGTTACTCTTTGCAGAACATCCTCATAATTGAACTCCGTATGTTCATATAGGTTTCAATATTTGCTTATATAATAGCAATTTGTTGTGTACTGATAATTGTTATTTTCTTCCAATTAAACAGTACATTTCACTATATTTCAATTCCAGTTCTTTTCTTTTCTTCTTTATATGTTCCTTCCAGCGAAGTTTTGCATCAAGATTTCGAGATATTTAGCGTTGTTGTTATATGGAATGATAGTATTATTTAATGTTATAACTACTTGTACGATCTGAGTGTAGGTGAACTGCACATGCACAGATTTACTTTCGTTAGTTTTTATCTTCCAAGCTTATATCCAATTATTTATATTGTCACTTGCCTGTTGTAATTTTCGTAAAGCTTCTTCACTATTGACTCCGACAGTTATAATCGCAGAATCATCAGCAAATATAGCCATCATAATATTCTCCATTTGTGGTATATCAAAAGTGTAGAGTAGATAAGGCATTGGCCCCAGTACACTTCCTTGTGGTACACCTGCTTTAGCTTCTTTCATTGTAGAGTAAGATTCTTCTTGTTTAACTCTAAACAATCTGGTTGTATTGTTTAATAGTTCGGTGTGTAGTTTTGGTGACATTTTCTGAAGTTTATGGACAAGAAATATTATGTTATGTTAAATTTAAATAGAAATGAATAATATCCCAGCCTATTTTACATTTAAATTATAAATTTAAATAATTAATTTAAAAAAAACAGACTTATTTTCATTGATCACAATTTGACTTAAAAACTATTGCCTATGATTCCATTTTAATAAAAAAAAACTACTAAACGTTTGCCAATATTTCTTTGTATAACTACGAAGTATTTAAAAATTATAAAAATCGAAAAAAGATTAATTGACAGTTATAGTCATGGGCTGATTTTGTTTTTATCGAAATAGGAGCATCAAACTAGAAAAACGGCGAAGGAGGAGGAGAAAAAATAAACAAATAAAACGAAGCCACGAAAAAACGGACCAGGTGGATGTTTATCTCAGGGTCAGGGTCAGTGACCGTCTTGGATCAATTTATCATCGGAACTGGAAAAAAGTTCCACCGAAATATGTAAAAAAATCTCGGCTTAAAATTTCTTCTAAATAAGATTAATCGACTCAAATTTTGACAGGTCGAGATGCATTTTAAACGTTCGTCTACGGCCACCGTCTGCTCGAGGGAATCGACGAGTTCCCAGGCCTAGAATCGATAAGATAGTTAAATCCTAATTAGTCAAGAATTTTGTCACAATAAATTTCTTTTGTGATATTTACGAGTCTAGATATTTATATTAGTATAGATATTTTTTTCAGAATTTATATAGAAAAATTGTTGAGTCTTTAAGGCGAGAAAACAATGTTGTAAACCAAATACAATTTATTTCCTCCCTTCCTTGCGGAAATTGCTTCCGATACGTAATGGTGAAAGAACTATGAATTGGATTGAAATGACGTATTAAATCGTCTGTCTGGTTTTTGATAATACTGATTCCGCCATCGGGCCCAACTGGCGATTATACACATGACATACAAGAACTCTACTGTTCTTGCTTCTTGACTTCCACCTCCTGTAAGAAGAAACAACTCTTATTAAATCTTGACTCTCTTGACAGTTTCTTAATTTATACTATTTAATTATTGTTTCCCTTTTCTTTTAGTAATTCTGATGTTCTGTTGACTCTCGCTAATTCTCGACTCTTTATATTTTACTGTTCCTGTTCTTGTAACTCTTTTATTCTAATTCTGTTGCAAATTCTGTAGTTAATTATTTGTTCCTGTTTGACTAATTCTGTAATAATTTTATTAATTCAGTTCTTAGTTCTTTGATTCTTTTTTTCTCTTGTTCCAGAATGACCAGCTAGAACCAAGCGCTCTTTTGCTGACGTCTCTTTAGGTTCGGGATATTGGAGTGTTTTGCGGGCGTCAGAGAGCCTGGGTTACGACTGGTTATCTACCGAGGTTTGTGAATGGATAGGGATTTTATCACAATGTTGTCGTATTCTAAAGCGCGGAGAACATTACATTGAGCATGTTCGCGAAATTCTTCACGAACCATGGGTCCTTGAGTAACGCACGGACTTTTTTGGATTGGAATACTTGGAATAGTGCAAGTTATCTCTCAGAGTCGTCTTCTGGGGCATTGGGAGTTTACTTTTTCTGCAGAAGAGTGACAAAAGAAAAGTATACACGCCATTTCCTTCGCAGATAGCGTGCTGGATTTGGGCTGACCATTGGAACCTGCTGTCGAACTGAAGACCGCGATATGATACCTTCTGGATCCACGTGATAGGAACTTTATCGATTTGAAGGCGGTAGGCGCGGAACTCCTTCTTGGTGGAACAGAATAGCCCTCGACTTTTGCTCGGGTTCATCTGCAGCCGCCAGAATTTGTACGACGCAATCGCCTGATTCAGTTGGACTTGGAATCTGTCACTAATAGTGTCATCTGCATAAAATGCTGTGTGGGAATGTTGTGGAGTGAGAAATTAGCCATGTACAGGTTGAAGCACCTTGCGGAACTTCTGCGGAGATTTGTTTTCGCAAGAAGACTGCGTCACCGATCCTCACTTGAAAAGACCTATCGTCCAAGTATGAATTTATCAGGGAATTTAGGTCATTCGGTAGACCCAGCTGTTCAGCTTTGAAAATGAAACCGTCCTGCCAAACTTGGTTGAAAGCTTTGGAGACATCTAAAGAGATGGCTCCAGTTTTTCGACCTTTCCTTAATGCCGGGCCTGGCCTTTGATTCTTTGGCAACTTCTGTTATTTTGTTCTGACTGTTATTTTGTTCTTAATTCTGTCTAACTCTGATGGTAAATTCTAATGTTATTCAATTCTGATTTTCGTTGTGGATGTATCGCGTTCTATCGATGAACCTCATCCATTGGGTTCTTGGTGACGGTTGAAAATGCTAGTTCGAGAAACCCTTTTTTGTATCCCGAGTCGTTCAGAATTTCAGGAATAGAAAGACTCATCCAGATAACGCCGATAGAACGTGTGTGTTATGGGCTCTTAAGAAATTGTCGAAAATTGCACAATCTCGGGCCTTCTTGAAGTTTTTTGGTTATAGCCACTATAAGGGGTCCTCTACGAGGTCTTTCTTATCTTGGCCTAGCTTCACCAGACATTCGATACAATGCCATACCTTATATTGTCTCAACTCATAATTCTTTTCCCATGTCACAAATGGACTGTAGCTTGGAGTTTTGAAGTTTGTTCAAGCCAGTTTAATTTGATAAATAGACACTGATGTATTTATCCACCATTATTATTGCCTGTGAATTATTTGTGAAATACAAATAAAAATTAATTATATTTAAGAATATATATCCAGCATAGTAATTTAGTAGCTATCTAGTGTATTTACTGGACGGAATATTTAACACCATTGAATATATAGTGGCAATATAAATTCCACTTCCAGTTTACTTTAGGAAAGTGTAGATTACACTTTCGCATACTCAATAAAACGCATTACAGTATTTACAATATTTTTGATTCATTCGATATAACTGCTACTTATAATAAATTATTTTGGAGCTACATGGCACTTTTTGTATCTTACAGGAAGCAAATTACTCAACAGAATGCTGAATAAAAGATATAGTGATCTTTAAGGCTGCTTAGACATAAGAAAAAGGTAAATAAGGAAATATGATTCCGTAATTTTAACATTTATGCTACCAATTCTGTCTCTTCCTTTTATTTAATGGTTTTTCATATTATTTCCATCCCAATGATAATTATAATTCTTACATCCTGCGAATGTCAGTTTTTAATGCAATAAACCTTTTTGTAAATGATATGCTTGAATTTTCAGTATAATAACTGTAAACAAATATATTTTATTCTTAAAATAAGTGTAAAGTGAATTTGAAAGATCACTGCCCCTCTGGATTAACACTTTTAATATTGTCTAAACAGGTCTTCTTTTAGATAACATAATCATTAACCCCATTTTTTTTTTGTTGCAATGTGGGCCTAAAAATTTAGTTCAAAAGTGGATTATAGATTGCATATTATATAAGATTGTAAACCGAAAAACTTTATTAATTAAATTACACAGTCAAGAATTTTGGAAATACACGACTTGAAAATATTATTTAACGAAAAGAAGAGGATACTTGTTGAACGGCAATACAAAGGGATACTGAAGGTTCTTTTCTATTAGAAAACGGACCCCTGCAAAATCGGTTTTTAACGCTGCCGGCTGCATATAACGTGACATCCTAATTCCTCGTCATTTCAATATTTTTCGTGTTTTATATAATAATAATAAAAAGGTACATTTTTATGATGAAAAATCTGAAAAATCTATTGACCAAAGGTACAAAGAATCCTACATCAAAGAACATGGTGAAGCTGACATCCAAAAAAATAAAACGAACTCTACCTGTCGAAACTCGTTGGGATGAAATATAGGCCCGTCCATTTATTTCAAAATATGAATATTTTGATTTTTATTAGTGATACGGACGGAAAAGTGGACTAGTTTTCGGAGGCATCCGAGATAGGTGCACTCGAACGCATAATGTTTCTATTTGGGCGACTCGTTTCTGTTTTGGGATAATGAATAAACGATCCCTGGTCGTCTTCGGTGTAATCTGACAACTATCTGGGCGTTTGACATTTCTAAAGCTCATTTGGACCGCGTAGGATTGTCCCACAAATTTTATATTAATAGGTACCGGAGGAGACATAATCGTCGTTTTTTTCTCATTTGATTCGATTCAGACCTTGTCAATAACCAACACGACGTGCCTTGAGGTCTTACATGGATGTAAAAATACCAAATAGAATATTTTTAACAAAAAAATTTAACCGACAAAAAATAAATAAGGAACTCACTAAAATCTAAAAATAATCAAACTTAGATTTTTAGCACAAAAAAAAACGTTTTAAAATAAAATATGTACATAATAATCCTTGTAATAACCAAATAAAAATAAACAAAAACCTTATTTAACCTATCTTCTACAAGTATTTTATATTCTATTATATACACACAATTTAGCTTAATACCTACCTAAACCTATCTACTACACGTATTTTATATTCTACTATACACACACAATTTAGCTTAATACCTACCCAATTATATTTATCCATTTACAGTATTATTTTAACTATTACCAACTATCAGTTTGAAGTCGCTGTCGAGCCCAAAGAATACAAAAACTGTAATATAATTTTGTAGCATATACATTAACAAAACAAAACAAATCTAATTTGTTGCTGTTGCTATTGAAAATATTCAAATATCTAGTATGGAATAGATAAAAGAGTAGAAGTTTCATACAGTTTAATTGAATTGAATCAAATTAACCATATATTCCATCGAAAATTTAACTAAACAATAGATAGTTATTAATTATTAAACAATAGACTATATAGGATTTTATATTGTTAGTTTAATAGAATATAAATTCGTTATGCATTTGTTCAATTTTTTGATAAATTTCTTGTACTTTTAACAAACATATTCTTATAATTTATACACTCTATTTATTGCAAAACTAAGCCTAAGAAGATATCGTCTGAAATAGATAACAGATCCAACAGAATAACAGAACTGTGCAGCCCCTAACTCATTTTTAGCTTCCATATTTTCGTCAGCATTGTTACATTCATTGAAATAAAATTATATCTGGTCTTTCATTATATCTTGTGACAGTTTCCAACTGAACGCAAAGTAATGGAATAATTATCATAATCATCCTTATGTGTAATATTAGTGAATGCAATAGATAGTAAATGTCAAATAATCAAAACAAGACTACATATAGTGTGTAATAATATATAAAAAATAGTAATATTGATAGAAGCTTTTTCAAATGATGTAATAATAACTGATTACCAAAACACCTACAGAATATCTTAGACAGACAGGAAATGACGCTAAGAGAATGCTGAATGATAATGAAAAGAAGCAATACGAAAGTCATGATAGGATGATAGGAGACCAAAAGTAATAAATATCGAAATTGAGGATGTTAAAAAAGACAAAGTAAGTGTATTTAAATAACTGGCTATAGAAATCGAAAGTAATGGATACAGGAGATGGAAATTAACGCCAGAATGTAAGATAAACACGAATTTGTACGTGATATTGTACGTAAACAATTTACAAACCAAACTTAACTTTCAGTTGCCAAACTTGGGTATTATCAAGAAGGCATAAAAGAGAGATGCAAGCAGCAGAAACCTCAGGAGAATCAGAGGTGTCACGAAGATAGACAGGATTTTTTTAAATTAATCTCCCAGAACGTCAACAATCTGCCCGTGGGCAATAAGTATTATTATATGATTTCAGTTATATAATATAACTATCCTGACATGTAGTAGATCACTTCCGTAAGTGATCTACTGTATAACTTTATTTAGATTATAAATCTTATTCTAGATACCATTATAACTTATTTTAAAATCTATCCTAACTTCTTTTAAAAACTATTCTAGGTTATTCTAGAGATGATTAAATCTCACTCTATGTGTCTATTAAACAGTTTTCGTTTGAGCCTACGTACTTCACTATCATCGCGCACATTTAACTGTCTGACGAGTGCATTGGGATGCACTAATAGTCTTTCAGAGTACTTCGCACCAACACTCCGAATCACACTCGTTATGGGTTCTATGGGGATATCACTTTTGTGGCCTTGTTGAATTTTCTCTTGTTTTCTTCTCTTCTGGTTCGTTGCCAGGATTTTCGCAGTTTTCTCTTTTCAGTAATTTTTTGTTTAATTGTAGAGAAATATAATTAAACTTTTGGTATGTCGTGCTATTAGGTGTTGCGTACCATGCGACCTCTTGTATATATTTTGTTACATATTTTGCTGCTATTTATGTATCTATTTCTGTTTTGAGAGGTAAATTTTGGTGTTATGCAAAGAAGGTGGTTTGGTTTTATTGAGAATATTTGAGTTCACTGTTATAATAACAGGTGAGCGATCAGATGATAGATCGAAGGATGATTCAGCTTTGCGTGTTTTGTTGTTAATATTTTTTGTAACACAAAAGTCTATGGTATCTGGAATTGTATTTCTATCTGACGGCCAATATGTTGGCTATAGACAGGATGAGAAGTAATACATGAAGTCCATGAATAAGCAAGCGAGGATAGATATTAAACACAACATATCTACAACAATATACCACCTTTACTATATATAGTACTCGTACTTGTACGTATGTGTAATCAACCTGGAAAAATGTTGTAATAATAGATATACAATTAGTAAATGAACAAAATGATAGTTACCTAATAATTATATACCTTTTAAAAAATGAATTACAGGTATAAATTAACATCAATAAAACGCAATTTGAAAACGTGGATTACTTTTACACGCATATACAATTCTGTCAGGAGCGCTTCAAACAATCATCGCGCGAAAACTCTCCTTTGATAGGTCTCGAACCGGCGGGATATGCGCTGGGGTCGGAATGAAATATGAATTTTCAGAAACATGTGTTCCGTCTTTTTGCCTTTTATTTTTACGATTTGTCTCCTTTTTCCCCCTTCGTTTCCCCATGCTAAATTACGACGCTGTCGGGCTTTGGATCTTTGAAATTGTACCGATGGAAACAAAGACGAGGGAGGCCGTGGATATTCATTTGTTTTCCGTAAATGTGCATTCTTAAATTAATAGCATACATTTTTGATATTTATTCCATAAAATAGTTATACATACGTTATATCCAATAAAATAGCCAATACGCGTCATAAAGATTGATGACGTCAGCACATCTCAATGTTGGCGCATTAAATTATATTTTTGGTTTCCAACGTTTACCGGTTTATAACATCTAATTGATATCACCAACGTTTTGAAGCAATATCTAGATATTCTATAACAGGGTCGACTAGTATCGATAGAACTCGAATTTTATAGATTGATTCTGTTAAATAGTGGCTATTTCTCGAGAATTCTAACGGACATTCGGTAAACTTCGGTTGATTCCGTATAATTTTACAACGTTGCCATTACAAGCAATTGACAGGTGGAATCCAACGTACTACGACAGGACTACGTATTTTGTAAGGTTAAGAATTTTCTTATTTATAACTTATTTGTTCTTGTACTGTTCATATCTTGATTATAAATCGTAGGCAGTAATGAATAAATCAGTTATCGGAATATTGTCAAAAAAACTATTACGACGCTTTTAATCTTTTAAGCCACAATCTTAGTTTCTTGGTAGTTATCAAAGATTCTTCATATTACATTTTTTTTATTATAAGAGATGAAAAATGCACTAAAAAAATTTTAACATGAGTCCCAACAGAAATATTAGGTTAATTTGTGAATTCTAGATCACCTGTTTTATTTATATCATATTCTTCAGATGTACGTAAAATTTACAAGAACTGGCAATGTTGAAAATTCAAATTTTTATGCGCATGCTATGATTCTCTGAATTAGACCATTGTATTCTGTTATATGTTCAGACGCACACGACAGCATTCTGTCGCTTTTTAACTGGAACAAAGTGAGAAGGAAAAAATGCGCTCCGAGTTTAGAAGGAATTTTACAATTTTACAAACTGGATTTGGCAGTATATTCGACGTCATCTATGATGTGCATTGGCTGTTTTATTGGATTTTATTAGGCCAAATATATAATTATATATGGGAATATACTGGAAATGTTGTGTTATATAGAATAATCCAAGACATTAAATATCAATATATTTTATAGATTTACATTGAAGTGTTAGTACTTTAAGAAATAAGAAATGATGTATACAAATTAACGCAAGAACAATGTACAATAAAGAAATATATAAAGAAATAAGTTTCACAATGTGTCAATCATTTTTAAAGTTGTAAATTCGTTTTACAGTCAGACAATATTATCCTTATCATTTTATTCTATTTAAAAAGAGATAGAATGCTGTTAGAGAAGTTCGAACATGTAACGGAATGAACCAGCAAAAGTTGTCCGTTTGCCAAACGTCTGAAAAATCCTCAAAATATTATAATTACGAATTATAAACCGTTGTTTTAACGCTTTATTTTAATTAATTTGAAATCGCCACGGTTTGACAAAAAACTATATAACCTTAAATTCGCCAAAAAGAAACCGTGTTTCAGAGATCAAATATACGAAATGCATAAAACAGTAAGTAGTTTTTTGAACTGAAAAATAATTTAATACAATTATTTCAGAGAAAATTGTTAGTCTGGAAAGTATACATAAAAATTAAAAAGATATACAGCTATTTGAGAGATGTAGAACAGCTTAGTTATTCACTTGATTAGTGTTACTGAAAGTGACAGTGATTGGAAACCACTAAAGGTCAGTATACAATTAATATACTTTAGTTGTAGGAAAATATATTATACAGTGTGAAAGCTTTATGAGCATGTGTGTTATTGTTCAGAATATACATGAACGTCTAGTTAACATGTTCGAGGAGAGAAATAACACTAACTGTTTTGCAGATATGGCAAATGCATGAAGAAGAATGTAGTGATTAAATGTAGTTTTATCAAGAAAGATGTATACAGATGGTAATAGGACAAACCAAAGAGAAATATAGTAATATCGTAATGACTTTATAAGGATATATTGCATCGAAAGAAACAAGAACTAAGCGTAAAACATAAATAATCAAAAGTAAACAACAAATCAAAACACGTACAAAAAGTAAAACAAAACAAATCTAACCTATAAATTATTGCGGCTGTAAAATTAATTGCTGTTTTAAGTTCTTCGATAATAAATGCATTTGATGTACTATAATGTTAAAATAAATTATATTTAATAGAATATTTGTTCAATTATTTTATTTATATTAAACTTTTGTTATATGTCAGAGCCAAAATGTACTAGAACTGAGACTTTCTGCTGCAACATTACGAGGTTTTGACAGTTCTCCCGTGTCACTGCTATTTTGAATTGACTATATATTCATATTCTACTTCTAATATACATGTGATTTGGTTTCTGAAACTTATTTCTTAACTGTAAATCTACAAAATCTATTAAGATATATATACTACTATTTATATTATTTCCATACTTTACTTTACTTTACTATACTTTACAAATTTGAAAACTCTACATTGCTATAATAAACACATTTCAAACTCGAACATAGTTAACTGAAAATTAAATTATGTTGTTCTTATACATTCTTATATACAAGTTATATAATGTTCTAATGACTATTTGTTGCGTGATAAAGCAAAATTGTTCTCTGTTTTACTCATAACCTAACAAAATCTAGATTCTTAATAACAATTGTTTTAGATTAGTTTCCCATTTCTCATTCGAAACAAAAACAAATCTTCTTGAGGGATCAATCCAACGGGGGATCCACTAACTGTTAACTTAGACGTCAACTTTTAAACAGTATTATTTATTATTCTAATGCACACCAACGTTACTTTTTCAACCGAAAACGGTTGAAGAGTGTTTGACTTAAAATTCCTTCCTAATAAATTCATTTAAGGCACGATAATATTGCCGCATAACAGGATATTAATGGTAATCAAAACGTACAAAGCCGCGTTGTTAAATTACAAAAGAAGTACAGTTAAATACACCAGAATTCTTCGGGCGTATTGTTCGTTGCTAATGCGATTTTGATAGATAATGAAATTCTAATTTGCCTTATATTATACATGACATAGGGAGGATGTTCACAGTTTATCATTCATAAGCACGGTTTTTTCTCTATATAATTCGTTACCTACCTCATTAAAAAGCACCTCAAAATTTGATGTTCTGTGGACACAAGTTTACAGAAAAGTAACTGTTAATTATAGCTTAATTTTTACAGTTTTTTCTTCGAGTTTAATATGAGGAATGAACAAAATTAGTGTTGGGAACTATCGACTGAAATCGACTATCGATTGATTAGTAATTAACTACTTTTTACTATCGATTGTTTCAGTCGCTATTCTTCGTTCGACTGATTTTACTATTTTTTAACAGTGACGTTTTCAGTGGCTATTTTCGGTGCGACTGATTTGATTACTATTTACTATCGATTGTTTCAGTCGTGTACTTTTTGTTACTATTTTTGGTTCTACTAATTTCATTCTACTGATTTTTAACGTTCTGGCTCTGTCGTCCTAGCCGCGATCTTGACAAAAATGTACCCAATTTATGCTTACATATGTAATATATATAGTTTTATGCTTTCTTTGGTAGTTTACTTGTAAATAACAATATATTATATATTAAAATAGCAAATTTTTAGGTTTTGTCTAGGTTCTATTATATTGTCTATATTTATCACAGTATATGATTTGAAAATAGCAATTAACATATTATTATTAAGCCGGCTTGGTGGCGCAGTGGTGAAGGCGATGGGACGGTCCTCCTACTGTTGCGATAGCCGCGGGTTCGAATCCTGCTGGGGCATGATCGTAAATTTATGTTTGTAATTGTTTAATATTTGTGAATGTTCTATGCAAAAGTGTAAAATCCGACAAGGAAAATGATCCCAGTCACGCCAGTAACCCGGCTGGGTAAGACCGGATGTCTTCTGGGATGATTTCTAAAGTTAGTCACTCGCCAGTCGGTAGGCTTACTGCTGAGGACCGTGGTTCGGAGCCTACGTTAAACTTTACGACTTCAAAATATATACATACAAAAAAACATATTAATATACGACAAAAAAATGTGGGGTATTATGTCATTCCATTTACAGATCCACGGAACATTCAAATATAAAAGTAATTCTATTTCGTTTAAAATGAAATTATTAGTTGCATGTTCATAATTTTTTTTATCAAATAACTTTAGTGAACAACTTGGTGGTTTATCTAAACCCCACTAAAATCGCAAGAATCAATTAATATCCGGTGACAGATCATTCTAAACGCATTTCGGATTTTCTAAGGATCTAGTCACCGATGCAAATCGCGCAACCCTTGCCCCCCGCGACCCCCGTACCTCTTTTTTCCCATGGCAATTGTCCCGATATCAGTTTTTTAATGGTTATCCGGACTACTGCGATAACAACCATTAAGCGCGCATGTGTACGTACCCGTACGCTTAGAATAGGTTGATGATGGTTGAAGAGATCCATGTAAATTTTTCCGTTCATTATTTAACGGAGTTTTCTGATTCGACGAATGCGATCGAATCGGCTCGATTAATTTGATGAATTATCTGGGTGGTTTTTTGACAGTCGTCGGTGTCAATGTTTGGAAATTAATGCGTCGAGGTTTCGATCTAACGGGGCGATTTCCCGTCAGTTTAAATATTTTGTAGATTATGTTCTTGTTTATACAAACATGTTCATAGATTTTCGAAACATTACTGGATATTACTCGGTTAACTTCGGCAATTTTCGCGTCATTGTAGGAGATTAGGAACTGGTTGGCTGACATCCGGACATATCTGTTTAATTCTTGGTGTTTGGTATGGCCAGCTCGTTTATATCCTTTTTTTAACCGACATCAAAATAGGAGGATGCTCCATGTTCGACTGTATATATTTTTTTTAATGTATGTTCGTCGATTTCTTAGACCTATTTACAAAATTCTTTTTTTATTCGGAATAGTGCACTTCCGAAGTGGTCCTATTGGAACCCAAGTCAGGAACTGATGGGGGAAAGGGGGGTTCGAGGAAACCCTCAAATTTCAAAGGCACGTACAAAGCTTTTAGGTATTTTTTTATCTAAAATAATCATATATTTATGTATAATTTTAGTTCTCAACTGATATGACGAAAAATCCAAAGTAGTTCAGTGTAAAAGCATTCAGTTTGCTTTTAAGCACTAACCACATCACATGAGAAGTCGTAGAAGCGCTGCAGACAACTGTTTATATGATGTGACGGTTAAAACGTTAAGATATCACGCTAAGGTCGTGGGTTCTATTCCCAATAGGGGCAATAACTTTTATTCTGTTCTAATTTGGTTAGAACGTTTGTCAAATCACTTAGACTAGGTAGCAGACTCCGGGGCCTGAAGCATTCCTTATTTTCAATCATTGTTTCCTTATTGATATTTTTCCTCATACGGGCTGCACTTTTAACTGGGCTATCCATTGTAGTACTTAATGAAATAACTGTGTAATTTATTGAGTAAATATCTAACACCAAAAGAGAAAAATTAAATATTTCTAACAAAAAAATTGAACAGACTTCAAAAAATATATCAAAAAATATAGGAACTCACCAAAATGTAAGGAATAATCAAACTTAGACTTTAACAGTTAAAGTTAAAGACTTTAAAATATAACGTTTTAAAATAAAATATGCACATAATGCTTCCCAGCGAGCATTCTTTTGAGATCTGAAAACAAGAAATCTTCGAAACAAGAAATCGCTGGGGGCCAGATCTGGAGAATACGGTGGATAAGGAAGCAATTCGCAGCCCAATTCATGGATTTTTGACACGGTGCATTGTCTTAGTGAAGCAGCACTTCCTTTTTCTTCAAATGGGGCCGTTTTTGGCGATTTCGTCCTTCAAACGGTCCAATAACTCTATGTAATAGTCGCTGTTAATAGTCCTTCCTTTTTCAAGGTAGTCAATGAAAATTATTCCATGCGCATCCCAAAATACAGATGCCACAATCTTGCCAGCCGACTGTTGCATTTTCGCACGCTTTGGAGCGAGTTCATCGTGTGCAGTCCACTCGGATGACTGTCGATTGGACTTCGGAGTGAAATGATGAAGCCATGTTTCATCCATTGTCACATATCTACGCAAAAATTCAGGTTTATTACGCTTGATCATCTTCAAGCATTGCTCCGAATCATCAACTCGTCATTGTTTTTGGTCAAAAGTGATCTCGCGCGGCACCCACTTTGCACAGAGCTTTCTCATACCTAAATGTACGTGAATGATATGATGTACGCGTTTATTTGATATCTTTAGAGTGCCTGCTATTTCATTCAATTTCAATTTACAGTCATTTAAAATCATTTTACGGTTTTTTAAAATGTTTTCGTCAGTAAGAACCTCTTTTGGGCGTCCACTGCGTTCACCGTCTTCGGTGTTCATTTCACTACATCTAAACTTAGGATACTAATCCTTGATGGTTGATTTTCCTGGGGCAGTGTCCGGAAACTCGGCATCAAACCAAGTTTTTGCTTCAAAAGTATTTCTCCCTTTAAAAATCAATATTTTATCTACATGCGAAATTCCATTTTATCCATTTGTTTCACAATAACAAAAGTTGCTTCACTCAAAATGCTATAATTCACAAACTAATGATCCGACAGCTGTCAAATTTATACACGCATCTTTTGAGGGTTAGGGCTAACTAAAAAACATATGTATTTAATTCTAGTGGGGACATCTATGTGTCAGGCAGGGGACTTTTCAATTGATCTGTTAAATTTTGTGTATATATTAGAATATAAAATACGTTTAGTAGTTAGGTTAAATAAGATTTTTGTTTATTTTTATTTAGTTATTGCAACGATTAGTGCTTACATATTTTTTAATGTTTTTTTTTGTTTAATTTTTTTTTAATTTGATTATTTTTTAATGTTTAGTGAGTTTCTTATTTTTTGTCGGTTCAATTTTTTTTTAAATATTGTTATTATCTATATTACAAAACATTTTTAAGTAAAATATTTAAGATTTTATTCGTGTATTAGTATTTCGCATTTTTAATACATACGAGACAGTGTTTTGTAATTAATCTTTTAATTAAACCAAAGTATGTATTTTGTCCAGCTCCAAAGTCCAAATGCTTAAATGTCTCGCGAATAATCTCCACCTCCAGAAAAATCGTTAAATATAGGATATCGATATTAAGGGAAATACCAAGAACTGTTGCATCATTTGTAAGGCTTACGAAACGATTTTCTTTTAGTTCCGGACGAGGGGGAAAATTATTAATCATTATAAATTACGTGGCAAGTGGTGAGAAGCCACCAAATTAAGAAGAACTTTGAAAAATGACGAGTCGTTTTACGTGAAATGATTTTCGGAAAACGCAAATCTGAACGTCATTTGTTAGGCGACGGCGACTTGTCGGAAATGCCGCTTAAGTCGCGGACGGTTCTTCGGTTTCGGGTAAGTGGTATTAAGAGCGAAGTCCCAGGGAGTTTTCGCAGCGAATAGATACCCTTGTGAAGAAATAATTGAAATCTCTAAATTCAGGGTTTACTCTTTGAACTATTTTTTCCATTTTTTTATTATTATTAGAATTTAAACGTATTAAATTAAAAGTTGCTATATCTTCATTCAAGAAGCTCATATCTTCAATCCGTATGTTAAGATTGGTTCTAGTTTTCGAGTTCGCACATGGTGGAAGAAGCTGATGACATTGCATTAAACGTCATTTGGAACATGTTTTTATAGTGTGACTGTGCTTCAGTAAGTGTTTTTGTTAGATTTGTGGATGTTATATGCTCGGTAAACGTAGAAAAATCATAATAAATGCATTCAAAGATACGTATTTGCAGTACCATAGTTTTGCTGTAGTATACACTGACAAATTATAGTGTAAATATCCTGATATATCAGTGTCGAAGCCAATTCTACATACAGGCAGTGATCCGTTGCCAATTTGTGCTAGTGCAAGTGCAAAAGTTGCCTTAAAAACTTCTTCTTCACCACCGGTGACCAATGAAAGCGATTTCGTTATGGAAAGGCTTTAATTTCGCATAATGAACTGAGCCTGAAAACATTTAATGACTGATGAAGCAGCACCATGGGTACCTTTTCAGCATTTTCTTTTCAACGACTTCCTCGCTAACCGCAAATCATCGGATTACAAGCACGTAATGGACAATTTCTTATACAGTTACCATAAGATTGCATTCAGCTTTTTTCACAAAATGTGGACGATGAGCAATAAGCAAAGAGTGCTGTTATACCAAAATATAGCGAAAATATAAAGACGATCCCAAGGAGTTTGGAACTAAGGCATGGTGAGCGATTACTATTGCACCTAAATACGTAAAAAAGATCCCAAGCAGAGCCGGCTTGGTAACTCATAGATTAAGGCGACAGGACGGTCGTCCTACTGTTGCGATAGTGTCGATTTCGAATCCTTCTGGGGCATCGATCCGCGTTTTATGTTTGTGATTGTCACTCTAAATATCCTTATAGGCAACAGTGGACGATCCGACAAGGAATAACCATTCCAGTCACGCCAGTAACCAGGCTGGATAAGACCGGATGTCTTCTAGCTGATTTCTAAGTTGGTCACTGGCCACTCGGTAGGCTTAATGCCGAGGACCGTGATTCAGAGGCAACGTTAAAGAGTAGGTCCGGTCCAGATACACCCTCGCTGGTAAAAAGTACATTTAAAATATATTAAAGGTCATAAACAGTATAAGAGACTCGGTTAAAACTGTGTTAATTTCTGATTTATACATTTTAATTCAATAAATAGCCGTTAATGGTCAAAAATAGTAAAGTAATGAAATTATTAAATATTTCAAAAACTAGAACCAAATTTAAGAAACAAACTGCTAATTTGACATATTGACTGCGTATACTTGTGTTATTAAAAGTGACAAAAGGCAGTTTCAAAATAAGGGCTTTATCTTTTCCTTTTTAGAATAGTTAAAACCACTGTATCTCCGAAAGTAATTTAAAATTTGAAAAATTCCTATTAAGGACATACTTTTAAATGGTTAAGCTTTGAATATTTGAAAACAAATTTTTCTGGACTAGATATTCTGTAATTAAAATGGCTCTTTATTGAGACAATAGTTCTAGAAGAAAATGTCATGGTTACAATAAGATAAGAAGTATTCTACCAACTAGTCTGTTAGGTATTTATATGTACTCTGATCATTGGTTCGATTCAAAACATAATTTCTTGAGAAAAATTGTTATAATATATTAACGAAAATATTTTCCATAATTTTTTTCAGCTTTTTTCCATTTTTCTGGTAATATGACGATATATTTAATCATCGTTTCTTTTTTCCCGTTTCCTTCGGACCCTTTTCCAATTTTCATCGCCAATCACAATAAGCCACAGGAAACTCTTTAACTTTTGCGTGATAATCAATTTAAACACAATATTCAAACGGTCCGAAATGGCATGTAAATGTCTGGAATCACTTGATTCATCAATTGTTAAGTAGTCTAAAGGTTTTTTGTGAATTTGAGCTAGGTTTTCCTGTAACAAAGCATGCAATTTAGGTTGTTTTCAAACTAGGTGGTTCTTTATCACTAACATCAAAATCACCTACTTTTAACCAAGAAAACTAAAACCTGTAATTGGGATATGGCGGAGTAGCATCACCATAATTATCTAAAATTGTTTGATGAGCTTTAGCAGCAGATTTTTTCAAAAATCCAACAATAATAATTTTTAGACCACACAATATTTAAAAAAAATATTCGGTATTTATCTTAGCACAACTACATTCTACCTTTACCGAAGGAATACATGTTTATGATAGTTACTTGACCGAAAAAAAATTACAGTTATAATAAAAATCAACGTAACAAATTATTAATACCTCTAATTAAGGATCAATCTTTTCGACGCTTTTTTAATCACTTCTTTGATGAAATCATCTTTCGTAACACTTGATGATGGTCATATTTTAAAAACGCTCTTTAACATTGTGTAATGGCGTCATTATATAACTGTGTGGCTAAAAATAAAGTAGGAAACAATAAATAACAATTATAAAAAACGCTTTCATTAAATGGCTGTGAATTAATTTTAAAGGATATTTAAATGTGATTTCTCGAGTGATATTTTATAAATTCAAAACTACAGTGAACTACAATGAACAAAATAATATAGACAACATGATGTAAAAATTGTATGATATTCTACTCATAAGTTTGTGAGTTATTGTGCTAAGAGTGGCATTACTTTTATTATTTTCAAAAACAATTTCGTGCTTTAATTATACACTGCTTCTTGATGGGAAAGAATACCGTTCAACCGAAGCAATGGCTTGAAAAGCGTTATAGAATAAAACCTTAGTTTTCTGACTTTAAACATGGTCTGTCGTGGAGATACCGATGACGCAGAACGCAGTGGACGTCCAAATGATGGTGGTAACACAAGAAAACACAAAAAATTGGACAAAATCGTTTTGAATGATCGAAAAGAGAAGTTGCGTGAGTTAACTAACATCGCAAAGATATCAAAAGAAGTTGGTTTTATATTATATAAGCGTTTAGCAAAAGCATTTGACCATGAGAAAGCTCAGTTCAAAGAGGGTGCCGCGTTTGCTCACTCTGGACCGAAAACAAGAACATACTGATGACTCTGAGCAGTGTTCAGCCATGGTTAAACGTAACAAACCGAAATTTTTGCGTCGATTTATGACAATGGATGAAACACGGATCCATCACTTCACTCCGGAATCACAACGATCGTCATCGGTTTATATTTACGTTTAACTCCTTTCTGTACCACCTATGAGTTAGAGGTACGTTTTTTCCGCTGAAGGCCTAATCCACCTAATTAACAATTGTATATCCAAGTAATATCTTTTACATTCATTTGAGAGCAAATACACAAGCTTTATCCTTAGTTATTGTGGCCTTATTACAGTATTTCCTTGTAAACAAAATTTTGATATCACAGTATTTCTCCTTGGTTTATTTTATTAATACCTGTATACATCTTTCTTGATAAAAATAGATTTAATCACTGCATTCTCCTTAATGCATTTTCTTCTATATTAGCAAAAAAGTGACTATTCTTAGTTTCCTGGCACATTTTAACCAAATGCTCATGTATATTCTGAACAATTACACACATATCTGTGCACATAAATCTTTTTTTCCCTACAATAAAGCTGTTACATTCAACAATATGATTTCCTACAGTTTTCATATATTAATTATATACTCACCTTTACTTATTTTCACTCTGATCACCCTGTCTTAGAAATTGGCAGCATTTAATCAAATCATATTCATAAAGTTTCATTCAGGTGAATAAATGAGCTGTTAATTTCCAATCTATGTAACATTATGGGGACAGTTTTTTTAATCAGTGAATTCAAGATTATATTTTTCATTTATTTAGATATTTCAGTAACCATGACCATACTAATATTCAGTACAGTTAGAACACGCTAAAAAATATCATCAATAAAAATAGCTGCAAATTAATAGGCTTAACGCTTACCTCTCTAAGGAATTTTACTGGCAAGAGGTAGCCTCCATTATCTTGAGTAGGAACGCTCAAAGTAACCAATTAGAGACGCAATCTATTCTGTCTGGCTTCTGAATTTTCAATCATAGTAATGCAAAGCAACGATTTGAAATGTATCAAAACAATCAAAGCATTGAAACAACATTTGCCGGTTTATAACCACTTATCACTATTGTTTTAAATAATTTTGCGTACGAATGAAAACCGGACGACTTTGGCAGGCTATTTCGATTATACGTTTGAACTTATCAGACAGCACTGTGTCTCTTTTTAACTAGAATAAAATAAAAGGAAAATATTGTCTGGTTCTAAAAGGAATTTAGAAAAGGCGACAGGCAGTACATTAAACTTCTTTGGATAGACTATAACTTATTGGTGAAATCTCGTTTTGTCGAACGACTTAGACATTATGCTCCAATATAAAATTAATTTGACAACTGTTCCGACAGTCTGATCCGTTAAGGACACCATTATAAAGTAAAAAATGAATAATGACGTATAAAAAACGAAAAGGTTACCTGGCGTCGAAGCCTGAAAGGGGTACCGGGAGGAAAATTTGCATAGTTCACTAGTTCCTCAGGAAATCACAATTGCGTGAAGTAGAACGTGTCAATCGACGTTGATTGATGATGTTGATACAGCTCGAGGTAAAAAAGTCGTTTTAATAACCGTGCATATTTGTCCGTTTTTGTTGGAAACCCTTTGGCGGGGTGTACACATGACGAATGTGAATAATTCCTTAGGAAACCGACCATTTTTATTAAATGGTTTTAGACATTAAGAAAAATCATTAATATATACCATGTGATCGTTACAAAAAGGGTGTGTATGGTTCGCCAAACCTTCAGAAAATAGGTCCATTGAAAGTGATTGATTATATTTACATTTTTGGTCCTTGGTTGAAAAGGACTGCGAATTAATTTTTAGGGATTAATTAAGCGTGTCGGTAATTCCTTTCTGATTTTTTTACTAAAGAAACCACATTATTTGAAATGGGAAGTTATTTATGTATTCAATATATCGGCCATTTGATTCTATATATTTTGCTCATTTCCCAATTTATGGATACCATTCCAAAGAAACGGTTTTTCCTTCGAGCTAAATCAGTCTTTTTAACTTCTTAGAAATCAGCGACGTGTTGCTCCACAAGCACGTGTCCCATCGATGAGAAAAGGTGGTGGTCGGATGGAGCCAGGTCTGGAGAGTACGGTGGGCCCAATGAAACTTCCTATTTTACGGATTTCATCATATCTTCATGCTGCAAAATCACCTTACCATGTTTTTGAACGTATCATGGACGTTTTTGCATCAAGGCAGAGTTCAACCTGATTATTTGTTGTCGGTAACGGGCACTATTAAATATTTATCCAGGGTTCGACAGTTTATAATATACAACATTAACCTGGCCCTAAAAGGCACTGAATACAGCTTTCTTCTCATGAAAGTATAAAAGTAATGCGTGTTGCAAATATACAAGACCTAGCATAAGACTCGACATTTTTAAAAATGTACAAATCTATAACTGTATTATTTGGTAAAACGTAACTTGTACAGTTTTGAGATTAATCTCAGTAGAATAAGATGACATATAATGCGTTCAAATTAGCAGTGAATTCAGGACGTTTCTCTGTGAATTAATCCAACTATAAAATAAAATTAATATTGTAGTAGTTCTAAATGATTTTTTTAAATTTGAAGCTTTACTGTGAAAAATCTGTACACAGTAATGTATTCAAAGTATCGTCCATCAATAACCGTTACTTTTTCCCATCATCTCAAAAAAAATATGTATAGTTAGAGGCCACCGACAAATCGACCAATTTTTTTGACATCTTCATAAGAACTGAAGCGCTGCTCAGACAGATCACAACTCATCAGAAGAAGCAAGGTCTGGAAAATACGTCGGGTGGGGTAGCGCTTCCCAATTTAATGTTTCCAAGTACGTTTTCACTCTTTAGTGTTCTGCCCAAACTGAGCCATAGGTTTTTGCTCTGTTAAAGAACTAGGAGAAACTACCAGTTATTTTTATGGACAATGCACCACACCATAGTGGAAAAGATCCCAACAAGTAGATCGCCAAATGTTATAATGAAGGAATCACTTGCATAATATAAATTTTGAGGATACCATATTAAAAATTGAAGCTACTATTTCAAATTGTTACTTGGTAAACACTGTATTGTATTTAAAAAACACAGGAATTACCACGATGCTTGTCAAATTTTTTATATAATCTGGGGATTAAATAGAACAGCTTAGACATTTCTTGTTAACTGAACAGATACTGTCAAACCATTTATCAAAGAACAGTATTAGTTCTTCAGTGTGGACAGTATCATCGTTTAACGCAATACCTGGATACTGGAACTACATTTGTCAGGTTAACAAGATATTAATTACACTTCATTTAACATAATGGTATGAAAAATAAAAAACTTACTTGTTTATTTTATCGAGCATATAACATTGTTGAGATTTAAACAGATTATTGTAACTAAAAAAGAACTGTAAAAAGACAGTTAAAAAAATAAAATTATTTAAGTCGTTTGCTTGCTTATAAGTTTTTTAAGTTAGCTTTGTTACCGATGTTGACAAATTCATCCCAACTGGAAGAAAACTGGACAAAATTAAACCGAAATTCTTTATATATAAAACAAATAATAAAAACCTATGGAAAGTATATAATTACCAAAAAAATCCGGTAACTTCCTGACTATTTTCTCAAAACATAAACTGTTCTGAAAACTGAATACGTCAAATTTAGCTTTCCTATCGAATTTATACTTGTAGCCACCTAGGCCAGAATTAACAAACTAAAACACTGTTTGGAATGCGGCCTTGTGAATCCGTAAAGAACGTTTTAGTACAACCGCCGTGGTGTTTCTTAATGTAACTTAATTATAATTCTAAATATATCAGTTGTTATTGTTAGTGTTTTTATACTTTTTCCAATTTATCGCCTACAAAAGTCTTACTGATATTTAATCATAATAGTACATTAATGAACAGTTCAGTGAAACCTGATCATGTCAAAAACTAAATGCGAAAAATTTAACACACCGATTGCGCCAAGACCAACAGCCAGCGACGAACAAGACGACTGCTGGCTGCCTGTGACTTGGACCTCGTGGTGGTCCCGGTATCTCTGCGGAGCGATCGGATCACAACGAATAAACCTCAACCGAAACGGCCGCTTCCCCGAACAATTTAAGCGTTCGGTCGCGTAAAATTTACATTTCGACTGATAAACCCCCTATTTCTACTCATTTCCACTTTTTTAATTGCCTTAATGACGGTGGACGGTCGCCGGCTTACACGGCCTAATGGCCGGGAGACGCGCGGCTACGCGGCCTCGGCGGGTGTAAATTTTCGCCGTTAACGTCTGCTATCGCTCAGGCGGGCGGACGACCAGACCGACCGGGAAAAGCGTCTTCGACACCTCGTAAAATGCGCGCGGTTCCGCGTCTGAGTCGCGACAAATGTCCTAGAGGGAATCGATGCCATCGCACTTGACCAGAACTCATTATTTAGGTATGGCATTTGGGATTAATATACAAAATGAGCAAATTGCTACCGCGGAATCACTGTCGACTGCTGGAATCATACATTTTCGACAAAAATTTACAGTCTTGCATGAAGGGCCATTTTCAACACTTAAAACTATTTCGATTGTAGTTCCACAGGGTCTTGGGACCACTCCTATATCTGCTCTATACTGCTGATATCTCAACAATAAAATAACCAGTACTTGGAACGTTTTCGTACTTAAAACGGGTATGGCATTTGGGATTAATATACAAAATGAGCAAATTGCTACCGCGGAATCACTGTCGACTGCTGGAATCATACATTTTCGACAAAAATTTACAGTCTTGCATGAAGGGCCATTTTCAACACTTAAAACTATTTCGGCTGTAGTTCCACAGGTTCTTGGGACCACTCCTATATCTGCTCTATACTGCTGATATCTCAACAACAAAATAACCAGTACTTGGAACGTTTTCGTACTTAAAACGGGTATGGCATTTGGGATTAATATACAAAATGAGCAAATTGCTACCGCGGAATCACTGTCGACTGCTGGAATCATACATTTTCGACAAAAATTTACAGTCTTGCATGAAGGGCCATTTTCAACACTTAAAACTATTTCGGCTGTAGTTCCACAGGTTCTTGGGACCACTCCTATATCTGCTCTATACTGCTGATATCTCAACAACAAAATAACCAGTACTTGGAACGTTTTCGTACTTAAAACGGGTATGGCATTTGGGATTAATATACAAAATGAGCAAATTGCTACCGCGGAATCACTGTCGACTGCTGGAATCATACATTTTCGACAAAAATTTACAGTCTTGCATGAAGGGCCATTTTCAACACTTAAAACTATTTCGGCTGTAGTTACACAGGGTCTTGGGACCACTCCTATATCTACTCTATACTGCTGATATCTCAACAATAAAATAACCAGTACTTGGAACGTTTTCGTACTTAAAACGGGTATGGCATTTGGAATTAATATACAAAATGAGCAAATTGCTACCGCGGAATCACTGTCGACTGCTGGAATCATACATTTTCGACAAAAATTTACAGTCTTGCATGAAGGGCCATTTTCAACACTTAAAACTATTTCGGCTGTAGTTCCACAGGGTCTTGGGACCACTCCTATATCTGCTCTATACTGCTGATATCTCAACAATAAAATAACCAGTACTTGGAACGTTTTCGTACTTAAAACGGGTATGGCATTTGGGATTAATATATAAAATGAGCAAATTGCTACCGCGGAATCACTGTCGACTGCTGGAATCATACATTTTCGACAAAAATTTACAGTCTTGCATGAAGGGCCATTTTCAACACTTAAAACTATTTCGGCTGTAGTTCCACAGGTTCTTGGGACCACTCCTATATCTGCTCTATACTGCTGATATCTCAACAACAAAATAACCAGTACTTGGAACGTTTTCGTACTTAAAACGGGTATGGCATTTGGGATTAATATACAAAATGAGCAAATTGCTACCGCGGAATCACTGTCGACTGCTGGAATCATACATTTTCGACAAAAATTTACAGTCTTGCATGAAGGGCCATTTTCAACACTTAAAACTATTTCGGCTGTAGTTCCACAGGTTCTTGGGACCACTCCTATATCTGCTCTATACTGCTGATATCTCAACAACAAAATAACCAGTACTTGGAACGTTTTCGTACTTAAAACGGGTATGGCATTTGGGATTAATATACAAAATGAGCAAATTGCTACCGCGGAATCACTGTCGACTGCTGGAATCATACATTTTCGACAAAAATTTACAGTCTTGCATGAAGGGCCATTTTCAACACTTAAAACTATTTCGGCTGTAGTTACACAGGGTCTTGGGACCACTCCTATATCTACTCTATACTGCTGATATCTCAACAATAAAATAACCAGTACTTGGAACGTTTTCGTACTTAAAACGGGTATGGCATTTGGAATTAATATACAAAATGAGCAAATTGCTACCGCGGAATCACTGTCGACTGCTGGAATCATACATTTTCGACAAAAATTTACAGTCTTGCATGAAGGGCCATTTTCAACACTTAAAACTATTTCGGCTGTAGTTCCACAGGGTCTTGGGACCACTCCTATATCTGCTCTATACTGCTGATATCTCAACAATAAAATAACCAGTACTTGGAACGTTTTCGTACTTAAAACGGGTATGGCATTTGGGATTAATATACAAAATGAGCAAATTGCTACCGCGGAATCACTGTCGACTGCTGGAATCATACATTTTCGACAAAAATTTACAGTCTTGCATGAAGGGCCATTTTCAACACTTAAAACTATTTCGGCTGTAGTTCCACAGGTTCTTGGGACCACTCCTATATCTGCTCTATACTGCTGATATCTCAACAACAAAATAACCAGTACTTGGAACGTTTTCGTACTTAAAACGGGTATGGCATTTGGGATTAATATACAAAATGAGCAAATTGCTACCGCGGAATCACTGTCGACTGCTGGAATCATACATTTTCGACAAAAATTTACAGTCTTGCATGAAGGGCCATTTTCAACACTTAAAACTATTTCGGCTGTAGTTCCACAGGTTCTTGGGACCACTCCTATATCTGCTCTATACTGCTGATATCTCAACAACAAAATAACCAGTACTTGGAACGTTTTCGTACTTAAAACGGGTATGGCATTTGGGATTAATATACAAAATGAGCAAATTGCTACCGCGGAATCACTGTCGACTGCTGGAATCATACATTTTCGACAAAAATTTACAGTCTTGCATGAAGGGCCATTTTCAACACTTAAAACTATTTCGGCTGTAGTTACACAGGGTCTTGGGACCACTCCTATATCTACTCTATACTGCTGATATCTCAACAATAAAATAACCAGTACTTGGAACGTTTTCGTACTTAAAACGGGTATGGCATTTGGAATTAATATACAAAATGAGCAAATTGCTACCGCGGAATCACTGTCGACTGCTGGAATCATACATTTTCGACAAAAATTTACAGTCTTGCATGAAGGGCCATTTTCAACACTTAAAACTATTTCGGCTGTAGTTCCACAGGGTCTTGGGACCACTCCTATATCTGCTCTATACTGCTGATATCTCAACAATAAAATAACCAGTACTTGGAACGTTTTCGTACTTAAAACGGGTATGGCATTTGGGATTAATATACAAAATGAGCAAATTGCTACCGCGGAATCACTGTCGACTGCTGGAATCATACATTTTCGACAAAAATTTACAGTCTTGCATGAAGGGCCATTTTCAACACTTAAAACTATTTCGGCTGTAGTTCCACAGGGTCTTGGGACCACTCCTATATCTACTCTATACTGCTGATATCTCAACAATAAAATAACCAGTACTTGGAACGTTTTCGTACTTAAAACGGGTATGGCATTTGGAATTAATATACAAAATGAGCAAATTGCTACCGCGGAATCACTGTCGACTGCTGGAATCATACATTTTCGACAAAAATTTACAGTCTTGCATGAAGGGCCATTTTCAACACTTAAAACTATTTCGGCTGTAGTTCCACAGGGTCTTGGGACCACTCCTATATCTGCTCTATACTGCTGATATCTCAACAATAAAATAACCAGTACTTGGAACGTTTTCGTACTTAAAACGGGTATGGCATTTGGGATTAATATACAAAATGAGCAAATTGCTACCGCGGAATCACTGTCGACTGCTGGAATCATACATTTTCGACAAAAATTTACAGTCTTGCATGAAGGGCCATTTTCAACACTTAAAACTATTTCGGCTGTAGTTCCACAGGGTCTTGGGACCACTCCTATATCTACTCTATACTGCTGATATCTCAACAATAAAATAACCAGTACTTGGAACGTTTTCGTACTTAAAACGGGTATGGCATTTGGAATTAATATACAAAATGAGCAAATTGCTACCGCGGAATCACTGTCGACTGCTGGAATCATACATTTTCGACAAAAATTTACAGTCTTGCATGAAGGGCCATTTTCAACACTTAAAACTATTTCGGCTGTAGTTCCGCAGGGTCTTGGGACCACTCCTATATCTGCTCTATACTCCTGATATCTCAACAATAAAATAACCAGTACTTGGAACGTTTTCGTAATTAAAATGGGTATGGCATTTGGGATTAATAGACAAAATGAGCAAATTGCTACCGCGGAATCACGGTCGACTGCTGGAATCATACATTTTCGACAAAAATTTACAGTCTTACATGAAGGGCCATTTTCAACACTTAAAACTATTTCGCCTGTAGTTCCACAGGGTCTTGGGACCACTCCTATATCTACTCTATACTGCTGATATCTCAACAATAAAATAACCAGTACTTGGAACATTTGCTGACGATACAGTTATCATAGCAAAAGATGTATCTCTGTCTAATGCTGTAGAAAAAGTATAAGTAACGGTCAACAAGATCTACAAATGGACTAGAGACTGGAAAATACAGCTTAATAGCTCCAAATCTGTCCATGTTAACTTTGCGTTGTGTCGAAATGACAAAAACCTAATTATGTCACTTGACGGATGGCTGATTCCTCAAGCAGAATCAACTAGATACCTCGGAATATATCTCGTTATAATCATGTTAGACTAAAATCAGAGCAAATTAGACTCAAAGTCAAGCAAGTGTACTGGTTAGTCGGAAGATACTCTCAACTTGACCTAAAACTAAAGATATTGGTTTACCAGTCAATCATAAAGCCAATTTAGATATATGAAGTGCAAATATGGGATTGCATTTAAACATAAAAACAACTAGTAATCCAACGTACCCACAACAATGTTCTACGATTAATTATCAATGCTTATCGCTACGCAGCCAACGAACAGCTGCACGATGACCTCGAAATCAAATGGATAGACGACGTGATCCAATATTTCGCCACATTATTGAAATGAGGATTATTGAAATGAGGTTGCTAAATCACAGCAACGTGGAAGCAATACAGCTACCGGACAACACGCAGGAAATCAGAAGATTGAAGCGAACCAAACCATATAAACTTGTTTAGTGTTCTTAATTTTAGCTTAAGTAGTACTGTAGTACCGTACTGGCCTTTCTTGTGTATTAATGGAAGTACAACAGAACAGTAGTAATAAATTAATTTATAAACTAAGATCTTACTAAGCATACCTAATGTAAGATGTAATTAATTAAAAAAATTATATTAAAAAGGTATTCAATATATAACGTATAAAGGTATTCCACATTCCATTTCGACAAAAGTTGATTTGAGTTGCAAACAATAGTTTTCTTTATCCTAACATAAAACTATATTTATGATTATTTTTTATATCTATAGTATAATACATTTCG
This sequence comes from Rhynchophorus ferrugineus, assembly GCF_030347505.1. Lineage (NCBI taxonomy): Eukaryota > Metazoa > Arthropoda > Insecta > Coleoptera > Curculionidae > Rhynchophorus > Rhynchophorus ferrugineus. The sequence continues at coordinate 6,999,679 of NW_027472582.1, read as the reverse complement.
CCAGTAAAGCTCTTTGCTATCAAGTAGCTGTATTTTCATATTCATCAACGCGATGACGACTGATTAGTTCGATGGTACTCGGATAAAATATTTGTAATTTGCGATGACTCGGTATCAGCACTTGACCATAAGTACTAATTATAAATGACCATCTGATACACAGACCTCATTTGAAAGGAAATGGCAACGATGATCTCGCTTGTCATAAAACAAGCTCTCATTTATACTGACGTACATATTGTTGATTATCTTTTAACTACTAGGAAATTTAATATATTATAAAGTAGTAAGTTAAGAACTTAAGTAATTTGTTTTGAAAACATCTGTTTTACTAGAACATTAATTGTCTAGTAAATATGTTTCATAACTTTCTACAACTTTTTCCCACCTTTCTGACAATGTGGTAATGAAATGATATGAAATATTTATGAACTAAAAATAAGAAATAGAATGAGGTAATATATTGGGCTATATTGCCTCATTTGCTTCTTCTACAACCAGGCGTGTATATTATTCTTATGATATTGTTTTAATTTCTTCCATATCTTGTGATTTAATTACCGTATCTTCTCCTAGAGAACTTGCTACATCATGTACAAATAGAACTAGTGTCCATTCTCCCCTCGTGCATATATACTAAATGCGCATATTCACACAGAGTATTCTTTGCTTATATTCTAGACAGTTACAGACATACCTATGCATACTCTACAATATAGTGTTTTATGACTATTCTCACAAATTTGATTTGCATTTACATCAATTTGCATCAATTATTGATCCACTTTCGCACTATTTAGGAATTTAGAAAGCATGTACCATCCAAGCCATGTTTCAGCGACCTAAACAAGTGGTAATCAGAAGACACTATGTCTGCTGAATGACACAGAATTTCCTGTTCGAACTGCTACGGGGTATCCTTCAAAAATCTTGCAACTTGTGGCTGATTTTGCGTCTGTTATTCATTATTACTAGTTAAAATTATTCCATGTCCCAAAATACAGACGCCATAGCCGACTGTTGCGTTCTCATTTTAATGTTTCGAAATATGTTTGCATCGATATTGCAACATGTGGTCGAGCGTTGTCATACTATTTTTCGCGCAGAGCTCCGCTCAAACGCATCAATTGTAGTTGATAGCGATTCCCATTGACGGTTTCATCGAGTCACGGCTTGAAATCCTCGTCTTCAATTTTTTTTTTGGCTGGCCAGAACGGTCTTTGTCTTCGTTGTCAAATTCGCCAATTTTAGAACGTCGAAAGCAGTGCTCACATGTTGAAATCAATGAAGCATGAAGTTTTTCTTCATTAAAATTTTCCGCAAATGCAATTTCTCGCCAAACGGAAACAACTTGGACTTAAACTCTATCAAATGTATTGCTTTATCGGGCGCAAATCCAAATTATTATAGATAACTCCATTAGATAACAAGATATTATTGTGTAAATCTATACTCAAGCCTATTTGGTCATATGAAATCCATGTGGAACCGCTGGCAAGTCTAAAAATAGGTCAATAGAAAACTTCTCGGCCAGGCACATAGATGGCGCTACTAGTATTAAGTCCCTATATTTTTTAGTTAGCCCTAACCCTCAAAAGATGCGTGTATAAGTTTCGGATCATTAATTTGTGAATTGTAGCATTTTGATTGAAGCAACTCTCGTTATTGTAAAAAAAAATGGATAAAAAGGAATTTCGCGTGTTGATAAAATACTGCTTTTTGAAGGGAAAAAATACAGTTGAAGCAAAAACTTGGCTTGATACCGAGTTTCCGAACAATACCCCAGGAAAATAAACCATCAAGGATTGGTATGCTAATTTTAAACGTCGTGAAATGAGCACCGAAAACGGTGAATGCAGTGGACGCCCAAAAGAGGTTGATACCGACGAAAACATTTAAAAAATCCACAAAACGATTTTGAATGATTGAAAAAAAAATCGAAATTGAATGAAATATCTTACACTCTAAAGATATCAACGGAACGTGTACATCAAATCATTCACGAATATTTGTGTATGAGAAAGCCCTGTACAAAGTGGGTGCCGCGCGAGCTCACTTTTTACCAAAAACAACGACGAGTTAATGATTCGGAGCAGTGTTTGAAGATGATCAAGCATAATAAACCCAAGTTATTGCGTCGATATGTGACAATGGATGAAACGACTGGATGATTGGATTGCACACGATGAACCCGCTCCAAAGCGTGGGAAAACGCAACAGTTGGCTTGCAAGGCTATGGCGTCCGTAATTTTGGAATTTTGTTTAAATTTTGGAATGCGCATGCAATTTTCATTGACTACCTTGAAAAAGGAAAGACTATAAACAGTAACTATTACATAGCGTTACTGGATCGTCTGAAGGACGAAATCGCCATTTGAAGAAAAAGAAAGTGCTGCTTCACCAAGACAATGAACCGTGCTTAAAATCCATACATTGGGCTTCAAACTGTTTCCTCATCTACCATATTCTTCAGATTTGGATCCCAGCGACTATTTCCTGTTCTCAGATCTCAAAAGAATGCTCGCTGGGAAGAAATTTTCGTCGAATAAAGAGGTGATCGCCGAAACTGAAGCCTATTTTGAAGCAAAGGATAAATCGTACTACAAAAATAGTATCGAAAAGTTGAAGGGTCGCTATAATCAGTATACCACCCTTGAAGGGAATTATGATGAATAAAAAAACTAATTTTGCCTAAAAAATGTGTTTTACTATGGTAGTCCGAGGACATTTCAATTGACCTGTTATATCCATTATACAACGGTTCCAAAATAAAGTGTTGCATGTCATTATTGATACTCTGAACTATATTTCAAATGAAGTAATACAACGCGATGTTCATCTAAAACCAATTAATAAACCAATAATAACCAAGTAATTCAATGTGTTTGTGTGAAGTACTTCAAAAATGTGTCAGTGCATCCCAATGCATTCGCTAATCAGCTAAATATTCGAAGTGAAATATGTGAAGTTTTAGTGCGTAGACTAAAATGACTAATAACATACGGTCTGATTATTGGACATAGATAGACTTTAGAATAAGACTAATTAATTAAAATAGTATTTTATATAGGAGATCACTTAATGAAGTGATTTTCTACATGGCATGTATATAATATAAATATAACAAATACTTATTGCCCTCTAGGCAGATCGTGGAACTATTAAGAGTTTTTTTTATAACATCTTTATTAGATACGTTTAGTACAATCTTAATTTACAATTAATTTATTAGTACATTTCCTATGTACTTGGATTAATTAACAAGCAAGACGAGTGCGAGAAAATATATCAGTATGTATTCCTCAATTATAAAATTATAATTATTTATTAATTATTAACTTATAGCTATAGTTTACACTAAATGTATACACTTTATATAAGTTCGTATGGTTTTGTTCGTTTCAATCTCCTGACATCCTGAGCGCTGTCCAGCAGTTGTATTGCTTCCACGTTAGTATGATTTAGTAATCTTCTTTCGTGTTTCAAGGCGAAATCCTACACAACTTCGCAAATCCATTTGATTTCCAGGTCATCGTGCAGTTCTTCATTAGTTATATAGCGATAGGCATTGGTAATCAATCGAAGAACCTTGTTTTGACAGCGTTGTATGACTAGTTGATTTGAATTTTTAGTGCAACCCCATATTTGCACCCCATAGGTCCAAATTGGCTTTATAATTGTATTATTGATCAACCTCTTTGATTTTAGATCAAGTTGAGAGTATCTTCCGACTAACCAGTATAGTTGTTTTATTTTGGTTCTGATTTGTTTTGCTTTTTGTCTAACGTGATGCTTCCAATATATTAAGAGTAATAATTTAAAAAAAGCGATTTATGAGGCTTTAACATGTACTCGAAGAGATTCATACACAGTAACATCACCTACTTGAAATCCTGTATAATTAATTTATAGTACTGGTAATTACTAATCATTCTTAACATTTCCGGTTGACATGCTTTAAAAACTTAAGAAACTTAAATGTAATGTCTACTATAACCGTCGTAACGTTAAAGTCTAAAAAAAACGTTTTGAGAGGCATAACGTAATGGCTAACAAAAGAGAATTAAACTAAAGTAACCATAAAATTGTGCGTTCGAGATGGATTAAAAGAAAACATTTTTTAGGAATGACGCGACAAAAACGCGACCCATTTAAGAAACATCCGACCAACTCTCCGATCTATATTTTTAAAGTAACTCTCGATTTAAGGGGCACTCGGATAAATATTTGTTTTCTGCTCCATCATTTTTTTCTCGGATGGGATTCGATAAACTGTTAGGTTTCTTTCTACAGCTTCATTTATATTTTATTTAAATGGTTTATTCGAATATATAACGTTGCGATATCTAAAAAATAGGCTTTCGTTTTAAATTATAATAAAACAAAATATAATAAGACATAGAAGGAGATCTGTCATATATATTTAGTTATAGCTAGCGTTTGGAACTATCGACTGAAAATAGTCGAAATAGTCGATAGTCGCAAAACAGTCTAAAAAATCGATAGTCAAAAACTAGCGACTGATAATAGTAATTACTATTTTCAGTCAAATGCACGGTTCGACTATGTTTTTCAATACGTGATGTCAGACGAAGATATACGAACCCTTTCCTGCATAAATTGTGAGAGAGGAAAGGACGAAGATAATTGCTTGGAGCAATTAATTTTATATGCGCTTATATTTTCCAATCGGTAGTATAAGCGAGACAGGGATGTACGTATTCCTTCACGTACTAACTTTGAAAAATAAAAGAAAAAATTACTGAATACTATTAATATGCAATGAATAATAAAAATTATAGAAAAACACTAAACCATGACACAATTAAAAATGATAACGCATAATAACTACTAGAGCTTCTTTAAATAAAATAAATGCTTTATTTATCATTAAACAGAAATATTTTGTAACAAATATCGAGAATATTTATGTATTATCATTTACATTACTTTAATCCTTTTACCCTATTACAAAGAATCTTGAAAAATATAGTTCCAAAATGCTACTATATTAATATACAATATAATGTTATTTACAAGCAAACTACCAAAAAAAATCATAAAACCACTTTTATTATATATAAATCTATGTAAGTATAAATTTGGTACATTATTGTCAAGGACGCGGCTAGGACGGAAGGCCAGAACGTTAAAAATCAATCGAATGAGACTGGTAGAACCAACAATAGTAACTAAACGTACACGACTGAAACAGTCAATAGTAAAAAGTCAAATATCAATTTCAAAATTGTTTTAGTCATATATTTTCTGTTTCAATAAACAAACATGCATTACTTCATTTATTATTTCATATCTATATTTATAACTTAAAAATAAAGAAGACTAAACAACATATAGATCACTAATAGCACCACTACTAATCATTTCCAAGTCGGAAAAGTTGTTTGAAGCTGCCTGAAAAAGCATCAAAAGTTGTTACCCCGAAAGTTGACATAAGCTGACTTAAGGTTACGTTGCGTAGGCTTTTTAATCATTTTTTCTTCGTGAATTATTATATACCAAACTTATATCTTAAAAAGCTGATGCCAAACCTTCTTACAATATTTCTAGAAACTATATCGCTCTAAGAGCAAAAAACCAGATTGGCACCGTTTCTGCTTAGCCTCATTTTGTATCAGGATCACAATGATAACCCCACGTATCTTTACTTTTTTTATATTAGATACTCCTCAGTCCAGTTTAATAACGTATTGGAGTGTTTTTGTGCCAAATCTAGCAACGATTGTAGACAAATAACTTGATAACTGATTTAGAACAAAACGACAAGTTCAACCTGTTTGTTTGAAAATGAAAAATTCGAGACGTACTAATTATCCTCATAATTAATATAAGATTTAATTAACGCTACATCAAACGCCACACGATATTCGTCCACGTCATCACCCTCGGCGATGGTTCACGTCTGGCCGGCTGGGTGCGTCGGGCCCCGGGGAAGATTCCCACAAAAATCGAAAACCTCATACTCATTAATGGGGTAAATGACAACATATCCGTTTACGTTTTTACCTGCCTTTTTATTTCTTGTATTTCCACTTTTTTTACCAACCTATTAGGTCTCCCGTTCGGGACTGAAGACATTTATCATCTTTATTGTACGAGGAACGATCAAGTATTTCGTAGATTAAAGAAAATTAGTGTAGTGACATTTTTCAAGGTTTCTGTTACCAATTTTAGTTCACACAATACGGTGGTGGTCAGTGTTGATACTGTAAACAAAAAAAGGTAAGTAAACAAAGCTAAAATAATAGGAAAAAAAATAATAATGGTATTAAAGAAGACAACGCTGAAATTTAAAAAAACCGAAAGAAAAGGACGCAAAGAAATGCAATTAAATAGAAAAAATAGAACAAGTAATACAATAAGAAGAAAAAATAATACAAAAGTAACAAGTAAACAGATAGAAACTGATGTGGTGATATTTGTGGTTAGAATCAGTAAACAGCAAGATCAGAAATTAATACAACAAATGCGTCTAGACATACCAAAAAAAAAAGGAACAAAGTTGAGAAACATCATAAAGGAATATTATATAGACTAATGGTTTTAACAATAACTACTAAAACAAAAAGGCATTAAATATAAGGTAATTAACAACTTAATCATTAACAAATGAAGAGGAGGGGAGAATGAGAAAGAAAGAGAGAGACAAACAAGAAAATAGAAAAAACCTGATGATATTTGTGATCGGAGAACAAGATCTGTAGATGGAAACATAGCGCCACGAAAAAACAATATCATCAAAATCGAACAAAATTATAATAGAAATAAATCTAACAAAAAACGAACAAAGTTGAGAAACACCATATGTACGATACTAATAACTACGATACTAAAATAACAAGAATAGAGATATCAAAAAACCTCTTTTTGTTAAAAATTAAAAAGAGGAGAAATAAAAAATGAGAATGGAAAGAGTGTAGAATCAGTAGAATTAAGAGAGTGAAGGAATGTTGAATATTGAGAAAACTGAAGAACAAAGAGAAGATATGAGGAAAGAAGGATTATCTTATTAAAGTAGGCCCAAAGAAATCAAATCACAAACATCAAAAAAACAATACATCAAAAGCTATCGAGTGTTATTTGCTACAGAACGTATCCATTAGTAAAATCGTTAAAAGTATTTATATTCAAATGTATTTTCCGTTATGCTATGAGTATATCACTACATAGTATAAAACAAAGTCGCCTTTTCTGTCCCTATATCCCTATGTGCGCTTAAATCTTTAAAACTACGCAACGGATTTCGATGCGGTTTTTTTCAATATATAGAGTGATTCAAGAGGAAAATTTATATGTATAATACATGCATAATATACTAAGGCAACATTGCTAATTTTAGAGGTTTCTAACGTGATGTCGTAAATTAACCTATTTTTTTAGGCTTATTTAGCAATTAGCAAAAACGCTGCATAACCCTACGAGTTAGACCAAATTAATGTACTACAGTATTGTACACCATAAAAAGGTCTACAAAAAAGTCCGCGATGGTATATGTTTATCTTTTAGGGATAACCCACATTAACCATTTTTATTGTTTACTTTTTACGTGAGAAAATGGCTTATTTACGAAGCTATTTTAAGCAATACGGCATTAATCCTTATCGAATTAAGTACCTTAAATACAGTGTGCAATTAATATAGATCAATATGGTTCCTTACAGCATGTAAATTAAACAAATATTTTCGGAGATATTACAAATTTAAAATTTGCGTTTAAAAATGTGTAATGTAATAAAAATTGTATGAATTTAGATATTCCAAAGATAGCAGGAAATCTTCATAGTAAGTATAGGGGAAGAGGAATTGTTTTACTCCAAATTTAATGCGTGCAGGCCAAGGGCAGTAATGAATGAACCAAAAATACTGGATCGATTTTAATCATGTTTTCATTGAGTGACATAGGCATATATATTTTATTCCCGTGCAAAGTCGGAGCGGGCCGCTATGTTTTTATATACAACGTTCATATTTTTTCTGTAGTATATTTAATTTAGTATCAGCATTGCACCCGTGTGAAGCCGGGGCGGGTCGCTAGTATAATATAAATACTGACTACAAAATATCTCAGCGTCAAGTATTTGTAATACCAAATACAAATTACATTTTAAAAAAGTAGTTGTATGTATTTGAATTTCAATTACATATCTTAATCACAAGTAATTCATATACTGCCCAACCTTGAACACTTGAAGGTAATATCATTGACAAATGTCCAATTATTCTATATGACGTTTTAAACCAAATAATTTATTTGTACGAAAGTTATTTGTACATATAATGCTATACATTTTAAAAATATATCTAAAATATACGCGATAGACCTGGTAGTTTTACTTATGTACCTGCCCCTCTGTCGCTGTTAGGGTAAACTCCACAAAAAAGGTTTAGGATTTCATAAAAAGTGAAATCGAAGATTGTACAGACATACGCTAGACGCTATCCAAACACCGTCTGACGTTTTAAAGGGTTTTTAGGTCTTTGTTGGAGAGAAAAAAGCGAATAGATTGAAGGAAAACATACTGACATCTGCATTTGGACATCAGTTCTTTTTTATATATCTTGAATTTATATTATTCAAGGAACTGGAATGTTATTCTTCAGTTCACTAAACTCGTTCAAAAATCAAAGAACTAGAAAAACAAAAATTAATGTTTTTGGCTTTAATTCATTCTAATGTTATTTGATCATCTGATATCATTATTGAAGAATTAATATGAATATTAAAAGAACAATAAAATATATGGCGAATCATCGAACACTCCCAGATACAGGCAAAAAATATTTTCAAAAGATCATTGGTCTATTAATGCAAAGAAGATTAATTTTTCCTTAATTGCTATGACATGTTGCATCATCATCTTAAAACATTTGATCAAGTGATCTCAAAATATTTGTTCGGATGTCTATAGTCACACTAACATATCATATTAAGATAATACCAGAGTGATATGCATGGCAGTTTTATTATTGAAATCATTTGACTTAATGCTATAGAGAGAAAATTAAATAACTATTATTTACAAAATAGCAATAATGTAGGGATAAAACCAAAGATGTTTTGAAAAGTTCCTAAATTGTCCTCTACATCTCCGTTACTGTAACACATTCAAATACAATAAAGGTATACTTAATTTTTTTTTCATTAATATTTTAGAACTTCAACAATCTGCTCGTTGGCAATAAGTATTATTACATGATCTCCATTATACAATATAACAATACTGACATGTAGATCGCTTCAGTAAATGATCTGCTGTAGAAACTTACAATCTAAATCTTATTCTAGATACTATTCTAATGTAGCGACCTTGAGGCATGTCGAATTGTACATAGTGGAATAACGGTCTACAAAATACCCAGAAATATAATCCCAGATGTTGAACACGGGCGGGGTGCCAGCAGCGCCAACTAGAACCTGATAACGAATAGCTGGCAACCCCGAGACGTTTATCTGGGATGTTATTGAAGGGTATTTCCATTTATTCATTACTCGACCATCGTTTGGTTTAGACGTGCCACCATCGACTGTCCAAGCCTCGTCTCCAGGTAACACCGCTGCCAGCCTTTTTTTTATTATTTGTATTTTTACATTTTTATATTACCTCAATAAATAACGATCACATAATGTGTAAACACCACTCTTTCATTTCGTTTTACCCCCATTCACCGAGCCATCTAATTTACCCTAAACTAACTTATTCTAAAGTCTATCCTAACCTATTCTAAAAACTATTCCAACTTATTCTAGAGATTATTATATCTCACTCTGTGTCTATTAATCAGTTCGGATGGTAGTTTGCGTTTGAGCCAACGCACTTCCCTGTCATTGCATTAACTATTTTGCGAGTATATTGGGATGCACTAACAACTTTTCGGAGTACTTTGCACTAATATTTCGAATCACATTCGTTATGAGTTCTAAGGGGATATCGCGCTGAATTAGTTAAAGACGTTATATACTCAACGAAGACTCGCAACACTTTATTCTGGAACCTCTGAAGGGTACATGAAAACGAATTGGTCGAGGCTTCTAGTCAAAACTTTTTTGAGAAAGATCTACAAGCAACAATTTTTTGGATATCGAACAAAAAACAAAAGATAAGATTATCTATAATAACACCCTTCGTTTTGGATGAATTCGGTTGATGATTTCGTCCATCAGACAAACAGAAGAAGAAATTGCCATATGGTGGAGTTGTGACCTAGTATTAGATGTTGTTATAAATGACAGCAAAAATAAACCAAAAGCTCAGAGTCAAATGCGGCAACATTGTGACGTTTTGACGTCATAAGTTTAGATGAAGTGAGACTATATACTAAATACCCTTAATGTTGCATTACAATCCAAAGGTTTCGGTTTTAGACACCAGCAACTGTGCGGCATTTGGGAGTTCTGCAATTTTCAAAAAAAAACTTTTTTTGCGAAGCCTTTTTTGAAAATTGCAGTAACCTCGGGACTGGAGGCCGTGAAACAAGTGTCGTCAGCGTAAAACGTGCTCCTTTCTCAGCTGATCTGAAATAAAGAGGTTAAATAATGTTGGCGAGGAACCTTAAGGTACGCCGGCGTCGGTTTGTTTTCGACTGAAAAGTGTTTTCCTGATCTTAACCTGGAAAGATCTGTTCGATAGATAGGGCCTGCAGCAGCAAAAAGCAGTTAAGTCTTCTTGAAGGCCTAACCGCACGCATTTTGCGATCAAACCGTCCTGGCAGACATTGTCGAAAGCTTTGGTTAGGTCCAGGAAGACTGCTCCAAGCTTTTTACGTTGGTCAAGAGCGTGATGGATGTGTGCGGCCAGACGGGTGGCCTGATGGACGGTAATGGTGAGGGCGAAAGCCGAATTGTTCATCAGGAATGATGTTGTTTTCCTTTGTGAAAGAAAAAGAGATCATAGAGTATTACACTTTCGGCAAGCTTCAAAATAGCACTGAAAAGGGTAATGGGCCTGTAGTCAGATGTAGATGATTATGCTACTTTCTTGGGAATAACCTATATGTTCATGTTTCCATTCCAAGACAGCGGGAAATGTTGCAGTCTCATGATGGAGTTGAAGATGCTTGCCAGTTCCGCGAGCTGCTTATGTGGGAGCTTTTTAATTACATAATCGATATTCCGTCGAAACCCGGAGCAAAAACGTTGATGACAGTGTCGTTGTCTTTAGGTTTGATGTTTTCTGCGGGATGGAGGCATTTCATCTTGGGCTCGTAGGCCCCTGTGAGAAGCTCGAGTTCTTCTTGACCAATGACTGCGAAATAGCCTGTAAACGCTGACTTCAGGGGGCATGACATTATGCATCTTTCCCATGAAGCATCTGGAGAAAGGTCAGAAAAAAAGTGGGCCGTCCAGTGTTTGGTCCGCGAGAAATGAGTTCCTTTTCATCGTTCGCCACGTCGAGACCGCCTCCCTGACCTCTTCGCATGCTCTGTTCATCTCCTTTTTGTCTGCAGCATCGAGAGTGAATCGAGCTAAACTGCATGGATCATTTTTGATGAATTTCACATTTAATAGAAGCGGGAAGGTTGTTTCCCCACGGTTGGGGTTGTGATGAAATTTCGACTGTGGCAGATTCATCAGTAGACTAAATATCACGAATTAGCTTGAGTGCAGCTTCCTCGATATGTTCTGCAGTGTTAATCTTCGAAATTGGAACGGATTCCAGGAGACGATATTGGTAGTTTTTCCAGTTGGTTTTTTTCTTGAATCTTCTGAGTGGGACTCTGTAGGGATGTCGGCCACGGAGAAAAATATTAACGTATCATTCCTAGTTTTCTGTGTTCTGTGACTCAAACCGCGGACTAAACCAACCCGGTAGTTTTGTTCGATAATAGCGCGAAGCAATTTCTCGAATTCAGGTTAAAGTTTGAAGGAACGTTTGAAAGCGTGCATCCGAGTCATTAGCGACGTTTCGAAATTATCCGGTTAATAACCGTACGGTAAATGAGGCCTGAAATTGCCGAATAATTTCACGAAACTAAAAGAGTGCGACGGCGGCGACCGGTAGAGACGGAATCCTCCGCGTCCCCCAACCTCGCGGACTAAATACCGGCGAAAAAATATATTAATCATAACGATATTAATAGCCTAAGCACTAAGTATTAGTACTGGAAGGGCTTGATGATGACCGAAAGGGAGAAAGAGGTGAAAGAGGACAAGAAGACCTGCTGGGTTTTTTAATTTTCGCTAATATCAATCAATACTACTGTATTAATATTTTAATAGGTGTCCTTTGGTGGTGTTATTAACAGGTCAATTGAAAAGTCCCCCGCCTGACATGTAGATGGCGCTACTATAATTAAATCCATATATTTTTTAGTTAGCCCTAACCCTCAAAAGATGCGTGTATAAATTAGACAGCTGTCGGATCATTAGTTTGTGAATTATAGCATTTTGAGTGAAACAACCTATTGTGAAAAAAATGGATGAAAAGGAATTTCGCGGGTTGATAAAATATTGCTTTTTGAAGGGAAAAAATACAGGTGAAGCAAACACTTGGCTTGATGCCGAGTTTCCGGACACTGCCACAGGAAAATCAACCATCACGGATTGGTATGCTAAGTTTAGACCCGGTTAAATGAGCAGCGAAGACGATGAACGCAGTGGACGCCCAAAAGAGGTTGTTAACCACAAAAACATTAAAAAAATCCACAAAATGATTTTAAACAACCGTAAATTGAAATGTAATGAAATAGCAAACACTCTAAAGATAACAACTGAACGCGTACTTTAATATCATTCATGAATATTTGGGTATGAGAAAGCTCTGCGCAAAGTGGATGCGACGCGAGCTCACTTTTGTCCAAAAACAACGACGAGTTGATGATTCGAGGCAGTGTTTGAAGATGATCAAGCGTAACAAACCCTAATTTTTGCATCGATATGTGACAATAGATGAAACATGACTCCATCATATTACTCCGAAGCCCAATTGACAGACATCCGAGTGGACTGCACACGATGAACCCACTCCAAAACATGGGTCGGCAACAGTCGACTGGCAAGGTTATGGCGTCTGTATTTTGGGATGTGCATCGAATAATTTTAAATTAAAGAAAAAGAAAGTGCTGCTTCACCAAGACAATGTACCGTGTCACAAGTCAGTGAAAATGATGGAAAAAATCCATGAATTGGGCTTCGAATTGCTTTCTCATCCACCGTATTCTCCATATCTACCCCCAACGACTATTTCCTGTTCTCAGATCTCAAAAGAATGCCCGAAAAATAAATTTTCACTGCTGTATTTTTTATTAACTGCACCTCACTACACAACACTACACAAGATCAGATGGTTTGAGTCTATTGAGTCAGTGTCCTGCTCTGGTGTTATCCAAAAGTTTCAAGACTTCATTATTCTTATGGGAATAGAGTCTTTCCTCATACGCCCTTGCAATTCTCTTGATTTCTTGACTGACTCTGGATATCTGAAGGTCTCGATGTAGGTAGTCAGTCCTGGAGTATTTGAATGCGCCCACAATACTTCTCAGAACTTTGTTCTTGAAAATTATGTTTCTTTTTACAGAACATCCCCATAATTGAACTCCGTATGTCCGTATGGGTTTCACTATTTATTCATATAATAGCAATTTATTATGTACTGAAAATTGTCATATTGTTCCAATTAGCCAATACATTTTCCTATATTTCAATTCCAGTTCTTTTTTATTATTCTTTATATGTTCCTTCCAGCGAAGTTTTGCATCAAGATTGATTCCGAAATATCTAGCGTTGTTGCTATATGGAATAATAGTATTATTATTGGTGCTTGTAGGGTCTGATTGTCGGTGAACTGCACATGCACAGATTTACTTTCGTTAATTTTTAATACTTGAACCAAACCCGCATTTTCATCCAATATATCGAACTTACCTCTCTTCCCCCGAATGGTCGGAATGACTCGGACGCGAACGTGAACGAAACCGAAAACTGCCGCGCCGCCGTCGTCTGATCCCAAGTTCAAATAATGAACTTTGCCAGCTGACAGATTACGTAAACATCACCGGCGTCAGGACCGAGATATTTCCATAAAATAGATCGACTCGATCTCGTCCTGTTTGTTTTCGTAGTGTTGGCAGTTATTTGACGTTGCTTAGCGTGTATATAGGGTTACTGACAGCCTGTTTGTTTTTCGATGTCGTCGTCTCTTCATTAAACGCGGGTTTACGGATATTACAACCTACTGGGAACGGAATCGATTCCGTCTCGATATTTGGCAACTATCCGACAACCGTCATTACCTTTTCCTGCAGTATTAGTTAACGAAATAATAGATAATTTTGTAAAATAGAACATTGTTGTATCTAACAGGTCAATTAAGTCCCCGGCCTACCATAGTAAAACACATATTTTTGGCAAAATTAGTTTTCTTCATTCAACACAATTCCCTTCAAGGGTGATACACTGATTATAGCGACCCTCCAACTTTTCGATACCATTTTTGTAGTACGATTTGTCCTTTGCTTCAAAATAGGCCTCAGTTTCGGGGATCACCTCTTCATTCGACAAAAAGTTATTCCCAGCGAGCATTCTTTTGAGATCTGAGAACAATATATAGTCACTGGTGGCAAGATCTGAAGAATACGGTGGATGAGGAAGCAATTCGAAGCCCAATTCATGGATTTTTACCATCGTTTTCACTGACTTGTGACACGGTGTAATGTTTTGGTAAAGCAATACTTTATTTTTCTTCAAATGCGGCCGTTTTTTGGCGATTTCGTCCTTCAAACGGTCCAATAACGCTATGTAAACGGTCCAATAACGCTATTTGTTGTCATTGTTCATTTGATTCCTCAGTTCTTCGTTGGTTACGTAGCGATAAGAATTGGTAATTAATCGTAGAACTTTGTTTTGGGTGGGATGGATAACTAGTTGGTTTGATGTTTTAGTGCAACCCCAGATTTGCACCCCATAAGTCCGAATAGACTTCATGATTGATTGATAAACCAATTTTCTTCATTTTAGGTTGTAAGTTGTTGTTGTAGTTGTTTTAGGGTATTGTTGTGTATTTTGTGTTGTGTTAAGGTTGTAAGTTGCGAGTATTTTCCAACTAACCAGTACAGTTGCTTCACTTTGACTCTAATCTGCTCTGCTTTTTGTCTAACATGATTTTTCCAATTTAATTTACCATCGAGATATATTTCGAGGTATTTAACTGATTCTGCTTTTTGTAAATTTACTTAGAAATCAACATTGAAATTACGCTAAACATACTTTAAAAACCTTTGACATAAACAAAAAAGAATAGTATTACAAAACATAATTCAAAAACAATTACTATGTAGAATCTAAATTAGTAGGAAAATTTGCAGGAATGCTAAGTGAAAATACAACTTTTATAATTAACAGTGCATAAATAAAATAATTTTTTTCCAATACAACAGCTGAACACGTTTCATCAAACGTAACAATATCAGACCATTTATATCCCGCCCTGTCACAACAACCGAAGCCCGATATCAATTCATCGAAATCGAGAAATCTTCGAAAAAAATCAAGGTACTTTTCATTTTTATTCCGTTCCCATGAAATTCCGTCAGGACGGCTTTCAATTAACCCTTTTCACCCTTTTATCCCGTCGAGAAACCTATGGGAACGCGGAAGCCGATTCTTTTTTTCAACCCATTGAAAAAAGTCTTCCCCGTAGGAGAGAAACGGCGCGCGAGAGAGACTAGCCGTTTCCTGAAAATATCTCGACAAAAAATCGACGAGACACCGCGCGACATGTGTTTTGAGTTGTGTTTCACCCCTTTTTTCGGGGATTAAAAAAATGTGCACGGTAACTTTAGAACCATTTCCAACTCTTTTTTGGGTAAACACAGCTGACGATGGTGGAAACGACAGATTTCTGGCGATCGAGATGGGTTTTGTTCTTTTTTTTTGCAAATGGTACGCATATGACACAACACTTCTATTCTTATGTTCGCAAGAACTTTTCATTCCTTCTGGAATTTTGTAAATTTATAACTATTATTAATAACTATAAATTATAAATTATAACTTATATTTTTTAAGATATGGGACATAAACAGAAACCCACTTATTTTTTTATTATTATAATTTTATCTTAAAAATAAAAAGTTCTACAAAAGTTAGTACACAACTATTTGATTTATCACAAAAGTCTTGATAATCCGTGTTATTTTCATTTATCTGCAATTATTTAAGAAGAAATGACATAAAAATGGTAAAAAATCACAAATTTTCAGGACTATATATATTGAAAAAGTGCTAAAATATTTTACCTCTTGGATAAAAATAAAACTTCAAAATATCCGTATATTGGACCGAAAAAAAAACGAAAAGCCATGCTACTTTGCTTTAGGATCTATAATTATTAAGATATTATACCCATTTTTCAGAAAACATGTTTTTGTAGTAACTTAAAAACTAAATGCTATACACAAATTATAAGACTACTAACATGCAAAACGAATTATGATATTCATCCTTGATTGAAAGCCAAGCCAATTCCAAAGCCCAAAATAAAATTAATTCTGATTAAAACTAATTTTAAATAAAAGTATAATAAAAAACATACCAAAATTCCAAAAAATGTAACGCGTTTTCTAGTAATTACACAAGGCACAAACATCTCTTAGAAATTAGTGAAAAATAACTGAAATAATTAACTGTGATGACAGTGACAGCGTTTAAAAATCAAACGAACTTTATTAACTTATCAATACTAAACAAAAATCTACATCTGGCGACTATCAAAGAAAATCAAGTAAGGCAATTGGCTGCGATAACAGTGACAGCCAAAATAACTTTGTAAACATACGAATAAAATTAAAACTAAAATATACATCTGACATTTATCGAAAGAGTCAAGTAAAGCAATTGATTGTGATGATATTGGCAGATTCTAAAAATAAACTAACTACAACTGCTTCTAGTAAACCTACTTAGAGGTTTAACAACTAACCAAAAATGTAAAATATTTCTTTTGAAATTGAGTGACAATTTATTTAACTTTACTAAGTTTATTAAGTTTGCTAATACAGGAAGTAAATATAATTCTTAAAACTATCAAATAAAGTCGAATAAAACAATTAACTCTACCGACTGACAATGAACAATTTGACACTAATAACATTTAAAAAAGAAACTTAATTTTATATATTCCACAATATAAAAAGAATATTTCATTAACTGATGAAATTCGCGCAATGCAATTGATGCTGACACTATAAACACTCTAAAACTAACCTAACAAAATGTATCTTAATATTCTATAATAAAATGTAATAATTATAAAACAACTGACAATGATGACAGTGACGTTTAAAAACCGAACTAACCTAGAAAAACTATCGCGTATAAACAATAATGTAAAACACAATAATAACTCGACTATGTGAAACCAGATTTAGAAATTTAATTATATATACAGCAACAAATAATCTAGACTAACGAATATTACAAATGCAAACATGTATTAGATCACAGATCCGAGTGATCTCAATATTACGGAATACATTCAAACGCCCAAAACTATCAACCCGGCTAGGCTATGAGAAGAAAAAAACAAAACCAGATTTTGGGACAGCTGCTTAACTAATTCCCAAAAAATTAATGCGCGTTTTACGTCGACCGGACACATGTGACAAATTCTCAAATTTTAGTTCCCCGGGCCAGATACGAGACCAGATAAAGTTTTGAAACAAATTTCGTTCATTTATTCTGATGGGATTATCAGATTCCGGTACCGAAAATTGGATTGGCGTCCGATGCTATCTGCCTTGCATAACTTCGACGCTTTTATAATTATATTATTAAAAAGTCCGATAGCGGGTACGGCTCCAAGGCTTTTTATATTAATGGATTTTTTTATGCCAATTAACTGACCTATATTTCCTTGATCTAATCTCAATAACTTACCAGTAGTTATAACTCACTTTTATAATATACATTCTGTCATCTAGCGGTGACAAGTACAACTAATGCGAACAGAATTCTACATAAAAATGTCTCCTTCATAGTGTAGCCAATACATGACAGATAGCGCCACATAAACACTTAATATAGAAACCTATTATTTCAAACTTCAAAAGTTAATATATTTTTTATCATGGTTATTAAATTATCAGTTATATTTATTATATTAAATAACTTATTCTTGCAAATCTTCGGACAATTTTAATTTGTTTATGTAAAAATAAGGTAATGTTATTCAATAAATTTCATCCACCTGAAAAAAGTGTTCCAAATGTCCATAGTTATTTAAGGGTGATAAAATATCCATTGGTATGCAATTAGAATAGGTGATTTTAAGGTAACGAAGTTTTAGATGCATTATAAAAAATTTAGTTGCATAAATAAACTGTAATTTATTAAATTAATATATGCTCTTTCACCATAAATTTTGTTTGGTAAAAATATCGATATATATTTTTATTTAATTAAAATATTGGCATAAATATGGAAATATTTAAATAGAGAACTACTGCAGAGACAGGATAGTTTCAGAGAGTGATTTTAGATCTTGGAATTGTGTTTCCTTCATCATATATCCAATATTAAAAAATTTTAATTAAAAAAAAACATAGTAATTTAAAACGGTTTTCGTTTCATTTTTTATATTTGGAAATACATACCTGTATATTTATCTCGCAGTCATCTTACCTGTGTATTAAAACAAGTTCAACAGAACAATTCTAATAAATTAATTTGTAGAATAAGATTGTACAAAGCATATCAGAGATAAGTTGTAGTAAAAAATATATTAGCTTAATCTAAAAGTAACCAATATATATAAAGAAAAATTTTACAAAAATTTGACACATTTATGGGTTGTATTTTTTCTATGGTTGTGTTTTAATAATATGTTGACATCAGAATGTTGAAAATAATGGAGGTAGGAGATGTAAATCTCCTTCGCCATAAATTTGAAATTTGACATGAAAATACTTTTTAATTAAGAACAATTTATCAATATCAATATTATTAAAATGGCTATAACATAATAATGCAAATTAAAGGAAAAATATCTGGGAAATAATAATAATATTCTACATAATGAATTTAAATTTTGTCAAAGCGCCTTCACCATTACATTTGAAATAACAACACCTTTGATAACTTTCAAAATATTTATTTCATTAATTTAGAATGGCAGTGCATAGGTTAATAAAAAATCGATACAAACAGCACACAATAATCCTAATCAATTTTACGCTAATTAGAATATAAAATACAGACGAGCATTAACAACAACTTGTCCAGAATAAATATATATATGTACATATAAATATCAATCAGTTTTCATCTTAAATATAAACTCGTTGGACAAGTATATCGTCCAAGGCACGTCCAAATCGTTTTTTTTTTCTTGTATAATTAATCTATAGTACAGCAACGGCAGCAACATTAACATGAAAATATTACAAGCTTCAGACTTTTATAAAACGCGATCTATTCTTCTTCTTCTTCTTAATTTTTAGATACAACAATAAAATATAACCTTAAAGCGTTCGTCAGTACATAAAATTTATACAAACGAAAAAGTGTTATCATAAAATTTTTGTACTCAAAATCGCCACATTGCACTCAACATCTTTATATCTCGATGAACATGCTCCAGCTGAGTGATAGTCGAGATATACGAGTCGTTAGAAATGATTAATATCATCAGCTAACCTCAAATAAACGTTACAACTTTAAATTTCGTATATATGTATTCGTATGCGCAGCTATACATATATATATGTAAAAAGTATGCGTAAAACAAAACAAAACACGACGTAATGAATGGTACAACGTGTTTTAAAAAGGCCGATGAGTAATTGTTTATTTCCTTCATGTTCAACCAAGAAAATCGAGAAGTTGTTTTCAAAAGTTGAGATAGATCTGCTAATATCCTGGAGGTATAATTGCAACATTGTAACTGATATTTTAGGCATGAAATATGTCATACCACAACTGTTTCTGGAAAAGTCCTGAGTCTTTAGCATAAAACTCAACGAATGGCTTTGATCAAGCAACATATTCATTTGATATGGTAACGTGTGACTATTCCCTGTTCCCAAAATTAAAATAACCACCTCTGGGAACCCACAGAAGAGTTGATATCGAATTTTGACAAATTTTGTTTCTTCGGATACTTTTTCCACATAATGTACATTTATATAATAATTCGATAAACCAGTCAATAGAATTATATACCTTATAACCCCTATTTAGCAACACTTTATGCTACAAAAACCTGCGTTTCTACTGCATTTAAATTATGGGAATAAAGAAAATTTACAAATTATTATAGGACTTTTGTATTTAACAATATCGACTAAATATTACCAAATCCTAATCACCGAAAATAAGAAACGCTGGTTATAGTAATCAGATTTAAAAAAATATAAATTGTTTTACAAAGCAATATAGAGTATAGACGTATTTCTAATTTACATAATGTTTTTTTGTATGTTTTCTGCTTATTTTAAATCACAAAAACTACCCTAGTTGTTTATGTATCCATATCATATCACCCCGTTATTAGCTAGACTGGATTATAGATTACCTGTTATAAGGAACGGCTGTTCGAAAACCAAGCTTGCCCAAGCTTTTACGGTAATCAGAATTTGCAATAAATCAAGTCGTCCTGTACTAAAATCTAATTAAATATATATACACATAATATTATATAACGCAATAAAATACACAAAATCGATATATTAAATATAGCTATCATTGGCTCCCAGAAAACTGAAGTTACATTAGCCAATTTAAAGTCTAAAGAAAACCAAATCAAATCACTGTGATGAAATGTTCAAATGAGAGTTTGCACACACTATGTTTATCAAAATATAACCCTACCACTGAGGTCATGCACTGTAGTTTAGCTAATGCAAGAAGCTTCAACAAAAATGATAATGGTTTTGTTTTGATGGCAACACTAATTTATCAAAATCCCGAAATATAAAAGACAATGGTCGTGATGAGATCTTAAGAAGAGTAAGGGAATCATATGTTGCCTGCTAGTTGAGGCTGAGGAATCTAAGGATGAACCTTACACTGATGAATCTGTAACACCACGGAAATCACAATAATACTCTGAAAAATATTCTCTAAAATCTGAATTCAGATGTATCTCCATGTTCCATTTATGTAGCAGATCTAGGATTTTCGTCTAGGGGTTTTTTCATGATAGATATTCAAGATGTTTTTGAGAAGATCTTGAGCATCTTTTGAAAGCCCTGAAAGCTGATCCAGGGGTACGGGAACCACACACACTACCTACCACATTTGTTATTTTTAATAAATTATATAGTGATATATAAAACCTGTAATATCAGATGCAGGAAACTTAGTTTTCTCTAAGACTAAACTCTAAAAAACAGTTAAAATCTTCACTTGGGCTTATTGGTTTTCGAACATTTCTTTCTCATCATATATCAATGCATTTATCTTCAATAAGACACACAATTAAGCTTGCATTAAATGTTTGGTTCCCTCTATATAAAATTATTTTTTTGAATACTGGTTATCACAGCGAAGTTTATTGATCATAATGTATACGTGTCATTGGGAAAGTATTTTTGGAGTGATACAACTTTCAAATGAAATTAATTTTGATCCAAATAATTTTTATGGAGGTACTGGTTTTAAATCACCCTGATTTATAAAGAACTAAAATCTCATGATGTCTCCAGTATACAGACAACGACAAACAGTACTTATATGTGGATGCAGTGAGGCTTGGTGAACTTCTTGAGGATTGCTCTCACTTTAAATTGAACTGTGCTTAAGTATATGAAGGATAATCTAAAATATCTAAAATAATAAAATTACGTACTTTTTAAGCACTTTTAAAATGTGTTGAAAAGAACTTTGATTTTGGAAATATAGTTCCACTTTTTTTAATTAATTTTTCCATGACTATTTGAAAAAGGAGATAGTATCCACTAACTAGTGATGCTGAAAAACTATCGATATATCGATATGTCGTTTGGCCTATATTTCTCAATATTTCTTCAAGAAGTATCGACAGTTATAAATCGGTATTATCGATCGATATTAAAAACCGGGTTTTTGAAGGATAATATCGAACTTTATATAGATATTGGTTAAAATAAGTATCGACAAATCCTCATCTCTACCATTATGTGTTAAAGATAGTCAAACGTATTGAAAGTTTTATCACTCGCCATAAAAGAAACACTTTTTTTTTCAATATGGTCAAAATTAATGTTGATAGTATCGGAAAACATCAACAAACATTGTTGATGTAGAAGTGGTCAATGTCTAAATCGTTTATAATGAATCTATACTTCCTGTCCTTGATATAATCGATGTGAACAAATCCTTTGGCGTCAGAGTTGGCTGTCGTTTATTCTCGAACTATTTCAATGACGTAGACTCGTTGCGGTCTACTGTTGGGACTGAATCAACTCAGTATTCTCGTTTGACGTAGCACGTGTTCGATGTTCATGCAGTCCAAGGTGGAGGCGCCCACTGAACTACGTCTGGAGGCCATGCATCTTACCACCGTCCATTTATTGGACTTGGGGTCGTACTGTTCGACGGAGTTCAGGCTGGAACTGCCGTCGGTACCGCCCAGTGCGTAGAGGAATCCATTTACAGCTACCAGTTCATGCGTTGCTCTGAATGAAATGTTTGTTGTTAAAATTGGTGGATGTTTGAAGTGTTGTTCCATTACCTTCGATTGTGCATGGTGGAAATTGGCTCCCAGGACATTCTGCGGACGTTGAGACGTTTACCGGTATTCAGACACATGGTACCATCGTTACCTGTCGGAAAGTTAAGGGTTAATGCTACCTTGAACTCTTTCTCTTTTTTGTATTGGTTGAAATGATGCATAATATATTTAAGAATGATACCCCAATAGACTTTTGGGGAAAAATCAGTTATAGCCTGTCCAATAAAACAGCCAATTCACGTCATAAATTACGTAAAATTCGTTTTTTAAACTCGAAACGGATGATTCCTTCTCATTCTATCCTAGTTAAAAAGATAAACAATGCTCAAAGATGCGTCTGAACATTTAAACTAATCATTCTATAAAATTCTATATAATATAAAATATGATTGGGGTTGGTATTGGTGGCCAGGTTGCCAAATGTCTACAAAATTCTTCAAAACATTTGTAATAATAATTAGAGGTTATAAAACGACAGACCTGATAAACCAAAAGTCGAAATTGCTGTGGCAACATTTCGACGTGCTGACGTCATAAATGTTGGTGGCGCGTATCGGCTCTTTTGTGGGACGGGCCATAGGTGATGCTATAATAAATCTTAGGGAGGCCACGTCATAGTGACCATTAGATTGGAGAGTACCACGAGTTACTCGAAACTACGCGCTGATGTGCTTTAATTTAGTGTTTGGCATTAAATCATGTGAGAAAACATCATCGATAAGTAAGAGAATTTTCCGTAATTCATTGCTGTAACAAAAAGCTTGCCAACCAATATTTTGAATTACACAAAATAACACACATTTTTTGAAACTATTAATACTTATTTAATCCAAATCAAGTTTTCAAACTGGCGTACATCATGGGTCGATCAATTTTCATCGGATTGATTTGAATTCTTACCCATAGTTTGTCAAATAGGTTTATATGTGGAAGAACATTAGAAGAAGTAATGCCACATGACATATACACAATATTTATTTATTATTTTGATCATTTACTCTTAAAACAATAGCTTTTAAAGCACTATTATCTTGAAATGTGGCAGTGTTTGGCAACAATATACTAGTTATAGTAAGAACTTCAACATTGAGGATGTCGAGATATTCATTGCTAGAAATCCGGCCAGTGATGTGAATGAGAGAACCAGCTGAACGACGATAAGGAAGATCTGGCAACCCCGAGGCGTTTATCTAAGATTTTGTTGAAGGGTAGTAGTTATAGTAAAAACTTCATCATTGAGGATGTCGAGATATTCATTGCTAGAAATCCGGCCAGTGATGTGAATGAGAGAACCAGCTGAACGACGATAAGGAAGATCTGGCAACCCCGAGGCGTTTATCTAAGATTTTGTTGAAGGGTAGTAGTTATAGTAAGAACTTCATCATTGAGGATGTCGAGATATTCATTGCTGGAAATCCGGCCAGTGATGTGAATGAGAGAACCAGCTGAACGACGATAACGAAGATCTGGCAACCCCGAGGCGTTTATCTAAGATTTTGTTGAAGGGTAGTAGTTATAGAAAGAACTTCATCATTGAGGATGTCGAGATATTCATTGCTAGAAATCCGGCCAGTGATGTGAATGAGAGAACCAGCTGAACGACGATAACGAAGATCTGGCAACCCCGAGGCGTTTATCTAAGATTTTGTTGAAGGGTAGTAGTTATAGAAAGAACTTCATCATTGAGGATGTCGAGATATTCATTGCTAGAAATCCGGCCAGTGATGTGAATGAGAGAACCAGCTGAACGACGATAACGAAGATCTGGCAACCCCGAGGCGTTTATCTAAGATTTTGTTGAAGGGTAGTAGTTATAGTAAGAACTTCATCATTGAGGATGTCGAGATATTCATTGCTAGAAATCCGGCCAGTGATGTGAATGAAAGAACCAGCTGAACGACGATAACGAAGATCTGGCAACCCCGAGGCGTTTACCTAAGATTTTGTTGAAGGGTAGTAGTTATAGTAAGAACTTCATCATTGAGGATGTCGAGATATTCATTGCTAGAAATCCGACCAGTCATGTGAATGAGAGAACCAGCTGAACGACGATAACGAAGATCTGGCAACCCCGAGGCGTTTATCTAAGATTTTGTTGAAGGGTAGTAGTTATAGTAAGAACTTCATCATTGAGGATGTCGAGATATTCATTGCTAGAAATCCGGCCAGTGATGTGAATGAGAGAACCAGCTGAACGACGATAACGAAGATCTGGCAACCCCGAGGCGTTTATCTAAGATTTTGTTGAAGGGTAGTAGTTATAGTAAGAACTTCATCATTGAGGATGTCGAGATATTCATTGCTAGAAATCCGGCCAGTGATGTGAATGAAAGAACCAGCTGAACGACGATAACGAAGATCTGGCAACCCCGAGGCGTTTATCTAAGATTTTGTTGAAGGGTAGTAGTTATAGTAAGAACTTCATCATTGAGGATGTCGAGATATTCATTGCTAGAAATCCGGCCAGTCATGTGAATGAGAGAACCAGCTGAACGACGATAACGAAGATCTGGCAACCCCGAGGCGTTTATCTAAGATTTTGTTGAAGGGTAGTAGTTATAGTAAGAACTTCATCATTGAGGATGTCGAGATATTCATTGCTAGAAATCCGGCCAGTGATGTGAATGAGAGAACCAGCTGAACGACGATAACGAAGATCTGGCAACCCCGAGGCGTTTATCTAAGATTTTGTTGAAGGGTAGTAGTTACAGTAAGAACTTCATCATTGAGGATGTCGAGATATTCATTGCTAGAAATCCGGCCAGTGATGTGAATGAGAGAACCAGCTGAACGACGATAACGAAGATCTGGCAACCCCGAGGCGTTTATCTAAGATTTTGTTGAAGGGTATTAGATATCACTCAGTCACTGACCATCGTTCAGTTCAAACGTGCCACCATCATCAAGCTTTTATCCTTTTTTTATTTTGATCCAACGATCAAAATACCCACGTACCTATTTGAAGCGTTAAAATTAAATATCGTATCAAATTTGACATACCACCAACACAATACAAGTATCCATCCAGAGCTGTCACGCCACAACTCGACCGTTTCGACGACATCGATGGTATATATTGCCATTTACCCTCTCGAGGATCATACCTGTAAAAAGAAATAGTAATCAGACTGACTCACTGTACAGCCGTCGTCACAAATCTTCCCTTACCTCTCCACAGACGCTTGATAGTTTTTTGAATCGAATCCCCCCAAAGCGTAGATGCAGTTTTCTGTGTATAATATCACACATCAATAAAAACGAAAGAAATTCAAGCAGCATTCTACTTACCGACCACAGCAATCCGACAATAGCGCCTTCTGGTTATCATAGCCGGGCAGCTGCACCACATCCCCGTCAAAGGATCGTATCGTTCCATGGAGTTGAGGCAGGAGGCTCCGTCGTACCCCCCGCAAGCATAAATCAGACCATCGAAAGAGCATACGCCCAAACACGACCTCTTGGTACCTACAAAGACGTAATTTTATTTATTATTGAAGAAATGTTATTGTTGTCATCGCCATACCCATGGGAGTGATGGAAGTCCATGCGTTTATCAACGGATTGTAAGATTCAGCGGTAGCAAGATCAGATTCTCCATCATAGCTAAATACAGAAGAATGGTCACAAAGTAGAAACACTTTTAAAATAAAATGCAAACATGTTAATTAATAGACATTGAAGGACCGTAACTACAACGTGGTCCCGCTACCATTTTGATTGCCTATAAATTTCCTCAAAAAATAGATAAGTTAGTTTGGTTTTCATAAAAAGTTTGTGTGGTTTACAAAAATACATTTTTTTCGTTATGATTGAAATATTATATCGGCTAAATGGTGACCGCTATTGGCTACGCAACTTTCGGTTCCTTTTAAGGCATTTTTCATTACATCCCGCAACATCTGAGGCTGAATCTCTTCAGTTTCATGACGAATATTGTCTTTAAGACATTAATCACTAGACATTAATATATTGAATCGTTTGGAGCTTATTCACTTAAACTTTTGATTTTAAAAAACCCCATAAGAAAATGTCTGGTGCTGTTAAATCCAGAGATCTGGCTGGCCATGCTTCGTGGAAAAACGTCATTCAATAATTGAATTGTTGAACGAGCTGTGTGTGCTGTGGCCCCATCTTGCTGAAACCACATGTCCTCTACTCCTTGCTCTTCTATTTCAGGCACAAGAATATTTCGAATCATATCTTGGTACCGTTCAGCAGTAGCAGCAACTGCAACACCTTGATTATTTTCAAAAAAAGTAAGGACCAATGATGTTTCCAGCAATGAATACCACACCATACAGTTGTTTTTAGTGGATACAATGATATTTCGTGAATTAATTGAGGATTCTGTGTTCCCAATCGACTGTTGGCTGACGTGGCCTCTGAGAAGAAAATGGGCTTCATCGCTCATTATCAATTTAAACGGAAAATCTTCAATTTCACTAGGCAGCCTTAGGATTACATTACTGTACTCAACAGGTTGATCAGGATGACTCGGTAGCAATTTTTCGACTAATTGAATTTTGTACGGGAACATTTTCCAGTGCAAAAATGTGTATCTGGGAACCACGTCCCCGAATTGATGTTTCTGGAGACTCTGCAACACTATCGCATACCAGAGCCTATACTGGACGATTAGGATACTTTTGACGCAATTTCCGCTGAGTGGCAAAAGTGGAACGATTATTTTCAATAAATATTGTCACTATTTCTGCTCGTTTTTGTGGAATATATTTATCCATAATAAAATTTGGACATCTACACAATACAATGGTTAAAGCGAAACTGAGCTAAACGACCAAAATGATAGCGGGTCTTTTGCCCCATCTGTTACTTAAAATTTGGCACAGGAAGCAGTAAAAATTATACTGACGTAACGAATAAAAACGGAATCAATTATCAATAAAGGTAACTGATATCAAACACCTTCAACATTCAAGTAGGATCAAGACAAGGAGTAAGAATAGTTTAAGCCCAACTCTGTTTATAATATTAATTGATGAAGTAATCAAGAAAAGTCACTTATAGTGGTAAATGGTAAAGAGAATATGTGAAGCAAGGACGGTGAGGAGAAAAATCAGGGGGCGAACTAAGCGAACCAGGGATGAATGTATAAAGAAATATTTCAGAAGAGAGGAAAACCCCAGCCGAGACAGAAAATAATGGAAGGAATTTAGACATAGAGAAATAAAGAGTACACAATAAACATAACACAAAAGGTGCTTTTAATTAATGATGAATGAATAATATATATGGTTTATGTTAATAATATGACTGTCTGGCTTCTGAAGAAACTTCTTCGATTAATTACCATCAATTGAATCAAATGGAACTACGAAGCTTTTAAAGATTTACTCGTAAAACATGAAAAAGTTTGCTGAATCAGCAACGTGGAAGCAATACAACTACCTGTGTTGAATTGTAAACCAAACCAACTTGTACAAAGCATAATGTTGTATAAAACTATTAGTAGTACAGGTTATGGGTGATGTTACCATGTTCCAAAACCACTTAATCACGTGTCTGCTTCTGTACCTTCTTTCCTTCAATGTGTGAATTACGGATACTTAGACATGTTTTGAGATAATTGCTATATCGAAATATTATTGAATTCATCATTTTACTTACCCTCCAACTACATATAGCAATCTTCTGAGCCCTGTTACGCCAGATCTGGACCGTCTCCATTGCATGGGAGCTATCATTTGCCACACGTCGGTTTTGGGATTGTACACTTCGCATTCCGAATGGATTGAAAATAGGGAACCACCACCTGAAAAACGGAACAAATTCAAAACTCATATAAGTATCATCAATGACAAAAAAATACCAGCGAATAAAAGTCACTAAAAAAAATTGTATACTCAAAGGTGAATATGATTGTTGATGCAAAAAGAGTTTTTGTATCAAAAAAAGGTTTCAATGTAATTTAGAGGGTCCTTATGGATCATCAAATAAAACTACTATTCCAAGTACCTAGTAGTTAATTGAGTTGTAGTTAGGATTGTTGTTTGGTTTGAACAGCTAAAATAAACTGTTTTTCGGCGTATATATGCGATGGTAAAGATCCAGTTAGAGAGAAAAAGGGATACAGCACGAAATTAACTGAAAATGCTTTCTGTGGCAGGCTGTGGTTAACGAAAAATGAATCTACTAAAACAATTACAGGCGCTAAAGGTCATGGGTGAGTCAATGGGAGCCATCCACTCATCACCTTGCATGAATGATGAAACTGTAAGAAAAAATTGTGGAACTGTGGTGATGTAAAATATTTTATTCAACATATATTTTTCTCAATAAATGCCTTTTTAATATAAAAAAAAACATCAAAATACATGCAATAAATCATCTAATAATGGATGATGATAAATAACAACATACCAACTGCAAAAATATAAGGATCCTTTTGGTTTCCGTTCCATGGTCCTCGCGGTGGATAATGCGCAACGTCTCTCAGGAGCCAAATGGTACCTCATCGCCTCCAAAAGCAACTCTCTGCATTCGCTATTGTCCCTGATTAGTTTTTCGTTGTCCACGCGAGTCATCAGAAACTCCGTGTTGACTAGAGGAAGCCTCACGTGAATCATCAGCTGAAAAGATGCAGAATCACCAAAATAAATGTATCACTCAATGATTATATGACTTACCTCAGATATATGTTTCTCCCTCTCCAACAAATCATGATTGACCCAGTTCAAAACAGCGGTAAACACGTCTTCCTCCGACGAAATGTTCAGCTGACTATTGGATATCAGTTCTTTGACCTATACAAGAATTCGATAGAGTTAATATCTCCATTTTGGTAATTACTGAACATACCTCCTCGAAAGGGAGAAGAAGAAACTCTTCGGTAGCCATCACCTGTTGGAAATTCTGCAAGGCGTAGACGTGTGACTTCAGGTGTAACTCCTTGCATGAGTGGGTATCTAGAAAACATGTTAATTGAATTTCATTCACTCGAGATAGCAACTAGTAAACCAGCACCTGCAAAACTTCGGATTCCCAAGCAATTTGTGGGATGTAGTTGCCGCAACAAGAATTTGCAACACGCCTCCCGGACTTCCTGCATCTGCAGCAGACTACTGGCCGACAATAGAACCTGCACGTTCTCGGCAGTGATGGTTATCTGACCGGTATAAGCGTAATCAAGAAGCAAGTCCACCGCCGTGGCGTCCATATCGTGCATAGTGATTTCCTTTTGATTCTGTTCTTTCATTTCACCTAAGCAATATTGAGTTCATATAGGAACCTCCATATTTCATTACCACTATCATCTAATAAGCTGTTCAACACAAAAAAAAATTAGTGAATTAGAAAACGAATAGTGCCATTATCCACCTAATGCTCCAGAATTAGCCCCTCCTGACTCCAAGTTGTTCTCACATCTCAAAAAATGCTTGAGTGGAAAATGATTTTCTTCGAACGAAGAAGAATTTTATCCAGATTGTCAAATTTCATTTCAGGAGAATAACAAAGGTTTTAATATGTGCTTTAACCATCAAATCATTCCAAATCTAATGCCACTTAATGAAGAAAGGTTTAACCCGATTTTATGTCAAGAGGTTCTACATTCAACTGTTCTACATAATATTCCTGTAGAACAAGAAGATCCCAATAAGTCTCTGATAATATAAAACGCTCCTATAGAATAAAAGTATTATCTATAGTAATTAAATAATGCATAAAATAATTTAAATCATTTGAACATTACTTTCTGAAAAAAAAACTAAATATTTATGGAAATCTCTTATCGACGACAAAACTTATTATACAAAATTACTACTTCCACTACTCATATAACGACTAGTATGTTAGTAACAAGAAGACTTGGAAATATCAGATGCTATTCTGTTGAAATGCTAATAAGACATCAAGAGATTGTCTTAAGAAACCTTTGGAAATAAAGACCTAGAAAATATAATACAAAAATTGTTCTACAAAGTTCTACAAGTACAAGGGCAGAATGTTTATACATGCTAAACTTTAATTCAACTAGGTACTCACAATTCATCAAAAAAGTAGGCAAAAACAAAAAGATATTATTCATTGAACCAAATACTTATCATATAGCCCTCGTACCTCAGAGACATTCCTTTTAACAATTCACTATTAACAACTATATAAAACAATTATTAATATACTCACCATTAAACATTGCGAAAAAATACGAACTAACAGATGCTAACACCACCTTATGGGCTCTAAACTTTTCTATACCTATTTTTAATATAACGTCACATAACTAAAACAAAAGAAATCTACGTTAATAGTATCCAGCAACCAGAAATCATTACATACGCTCAAGATTACTACCATCAAAAATATCGTTAATTAAACATATTTTTTCCTACATGTCAATATGTTAAAACCAACAGTTAATTACAGGCATTGAATTGATGGAATTTGAACTAAATTTTCAAATATTATAACAGAAACGATTATTAGAGGTCATTTGCCCCAATTAACTTCAGCAGTGGCAATCTAAATTAACTATTACAAAAAATGATCACTGTTAATCTTAATTTCTCTAAATTGTACTGAAAATTTCGATACCCTAACATGTAATAATAAAGTTAATCAAGTACATAACCTCAAAATTATTATATAGAAATAATATATTAAGTGTTAAAAAGTAGATATAATAATAATAATAAAATCGAGTGGCAAACGACATATAGTACATAAAAAACGTCAAAGGCAACTTTGATTTATTTTAAACGATTAAAAATTATATTATTATTAAATATATGAACATATAGAATAGTAAAAGTAATTATAGTATAGGCACATCAGGAAATACCAAAGCCTACCTTGATTTGTGTAATAACAATCTAAATTAACTATTTAAATTGTACTTAACCTTATAGCAAAACATACTATAACCTCAAAGATCATCGGTGATTTCGATTTGATTAACACCAACCAAAATTAACTGTCACGTAAATGCAAAATGTTAATATGAATGCATTGAAACAGTACAATAAACGTCATATAAAGAACATAAGGTCAAATGTCAAGGTTTGACATGTTTGGTGTCAACTATAGTCCTTCCAATAAGACAGCCAATGTATGTCATCAAAATGTATAATGCAACGTTGCCACACCAAATTTGTTTTCGTATGTTTTGACTCAAAAAATTTTGACCACAAAATACAAATGTAAATAAAATAATTAAATAAAAATAACGTTATAAGATACAATATATTTTAACATTATAGTACATCTAATTCATTTTTATTGAAGGATTTAAACTACAATTAATTAACCAATACTAGGTTTGTAAATTGAATATTATAAACTGATTTTATTAGATATTCGGAAGCATTAGACTTCATTAATTCTGTCTCTTTTTGACTAGAGTAATAATTAGTAAAATGAGAAAGACAAATGCTCCGAGCTTAAAAGGGATTTTACGTTTTTATAAAATGAATATGACAATATGTTCACACGGTGTTGGTGACGTGCATTGACTCTTTTATTGGAAGGACTAACATCACGTACATACTTTTTTGAAACTCTGTTTCATTCAATAAAATATAATAAAGATTGTTTTATTTACGCCAAAAACGATGAAAAAGCTGAATTGTTCGCAGAACATTTAACAAACGTATTTCAACGGAATGATATAAAATTTACAACAGATATAAATACCGCTTATCAGCCCGATGTGACTACAAATCTGATTTCTACAATGGAAGTAATTACAGAAATTGACAACAACCTCAATCCTAAAAAGGCTTCAAGGGTAATATTTCTGAGTTATTAAAAGAGCTGCCACGAAAAGCAATAATCATGTTGACATATATATATTCAATGCCTGTTTGAGACCGAAGCATGTTTCGAAATGTCTTAAGGTTGCTGGAATAATTTTGAGCAAACAGGCAGAACAAGTCTTACAGCCGCTACCTGCGAATTTATAGAAATACCAGATTTCTACTTTGGATTTTGAAATCACCACTCGACTATCGACCAAGTACACAGAGTAACAGCTGTTGTTGAAAAGGCATTCGAAGAAAAGAAATAGTACCACACAATATTCCTGGACGTCTCACAAGCTTTTGACCGAGTATGGCATTTGGGATTAATCTACAAATTGAGCAAATTTCTATCGCGGAATTACTGTCGACTACTGGAATTATATCTCTTGTAAACTAAATTTAGAGTCTTGCATGAAGGGGCATTCACAACACTTAAACATATTTCTGCTGGAGTTCCACAGGGTAGTGTCTGGGGACCACTCCTATATCTGCTCTAACTTGCTGATTTCCCAACAACAAAAGAAACAGTAATTGGAACATTTTCTGACGACACTGTTATAATTGCAAAAAATATAATTCTGTCTAAGGCTATAGAAGAGACCGGAAAATACAACTTAATAGCCCCAAATCTGCCCATATTAATTTTGCGTTGTGGCGAAATGACAAAAACCTAATTATCACTTGACCGATTCCCGATTCCTCAAGCAGAATCAGCTATATACCTCGAAATATATCTCGATAGTAGGTTAAATTAGAAACATCATGTTAAACAAAAAGCAGAGCAAATTAGACTCAAAATCAGGCAACTATACCGGTTAGTCGGAAGTAATAATTCAATTTATTAATTAAGATTATACTAAGCATATATAATGTAAGATGCAATTAATTAAAAAAAAATTGCGCCAAAAACTAAACAACCAAGTACCAACCAGTCAAGTACTGCATTGTATAACCTTGAACTTCGAGACCAAAACAATCTCTTAATAGGATTTAATGAGAAACGTCATGTAGTACCAATCATATCCTCAAACTTCGGAGATTAAAATCTTAAAGGTAATAAACATTCTCGATTTCTTTATTCTTGAACCTAATTTAAATGGATACTAAAACTCTATTAACTTTTGCACATAAAACCCAATTAGCAATAAATTAATAAATATTTGTTCCAAAGATGCAAGCCGTAAAACGAGTGTTTTAATTAATTAGTCATTAGTGCCATCGGATCGGCGATGTATTAAAAAGCGTATCATCGTCGTTAAAACCCTATTAAAGTCGCGTTTTCAATCCTTTATCGTGCTAATAAAAATGTAATTCTCCACGGCTAAAACCCATAGCAATCGGACCGAACTAGGACAAGACTTAATGGTAACAGAAAACACATGAAGCATAATGTCTCACATTTAAACTTAAAAAATAGGGACTATTTTTTCACTCCATGCTTTCCATATTTTATACCTCATAAAAATATTAAACCAATACTAAATATTGACACAAATTATATAAGTATAATACGCCTAAATTTATTTAATAATTTATTATATATGTACATAGTGGGTTATTTGTTGATTTCTATTGAATAAGGCTAATGGAAATATATCTGCAAATATCTTATATTAATAATGTATTTTAAAAGTTTAGTTGGAAACAATTAAAAATTAAATTTAAGAACGTAAACTACTTTTCCCCCCATCTAATTTCATAAAAATTGAATTAAACTGAAATACATTTAGTATCTCTGATGTTTCACTAAGTAGGCGTTGAATTGTTCCCTTTATTAAATCGGATTCCGAATGTATATATTTGCCTCGTCCTAAATAACCGAAGGACCATTTCCGTTGAAAAAAGGCCAATATTTATCTCAGCCAACCGTGAAACGGAGATTTATTTATTTTGGTCGGAAGCGGTGGAGAATTGGGAGGAATAGAAATCCCATTCTAACGTTTGAGGCTACATTGTGCGTCAGTTCAAATTATTTATAAGGCTCTCGGTTCGTTTTGAATCCATAATTCATAAAGTAAGTGCAATGAAATACCGCTGATTAAAATACCGATGGGATGACTAAAGGACATTAGACGACAGAAACGCACAAGTTACTCAAATTTACGGATATAAATAAATAACGAAAAACAAAAGGCTTTGTTTGACGTTCGCCTGACATATAACCCCCAAAATAACCGGCGATCCAAAATATCGTGTTTAAATCGAATATATCTGAAGAATGGCAAAAAAATCAATGACTAGTTATAAAAAAATGCAATTTCTCGACAATATGGCCTTTTTTCCATCAATCTTCCTTAAACTCAAGTGATAAATCACTTCCGTCCAATTACGTATCGGAAAGGGCGCCCCTGGTGGTTATGTAGCCGAATATACGGGAGAGTTCACCATTTATTCATCAAAGTGGATCGAAATATAATCCTGGAAACATTGTCGGTGACGTAACGTTTTGCATGAGCGATTTCGAGGGTTCGCCCTTTTCGGTGTAACTTAAGTTCGCGAAAGTTCATTTTCGGGTGGATATAGGCGTGACGCCGACAATAAATGGTAACCTGTCTGCGTGAAAAGGCCGCTTATTAACATTCACAGGCCATTAGGCTTCTGCGCTCGCTTCCAATATGTCCATCATGCGTGTAGTATTGTTTTTTTTTTGAGAAAAGTATGGGCGTTGTTCAAATTATCGTGTCGTTAAGGTTTATTTTAAGAACGAAATGTAACGAATTTAATGAACGAACGAAAGAATGTGAAAAAATAATCCATGTTTTTCGATTAAGCAGTTTGTTACAACCATGTGGTTTTGAAAGCGTTCTCGACAACAGGGAAGTGAACAAGGTGTGTAGTCCATCCAATAAAACAGTGAATGCACATCATTAGAATGTAACGACATCACTACGTCGCAATGGTTTATAACTATATATTATTACTAATGTTTTAAAGGATTTTGTAGACATTTGGCAACATAGTCTACTAGTACCAATCCAAATCCTGTCAATCAGGCCACCTGTCTGGCCGCCCACATCCATCACGCCCATAACCAACGTGAAAAGCTCGAATCAATCCTCCTGGATCTAACCGAAGCTTTCGACTAGCTCTGCTACGATGGTTTAATCGCAAAATGCATACGGTTAGGCCTCCCAGAAGACCTAACCGCTCTCATCAAGTCCTGTCTATCGGATAGATCTTTCCAGGCCAAGATTAAGAAAACTCTGTCCAGTCGTCTGGCGTACCTAAAGGTTCCCCGCTGGCGGTCCCAACCTTATCCAACCTCTTTACTTCAGATTTGACGGGAAAAGAGCACAGTGATGACACAGCTTTCTTAACGGCCCCCAGGCTTGAGGACAACATTCAGGAACGTTTACAGAAGCCGCTCAATCAGGCGTTCGATTGGTTCAAATTCTGAAGGTTGTAAACCAACCCCCTGAAAACCCAGGGCATCATTTTCTATAAGAAGCGTTACGCACTGCTCGTCTCGCATATCAAGATCGACACGACAACAATTCCACGGCTGGACAACGTCACTTATCTAGGTATCCACTTCGACCGACGATTCGGTTGGGATTCCCAAATCTAGAAAGGCTATTCCTCTGATTTTCCCTTCTAGCAGACTTGGCATCTGCATCAAAGGCTTATTTTATAAGATACTGCCCGGTTCGTACTCCTCTACGGAATGTCTACTTCAAATTTGTTACACTCAATCAGGTTAAACGACTTCATGTTTCCCAAATTAAGCTAATCATAATAATATATTGTAATCGCAATTCGATAGCAGTAACGTGTAGTTTTAATCTGTATTCAGCATTTTTATTGGCAAAAAAGTCCGAACGCATCCATAAATATTTGATAACCAACAATGACAATGAAAAGTCCCCGGCTTATCATAGTAAAACACATTTTTTGGCAAAATTCGTTTTTTTATTCAACGTAATTCCCTTCAAGGGTGATACACTGATTACAGCGACCCTCGAACTTTTCGATACCATTTTTGTAGTACGATTTGTCCTTTGCTTCAAAATAGGTCTCAGTTTCGGCGATCCCCTCTTCATTCGACGAATATTTCTTGCCAGCTAGCATTATTTTGAGATCTGAGAACAAGAAATAGCCGCTGGGGGCCAGATCTGGGAGAATACTGTGGATGAGGAAGCAATTTGAAGCCCAAATCATGGATTTTTGACTCGGTGCAATGTCTTGGGGAAGCAGCACTTTCTTTTTCTTCAAATGCGGCCGTCTTTCGGCGATTTCGTCCTTCAAAGGGTCCAATAACACTATGTAATAGTCGATGTTTATGGTCCTTTCATTTTCAAGGTAGTCAATGAAAATTATTCCATGCGCATCCCAAAATACAGACACCATAACCTTGCCAGCCGACTGTAGCGTCTCACACTTTGGAGTGGTTTCATCGTGTGCAGTCCACTCGGATGACGGTCGATCGGACTTCGGAGTGAAATGATGGAGCCATGTTTCATCCATTGTCACATATTGACGCAAAAACTCGGGTTTATTACTCTTGATCATGTTCAAACACTGCTCCAAATCATCAACTCGTCGTTGTTTTTGGTCAAAAATGAGCCCGCACGGCACCCACTTTGCACAGAGCTTCCTCATACCCAAATATTCGCGAATGATATGACGTACACGTTCAGTTGATATCTTTAGAGTGTCTGCTACTTCATTCAATTTCAATTTACGGTCATTCAATATAATTTTGTGGATTTTTTTAATGTTTTCGCCGGTAACAACCCATTTGGGCGTCCACTGCGTTCACCGTCTTCGGTGCTCATTTCACCACGTCTAAACTTAGCATACCAATCTTTGATGGTTGATTTTCCTGGGGCAGTGTCCGGAAACTTGACATCAAGCCAAGTTTTTGCTTCAACTGTATTTTTTCCCTTCAAAAAGCAATATTTTATCAACACACGATATTCCTTTTTAACCATTTTTTTCACAACAAAAGTTGCTGCACTCAAAATGCTATAATTCACAAACTAACGATCCGGCAGCTGTCCAATTTATACACTCACCTTTTCAGGTTTAGGGCTAACTAAAAAACATATGGATTTAATTCTAGTAGCGTCAGACCAGGGACTTTTCAATTCACTTATTACATACTCCAAACTTCGATAGCCATTTGAAACCGTACGTGTACCAGATTTATGTTCAATAGTCCTATTAATAAGACATCAACAGACAACCCACCCTATAATCTAATAAAACAAACGACAACGTCGCATTCTTACAATATTGCTGTATGCTATTACGCGGTGACAATAAAAATGCGAAAATATTAATTTTCCATGGCTCTCTGGACAGCCCAACCTTTAACAAACGACCCGGAGCATGATATACTACCTAAACCTAAACGAGACTATAACGAAACAAAACGAAATCCTACCTGGCCGTGTTGCCGCATCCTCTGTATATTACCTAAAGCGTGGAGACTGTGACCCGACGTTTTCAGACAATATCCCTTATTGGTAAACAGCGGGGAATCGAGACCTTCGGAGGTCGGAGTCTGGGTGGAAGCCTCGAACACGATGGAGCTGCCAGACGCCTGGCCCGGACTGTCTGGAAGGTGTAGGCGGTCTGGCACGGCACCCGGTTCTGGAAGCTCCGGATTCATTGTCGGCAGTTTGGTTTCACCTGAAAGAAAATTATTGAGGCAATTTCCTAAAACAGCCAGATAATGTTATGGGTGGGATATGAAGAAGATGCCAGATGTGCCGGTATTGTATGGAATGTTATGATCTCAGAGAAAATAGACATTTCATTTTTCCGAAATGTTTCGCGACGTTGAATATCTGGATATCACTACTTTGAACTTATTACTTGTTTAAATTGCCATGCTAAAAGCAGCGAAGGCATGTTATTGGTTCATTTCGTTTCTGTAGTACGTTTGTTTTTATCTTGGGCAACATTTGCAGTGTGCCCTACGTAGGGAAGATTATATTTAGTTTTTATATGATTTAGTGCTAAAATATAAATGTGCTATAATAATAAAACACCATTTGCTACTGTTAAGAATCTGGGATCAGTTTAGCAGAAAATTAGGTAACAGAACTGTTAAATCAA
Organism: Rhynchophorus ferrugineus; assembly: GCF_030347505.1. Classification (NCBI taxonomy): domain Eukaryota; kingdom Metazoa; phylum Arthropoda; class Insecta; order Coleoptera; family Curculionidae; genus Rhynchophorus; species Rhynchophorus ferrugineus. The sequence goes on along the minus strand of NW_027472582.1, from coordinate 6,961,191 downwards.
GCAGATACAGAGTTACAATGGCTGCAAGGCAAGGGCAACAAACCTTCAAGATACAATAAAAAGAAGGAAAATTATTTCAATGACCTAAATAACTTACGACAAACATTTATAATTGGTAGTAATTTCAATACAAAAAGTAAAGAAAGTAAAGGTAATGAACTTCATAAAGTAGCTGCTGAGATATGATGTAGTTACGTGTCAACAGTAAAAACAACTTATTGTTAGATTTCTTCATAGAACAATACCATTGAACAATATGGTAATCGAAAAAAACTTGGAGTTCAAATCACACGTCAAACGATTAGGACACTAAGTGAAAATAAAATAAGAAAAGAACAAAAACCAACGTTAACAACCAGAAATCAGACTGGGAAGGATGGAGGGAACTAAATGTACCCATTAAGACAGCCCAACAATTAAATTTTGAAGCAGAAACATTCGTTGTAGAAATCCAACAAGCTGTTTAGAATAATATTCGAAAAGTTAAGAGTTCAATCAAAGGAATTAATTATTCGAAAGAAATCAAGGAACTGAAAAACGAAAGCTACGAAAAAATGGCAAATAGAACGCCTGAAAATACACGGTAGTAAAGCAAAAGCAGCATCGTTTCCCTTTCAAAAAGTATCCGGCAGTCAAATTTTATCAAAGAACCAATAAAAAAATATCTTTACAGAGAAATATTTTCCCTACAGGTGCCTATAATGGAGAATTAAACTGACCAATCAAATTACGAAACTTTTCTCCACATAATACTAATGCGTTTTCTCTCTATTACTCTATAGTTATGATTTGATACATATCCCATTTTATTCTACTAACATTAACCTCAAAACTACACTTTACGTACACAAAACATAAGTATAGAATGGGAACTTAACTGGCTACCCTCGTAGCCATCAAATTTGTGAATGATTACAAGCGATGGGAATAATCTAAAGGATGGGAAGATGGATGTCACATGAATTGAACGATACAAAGATATAAAGGAAGTCATTTCTGCATCGAGTAATAACGGGTGATGAAAATTTGATTAATTTGGAAAATCAAATGCTACAGTTAATATTGATCGCTACCAACACCAAATGATCAAAGAAATCAACAAATCAGTCAAAGCAGTGTTGAAATCACTTCAATAGGAAGTTTTATCGCACCTACCGTACTCTCCAGATCTGGCTCCATCCGACTATCACCTTTACGCATCGATGAGACCGCGTTCGAGATCGCGTTTGCAGTGCAGCACACTGACTGTGACGGACCTACAGTTTAACGTGGGCTCCGAACCACGGTCCTCGGCATTAAACCTCCCGACTGGCGAGTGACCAACTTTAGAAATAATCCCAGAAGACATCCAGTCTTAACCAGCCTGATTACTGGCGTGACTGGGATCATTTTCCTTATCGGATTTTACACTCTTATCTAGGATAATCACAAATTTTAAATAATCACAAACATAAATTTACGACCATGCCCCAGCAGGATTCGAACCCGCAGCTATCGCAACCATAGGAGAGACAAAATATATAGAAGCAAGTGGCCAATTATTTTTAATAAATAAATTTTAAGTATCTACTATAAATAGTGTGTTTTCTTTAGCGAAAAAAATTGCCAACAAACCTGGTATACCTTTTTTTACCTGTATGATTTAGTTTTTACAGATTTTTTAAAGAACAAATATCTTCAATGTATTTAATTTTTAAACTCATAGAGCAAACCTGGTCCAATGACTTATATTTAAATTAAAAGCAAATGTAAATATTATTCTTTAAACAAAATAATAAACGTACAATGAGTAAAATACACTTCCGATTTTGAGAACATATGCTGTGTCGAAAAAAACAATACATTTTTTTATTTACAAGACATCTTAAATTTAAAATGATTCATAAGATGGCAATTTATATATTTAATAAGTATTTTTTGATATTTATTCATAAAAAAAACGAATGCGAGGAGCGAGGGTGAGGTTATAACGTTACTAATAATATACACCCCCAAAAATCCCCATAGACCCTTATCTGTAAATAACAGGACTAAAATCCTGCGAAACAATTGTAACCCTTAAAAGTTCATAAAACGGATAAACATCCTGCTTAGCATCAACCCTAATGCAGCAATAAAAGGGCGCCCCGGTCTCACTTACCTTTTAAATAAAACCTCCAACTACTCTCCTACCAACCCCCGTGAAATAGCTCTCGCCCGATCCCAACACCCTTGGAAACCGGGTCGAGTCGAACGTCCGTCGATAAAATCAACTCCCTTCCTATAAATGGCACCCTTTCCATTCCATTTTATGTTATGATTTCTATTTTTTTGACCTCGCACACCTCTGGTCTGCCAGAAACGACCGGAAAGCAGAAGAGAACCACCCGATCGCGAAAACGTCGCAGTCGGCACTGAATCGGCGACGGAAAACAAGTGAAAGTGCGGCGTCCCGATCTGCGCCGCGACGTCACCACGCTATCGGGAACAACAAAAGAACGGGACGAGAATGCCAGCAGGGATGGAGGCAGTCAAAACACCGTCAGCAGGAAACACGTATTCGAGCGATCGTCATGACAAAACGGGCACCCAATGTCGTTTTAATGTTTTCATCCATGCCGGCCTACTTGATCGATATATCATGTCCGAAATAAGATCGCGAAATCGTGTCATTATCAGACATGTAACGACGAATGTAAATTCGAACGCTTCTTTAAAATGCAACACTCGAACTGTAGCCTTTATCCAGTTTGGCAAAGGAATTCTAACCTCAATAGTATTGATATCCTTTTAAAGAATCCTAGTCTTTTTCGAATTACGTGCGTCCATACGTGATAGCTAAAAAAGATAAACACGATAATATTATGTTAAATATTCACAATACCACAACAATTATATTACAAAAATTGAATGCAACCACTATATTACCCTTTACACTTTAATCTGCTCATTTTCTATATTTTATTTCATTTATTACTTGTCAAACCCTGATTTAAACCATAAATATATATATATTTAATTATTAATAAATATATTTGAAATTTTGACACTGCTGGACGTCAAACTTTTGACATCGCTTATCAACCATTTAAGTTTTTCAAATAATTCCATATCAGCTTTGAATTGAACAGGAATTTTCCTTTCCCCATTATCATATAACATTACCCCACATAATATAGATTTTTTCCAGTCAGTCGGCCGATGACCTTAGTTTTCATTATTTTGATGGCCTTGCCAATATTTTCGTTATCTAAAAATCACCCTGTATTTATCCTTGCTCTGTACTAACGACTCGTCATGGGGGTTTTTGTTTAACAAGCGCGTTAACGAATTTAAGTATGTTTATTTCACGGAACAAAAGTTTTATTTTTGATTTTCTAAAACGCGGCGCTAATTTTTTCCTTTGCCTCGTAAAAATAACATCTTTTGTCTTATTAAAAGTCGAGCGCATAACAAAATCCTTTGTTTCACATTTTTCAGGCGCTGTTAATTTCCAAGTCAACACTCAAAGTATATTTAGAGGATATTTAAAATTAATATTATTTACTTTTGAGTAAACGTATCATTGATTTTGATTTAAAAATACTTCTGGGTATCTTGCTTTAGCGCCATCTATTCGGCACTGCTTTAACATGCCTCTTACAGATTTCTCTATATTTAATGACTGATAAAATATTATTTTAAAAGCCTAATTATCCATCAACAATTAGTTGATTAAAAAAACAAATAATAATCAAGTGTTTGTAACACACATGACAAAAATCGACTAGAGACAACACAATTGTCATTATCGTCATCCTCTTTGACCAAATCGCCCTTCATATGACATTGATTCTCAGACTTCTGCCGAGAGCTGTCACATACCGGCTAGGAAAACAAATTCTCGTGAATTTTTCAAGAAAAATGGCTTTAAACAAATTGGCTATCGATGCTTTAGACCTTAGCGGAAAGCGCGTTTTAATCAGGTAAATATATTTGGTTTAAAAATACCCAATTTATATAATTTTTCCCGCTTTATAACCTGTTTAATTTTTTTTAAATTTCTGTGGTAGCGCGATGTAATTGAATATTACTGATAATGTATATATTTTTAATTTTTACAGAGTCGATTTTAATGTTCCCCTTAAAGAGGGTAAGATCACCAATAATCAACGTATTGTAGCTGCCCTTGATACCATCAAATATGCCCTGGATAAAAACGCCAAGAGTGTAGTTTTATGTTCACATTTAGGACGTCCAGATGGAAACCCAAACCCCAAATACACATTAGCTCCAGTCGCTGAAGAATTGAAAAAATTGCTTAACAGGTATTGATTGGAAAAATACTAATTGATGTATAAAATAACAAATTTTCATCATTTGGCATTACATCTAACTAAATATTGATATATCTCTTTTTACAGGGAAATCAAATTTTTGCCTGACTGTGTTGGCCCTGAAGTTGAAAGTGCCTGTGCTGACCCAGCCCCTGGTTCAGTTATTTTGTTAGAAAATTTAAGATATCATGTGGAGGAAGAAGGTGATTTCTGTTTTGTCAGTTTTATGGTACAGATATATTGATGCACTTTTTCTCCTTTAGGTAAAGGTGTTGATGCCTCAGGTAATAAAGTGAAGGCGGATGCTGGTAAAGTTAAGGAATTCCGTGCCAGTTTAAGGAAATTGGGTGATGTGTATGTAAATGATGCTTTTGGTACTGCCCATAGGGCTCATTCTTCCATGTTAGGAGAAGGTCGGTATTAAAAATGTTTTAAAAAATATTTTAATCTTTTACATGTTTAAAAAATTCCAGGCTATGACCAAAGAGCTTCTGGTTTCCTACTCAAAAAGGAGCTCCAATATTTCGCTAAAGCCCTAGATAATCCAGAAAGGTATTTTTGAGACACTAAAAATATTCTGTATCACAAGTTTGGTTGTTTCTAGACCATTCCTTGCTATTTTGGGTGGAGCCAAGGTAGCTGACAAAATTCAACTCATTGACAATCTCTTGGACAAAGTCAATGAAATGATCATCGGTGGTGGTATGGCTTACACATTCGTTAAAGAACTGAAAGGCGTAAATGTAAGTGGAAATAGCATAATATCTAATTATTTTAATTTAACTTTAACAGTCAATTAAAAATGTTTATAACGTTATATTGATTATGATGATGAACTCGTTAAAAAATAATTTTTATTTTGAAAAACAAAGCTAATTTTAGTATGATTAAAAAAAGATTAAGGCAGTAAATTTAAATGATAAAAGTCCTTCAGAATAGGGATGATAATAGTAGTCAAAAATCATAAAAGTATTGTGTTTGTCTAATCAAAATTATTAAGGCAAGACAAATATATTGAGTTATAAAGCAAAAATATTTTATTTTCGATAAATGTGCATTAAAAAATATAAACAAACGTTCCAGATAACCCATTTGATACCATAAATATAGTTTTATTTTGGAATTAGTTTGTCCTCTTGTGAGATTTCGTTTATTGTAAAGGTTTAGCAGGCTTTGAAATAGTATCTAGTAGACACTGTCTCCTGAAATTTAACTCTTCTACACTTTGCGGTGAGAGCTTTTGGTAGTGCGGAAGCTTTGAACTGACAACCTGAAATTAAATCATATTGCTGTTATATAATAAAAAACTAACATTGTGCAGCAGTCATTTTGTCCTATTATGTTTAAGTAAGATGATTGAAATAAATTGTACTTATTACTTTATGTTGACTTGAAATGTACTTTAACATACATATACATTTGACCATATATCAATTTGCAAAAGTGTCTTTAGACAGTAAAATGGAGTGGTAAAAAAATTAAAGCTTATCTGTGTTGAATACATTTTTTTCTATACAAATAAGCACTTATTTTGATGGTTTATATTTTTGTGTGTTTATAACCATGAGTGATTTTATCATTGACACCAACATCATAAAACCATCTATAGCTAAATGGACTATCTGATGTCGGCTACTTTGTTACTTTAGGTGATTATGTTTTCAGTGTTTCAATAGCTACACTAAGTGCATGTATCAGATCCTTGTAAGAAGACTTGTTGTAAAAAGGATCAAAATATATGTACCAATATATAGTTTACTAAATTATTCACTGTAAAAATTGAAATAACTGGATTTAAAAACACACTTAAAAGATGTAATTTAAAACTTATGGACTGATTATTGAATGCTCATTAAATTGTGGACAATACCTACAATAATTTATTCTTCTGATAAATCGAATCTAACGTGATCAAACACTTAAAAAGAGATGGTTAATATTTACATAATTTTATTGTACGCATTTAAACTCTAAATTTAAGGCAGTGAACATCAGTATATAAACGAAAACGTAGATGCCCTTCAGGAATCCTTCTTTTTCACCCGTTGACACCACCGCGTCCTTCGCGCCCTCGTCCTGCGGATCTTTGGCGGCCGTTAAACTGCACGAGTTCTTTCTTTTTAGCATTCTCATCTTCTGCCTCTTTCCGATCACTTCTTTAAGCAACGCCGAGTCGACGAATTGGTTCAAGTTTTTCAGAGGCTCGAGCAGGGACACCTCCTTGATGATTTCCGATACGAAATTGTCGGGACTGATGTCCTTCGTCAGCTTTTCGATGCTGTCGTGCTTCTTTACCTCGAAGGTTGTGCTGAGGGATCGTTTTACGCCTTCGATTGATGTTTCGTTGAAGTAACCGTCGATATCCTGTGATAATAGGAACGAAATTTAATTATGGCGGTGGTATCGGTACTTAAAAATACTTGCCTTTGAATCGGATTTCGCCCTGTTCCGATAATCGTCGTAGAAAACTTTTACTGTGTTGGTCCCGTTGCTCTCCAACTTCTGATTGCTCCGGAAGATCTCGACCACGTTGTTCTTCGATTCATCCGAGGTTTCGGACAGGTTTCTGTTGAGTACTGTTTCGGGTTCTACTGACATCTATCAAAACGGTTTGGTTTTTGATTGTTACTGTGACAGATGCGTTCTTACCATTCCCGCGGAAAGTTCGTCGCTTGTTTCCAAAGTGCTTTGATATGACTCGTCCGCGGAAGACATCCTGTCGACGCTTCTGGTCACTTTGACGTCCAAAGTGGCGGTTACTTCTTGATCTACCCGCACAACTGTGGATATATTGGCCTTGTTGTGGTACTCTGGCTGGTTCCATTTCGCGTTATGGAACGGGCAAGATCGCACCTGGGTCTCCTTGTGTAATTTCTGCAGCAGGAAGCTGACCTTCTGTTTGCTCTTCGTCGGGCTGATGTTCGAGTGCAACGAGGACTTCTTCAAGCAGCCCGATCTCTTTTTGGGGAGATCGTTGACTGTTTGGAAGGTCGCGAAATTGAACAAGGCCGAGAAGGAAAATGTTAATGGCATCTCTACCACGAAGTGTGTTGGGCATATTCTGGAAAAATTGTCACTTGTTAAGGGTATGAATGAGAATGTAGCTCGTTTTGATGTACCACCTCATGGACACAGTTACTCCAAAAGATAATTTCGATAATCATTTAACGTTAATAATTTTAAGGCATAGTTTAACGCATACATAGTAAATTAGACAAAATACATAAGTAAATTAATTATTATTAAAGAATCAGTTACATATATTAAGCTCTGAGTTAGATAACATAATACTATATTATTTGTCATGAATAAAAGGCTACTCTTCATTATTGACGATCGTAATCTTGCTGCTATAATATGGCTATTTAATATAACTAATTGTGATATTGATCCCTGCCTTCATTGAGCAAAAGAGCACGAAACACATCAGGTGTCTGAGAGCCATTGCAGTTTGATCACTGTTGTAGTAGTTGGAGACAAGATATGTTTGAGCTTCGCTTTGTGCTCAATTTATACACTAATGGGCCATGACGCGTAGTTTAAATAAACAAGTCAACAAACAACGAATGTAACAAACCAAATTTGATCGAAGTGAACAAGAACTTAAACATTTTTTGAAATAATGTTACCTTTGCCCCTGGGACCTAAAAGTACATCAGTCATTTTCTTTTGTTGATACTTCAAAATACATATCAGAGTTTTAGGTCCCATTTGAGGCCCAGGTAGTATCAAAACGAGGATTAATGATGGATGGTTTATTTGGCCAAAAAATGTATACATAATCAGTGGATATTTTCAAAACATATTTTACCTGTAGTTATGAATCTCAACGGGTCGATCTTCCTGAAAATCACCCAACGAGTCCAGGAAGCTCAGGACGTTGTAATAAGAGGGGCTCCTACCGGTGCTGATTGATTTTGGTGTCGCAACTCTCTCAACACACTGCATAGTATCTTCCTTTGGTTCAAGCGTTAATAAGCTTAAGATAACATCCGGTTGGTCTTCATTCTTATCCTCTTTGAGGTTGGATGGTGAGAGTTTCGTTTCCGAGTTCAAGCGCGACACTTCTTCTTCTAGTATCTGAATTTAAATGAATGTGGATTACCATCAACGTAACCCTAAAAAAATACCGTTTACCTCCAGTTCGAACTCATCCAGCTGACTATAAACATCCTCAACTCTGCGAATTATTCGATTGACGTTTTCATAGAAGACATCCAAGCCCTCCGATTTATTAGTCTCAATCCTTTTCTCGATATCATCGTCCTCCGGGATCTCATCGATTTGTTTCACTTCAACGATTTCATGGATTTTTTTAATATCAACATTCTTTGTTGGTTCTCCACTATCAACTTCCCGAGCTTCATCCAGTGCGTCAACTGTGGCTTCTTCCGATCGCAGTTTTCTCAATGGCGAAGATTGCGGGGTGAAATAAATCGTATCGGTGTTGTTAGAGAGAACGTTGATAGAGGAATTTGACCTTTCCGCTATTGGAGAATAAAGCCCTTCTTTTTCGTCCATGGGTATGGCCGCGGCGTCTGTGTTTATGTCTTCCTTGTTGGATGACTGGTTGTTATCGAAGTCTCCGTGACTGAACCGATCTTCCTGCGAGCTCATCTCCGCGTTGTCGCTTGACTTGGTGCTACCACTGCTGTGCTCCTTGATTATCTCGTTTTGAGGCACCATCGGCTCCACCAGAGCTAAGTTCACGATGGTCTCCAGCGGTTGGTCTTTTTGGGTGAGTTCAAGTTTCAGGAAATCACATATATCGTTGGGCTTGGACGCGCATAATTTCTCTGGCAAAGGTTCCGACTCCCGTTGATCTGGTGGGGTGCTGGTGGATTGAATGGTGGTCGGTGACACTTTCTTGGGCTTCTTATTCGGCGATATCGCTGTTATCACGAATTTTTCTTCACCGGAAGCAGATGTTGAACTGAAAGTACGACTAGTTTTGGTTGAGGTTTGTAGAGAAATGAGGCTCACTCACCTAAAACATATCTGTTTCATTTCGTTGCTCCTGCACCTGGACGAGTCGCTGTTGAGAAGCTGATTTTGTTTTTTCGACATCTTCTTGCTGGAATTCGAGGTGGAGCTCAGCTCTGACGAATCTAGTATTTTATCCAGTCTCTTGAACAGCTCATCTGATATTTTGTCAATCTCCTCGTTGTTCTCTTCCAGCCTGTCTAAGGTACCCCATTGTTTAGTGGGAGTGCCTTTTCGTTGCGAACATTTCATCATATTCAGGACGTTGGTTATTTCCTTTTCCATTTCATCGAAGGCTTCCATACTGTCTGATGTTGCTGGCCTGAAATTAACGCATCATAAATATTCATCAGAAACAAATTAATAAACCGTTACTTGGAGATAATGTCGATCATTTTTTTCTCTATGACTTCGATGGCCTTCTGAATGTTGGTTTGGATACTGTCGTTTTTCTGTTTCAAGTCGAACAGTTGCTTGATCATGAGTTTTTGACGGGACTCACTGTACGGTTCTGAAAAGATTGTCATGTTTATAAGCTTCGAAAGGGAAGAAGTCACCGAACTTGGAAGGGCGTATTTGGGAAGCGGGACCTTGTAGACTTGCGGCTGCTTCTCGATGAAGTTTATCAGTTTGTTTCCGACGGATTTCGTGTATTTGTGTTCCCAAATTCTCCTCTGTTGTTCCTCCTTCTGCTTGGAGGCCTTCGATTTGGTGCTGGTGTCTGAAACGTACCTTATACGGTAATGGTTCTAGGAGGTGTTTATGTGTTACCGCTTTTCTTCATCAACGCATCGTGGTAGTTCATCCATAGAGGGGGCACTAGGGGATGAAGCCGCTCTGTGGGTGCTGGCGAGGGAAATGATTTGGAGGACCTGTGACAAGGTTTAAGAATTAAAAGTGTTAGATGTAGGCGTTAGTGTTCATTTTCTCAAAAGTTGAGACAAATTAGACACGGTTAAAATATTTTTTTTTTTTACTAAATCAAATACTATCCAGTTTCTTTACATTTATCTGTACATGCATCTATCCATTTTTTCACATATCAGCACATATCAGTAGGTTATACTAGATCAATTTGTACAAATATTACTCAGAGGACACTAGGTCTGGAAAATATGCTGGATTGGCAAGAACTTTTCAATAGAACTGCGATGCTTTATCTTTCACATCTTTTACAATGTGTGGTAGTCATTTTCCTCCCTTGAATATTTCCTAACTCTAAGGTAATCCGGGAATTATTTGAGTGTTTGAGTTTAGGGTTAGTTAACTCGTTATCTTTAAACTTCTTTAACTGTTCAGGCACATTATGAAGCAGTAAATAAACAATGAAAAGCAGTGAACAAGCAAAATATCACCGGTGTTAGATAAATGAAGTTTTAGAACTTGCCTTTTGGAAGCCCCGCCCGGAGCTGAACTATTGAGTTCCTTCATCCGATGAGACGTTTTTTGTTGAGTTTCTTTCTTGGGAGCTGGATTAAGTTGAGAGTTCGGATTCGTGCAGTATTTTGAGAAATCTAACCAAAATCAATATAAAGGTATCATGATGTTTCCTCATTCTTACTCTTAGGAGACCACGAGATGGTTTGACCGCTTCCGACTTTGTCCAGTTTGTTAGGTGGTCTTGCGGTGGTGATCTTAATTTCTCGTTCGATTTTTCTCATTATGGGGTCGTACACCACTTTCACCGCTGAAATAATGGGAGGCTAATCGTTGTTAAGTGAAAACGAGTAAATAATTACGTTTCGCCTTTCTTCCGCTATCTTTCCATTCAGCTTTCTTGGCGGTTTCCTTGCATTCTTTCATGGGCATCAGCGGTAATTTTTGGGGAGTTTCTTCTTTGGTCAACGATGGGCGATAGTGGTCGTAAAAAACATGGACTGAAATTACATTAATAGTAATAACAGATGGCGTGACAGAATTGTATCTTACCTGGCATTACAGTGTAGATGTTATCCCTTGCCACTGTTTCGGAAAATATATACTTCGACAACTTCCGAATGACTTGACCTCTGCTAGTGTTGTGCTTTCCTCTCTGAAACTTGAGACACCATGCAATGATGATGTTAACGTTCACAACGACAAAACTTACGTCGTCTTCATCCGATTCAGTTTCTACCGTACTCACTCTGGTCCTACTGCGTCTACTACAGTTTCTCTTGGAGCGTTTTATGTTGGGCTCGAAGAACTGAAACCAGGCGTTCTCCAGGATGCTTTTGGTGCCGTACATCAGTTTGTACAGGTAGGAATTCTTGATGTTCGTCTTGGTGATTTGCTGCGGTTCGCGAACACGTTATTATGTACCAAATCATCTCGTCTCGACTTACCCTTATCTGGTCCCTGCGAGGATACTCGGATTTAATGGGCATCACATCGTTCTTGGTGATGTCGTCGAGTATGTCCATGTGCTTCAGTTTCCTGTTTGTCATCTGGAAGTACTTGGTCCTCATGAAGTTCAGTTTGCACTTGGCCGGTTCGGAGAGTGGCTGTTCGTTAGTCACCTGGACTTTGTAGTTACACGCGGAAACTGGAATCGAGTTTAGGTTGATAATTTTTTTCCAGAAAGAAGATTCGAGATGATCGTAATTGTTGAAATGTTTCATAAAATGTCGGTACGACATTGACAAAAACATGTAGTAGATGGAGCCAAATCTGGCGAGTATGGCGGGTAGGATAAGGGTCAAGATTGGTTCTAGTTTATGAGTTCGCGCATGGCAGCAGCACTGCGCTCTAATAGCGGCTATCGGCTGACGTGTGAAAATGCAGAGAAAACGTTGCAAACTCGATTGAAATTGTTGTTGTTGTGTTTGGTGACGTTACATGCCCGGTAGTCGTGGAAAAATCATCGTCAATCATCAAGTACACTTAAAGATGCAAATTTACGATACTCTGGTTTTGCTGTAGGTATACACTGACAAGCCATGGGTACCGAACTTGTCTCACAGCGCGTTCAGGACAAAGTTATACAAGTGATTACTTGGTGAAAATGTATATTTCTCATTTTTTGTGCCAACGTTATGGAGAGAACAGAAAAAGCATGTAAATAATTGCTACTTTTTATCGATAAATTATGTTTTGTTCGATATAAATGCAAAGAAAATAAATACCCTGATCATCATGATATCATCAGTGTCGAAGCCATTTTTACGTACGGACAGTAATCAATTTCATACGCAAAAATCAAAGAAGGAATATTTATTGGACCTGATAAAACCAATGGCTGACGCAAAGTATACAAATTGTTTAACGCCCGATGAAGCAGCAGCATGAGCATCGTTTCATAGTGTTCACAACTTTCTTGGAAACCATAAATCTCCGGATTTCATTTTCATCGATAATTTTTTGCAAATTTTTCACAACATTTTTTACATTTTCTGAATTCATATCTTGATTTTTCTCATAAAACTTGGGTGATATGAGCAACGAACAGAGAAGATAACGGCTACACCATGATATTACGAAAATCGAAAAGTGATACCAAGGATTTTGGGACGGTATGATGAGCGATTACTGTGGGATCCTAATGTTCCAGTTCAAACTCTATCCATTTCTGATTTATACTTTTTAATTCAGATAAATGAAAGTTAACGGTCAAAATTAGTAGAATAATGAAAACTAGAAAACGGGCTGCTGATTTGTATTCAGCTTTTGGTTGCTCAGGTCCAAACCGTCTATAATTATGAAGATTTGTACGACTCACTGCGAGACTGCTTTCTGCTGGGACCTTTAGTGCTGATGCTTAGGGCACTATTGACTGCGCTACATTTTCGACTGCTGGTTTTCTCATCCTTTACGTTGGAACGTTTGGTTTTTCGCTTTTTTTCGTTGCTGTGGCTCTTCTTGCGTCTTCTTACCTATAAAATCAGACCAAACAACGTAATATAATAGTCTTAGTGGCGAAAAAGTAATCCACGTTTTTTTTAAATTATATTTTGTTGAACTCAATTTCTCAACTATTTTGTAGCCTTAACTATAGTTTTTCCAATAAAACAGCCAATGCACGTCAGAGATTACGTCGAATATACTGCTAAATTCAGTTTGTAAATGTGTATGTGTATGTGTTTTAAATTCGGACCGGCTTTTTATCTTAGTTAAAATCGAGACAGAATATAAAATTCAATTTGGGTTGGTACTAGTGGACCATATTGTCAAATGTCTACAAAATTCTAAGTTGATACGTCAGAAATTTGATGACGTGAAATTACTATTTTATTGGATTGACTGTAGATGTTAGTTCCATCGATTAAAGAGCGATAGACACCAGATAAAACATAACCAGTTTAATAATAGTGTTGGTTCACTAGTTGGTCTTGAATTAAATATTGATGCGTTATGGAAGACTGGAATTATGTACATCAAACAATCTCTTACCTCATGCTTTTTCTGTCTAAACCATAAACTGTCGTGGTATTTCTGCACTATGTCCATGGTAGATTTTTGTTTCTTATCACTTTCGACATTCTTACGTTTGATGATATGTTCGATGGGACTTCGTAAGGCCTTCCTGTGGAATTAATATTTACGTTGGGGTACGAGATGAGCAACATGATGACTGCTTAAATATCATTACCTTTCGGGATTATCGACTGTATCTGTCGAGGACGTGAGGAGTTCTCTTGTTTCCCGGCGCTTCCTCGATTTGGCCATGATCTTCTGAAAGAAAATCAGACTGTCGTTGGCTTCGACCTGCGCCACCAGACGCTGATGAAGGTCCGTGATGGCTCTCTTTCTGTACACGTCTGGCGACGTGGAGTTCATCATTTCCTTTTCTGTGAAGCCCTGGACTTAGACGGATCATCGAAGAAAGCGATTTCCACTTACCGATAACAGAGTTTCCCTTTTTATCGCCCTTGAAGCTGTACAACTCGTGGAAGTCGTTATCGGAGAACTGGTCCTCTATCCAGTCCCTGGGCGATTTCTTCAGTTGGTCCTCGGTGATTTTCACGATGACGTCCTTGTTGATCTGGTCGGTCGCGTCCTTCCTGGCCTTGATCTTATGAACGACTTCCTTATTCTGTCTGTGCGACTTCTTGCGCTGATTCTTGTCCTGGGTTTTGCTCTTATCGTGCTCGTCGTAGCTGGTGTTGATTTCCTTATTGATATCGTCCACCATGCTCATCAACAGCTGCTCGTAGTTGGAGAGCTTCTCCACATCCTCCATTATCTTCTGGAAATTGTCCGTGGTACAATGGGTGGAGAGTTTATTCTTGGGCGCCACCTTGACCCCGACGGATTGGACTGATCGGTTCTGGTTCAGTATGGTGATGAACGGCAGAGGTAGCTGACTGTTGGTGGACGTCATTCTACAAGACATCAATGTGAAATTAACAAAAGTCGTTGCCGGATGTATCAGTTTTTCTTTAAACTTACTAATTTCCAATTTAGCATTGGTCGTTTAATGCTTAATGCTTTTTTAACCTTAAGAATTATTTTTGAACGAATTTGAAGATTCAGAACTGTTATCAGTTGAAAAAAAAATGGTCATAAATAGATTTTCTGGTTTTTTATGTTTTTCAAAACGAATTTAATCATTAGGGCTATAAATTAGTTTTAAAGGATTTTTTAAATTTGAAGCTTTATTGTAAAAAAAACAGTACAATGTATTTTATTCAAAGTTTTGTCAATCGATAGCCGCTACCTTTTCCAATCTTTCAGGTAATTTACGGATTCTATCTCGAAAGAACCTTTATCTTCACAAGAAGTAAAGTACTATCTTCATAAGAAGTGAAGCGTTGCTCAGACAGGTTACGAGTCATATGTTGAAATAATAATTAGAAGGAGCAGGGTCTGTAGAAAGCGGCGGGTGGGGTAGCCTTTCTATTTTAATGTTTTGCAACATTGAGCGTTGCAATGAAAAATGTGCAGTGTGCTAGAGTTTTGTCGGGATTTCTAAATCTATAATCGGATAATGTATTTACTCATCTATTTCTGCTGATTCGACGCTGGTCTCGGTGATGGTGTCCTGTTCGGTTTCGCTGGTTTCCTCGAAAATCTCTCCCTGTACGCCATCCTTGGGCGCCTTCTCCTCTACGATCTCTGTTAAAATCTCACTGCTTCCGTCGCCATGTTGATAATCGTTTCCAGCGTCCAGCCTTTTGCACAAACAAACAGATTGGCACGTAGTAATGGTTGTATCCAGCACCATGAGGTTCGAAGACTTGCTGGAATATTTCGTGTTGCCTCACTGAGTGGAAGAGAGCGCTGATAACGATTATAGCATACCTGTAGGAATTGGCATCTAAGAGACACGTCCTAACCCTATGACAGATGCTGTCGATCTCGGCAAAGCTCTCCTTCAACATGCAGCTGAGATTGTTATTGATGTCGATGAGGTTCTCGTAAGCTGACTTCTGGTAATGGCCATGAGGTTGTTCTTGTTTGGTGTTTGCTGTAAATTGTGGATTCGGTTATGATCGTACGGTGTAAAAGTCCAATGTTGTGTTGACCCTAGTTAAAAAATATACATAATAATTGCCCGTGTGCAATTAGAAAAGAAATTAGAAAAAAAATGTTTATCTCAATACATTTAGCCCAGCCTTTTTGCAGTTTTTTATTCCTTCGAAATAATAGGTCAAAAGGACGTCAAAGTAGGCGTTTGTTTCAGTGATGACCTCTTCAAACCAACCAACCATTCCCACAGATTTGGAAACAAGAAAAAATAACGCTTAATCAGCGAAAATCACTCTTATCATTTTTGTTAAAATTCAAAGTTGTCTGCTGTCAATGGTTATATCTGCAAAACAAACTGCCCTCATAACATCATCAACTATATAATTATCATCATGCTTCTTAATCGGGTCTTGTTACTCTATCTACAACCTAATTTGAAATTCTCATGAGAAGGCTTTTCATAACAAATAACATTTCACCAATTTTGAACCAACATAACCTGATATCACCAAAAAAAATAGATTAAACTTTTAAAACAAAAACGATTAGAAAGGGGAATGCAGAACAATATTAAATCAAGAAGACGCTGACTGGCATATGACCAATTTACAAGATAAGACAAATATAAACATAACCTCGCAAAAATTAACCAATGAGACAAAAGCATTTGAATTGTTTCAATTATTAACTATCGACTACCGAAGAGTACAAATATTAGTTTTGCAACACAATAAAAAGTTGACCTCAAAGTAAGTTTTTGTCTCAGATAATCAGATCCTTTGCTAACAAAATTCATGCCAAACTTAACGGAAAACTTAAAACTTCGTGGAAAACTCACCACGTTAATTATAAGTATACTACCAACAAATTTAACCTTAAATTTACCGTTCTTCATTTTTAAAAACTATTCCCACCAACTTGTGTCGCTTGTATTTTGTTACAGCTTCTAGCAGGCTTTAAAAAAGTACAAGTGAGACTTAGACTTTTTTTAAGCAAAGGCAAAAGAAAGCTAATCAACAAAATGATTGACGAAAGGGCAATCTTTCTCTATCACTATCTATCAAGTCAGATATAGTCAGATACCTCATAGTATTTTGTCATGGTCATTAAAGCAAAACTTGGATGTAAAAAACTCATAGATGTAAAGGACACAACAAGAAGTTGAAGGATTTGTACTATGAAATTATAATAATATACAAAAATACAGTACTATAAATATAAAATCTCCTCAGAAAAATAAAGTTTTATATTATTATCACCAAAATATCAAGCAATGAACGTCCATCAAGGAAACTGGAACTGTCGATGATGCAGCGTCCAAGCTTTAATTATGCAAAAAGATTTACGCACAACGTAAAAGATCAAACCAAGTCATATTATTTATATAAGTATTTTGTAATAACTTCAATAAAATATCATTGTAATCACGCATCAATGAATAATGATATTACCTTTAGTTGCAAATTCCATGATCCAATTATCTCAGTAACTATTATATTCGGACGTGTTCAGCTCACCCACCGTCAAGATGTACCCGTTCGTCTTTACTGTAATTTCGTACGAAAAAAGTATCTTCGAATTCTTCCAGTCTCGGTATCGGTATAAATTACATAAGTCTGTTTTTCGTTGATGACACTTTGGCGGTGATTTTGACTGTGATGACGTACGCTACCATTGTTACCCGTTACCTAATGTGTATGATGTTTCGTTACAGATTGGAAACTCCCTGTACGATGCCGAGGGTGCTAAAATCGTCAAGAGCTTGGTGGAGAAGGCCCAGAAGAACAACGTGCAACTACATCTGCCCGTCGATTTCATCACCGCTGAGAAATTCGACGAGAACGCCCAGTCGAGCTGTGCCACGGTCGAGAGTGGTATTCCTGATGGCTGGATGGGTCTGGACATTGGTCAGAAAACAATCGAGTTATTCAAGGAACCCATCAGAAGAGCCAAAGTCATCGTATGGAACGGGTAAGTGCTTCGTTAAGCTGGTAATTGCTGGCTACTATATATAATTGGCTATTGTAGACCTGCTGGAGTCTTCGAATGGGAGAAATTCGCAAAAGGTACCAAAGCCATCATGGATGAAGTAGTGGCTGTAACCCAAAAAGGAGCTGTTACCATTATTGGTAAGTTGTAATTAAAATTTACCAAGTTTGACAAGAAATATGTAGATTTAATTTGAGAAGTTTAAACGATCAGAGGTTATTATTTACATATTTAAAAATTCTTCAGTTCAAAAAAAAATTCTGGTTTTGAGAATGTATTGTCTATACGAAGAAGCTATATGTCATCTAAATGTATGTTCAGTTTGGCTTTGACATACAACAAAATTCTAATCTAAATAAAATAATTAAACAAAAATACTGTCCCTTAAAAAGTGAGGCAAAATTTTGCTAAGCCGATAGATTATATAAAATATTTTCTAATTTTTTAACGAATTTACAAATTATAACGACTATA
This sequence comes from Rhynchophorus ferrugineus, assembly GCF_030347505.1. Taxonomy (NCBI): domain Eukaryota; kingdom Metazoa; phylum Arthropoda; class Insecta; order Coleoptera; family Curculionidae; genus Rhynchophorus; species Rhynchophorus ferrugineus. Next base: position 6,943,063 of record NW_027472582.1, on the reverse strand, counting down.
TATATATATATATATATATATATATATATATATATATATATACTACATACCTAGGGTAATATGTCTTAAAATGATATAACAGCAACTTATTTCAACACAAGGACCCATATGAAAGACATAAAAATATATATTTGTAACCAGTAGCTTAATTTTATGGGAAAAGAAGGCATCATAATATGGAAAAGTTTGAAGCAATATCTTACCTTTGTAATCTTTCTTTTAAATTGTTAATTCAATACATTCAAGTTCTAAAATAAGTCACGTTTTGCTACTAAAACCAATGTAATAGTTATCTTGCTGTGATGGAATTATCATCCTGAAATTTTCACCTAGTTTTCTTACTGGCTCTTTAATCCTACTTTTTCATTCCTGGGACAGAGTCTATATTAAATTAATAGGAACTGGCATGTGACTCATAATACACAGAAGATTTTGCTGAAACAAGCAAATCTTCATCAGTAGAGTATCTAATAAGCTAGAATCAAACAAAATCCTCAATTCAAACCAAATTGAAGCTAGAAAATTAGAGCAACTTGTTGTGTGGATAACCTAACATTATTTAACACCAAATTATTATATCGTGTTGACCTTAGACATCATAAGGTAATTTTTCAGTGAAGTTTTAAGACCTCGTTATTTAGACTTGACTCTTTACCAACTAAATACTGTTTCGTTACAGGTGGTGGTGATACAGCAACATGCGCAGCCAAATGGGGTACCGAAGACAAAGTCTCGCACGTCTCCACCGGAGGTGGCGCCAGCTTGGAACTCCTCGAAGGAAAAGTATTACCAGGCGTCGCCGCACTGTCAGACGCCTAAAACACACTCTAGACCAACCAAAAAAATAACAAGATTTACTCCTTCGGTAGATGCCTTTCGGTTTCACAGCTTGGAGGCAACCGAAAGGCCAGCTTTGTTAAATCGTTCGTAATAAATATGAAAAAGTAACTGGTAGTTCGACGTAATTTTATGTTTAGTGAAATAATTTTCCATTATAGTCAAGGAACTGGCACGTGTGAAGGGAAGAAATAACAAAAACAATCGACGGTCTCTCATATACTTTTGTTTTGGTATTTTATAAGCCCCTCCTACAGCAATGTGATTTGTTAAAAACATATTATTTATTTAAAGGGTGCGTGTTAGTTGAATTTGTATGTGTATGAAATATATATATAAATCAGTATGAGAAACTATTTTCTTTAATACCTAAAGTACCTAGTTGTGTCAAGGCCCTCTGGATAACAGCAACACAACATTTGCTTAAATAGGTGTTGGAAACTGAGCTTTTTAGAGTCAAGAACATAAACATATTGATTAATTTAAGAAATCGTTACGTCACTTTATTCTAATCTTGGGAATATATAAACATTATCTGGTCAAGAAGCACATCCAATGAAATCTTTTAGGTCATCTGTAAAAAGATCTTCGAGAGTGTGGATGCAAGCCTTTTAATCTTTTTGTTCTACTCTAAAATACAATTTCTACATAGGTAGAAATCAAGAAGTCACAATCAGATGAATACAGCCACTGGTTGATGATGAAGATTAAAATATCAATATAGAAGAAAGTTTTATTAATTTTGATGAAGATGCTGGATGGTTTTTTTTGTAAATACACCTACGGTTTTAATGGCATCGTATATTATTACAAATTCCTATTGCCTACCGTCATAACTTTAATCTTCAAGATAATTTTGAAGCGTTTTCGACGTAACTTACTAATAATAAAGGATGGTCCTGGCTGACCTATGGTTTTTCCGGATAATATTTCATTCTGATCTTTTTTGCTTTTCCAGAATTCAGACAATATGTATTATGAATGTTATCAAACTTCAAATTTTCTTATTTTTTCTTAAGTGACCTTAATGTCGGTCTAAATAAGTGAATTAGATATATAAAATATCACCCTGAGAACTGCATAGTCTGCGGAGTTTCCTAAAAAACATTCCGTAACTTAACACAGCTTTTATGATTATTTGGCAAAATTGGGTCAATGTATTTTTTCTTTAAAAATTCATCAAGTTTGTAAGAAGTACTGTTCAATTACGTTACAGAATCTTGGAATACTTTATAATGCCGTTGATTCACACTGTTTTGATTATTTTATATTTGTTTTGAATAAACGTAAAATGGCTGAAATTAGTTTTTCTTTAATTTCATCTTTCTTCTTTTAAAATGGTCCATTCATTCAGCAGTGTGTCGCATTTTTCAGCAATTGTGTCACCCGTATGACTATAACTGTTTTCTTATGTAATTTATTTAACTATTGTGTCTCTAATCTTTTTTTCCTGAGATTAATTGATCTTTTCAGTGATTTAATTGTAAAATTGGTACTGTATTTACGACATTTTTTTCTAATTGAGCACAGATTAGTGAGAACCAAACAAACATTTGATAATAACATATTTACTTAAAATCATAAAGGCTCAGTTTTTTTCCGGTAACCATTGACTTTGAAGTCTAAATTTATAATTTTGTGCTGATTATAATATTTGCGAACGAGGCAAAAATCACATTTAATATCGAATAAGTTGTTACTAAAAATGGCAGGTCATATTGCATTTTAAAAAAAATTGTGTACTTTATTACGTCAATAATTTTATTTTCATTCAAAGCCGTCTTTGATATGACATATATTACATTACTTGACATAGTTTTTATAATCAAATATTTAAGATTAATATAATTGTTATATTCTTTTGTTTTGAAAATCAATCCCGACTAATATATACGAGGGTGGAATGTATATTGTATAAAACAAGTTGATTTATTTCTTGACATTTGGCAACAGAAGTTTTATCTAAAGCATTTGAAACTTCTAATGAATAGTAAATATATTAGATGTTTGTCTATCAAATGTCTGACAGGGCATGTTTTTTAATTCCCATAATTAGTAAATGAAAAAAATAAGGTCTCAATATGTTTAAGTGATTTTAAAAATGCGTGAAGTAGATTTTAATTTCATTTAAAAAAGACATTTATCAAGAGAAGTCGATACAATTTATATTTATTAAACTACTGTCTCGAAAGAACGATATTGCTTTGACTGTAATCCAACCAACACTCCATTTTCACACTACTTCAGCATTTGGAAACGTTGAACTAGTATTTGAATAAATTATAATCATAAGATGCTATGTCGGGTGAGTATGCTGGCAGAATTTGTGTGCAAGACTGCGTCTGTTACGTGCTATTGCTGGTTTTTCTCAGCAACAAAGTGCCGTTCAATTTGTTGAAGTTACGTCGGTAGACATCTGCTGTGACCGCTTCCAACAACAAATTTGAGGAATCTCTATATACACTGAATAACTCGATAATACTAAACGGAAAACTTTAGTTTATGTAGAGAAAAGTCAAAACCGTCGGATTTGACAGCTAGGTTGTTACTTACTAGTTATTCACATTGATAATTCGCATTTTCACCAAAATATGTCGTTGATATTATATATCAGGGTTCAAGAACTCTAACAACTAAAAACTCTTCCGTCAATTTAAACAATTCAATAAAAACAATCTATTTATAGTGTTCAGAAAATTGTTTTTACTATGACATTGACATAATACTATTGACAACGGTATTAATAGTTGGTCATAAGAGTCTCGTTATGAATAATCCTGCCATGCGCACAAGTATCTGAATTTGCAACGTTGCCAGTTGTTGAAAATTATACGTATATTTGAAAAATGTAATAATAAAGAGAATAAGTTATCTTGAATTCACAAGTTAGCCTAATATTTCTGTTGAGACTCAAGTTAAAATGTTTTGGTATATTTTTCGTCTCCTATAATATAACAAATGTAGTACGAAGAATCTTTTATTAACATCTTTCATTTAATTCGGTATATTCATCGCCTTGATTTATAATAAAATGTCTATCAGTGAGATACGATTTTAGTAACTGATAGTCCGGATGAGGGAGAAGTTTCTTTAGTTTAACCTGTAAGCCCGTATGCCATACTTTGTCAAAAGCCTGAGATATATCTAGAAAAGCAGCCGAACAATATCTTTTGGCATTTAGGTCAGTGTTTATTTTGTTTACAAGTCTATGCACTTGTTCTATAGTCCCATGCTTATTGCAAAACCCAAACTGATGTTCTGGAATAATTTTTATGTTTTCTATTATATAGTTTAGCTTCTTGATGTATAGTTTCGGTAATAAACTTATAGGCCGGTAGGAGGTCACATCTTCTGGTATTTTTTCTGGTTTAAGAATCATTAGTATTTTAGCTACTTTCCAGATGCCAGGGAAGTAATTAATTCGTAGCATAGCATTAAATATAAATGTTAATAGTTTTATACGCTTTTCCGATAGTTCTTTTAAAATTTTACCAGTAATTAAGTCATAACCAGGAGCTTTTTTAATATTAATCTCTCTCATTATTGTATGTTTAACTTTTTTGACCGTTAATTTCTCGTGCGGTAAATCCATTTGAAATGGCGAATCTAGAAAGCTAGTAATTTTATTTTCGTCATCTTTATGTAGCTGAGACTGGAAAGGTTTAAAAACATTTTTTAAGTGTTTTGAGAAAATGTTGGCCTTCTCTTTAGCCCAATTATTTTCGCTTGTTTTAATAGGTGGGTTATGCTGCTGGGGTCTCCTAAGCTTTTTTGTTGCTTTCCACAACGAATAGTCTGTAGCCTCAGTTGATGTCAAGTTTTCTAGGTATTCTTGAATGCCTTGGTTTTGTTCAATTTGGATTAGATCTCTCAGCTCTTTTATGGCTCTATTAAATTTTCTTTTATTCTCTTCAGTCCTTTGCTGTTGCCAATTTCTTCGTAACTTTCTTTTTTCTGTTATCTTTTTCTGTATTGTACATGATATATGTGTATTTTTTCTTGGAAATATTTCACTGTTGGGAGTCGCGGAATATGCTGCCTCCTGTATATTTTTTGTAAGATTTATTGCTGCTATTTCTATAACCATTTCAGTTTGTAACGGTAAGTTTAGAGAGATGTTTCGGTCTAAGTTTTCTCTAAATGAGCGCCAGTTAGTTTTATTATTGCACAGAGAAGAGGGTTTATCTTTGATAGTAATTTTTGAATAAATTGTTACTATTATTGGTGAATGATCAGAAGACAGGTCGAAACATGATTCTGCTTGACCCTTTTTTGGATCAATATTTTTTGTAATAGAGAAATCTATTGTATCTAGTTTTTTATTTCTGTCTGAAGGCCAATATGTTGGTTCACCAGTAGAGATATGTTGTAAGTTATCTGTCCTTATTGCTTTTAGCAGTTCTCTACCTTTTGAGGTTATTATTCTTGAACCCCACATTATAATCTCCTCCAGCTATAAATCTATTACCTAGCGTACTGAAGAATTCTTGAAGTTTATATTTAGGAATTTTCAAATAATGTTTGTCCGTAAAGTGTGTTTCGTAAACCATCATAACGTCAATATTTTGTTCAGTTACAAACATTTTTAGTTCCCTAGCGTGTTGTTAGAGCCCATTGGCATTCCAGACGGCGATTTTGTAGCTATTGGTTTCAGGCATTAGGCAAGTTTGCTGACGACGGTTATGAGTAGACCAAGAGTCGTACTCATTTGATCCATTAGTTTGGCCATCATGTTTTCTAATCTAGAAATGTTGCTGCTAGTTTCAGTAGGTTGTGATGTGGTTTCTCGATTTTGTGCTGAACCGTTTTCAACCATTTGGGCATAAGTTATGTCTGGTTGACTTGGTCTGGTGGATAGACTGTTAGGTGTGGATTGTTTTTGTTGCCATTGATGCCATTTTTCTCTTAAGGCAGGATAGAGTTTCTGTTGTAGTGCTTGTGAACTGCGCAACCCTTGTAGTTTGCTGGATGATTTCTGTTACAGTTAGCACATTTCAATTTTTCATCGCGAACATTACGAGTACAATCTCCTGTTTTGTGTTCTCTTGCACATTTTACGCATCTATATGATTTGCGACAGTAATTTTTTGTGTGCGCGTGCGCTTTACCCTCGTGCATTGTGGTATAATTCTGTTTGTATGTGGTGGTTCGTATTTAATAATATTATTTTCCAATTTGGTGATTTCATACATCGCTTCCATTAGGTTTTAAATCAATATAGAATACAGGCAGAGGTTTTTTGTCGTGCGATGTCGTATATTGTGAATATTTACGACCTCGTGGCCTTTTTCAGCTAGGGCTACCTTGATGGTGTGAAAGTCCGTCCCGTGATGTAATCCTTTTAACACGAATTTAAATGTTCTCTCGGATTTTTCCTGAATGTATGGTATTGGGTGTTTCTTTCATCTAATTCTTTTACTAGAATACATCATGGATCATGGATGTGTTTTATTACTCCTACCTTATAGACTGTTATTAGTGGTGGTTTGGGAACAACCTTTTCAAGGCTTGATTGTATATTCTCTTCAATATCTTCCGACAGGTTGCTAAAGCTGTTTTTTGTCTCTATTGGTTTCTGTAACCAATAGTCACTGATCCTTGTTTGTTTCCTCGCGATTTCTTCTTCCGAGCTTCTCATTTTTTGTTAATGACTGTAGTCCATTCTGATGGTGGAGTTTGCGTTATTGCTGATTGTTCTAATCTTATATCAAAGTGTGCAGGTGATTTGGTTGAACCGCTGTGGTTTGCCATTTTTAGATTTTTAATATTTTATTTTATTTATTTCTAGAGGATAAAAAAAATAAAATAAATACATTGTTTATTTCACGCACTTCATTTTTCACCTACGTATTATTTTTTGCACTAGTTTTTGACCAAAAATACTACAAATGAATTTCAAAAGGACTGTTGTAAAATAAGGGGAAATAATTTTAAAACACTAATAAAAATGAGATGCAGTCTTTTTGTCTGGTCACGTAAACACGTATTGACTACACTTTAGGTCCGCTGAGAGAGGGATAGCCGCATCTGTTATGCGTTTTTAACACTATTTAAATAACCGTAATAAAACGTACTAGATTTTTTTTAAAGAAAGGTACCTTTCTAGAGCTTGGAGCGTATTGAAAATATGTCTTCACTGAACTGAAATTCAAATTTAACTAAAACAGATTTGGCTCGGTGAATGGAGGTAAAACGAAATGAAACAGTGGTGTTTACATTATGTGACCGTTATTTATTGGCTATAAAAAAAAGTGAAAAATACAACTAGATAAAACGGATAGCAGCGGTGTTACCTGGAAAGGAGGCTTGGGTAAACCAAACGATGGTTGAGCACTGAATGAATCGAAATACCCTTCAATAACATCCCAGATAAAAGTCTCGGGATTGCCGCCAGCTATTCGTTATCGGGTTCTAGTTGGCGTTGTTGGCACCCCGCCCGTTTTCAACATCTGGAATTATATTTCTGGGTATTTTGTAGACCGTTATTCCACGATGTAAAATTCGACATGCCTCAGGGTCGCTACAGAAGGAAAAAGTGAAAATAAAACAGCATGTAAGGTAACAAATATAATTTATTTATCAATATATAAGAACAAAAGCATCCATTTATCTTTAAAGTTACTCAATAACATATCTTCCACGGCACTTTTATGTTCGAATTTCATCCAATCATATTTGTATCTGATTTTAATAATTCTCACCTTGATATACTCTTATGAATTCCTGATAGATTACGCTCAAATTCAGAAGTAGTAATAGTTTTACCAAAACAGGAACCCCCAACCTCAAAAATTGTCCAGCCAGCCAAACTTCAATGTTTTTTCGATGTTCAATTGTAACTGTAATGCTGTGGATTGACTATATAATCAACGAGCTGTGATTTTGAGGACATATACTCACATAAATTACCTTGAGTCATATTTATCTGTACTTTTACTTTCGCAGGGTCAACTATGCCTAAATATAATGATATAAAATTGAATTCACATATGTATGAAAAGTGTTATAATAGCTTTTCGACAACATTCAGAAATCGATGATTTATTATTAGTGCCTACCATTAATAATCAAAATATGAACACTACAAGAACAAATTAACTATAAATAATAGAATTCTTAACGTTACAAGACAGAGCTCCAATCAGTATCAGAATCAAATCCAAAATATCTGTTGTAGTTCCTTGGATTCTACCTTTCAATTGCTTGTAAATGGCAACGTCGCAAAACCATGCGGAAACTACCGAAGTTTATCGAATACCGATTAGAATTCTCCAGAAATAGCCACTACTCGCATTTTCATCAATATATATTGCCGATCAAAATACGCGCAAGCATAATAAGATAAATTAATTAAAAATATATAACAAAGTTTAAAAGCTGTGACAACGAAAAAAGTTCCATCAATTTAAACTATGAGATATGACATAACTACTGTTGACAGCGATATTAATAGTTACCCCACCGTTATTATAATCGTTAATTAACCCATCGTTAATTATAATTCAGGAGTAAAACTTTTAATTAAATAATTACAATTTTGAACGATTAATTATTAATTTCATCTTTTTAACGCCAACAAAATTATTTGACATTCAAAGCCGTCTTTGATATAACAAAGATTATACTATACTTGACATAGTTTTTTTAATCGTTGTGTTCTTTTGTCTTCAAACGTCATTTGGTTAATAGGAAATTAAACTCTGTGTTGGAAGGGTTGCCTAATTTTTAAAAAAAGTCAAATTGTAAACATTTACAGCTAGTTTATAGTGTTCAGAACTTTACATAACACTTAAAAAGCGTAATTACAAATACTCATTTAAAGTAGTTCCCCATAGTATAATAATGTGGAACTAAAAATACACCAATTTTACACAATCGGTTGTTTATCAGAATACCGGGAATTCGATGTTTACATATTGTGCAACGGTGTCTTGAGATAAAATTTTCATGCTTTGGATGCCCCCTCGGAGATAACCTCTTTCGCAAGAGCCTCGTAACTAATTATTTATCGACGTCTTCGAACTGGATATGTCCGGAACGACGATGTTATTCTTGACGTCAAAACATCCCAAATAAACAAAATCGGTTTGAACTGATTTTGGATTTTTTAAACAAATGGATTTGGTCAAAACACTATAGCCAGTTAAACACAAACATATTGTTTATGTAGAATTTTCGCGAGAAAAAAATTGTATCAAAGAAATATTATTGATATAATGATGCAATCTCATCATTTTCCTTCCTGACGCTTCTTTCAACCAATCTGCAACGTATGGACCCCATCACTTCATGCTCTGCATCAGTGCTTGCACGCATTCTGATCGTGCATGATTTTCACTTCGTTGTACCAGTGCAAATGTAACAGATATACGGTTTAAGGTAGTGGTTTAGCGTAGGCCTACCATAGTAAAACACATTTTTTTGGCAAAATTAGTTTTTTTTATTCAACATAATTCCCTTCAAGGGTGATACACTGATTATAGCGACCCTCCGACTTTTCGATACCATTTTTGTAGTACGATTTGTCCTTTGCTTCAAAATAGGCCTCAGTTTCGGCGATCACCTCTTTATTCGACAAAAATTTCTTCCCAGCGAGCTTCTTTTGAGATCTGAGAACAAGAAATAGTCGCTGGGGGTCAGATTTGGAGAATGCGGTGGATGAGGAAGCAATTCGAAACCCAATTCATGGATTTTGCCATCGTTTTTACTGACTTGTGACACGGTGTATCGTCGTGGCGAAGCAGTACTTTCTTTTTCTTCCTTTTTTGGGCGATTTCGTCCTTCAAACGGTCCAATAACGCTATGTAATTGTCACTGTTCGTGGTCCTTCCTCTTTCAAGGTAGTGAATGAAAATGATTCCATGCGCATCCCAGAATACAGACGCCATAACCTTGCCAGCCGAGTGTTACGTTTTCCCACGCTTTGGAGCGGATTCATCGTGTGCACTCTATTCGGATGACTGTCGATTAGGCTTCGGAGTAAAATGATGGAGCCATGTTTCATCCATCGTCACATATCGACGCAAAAACTCGGGTTTCTTACGCTTAATCATCTTCAAACACTGCTTCGAATCATCAACTCGTCGTTGTTTTTGGTCAAAAATGAGCTCGCGTGGCACCCACTTTGCACAGAGCTTTCTCATACCCAAATATCCGTGAATGATGTGATGTACATGTTAAGTTGATTCTTTAGAGTGTCTGCTTTTTCATTCAATTCTAATTTACGGTAATTCAAAATCATTTTGTGGATTTCATTAATGTTTTCGTCGATAAAAACCTCTTTTGGGCGTCCACTGCATTCACCGTGTTCGGTGCTCATTTCACCACGTCTAAACTTAGCATACTTGATGGTTGATTTTCCTGGGGCAGTATCCGGAAACGCGGCGTCAAGCCAAGTTTTTGCTTGAACTGTAGTTTTCCCTTCAAAAAGGAATCTTTTATCAACCCGCGAAATTCCCTTTTATCCATTTTTTTACAATTACAAAAGTTGCTTCACTCAAAATACTATAATTCACAAACTACTAAATGATCCGGCAGCTGTCAAATTTTGGCTTAGGGCTAACTAAAAAACATATGAATTTGCGGACTTTTCAATTGACCTGTTATACATCTTGCCTATCTCTCAGATTTATGGATGTCATCCCGAAAAAACTATTGTACGACAGGTGCGATAATGTGTCCCATCCAAGTGCTTTCAACGCTTCCTTGGCTTTCATCGTCTTGTCCCAAAACGGCTTGGATTTGAAGTCGATCGGCCCGTCACTATTCGATGCAGACCGATCATATACCGTATTCCGACCACACCTGTGAAGCACCATTTCATCATTCATGATTTTTCGATTTTTCTTGTTGCCTGTCATTCAATTGATGTGGCACTTATCTTCGCATCTTTTGGATTTTCTCCAGTGCTCGTAATCGGTCGCTAATCGTTTCTTGGACCACATTTAACACTTTGTTTGGGTTAGATCTTCCTCCGATAACTCAGTAGAATGTGACTGGACAGTAGAATGCGACGTCGGGGGTTAGTCACGTGATGCGTATGAGATCCTCAACCAATCAAAATCCTTTCTAATAAAATATTTTCTTTTTTAGTATATGTAATGGTAATTTAAACTAATCCATGAAATGTAGCGAAATAGAGTTCTCATCACTTTCCTACCAAGACCACACAAAACATTTCTGAAATTATATGTATTAAGTAATTTAACACACTATGTATTACTATATGTTATTGAATTTTTGATATTCATTACTTTTATAGATTAATCTTAAGAAATATGCTGTCGAAACCCTATATATATATATATATATATATATATATATATATATATATATATATATATATATATATATATATATATATATATATATATATATATATATATATTAAGTGGGTTTATCTGGACTGGGCCTAAAGTCTAACGTGGGCTCCGAACCACGGTCCTCAGCATTAAGCCTACCGACTGGCGAGTGACCAACTTTAGAAGTCATCCCAGAAGACATCCGGTCTTACCCAGCCTGGTTACTGGATTAACTGGGATTATTTTCCTTGTCGGATTTTGCACTCTTGCCTAGAAGATTCACAAATTTTAAACAATCACAAACATAAATTTACGACCGTACCCCAGCAGGATTCGATCCCGCGGCTTTCGCAACAGTAGGAGGACCGTCCCATCGCCTTTACCACTGAGCCACCAAGCTGGCAATATTTATATTTATTTATTTTGAATATTATATTTATGTTTAATTGAATTTTAATTAATAAATTTATTTCAGAAAAAAATTGTGTTTTATTTAAATTTCATTGGTCAATTAAATATGACGTCAAGGCCGTCACGTGCCAAACATTAGTAATGAGCCAATCAAATGTCTTCACAGTAATATTTCTTACAGGTGCCTATAATGGAGATTTAAATTGACTAATCAAATTACTTGAACGGTCAATTATGGCGCCCTCTGGAGTCCCCTATTGAGTTGCTTATTGAGTCTATTACTCTTTGTTTAAAATTGGCGATTTTGATATCAACGGCAAAGGACGATCTGGCTCGAAGACAAAGGGTTATAAGACTTCTCGGACGAAAATCTAGCTGAAACTCTCAAAGATGATCAGAATACATACAAGCATGTAATATTAAAATTATAGACTAGAGCAATATGACAAATAACAACAACAAACATTTGCACAAATGTTTATTTTCGTCCCGCTTAGTTTCCGAGAAAAAAATCCAGTTCTTATTACCAAAATCAGAAACTAAATAAACATACAGTTTAACGTCTAAGTCATATGTTCTTGAATTGCGAAACATTACAATTGCAAAATATATCCAAATTTTGTTGCTATCGAACGTTCTTTGCGTTCCATGGTTATTTCGCAAGATGATGATAATAATGAAAATATCAGCATAATTTACCAGTATGTACTAGGTTGTTCAATACATTGATGGAAATTAAAAAATAACGAATATATTGTTGTAAAAAATACATTAGTTTTCAGTATATTTCAACATGTATAAATATGTATAAAATAGACTTGGAGAAAAATGTATGTCATAATTATTTTCAAAACTATATGAACTCTAAAAAACACTCTTTATAATTCGAACTTCCATCATCGGACTTCCAAATTCTAATTAGCTGAAGACAACACATAAAAAATCAGGTTGCCGGCTTGGTGGCGCGGTGGTAAAGGCGATGGGTCAGTCCTTCTACTGTTGCGATAGCCGCGGGTTCGAATCCTGCTGGGGCATGGTCGTAAATTTATGTTCGTGATTGTTTAAAATTTGTGAATGTTCTAGGCAAAAGTGTAAAATTCGACAAGGAAAATGATCCCAGTCACCCCAGTAACCAGGCTGGGTAAGACCGGATGCCTTCTAGGATGATTTCTAAAGTTGGTCACTCGCCAGTCGGTTTGCTTAATGCTGAGGACCGTCGTTCGGAGCCCATGTTAAACTGTAGATCCAATCCAGATAAACCCATAGTTGGTAAAAGGATACTTTAAAATATAAAAAAAAGAATCAGGTTAACTTGTATTTAGAATTAATAACATTTGGTTTCAATACCAAACAAAAGCTAAAATTTGTTAAAAAACTCCAATTTTTATTTTACGAATATTCTTATTCGTAGAATGTAACTAACTGTTAATTGTAAATGCTCTGAAGGTTTATTTTTATTGGCATTTTCCTCTATTACCTGTATACAGGCCTTACAATAAAACAACTAGTGCTGGGAACTATCGACTGAAATCGACTATCGACTGTTTTGTAATTGACTGCTTTTTACTATCGACTGTTTCAGTCGTGTACTTTTAGTTACTATTTTCGGTTCTACTAGTTCATTCGACTGTTTTTGAACAATTTGGCTGTGTCGTCCTAGCCGCGACATTGAAAGTAATGCGCCGAATTTGTGGATATATAGATTTATATGTAATATATGTTGTTTTATGTTTTTTTGTAGTTTTCTTGTTAATAACTATATATATTGTAAATTAATATAGTAGCATTTTGGAACGCTATTTTTCAAAGGATAAAAAAATTAAATTGTAAATGATAAATAGTAAGATACTTTTGACTGGCATAATAGGTAATAATTTAGGCTGGTATACTAAGTAATACTTTTTTGATAAACTTTCACGATCTTTGTTCAAGTCTTTTGTTTGTCAAAACTTTTTTCCAAAAATTTTGAAAACTAAAATTATTTTCCAAAGGTTTCAGAAATTGCATCGATTCCAAAAGATTCTAAGAAGTTTTTTCAGTAGCAGTTGTTAAATTTCTTTTAAAAATATTAACGGTAATAAAGAGGTGACTAAAGTATAATAAAAATTTGTAATAAATACATTTTCTGATATTCTCTATGATTTCCAGGATTTTAACAAGTGAATGGGGAAAAAATTTACTAAATTGTCTATTAGATGTCATCAATAAAAGACTGGCAACTTTAGAAACGAACACGATATGCGGGAAATCCACATTTTTAGATCCTAGATTTAAAAAAGCAGGATTTGGTATTGTAAATACAAAAATAATACCACAACTCGAAATTCAAGACACCACAATAGTTTATAGGTTAGTGTTATAATCTCTTATCACTATTGCTTTCAAGAATTTTGCATACCCCTGACAACCGGACAACTTTGACAGGCTCATTCGTTTACGTGTTCGAACTAATCAGACAATATTGTGTCTCTTTTTAACTAGAATAAAATGAGAAGGAAAATATTATCTGATTCTAAAACGAGTTTAGGAGTTGCTTAATATTTTAGGATATATTAATTTATTTAAATTCTAACTGTCATTATCCTTAATTGCGCTTGTATTTCTTTCATTAAAAGTTAATAAGTAAGTTTATCATGACACTACATTCTTAAAATATTTTTTAATATGCGATATATCGATATATTTTTTTAATATCTTACTGAGATGTCAAAATTTTTTATTTGTTAAAGTATCGACATTTTCTTTCGGTGGCCCACACCCCTAGTCAGCCCCATCGTTTGTGCTTTCGATCCTATAAGTCGCCATTTCTCCATAAAATAAAATAGTCTTAATTAATTTATTGATTTTTTATTAGATTATGAAACAAAATGTAACATTTACATAGTCACTTCTTTACATATCTAACACGTACGTGCATTCGATCGGAAAAAATCGCATCGATCTACCGATTCGACGAGTCGATGAACTATCCGAGTGATCCTCGGATAAAAACAAAGGAACGCCGTGCCGCCCTCCCCGTGTTTCTCCTTCGGGCTGGCGGTGAAGTGGACTTTCTATTCCACGCGGGACCGGTATCGAAACGTTTCCACTGAAAACGTAAACAATTATTGCCGCATTATAGAACAGCAGGTCAAGAAATCTGAAAACAGAAGCGGTTTTATCCGGTTCGCGGATATTTTATAACCGGACAACGGTGGGTTTGAGTATTTTTACGTTGCCATCCGCGCGGTGTGCCGTGTCGTTGATTGGTACGGGGACGAGCGGTTTGCGCCAGCGGTCGCCGTTTACTTTTCCAACGTTAACTTCCGTTGTTTTTTTTTTTTGGTATTTACACCAAATAATCGAGACTAATATGATATTAATAAGTGTTTACTTAAGTTTTGTTACAAAATAATGGATGTTCACAAAAATATTCGCTGTTCAATGGTATCATGTCATATTAAATTCACGACTAATAACGTCTGGAAAAGGAAACGAATTACCCGCAGCAATTAATATCACAAATTGTAATTATTATTCAGAGCGCGAACCCTCTTACTGGCCCACCAACAGTAAGAGCATTCGCAGGGATCCCTCTTACTGTTGGTGTCTTTAGGGATCGAAGAAATCTAATCTTATTTACAATTTACAACATATCTCTGTTTAGGACAATAGAAAAAGTACAAGTGGCAGTTAACAAAATCTACAAATGGACGAAAGATTGTAAAATTCAACTTAATAGCTCCAAATCTGTCCACGTTAATGTTGCATTGCGGCGAAATAATAAAAACTTAATTATATCACTCAATGGATGCCCGATTTCTCAATCAGAATCAGCTAATTACCTTGGAATCCATCTTGACCGTAGATTAAATTGGAAACATCACGTTAGACAAAAAGCAAAACACATTAGAACCAAAATAAAACAACTATACCGGTTAGTCGGAAGATACTCTCAACTTGATCTAAAATCAAAGAAGCTGATCTACAATACAATTATAAAGCCAATTTGGACCTATGGGGTGCAAATATGGGGTTGCACTAAAAATTCAAATCAACTAGTCATACAACGCTGTAAAAACAAGGTTCTTCGATTGATTACCAATGCCTATCGCTACGTAACCAACAAAGAACTGCACGATGACCTGGAAATCACATGGATTTGCGAAGTTATCCAAGATTTCGCCTAGAAACACGAAAGATGATTACTAAATCATACGTGGAGGCAATACAATTGCTGGACAGCGTGCAAGATGTCAGGAGATTGAAGCGAATCAAACCATACGAACTAACATAAAGTGTATACCTTTAGTGTAAACTATAGCTATAAGTTATTATAATTTTATTATTGAGGAATACATATTGATGTATGCTTTCGCACTCGTCTTGCTTGTGAATTAATTCAAGTACATAGGAAAAGTAGTCATAAATTAATGCAGAATTAAGATTGAACTAAGCGTATCTAATAAAGAGACGTTTAAACTTATAATGCAGGAACAAATCAGTTTAAACGTAAGACTCAAAAGTATATCTTGAGCAGCAAACCCGCAATATAATGGAACAAATTCGGTCTGTTGTAATGGAAGCTACGTCGACATCAAGAGAGAAATCAGAATATGAAGTAAATATGAAATACTAATTAAGCCCGAAAGCAGACAAAGATTGCTCTCTATGGAAACCAATCCAGAAATTTAAAATATCAATTATTAGAGTACTACGGTCGAAGTACCTAAATGATCGAAATGAACGGACTCGACGCAACAACGAAAAAGCTGAATTTTTCGCAGAACATTTAGTTAACATATTTCAACCGAATGATATAGAATCTGCAATACATACAAAGACTGTTTATCAGCTCCAAGTAGCTGTAAATCTAATGTCCCCAACGGGAGTTGTCGTAGAAATTGACCTGAATAATCTCAATACCAAAAAGGTTCCTTGAATTGATGATGTTTCACCTGGATTAACGAAAGAGCTGCTATGAAAAGCAATCATCATGTTGACATTCATATTCAATACCTGTTTGAGACTGAAGCATGTTCCGGAATGTTTTAAAGTTGCTCGAATAATTATATAATGCTTAAAAAATGTGACAAACCGACAGAACAAGTTGGATCTTACAAGCCTATTGTGTTACTGTGACATCAAAATTATTTTAGAAACTTCTTATTTAGATTTTTTTATTAGGACAGATTTTTTTAATTTGAAATTAGCCTCGCACGAAGGTGAATTCTCAACACTTAAACCTATTTCGGCCGGAGTTCCACAGGGTAGTGCCTTGGAACCATTCCTGTAACTGCTCTATAGTGCTGATATCCCCCAACAACAAAAGAAACAGTATTTGGAACATTTGCCGATGACACAGTTATCATGGCAAAAGATATATCTGGGCCTAAGGCTGTAGAAAATGCACAAGAAGCAATCAACAAGATCTACAAATGGACTAGAGACTAGAAAATGCAGCTTAAATAGCTCAAAATTTATCCATGTTAATTTTGCGTTGCGGCGAAATGACAAAAACCTAATTATATTACTTGACAGATGCCGGATTTCTCAAGCTGAATCAGCTAAATGCCTCGACATACATCTCAATGAACAGTACCACACGAACTTATTTAGTATATAAGTGTTTAGGGTACAGGTGCGGTTAGATAAAGACAATATCTTCGATGATTTATTTTAGTACAAAGGGATTATAATTATATGCGGAAGAAATATTAATTTTTGACGAGCCGATATTAAACATTAAACCCGATATTAAACACTAAACCAGATATTATACACTAAACAAGTTCACACTATATGAATATAAAAATAAAGAAATGCACGTGGCAGAGTTACCTTCAGATGTTAAGAACAGTGGCACGTCTGATCACTCTCAGAGTCGGGAACGGAAAGAACATCGAGGCGTCGCGTCATCCCCTAGCTTCACCACCTGAGGTTGCCACGTCGTACCCTCTGTCAGTACCACTTGTTGCCACCTCACCGTGGGTGCTAACTTCAGGTATGTGCAACGCCTCGAGTAGATCTGTGGGCTGCTGATAATTGCGGGAAAATTCGAAACATCTGACGGTCGCTACAGTACTCCCCCACCAGAATTTTACCGACAATGATTATACAGATTACATATACGAATACAAATATACAATTACCTACAAACGTACCCTAATACCTTACATATATTACCTACGTAATACTGTATTAACCTAATAAAAATCTCGATACAAATAAAACAACATCTAACTTACATCTATCTATATCTACCGGATGAGCGATATATGTCACCTAATACAAAAGTAATATTAAAAGAATGACATCCTAGCGATAATTCTAATTGCGTAATCCTAATTTGTGATTAATAAAAAACAAACAAACAACAAAAAAAACTATTATCTGGACAAAAGGACCCTACACCCATAAACTGTACCATTAGACATTTCTACCTGGGTTGATTATGGATACCCCGCCTGATATCGATCGGGAAATCGAACCCGTCTTGCTGATCGTCTCAGTTGTGGAGGGGAATGGGGGTCTGGATTTTGTTGCGTCGCCACGATCACTATTCCGTCATCATCTAGATCGCTTTCTCGTGGTCTGAGGTTGTCGTTGATACAGTATTCTGGTTTCAATCTATCGATCGACACCGGGACTTGTTTTCCTCGCATTAAAAGTATGAAGACTTTTTCACTGCGAGAAATTACTTCGTACGGTCCATCGTAGGGCATTTGCAGTGGCGTTTTGGGGCTGTCGTGACGTACGAAGACGTGCGTAGCTGTGGCAAGGTCTTTGAAGACGAAAATCTTGTTGTCGCCGTGTCTTGTTCCTTCCACTGGTCGCAACAACTCGAATTGCCTTCGTAAATTGCGCACGAACTCGACGGAGTTGTCTACCTCCTTAGTGTTGGTTACCAGGAATTCGCCTGGCAGCCGTAATGGTTCGCCGTAAACCATCTCTGCTGTAGTGGATTGCAGATCCTCCTTCCACGAAGAACGAATGCCCAACAAGGCGGTTGGGAGGGCTTCCGTCCAGCGGTCAGGTTGGAGGCACTTGATCGCGGATTTTAATTGACGGTGTAGGCGTTCGACCATACCGTTGGCAGCTGGGTGGTAGGCCGTTGTCCGCAGGTGCATAGTTCCCATGAGATGATTAAGGCAACGGAAGAGTCGAGATTCGAATTGTCTGCCCTGATCTGTAGTAATCCGAAGTGGAACACCGAACCGCGCGACCCAGTTGCTGTAGAAGGCCCTTGCTACGGTCTCTGCTTCCTGGTCTGGTAGGGGAATCGCCTCCGGCCACCGAGAGAAACGGTCGACGCACGTCAGGCAATACCTGTAACCTTGGGAATACGGCATTACCACCAAATCTATGTGGACATGTTCGAATCGGCGAGATGGCATTTGAAAGGTGCCGATCGCAGAAGAGACGTGTCTGGTGATCTTAGCTTGCTGGCACTGGATACAAGCGCGGGCCCAGGTGCGACAATCATTATCGATGGATGGCCATACGAACCGTTCCTTCATTAGCCGTACTGATGCTCTGACTCCAGGATGTGACAGCCCATGAATTGCGCTGAAGGCTGCCCTGCGGAAAGCTTTTGTTAGAAATGGTCTAGCGGTTGGTGTCTTGACATCGCAGTATACCGCTGTAGTTGAGCCGGGGATGAGAACTCTTCGCATGTCCAAGCCCGTGTTATCATTTTCCAAATAACTCCGTAACTCCTCGTCTCGTTCCTGGGATGCTGCTAAGGCCTCGAAATTGACTGTTGGTGATGTAATCTCATCGATGCGGGAAAGTGCGTCAGCTACGATATTATCCTGCCCGGAGATATGTTGAATGTCTGTGGTGAACTGACTAATGAAATCGAGATGCCGGAACTGGCGCGGAGAACATTTGTCGGTCTTCTGACGGAATGCGAATGTCAGCGGTTTGTGGTCCGTTAGTATCGTGAAGTGGCGTCCCTCTATCATATGACGAAACCGCTGCACAGCACTGTAGATCGCTAGTAATTCACGATCGTACGCACTGTATTTACACTCCGCTTGGTTAAGTTTTCTTGAAAAGAAACCAAGCGGTTTCCAATGGTCTCCTGCGCGTTGTTGTAGGGCGGCTCCAATGCAGTAGTCTGAAGCGTCGCATACCAGTGATATTTCTGCCCCTGGTTCTGGATGTGCCAGTAAGGTTGCTCGGGAAAGCTGATCTTTGCATTCCTCGAATGCTTTTTCTGTTGCATCATCCCACTTAATCGGTGTCTTTCCTTTGATGTTGTTCTTCAGGAGTTCGTTGAGCGGTGCTTGGGTTCTGGCTGCTCTGGGTATAAATCTCCGATAAAAATTAATCATACCCAGAAATTGTCTTAACCCTCTAGCCGTTTCTGGCCGTCCAAACTCCCGTATAGCAACCACCTTGTCTGGGAGCGGCTCGGTCCCTTTTTCTGAGACCCGATATCCGAGGAAGTGAACTTCGGCTAGTCCAAAACAGCATTTACTGGGATTGATCACCATGCCATATTGCTGCAGACGCTCGAACAGAGTTTGAAGATGTTGCCGATGTTCCTCCTCTGTTGTTGATGCCACCAGGATGTCGTCGATGTAGGCATAGCAAAAATCAAGTCCCAAAAGTACCTCGTCGATGAACCGTTGAAAGGTCTGTGCTGCATTTCGAAGACCGAAACCCATGACGGTAAATTCATACAACCCGAAAGGAGTTGTAATGGCGGTTTTCGGGACATCTTCGGGCGCCACGGGTATTTGATGGTATGCTCTGACTAGGTCGATGGTTGAAAATACCTTTTTCCCGTGGAGTGTCTGTGTAAAGTCTTCAATGTGCTTAACAGGGTATCGGTCTGGGATGGTGCGTGCGTTGAGCGCTCTGTAATCGCCGCAAGGACGCCATTCGTCGCCTTTTTTGGGGACCATGTGTAACGGAGAAGACCAGCTACTCTGTGACGGGCGGCATAATCCTAGTTTCAACATGGTCTCGAATTCCCTCTTGGCGTCTCTTAGTCGGTCTGGAGCCAGGCGTCGTGGTTTCGCAGCTACTGAAGGTCCGGGAGTCGTGTTTATATGGTGTACCGTCGCGTGTTTTACGGCGGCCGTTTTACACGCTCCATCGGGTCGAGTGATTTCCGGGAACTTCTGAAGGATGTCGTGATATCGCGAACTGTTGTTTATGAGTTTTATACTCGCGACATTTTCGTACTGCGGTTGTCTCCCGTTGACAGTCATGCGCGTATTCCGGTCCACCAATTTCCTATTTCGCAGATCAACTAAGAGGTCGTAATGAACAATAAAATCAACCCCGATAATAGGCCGCGACACATCCGCGATAACGAAACTCCATGGAAAATCGCGTCGTAAACCGAGGTTTAACGTCATTGTCTTAAAACCATACGTCGCTATGATACTGCCGTTCGCCGCAGTCAGATCGTAGTTCGTTTTTTTCCGATGTCCGTTCACCAACCGCCGCGGAAACACGCACAAATCCGCTCCTGTATCCACCAGGAATTCCTGGTTGCTGTTCCGATCTTTGACGAACAGGCGGCGCGCGATATGATGGCCGTCACTTGCCGCCATTAGTGACCGCCCGGCTGGTTTCCCGCATTCGCGCTTGGGCTTCTATCGTAACGGCACCCCGGTCTGCACCTCCGTGCCCTTTTGGCGTAATTGTAATGATACCAGCACAAACCATCATAGAGCTCGCCACCGCGAACCCGAGACCGGTCGCGACTTGAAGAGCGCGATGACGATCGGCCACGACTTGACGAGCGCGACGATGCCCGGGTACGGAACGACGCGCGTTGGTGCTCTGCTACCTCGTCAACTTTGGCTTGCAGCCCGTGAATCTGCAGCCTCAACCGCGCGAACTCCTCCGCCAATTGGCTCCCTGAATTATTCGTCGGTGCCGTACCGCCTGCTGGCCGCCACGAGCCTATGGAGTCTTTGATGTTGTCAGCGATTTTCGCCAGGTCTTCCAGCTTGGTGCTCCCTTGCTGCGCCGCGATACTAGCTCGGGTAATGGGGTCTAGTTGGCTCATCCATATTACTTTAATGATATCCTGGCCCGCTGCGTCCCCTGCTAATGACTGTAACCGACGGAGAAACTGGGACGGGGTGCGGTCACCGATTTCTTCCCGTTCGAGGAGTTGCCGTGTCCGGTTCTGGATTGACAACCCTAAGCATTCTCGAAGCGCCTCTTTTAATTTGCTGAATGGATCTTCAGCTTCCGGTGGGGGATTAAATAAGAGGCCGCGCACCTCCTGAGTATAGATGGGGTCCAGTGCTGCCCCTACGATCTCAAACTTTTCGGCACTCGTGGTTATCCCTGCGTGTTTCAAGGTCCACTCGACCTGCAGGAACCACATCTCTGGATCGTTCGGATTGAACGCAGGCAATCTGACGTTTGAAGCCGACATGATGCTTTACAACGAATAAACAAACAACAAAATGGCGTCGCAAACCAAAAAAAATAACTAAACCTTCAAGAATCGAAAATAAACCAGAAAAAAAATACGAAATGTGGAATATAACACGATGTCGCACGTCGGGGTCACCAATTTAGGGTACAGGTGCGGTTAGATAAAGACAATATCTTCGATGATTTATTTTAGTACAAAGGGATTATAATTATATGCGGAAGAAATATTAATTTTTGACGAGCCGATATTAAACATTAAACCCGATATTAAACACTAAACCAGATATTATACACTAAACAAGTTCACACTATATGAATATAAAAATAAAGAAATGCACGTGGCAGAGTTACCTTCAGATGTTAAGAACAGTGGCACGTCTGATCACTCTCAGAGTCGGGAACGGAAAGAACATCGAGGCGTCGCGTCATCCCCTAGCTTCACCACCTGAGGTTGCCACGTCGTACCCTCTGTCAGTACCACTTGTTGCCACCTCACCGTGGGTGCTAACTTCAGGTATGTGCAACGCCTCGAGTAGATCTGTGGGCTGCTGATAATTGCGGGAAAATTCGAAACATCTGACGGTCGCTACAAGTGTATTTTTAATTTTAGCTTAACTAGAGACATTAGACAACTGAGACAAGAGCTTAGTGTTGACATATTTTTAATACGTAAATAATATTTAATGTACTGAAAATTTAAAGTAGACCATCTAGCCAATAAACAATTTAATATATTGAAATTTGGTTTAATCTCTCTTTCCTGTAAATAACGATTTATTGGCTCTCTTTCCAGTGTGTAAGTAACACTAATATATTGAATAATTAAAATATTCTCTTTTCAATGCATAAGTAATGATTGGTAACTGGTCAGTTGGCAGGCTTAATGCCGAGGACCATGGTTCGGAGCCCACGTTAAATAGTAGGTCCCGTCCAGATAAACCCTCATTGGTAACAATTGGATACTTTAAAATACATCCAAAAAGTAACATTTTTTTAAAGTTTTATAATAATTGTTGAAACAATAAATGCAGTGTTAAAAATAAGGTATACATAACTATTGAACGCTAATTTTAACGTTTTAAATAACATAATTACTAATATTCAGTAAAGCTAATAAAATACAGATATGAAAAAAGATCAAGGTTTCTCTGGCCTATAAAAACCATAACCAATCCAACCGATGGCGGAGAAGGCTTCGGTCGCGGCTTTTTTTCTAGTTACGTTTACTATGCATTAGCAGTTAATTCCTTGGCGTTCGAAACTGAATGCATTACGACACAAGAAATAAATTATTGTGTTACAGACTTTTTTTACTTCGGCAAATAATAACCGGCTGCATTTTGCTACGAATCGAATTTGATCCAGAAGCGTGAATATGCAATTTCTTTAAAAATTTACTATATTTTGGTTATTATGATTGTTATTTTGCAATAAAATCGCAAATATTTAGGTTTTTTCCTATATAATCTTTGATAAATCACTAGTTTCGCCTGTAAATTCCAAAAATAAATATATCGTAAATCGTCGTAAATTTATGTTTGTAATTGTAATTGTATTGTTTAATTTGTAATTGTTTAATATTTGTGAATGTTCTAGGCAAGAGTGTAAAATCCGACAAGGAAAATGATCCCAGTCACGCCAGTAACCAGGCTGGGTAAGACCGGATTACATATATATATATATATATATATATATATATATATATATATATATATATATATATATATATATATATATATATTAAAAATCTCTGTTAAAAATCTCATAGACGGTTTTTATTTTAGTTAAGATGCATTAGTTTACATCCAAGGACATTTTTGAAGGTTTTAAACTATTATACAAAAATGTTTCTTATCTTCGTTATTATCCTCCATTCATTAACCTAAATAAAATTGTTGAAATATTGGTATTATTTATATAAATTGTTTTAATCCTTAATAATAGTTAGTAAGAATGCGAATAAGTTACAATTAACATAGGTTATTTATTTGATAAATTAGTACTATTTGACATACTAAAATCCAGCACATTTTCGTTTCTTAATTAATATGAATAAACAAATAGTATTTGTCAAAGTTTATTGTAGATCCTCGAGATATAAAGGTTAAAATGGGCTTTCTGCTCAATAAACAATTTAACATATTAAAACCTAGCTTAATATATCTTTTCTATGAATAGAAAATTATGAATTCGTTGAAAATTTGGTGCAGACCCTTTTTTTTAATATACAAGTAATATCTAATATATTGGACAGTTAAAGTAGACTCTCTAGTCAATAGATAATTTAACATATTACACTCCAATTTAACTATCTTTCCTATAAATAAAATATAATTCAAAGTAGCCTTTCTAGCCAATAAACAACTTAATATATTAAAGTCTAGTTTAATATATATTTATTGTAAATAGGAAGTTATAAACTCCCTTTAGAAAATGTAAGTTAGACTTTTAGTTAACACAGCCTATTTCAATTCCAAAAATATATTTTGTAACATTTTAATTTGTATGTAAACTTTTCCTTAATATATCAGAAATAAACTATAATAGTATATTTAACTAATATATTTTTTTGTAAATTAAAAACCACTATATCTTAAATTAACTCTTTTAATAAGTAGTTAATACTTATAAGTTTCATATAGACTATATTTTCAGTGTAAGTTTAAGTATAATTAATGTTTGTATAAATCCTTAAAATTAAATTTTAAAATTTGCTCTAGAATCCTCTTTTAATAAGTATTTAATACATTTAGGTGTTATATAGACAATTCTTTCAATACAGTTCACAGTGTCATGTTTCATCACAGTGTATGTTACAACATATTAAAGTTTGTATAGATTTTTGAAATTAAACTTGAAAAATTACTATAGACTCCTTTTTTAATAAGCAGTTGGTAATATTTTACTGTGGACTCCTCTTGTAATAATTAGTTAATAATTTTAGTTTTATAATTAGTTTTACGTAGTTATATAGTGTAAGTTTTAACATATTTAATATTTGTATATATTCTTAAAATGAAATTTAAAAACTTGCAGTAAGCACCTCTTTTCATAAGTAGTTAATACTTTTAAGTTTTATATAGACTATATTTTCAATATATAGTACAGTGTAAGTTTTAGTATAAGTTGTTTGTATAAATTCTTAAAATTTAATCTAAAAAATTTACTGTAGACTCCTCTCTTAATAAGTAGTTAATACTTTTAAGTTTAATATAGACTATATTTTCAATATATAGTACAGTGTAAGTTTTAGTATAAATTGTTTGTATAAATTCTTAAAATTTAATTTAAAAAATTTGCTGTAGACTCCTCTCTTAATAAGTAGTTAATACTTTTAAGTTTTATATAGACTATATTTTCAATATATAGTACAGTGTAAGTTTTAGTATAAATTGTTTGTATAAATTCTTAAAATTTAATTTAAAACATTTGCTGTAATCTCCTCTCTTAATAAGTAATTAATACTTTTAAGTTTTATATAGACTATATTTTCAATATATAGTACAGTGTCAGTTTTACTATAAATTGTTTGTATACATTCTAAAAATTTAATTTAAAAAATTTGCTGTAGACTTCTCTCTTAATAAGTATTTAATACTTTTAGGTGTTATATAGACAATTTTTTCAATGTATAACACAGTGTATGTTACAACATATTAAAGTTTGTATATATTTTTGAAATTAAACTTGAAAAATTACTGTAGACTCCTCTTTTAATAATTAGTTAATAATTTTTGGGTTTTAAGTAGACTATCTTATCAATATATAATATAGTGCACGTTTTAACATATTTAATATTTGTATAGATTCTTAAAATGAAATTTCAAAATTTGCTCTTTTAATAAGTAATTAACAGTTTTAGGTCTTATATAGACAATTCTTTCAATATATAACACAGTGTAAGTTATAACGTATTAACGTTTGTATAAACTTTTTAAATTAAATTTGAAAAAGTACTGTAGAGTCATCTTTTAATAAGTAGTTAAAACTTTTATGTTTTACGTAGATTATCTTTTCAAAATATAATACAGTGTAAGTTTTAGCGTAAATTTTAACATATTTATGTTTTTACAGATTTTTTATTATTATGATTATGATTACAAATTATGATTTATTACTTTTCAATTTCTTTATGATTATGGTTTACTAATAAAACATATAGTTTTAAATGTTTTTAGCAAACAAATGCAACACAATGCAATACATCGAACAATTGCTATTTTTTATAATTCTCTTTAAATTTGTATCATTGCCTATTGATGCCCCACCTGTAAAGACCACCCGGCCAAAAGAACGAAAGAGAAAGGTCCCTGATAAGAAAATGTTTTCGGTTCCGATATTCTATAAATGATTCCTCCTTCGCCGCAATCGCTCAGTTTGAGACGTCCAGTCTCAGTCGAGCCGCCAAAACAGTTGTCCGAGGCACACCACTTGAAGCTCGTTCACAGTTCCCGCGCCTCACGGTGTACCTTCGCTTGATTGGATTGCCTCTTGAATTTCTCAGTGAAAATGCCACCAAACGTAAGTCGATTTGATAATTGCCGATTATGTTTTTCGGAAATTAAGATAAAGGATGGAATAATCGTTCAAAAAAGTTCGATCAGTTCAATTAAAACGAATTTATAAAAGTAATTTAGAATAAATAATACATAATCATCAAGCAGGCTTCGTAACAAATGCAATTAAATGAATTATTTATTGAATTTAAATATGCATCATTCAATATTGTTTTCTTTTAAGAGTTTGTACCAAATAAATTATTACTAATTAAATAATTTGGACCTTAGAAATTATAATGTAACATAAACAGTATAAGAAAATTGATCTATTATCTTATGATATGAGACCTTACTTATTTTACTATGATTAAACATTCATGACTATTAAATTAAATGAATATGACTATTTTAATATGATTAAATGTGATCGTATTTCTATTTTTTAAGCTAATTAAGTATCATTTAATAATTATACTGTAACATACAAAAAATTTCGTCCATTGTCTCTTTATCTAGGGTATTGTAGGAACTATTTACTTATGTTATTTTAAAAAATATTGATTCTATTTCTGATGTAACTCCAATAACTACAAGGTATTAGCGTCGATTGGATCTCTTGTTTATGATCATGGATTATGTTACTTAACCCAATAATTATGTTTCAAAAAAATATTTATATGAAGCCTCCATAAGGGATATTAATTAACATTACCAATATATTATTATGTCAGCTTTTCATTATATGGTTAAAAATTTTAGAAAACTCAATTTTGTTGTTATTTCTTTGGATTATTTTTTCTGCAGACCTTTAAAATAGATAATACTGCTTAATAAAAAGAAGGACTCTTCTCAAAATATAACTTAATAATCCTGTTTAATCATTACCTTGTACAAATTAAATTGTTGAGTACAAGTTTGGTGTAAAGTATTTTTGCAGTACAAAAGGAACACTTATTATACTGAAAATTTAAAGCAGACTTTCCAGTCAATAAACTGGACTTAAAATCTAATTTAATCTTTTTAATCTACAAGTAGGAAATAATTATCACGCTTTTAAATGATATAATGACATTGACAATGCGTTTGTCGCTCATAGCTGTTAAAGCATGCGGCATTAAAGTCATAGTTTAAGGAATAGAGAAGAATAAATCAACCGCTTCTGGGCCTTGTTTGAATGCTCTATATATTACAATTCATTCGGTGCTAGAAATTTAATTTGAAACATTAAATACTTTGTTCAATTAAATACAATATTCAGTGATTAAAAGAAGGCACCAAATAATTTCTTATTCACATCCAAAGTTTTTACATCCAAATTATCTGACGGATTTAGCTTAGATGCTTGTGTTCTGATAATTTTTTAGTTAAAAAAAACTTTTTTTGGGTAGTACTGATACCATATTAATCAAAATATTTTTCATCATTTTCTACAACATGCTTCCACCGTTTTGATAAGATGGGGATATCTGCTTCTGATTCTTTTAATGCACGCTATCTGTGCTCTGAAGTTAATTTTGCATCTGTTACTCGCTATTGCTGGTTTTTTTTTTGCAACAATAAAAAATGTGATGAATAAAAATGTGAACATAAAAATTTCGCTTCAGTATCAATGCTGATACCTCTCCTGGAGTAAACCATGATATTTTTTACATGAGATTGTCGTACTAGAACAATTTTTTCATCATCAGTCATAATATGTCACACTAAACTATTATTTTTTTGTCTGGAAA
The DNA here is from genome assembly GCF_030347505.1 of Rhynchophorus ferrugineus. Classification (NCBI taxonomy): domain Eukaryota; kingdom Metazoa; phylum Arthropoda; class Insecta; order Coleoptera; family Curculionidae; genus Rhynchophorus; species Rhynchophorus ferrugineus. Next base: position 6,914,893 of record NW_027472582.1, on the reverse strand, counting down.
GTAATGAAAGCATCACAGGTAAACAAAAAAAAAGTTCTTTGAAAGTTCGAACTAGGTTTCTCGTCCAATAAGTCTTGGAATTCGTTATCTCCGAACTTTTTAGTCCTCCAAGCCGTCCTTCGTCGTTGACATCAAAATCACCACTTTTAAAATATTGAAATCAAAATCCACAACTGGATATGGCACGGTAGCGTCACCACAAGTTTCTAAGTGTGTTTGCTGAGTTTCGACTGTATATTCCTTCAGATCGAACGACAAAAGTGTGATTGTTTGTCTAACAGTTGCTTACTTTGATACTTATTATGGTTAACGGATCAAGGCCCAAAACTAATAGTTGCAACGTTAATCCTATTTGCCGTAATTAACTCCTTTTGATGTCTGGCTCCCACATCTGAAAAAAAAAACATGGGTGGAAAATGATTTTCATTGAACAAAGAGGAAGGAGTGAAAAATCCTTTTAGTTTTTTCAAAATGATACGTTGATGATGATTCTGAATACTCCGTGATATTAGAAGAAACCATGTGATAGAATATTGAAGAACCTTAAATAAAATAACTATATAAATCAGTATAACACTTGGCAAGAAATTTAATACACGCACGTAATAACTAACTAAGACCTACTAATTTTTTTATGATTTCATAATAATGTGTAGCATACAGATGCAAATGTATTTGATAGGGCTACCAAAATATTCATATTACATAATTGAACAAAATCATTAGCGTAACAAAGAAAACGCGTTTTATTTTTGTTCAAAACTGCCTTTATTCATCAACGTAATCTCCATCAAGAGCCACACAATCACTTCAGTGTCGCTCTAAAATTTCAATACTCAAAAAGTTGCCTGTCACCAATTGAGTGAAGTAATGGATCCATGCTGCATCCATTGTCACATAAAGACTAAAAAATTCCTGTTTGTTACGTTTAAACATGGCCAAACACTGCTGAGGATCATCAACACTTTCTTATTTTTGGTCAGTAGTGAGCAAACGCGACACCCATTTTGAACAGAGCTTTCGCATAGTCCAATGCTTATGCAATATAAAACCAACACGTTCTTTTTATATTTCTACAATGTTATCTAACTCACGCAACTTCATTTTTCGATCATTCAAAAAACTTTTGTGGATTATACTGCTTTCTGCATCATCAGTTTCTCTACGGCCACGTTTGAAGTCAGCAAACCAACGTTTTATTGTTATTTCTGAGCGGAGTCCTTATAACACTTTTCAAGTGATTGCTTCGCTTGAACGATATTTTTTCCTATCAAGAAGCAGTGTAAAATTAACACAAGAAATTGTTTTTGATCCATTGTTTTGAAATTAACAAAAGCAGTGAGTATCAGCAAACTTATGAGTAGAATATCATAAAATGTTAATAGCTTTCTTTTGAAGGTTAGTACTAACTGAAAATTTTGGTAAATGCAATAAAACTAGCGCCAACTATGTATTAGGCCCGGGACTATTCAACCCATGTGTTACGTACTCCAACAAAAAAAGGTTTAAATTATATACATTTAACGATACAGCTCTGTATTGTATCAAGATACCTTGTAAAATTTTATTTAATGCACAAATTGTAATTTTGAAGTTCAGTTTAGTAATAACCTGATAATCTTGTAAGCATGTGCAACTACATTACTTCATCAAGTACTTGAAGAAATCTGTGTTAGGACATGCTTTCATATCAAGTCTTCTTCAACTAGATATCTGCTTAGTTTCTTTTACTTTACTTAACTTGAGCGCCAACATTTTCTATATAAACTTGCATTCTGTATAAACTTGCAATGCCTTGCAATATTTTTTTTGCCTTGGAACAAAAATACACAACGTGTTTGCGATTTTTAGCGATGTGTAATTACATTAGGTGCCCCATGACACCAACGATATGCGATATAATGTCTAATTATAAGACAAAATTATGAAAATAATATATGAATAAGACCTGTACCCATACAAACCGTCCAGTGTTGGCCGTAAAGCGCGCATTTAAAATGTCATTATTTCAAACGTCAATTTTTCTTTCAAATCAATTTTTTGCAGAACTAACTTTTACTCCGGGTAAAGTAAATACGCAGAATTATCATAAAGTGGCTTTTTAAAAATAGTCATCTGGGTTATTCTTAAGCAAAGACCATCTAATAATTTGGAGGTTAGTGAAACGTCCCCGGCCTACCATAGTAAAACATATTTTTTGGCAAAATTATTTTTTTTGTTCAACATAATTCCCTTCAAGGATGATACATTGATTATAGCGACCCTCCAAGATTTCGATACCATTTTTGTAGCACGATTTGTCCTTTGCTTCAAAATAGGCTTGAGTTTCGGCGATCACCTCTTCATTCGACGAAAATTTCTTCCCAGCGAGCATTCTTTTGAGATCTGAGATCAAGAAATAGTCGTTGGGGCCAGATCTGGAGAATACGGTGTTCGAATACGGAATAGTTTTCACTGACTTGTGACACGGTGCATTGTCTTGGTGAAGTAGCACTTTCTTTTTCTTCAAATGCGGCCGTTTTTTGACGATTTCGTCCTTCAAACGGTCCAATAACGCTATGTAATAGTCACTGTTGATGGTCCTTACTTTTTCAAGGTAGTCGATGAAAATTATTCCATGCGCATTCCAAAATATAGACGCCATAACCTTGTCAGCCGACTGTTGCGTTTTCCCACGCTTTGGAGCGGGTTCATCGTGTGCAGTCCACTCGGATGACTGTCGGTTGGACTTCGGAGTTGAAATGATGGAGCCATGTTTCATCCATTGTCACTTATCGACGCAAAAACTCGGGTTAATTACTCTTGATCATCTTCAAACACTGCTCCGAATCATCAACTCGTCGTTGTTTTTGGTCAAAAACGAGCTCGCGCGGCACCCTCTTTGCACAGAGCTTTCTCACACAAATATTCGTGAATGATATGATGTACACGTTCAGTTGATATCTTTAGAGTGTCTGCTATTTCATTCAATTTCAATTTACGGTCTTTCAACATAATTTTGTGGATTTTTAAAATGTTTTCGTCGGTAACAACCTCTTTTGGGCGTCCACTGCATTCACCGTCTTCGGTGCTCATTTCCACCACGTCTAAACTTAATATACCAATTCTGGTTGGTGGTTGCTTGATTTTTCTGGGGCAGTGTCAAGAAACTCGGCATCAATCCAAGTTTTTGTTTCAACTGTATTTTTCCCTTCAAAAAGCAATATTTTATCAACACGCGAAATTCCTTTTTATCCATTTTTTTCGCAATAACAAAAGTTGCTTCACTCAAAATGTTATAATTCACAAACTAATGATCCGATAGCTGTCAAATGTATACACACATCTTTTAAGGGTTGGGGCTAACTCAAAAACATATGGATTTAATTCAAGTAGCGCCATCCATGTGTCAAGTCGGGGACTCTTCAATTGACCTGTTATTCTTAAACAAAGACCATCTAATAATTTGGAGGTTATTAAAAACGAACCGTACAGATTGTCATTGGTCCGACAATCAGCGAGGAATGTTTATATAACATAATTTTCGTTAATTAAAACGATTAATATTAAGAATTATAATAATATATCGTATTTATACTACATCTCACACAAACATCAAACAGACGATCATGTGGGGTGTTCCAGTTTCGCTTTTTTTCCCGTCGTTCATTGACAAATTCGGGTCAGCGTCGCGGGTCACCGCGATTATGAAATAGCCGTCTTTCGCAATCCGTTGTTTTGAATAAAACTAATCGGCGAGCGATAACGTTTTTTCATCTTCGGACGTGACTCGTAAAGATCGCCGTCGCGAATACGTGCACGCGGCATCCTTGATTTTGTTTTTATTTTCACGGCTAACCAGATGGACTGTAGTTCGTTTCCGTACCCTTGAACGGTACGTGTGAAGGGATATGCTAGTGGCGTTTAGATAGGACTGGAAAATAAACTACGGTTTTACGCTAGCTTGATATTTGTTTTGTTTCATTGACATTCGCGTGTCTTGTTCTTGACAGTCTTTATTATTTATGTATGGAGATTGTTAAATTTAATCAGCGTTCTTTTTTATAACATCCGGATAAATAATAGGATTATGAATTAATTCTGAGGTATTTTTTTTCATTTGAAAAGCTTTATGCTGAGAAATCTGTACAATGTATTTTATTCAAAGTATTGCCCGTCGATAGCCGCTACTTTTTCCCATCTTTCAGGCAATTTACGGATTCCATCTCGAAAGAACGATGTATCTTTTGAGGTATTCCATAAGTCAATTCATTTTTTGATATCTGCGTAAGAGGTGAACCTCTGCTGAAGACATATCTCAGCTCATATATCGGAACAGGTTGTAATCAGAAAGAGCAATGTTTAGAGAATATGGCAGGTGGGGTGGCACTTTCCATTTTAATGTTTCCAAGTTTGTTTTCACTGGTTTGGAAACACGTGGTCGAGCATTGTCATGCCGAAGAATAACATCGTTGTATCTTTGTCTTCGATACTAAAATCACCACTTCTAAAACGTTGAAACCAGTATTCCCATGTGGAAATTGATTTGATTTGATTGTCCTTAATAATTTGGCCACCCACTGTCCATCGCAGTAACAACATCTACCGTAAAACCTTTAATGATAAATTATAGGCCTGATATTAATATAACAAAATGGAAATTTCCTTTATTTCTCAAGTTTTAAAGATTTATTACGCGAAAACTAAAAACCTTGGTAAGTCTTTCAGTTAATATATGGATTTCGCATAGATAAAATTCGTCTTCTTTGGAGACGATCCGAGAACCGGTCCAGTTCTTGATATTTCCCAAAGACTGTGACTGTCGTTGAGTCCGACCAAAGGAACAATATCCGTGTTTAGAAGCATTACATATTTCATAATCATTATCAGTATATGTCTCTATTATCAATCAATGTGATTCAGCTGCAGTTTTTTTGCAATTAAAAGCACAATGTAAGGTTTTAAAGAAGAATATTTATTGAGTTCGTACAAGAACAGGTTTTAGAAAATGTAATATGGTCTCCTTCGCAGTTATTCCAATTTGTAGATGAGTGTTATAAACTAAAAAGGAATAGTACGTAAGGAAAACGCCCACTCTTTATTTGACAAACATTCAAACTACTGTATTTTTGGTATTTGGATATGTTCTTCCATATTCGCTGGTCATTGTATCTTGTGATTACTGGTTGTTCCGATGGACGCGTCACGATTTAACAAACCATACGGCACATTTACTTCTATCGAATAGCAATATAACCAAATTGTTTGTAATTTTTCTCAAAGTTATTTACAAAATGATTTTTAAAATGCACTGTCATATGTTTCAGCAAAATAACGTAGCGGGCTCTGCGGCCGGCTTGAAAGTCGCCATAATAGGTCAGAGCGCGTTTGCTGTTGACGTCATGGAAAGATTGATCCAACACGGACACATCATAGTTGGCGTGTTCACCATTCCGGACAAGGGCAAAAGAGAAGATCCTCTAGGTAAGAACAGCACTCTCTTTCTACAATGATGTATTCATTTCATTTCATACCATTATAATTTATAGATTATTTCCTTGGTACAAAATGTCCATACCGCAACCAATCTCCATATCAAACCATTTCAGGGCTTCAAAATTATTTTACCTGTTAAAAAAATATTTAATCAACAGAAGAAATTCCTGTTTATTCATTCTTTTAAAAATAATTTAAAACATTTTACCAAAAAAACTAGAATGACGTGAAATTTTGACATTTATCGCTTCAAGCTTAATTCAGTCAAACCATCATAGAGGTATAATCTATTCAAAGTTTTTTTGTACATACGTCATCAAGATGTTTAATGTATTGCCTGTCGCAATTTGTAAATTCGTTTCAGAATCAGACAATATTTTTCTTCTCATTTTATTTTAGTTAAGAGACACAATGCCGTTTGATTAGTTCGAACGCGTAAACGAATGAGCTTGTCAAAGTTGTCCGGCTGTCAGACGCATACAATATTCTTGAAAGCAATAATGATAAGAGGTTATAACTCTAACCTATAAACTATTCTGACTGTATAATTAACTCATTCTACTTCCTTCTTATTCTACTAATAAAATTATCCTAGTTAAAAAATGACAGAATGCTGTCTGATGCGTCGGAACATGTAACCGAATTACTTTATAAAATTCGATTGGTATTGCTACTAATCGATCCTGTTGTCAAATGTCTGCAAAATTCTTTAAAACATTAGTGATAACAATTAGAGGTTATAAGCCGGTAAACGTTGTAAATCAAAACTCAAAGTAAATGCGGCAACGTTGCGATGTGCTGATGTCACAAATTTGGTGAGCTCCAGCTGTTTTATTGCATAGACTGTATGTATCAGGTACAAGATTATTGAGTAATGTGTTATATAAAACTAGTATAGACCCATCAAAAATAATAAAATCATTATTGGTAAAGAATATCCGAAATAAGGTGACAAAAACTATATAAAATGTATCATTATTTAGATTATATTATACTACATTCTTACAAAGAATGAATGGTAATTAATAGTGCCACCTATTGTCCGTAATATGAATGTTATAAGGATTATCGATGATGTCAACTGTCAATTCAATAATTTTGACATTTGTCTGACAAAAGGCCCATTTTCCCATCATTATTAGTATTTGATTTATTGCTTGTTATCAGTCAATGTTTTTCTATTGGATTTAAAGAAAATTATAGTCGATAAAACACTTAGTAGATGTTTATGATGATGCCGTTATATAAAATTGCCAAGAAAGCTTGATTTCAATGGTTAGCGATAAATTTATTGTTTACCAAATTAGCAACATAAATTGGATGATTTGTGAGCAACTATAAATTGGCACATCAATAGAATATAAATGAATGAATATGTATGAAACTATATACGTTTCCTTGTAATCTTACAGCTAAAGCTGCAGCTGAGAATGATATACCCTGTTTCAAAATCAAGGCCTGGAGAAGTAAGGGAGTCGCCCTGCCCGCCATCTTGGAGAAATACCGAAGCGTCAACGCTGACCTGAACGTTCTACCCTACTGTTCCCAGTTCATTCCCATGGAGGTCATAAATTATCCGAGGTAAATCAACCAAACGTCCGAAATAAGACGACGAGCCTTATTTAATTTAATTTACAGGCTGAAAACCATCTGTTATCATCCGTCGATCTTACCAAGACACAGGGGAGCCAGTTCCATCAACTGGTAAGTCTCCGCGTGATCCTTACCGTCTACGAAAGTAAATCATGTTGATTTTATCATTTCAGGACTCTGATCTGCGGCGATAAAAAAGCCGGACTGACCATTTTCTGGGCAGACGATGGTTTGGATACTGGCCCGATCCTTTTACAAGAAGAATGCGAGGTTCTTGAAGAGGATACCGTCGACACTCTTTACAAAAGGTAATCTAAAGTCATTAAAAGTAAACATATTATAGTAATATAATAATCTGGTCATAAAAACGAATTTGTAAGTATATACAGCTTATAGCCTATAACCTTGTATTAAATTATTCAATAAATTTTGACATTCGATGGAACAATACTGGATGTTTAATCAAAAACAATCATGACTAGAACATCAATGACTTTTGAAACTTGCATTAGTGCTGCCTATATAGCCCTCGTTTTTTACTATTTTTAACTGATATATGCTAATGAATTTATGTACACCTGGTCACATAGTTTATATGCAACATATGCGAAGTTTAAATACCTATTGGCCGTAATATGAAAATTATGGATATTATCCATGATGTCAACTGTTAAATTTGATAGTTTGGCATTTGTCTGCCTTACTACTACTGAAAATCTTTATCCTACAAACTGAGACGATTGATAAGTAATGTCATGATTATTATATAATTTGTATTTAGAAAAATAGGTTCTTCATTCTGTTTATAAAATAGAAATATGACAAACTAGTTAATAATATTATAATATTGGGTCTAGGGAAATTAGTTTTAATATTAGGTACTTGCCTGTATTTTGATCAACAAGATCTATTAGAAAATATATGGTATCAATGTAAACAACTGTTAAACAACATAACCTAATTCAACCAACAAAATCAACAGTGACTACATTATTTTGACGTTAGAGATGCATAGTTGTTTTAAACTATTTAAACAAGGTTGACTATTAAAGAAATTCGATGTATAGATTGCTCATGAATAGAACTCAAGCACCATGACATGTTAACATCTGTCATGTGTTGCTAAAACACAATGAAACACAGCTTCTCCTAAAATTTATCACAAGTCATGATAACTAATGGTTTATATAAGACAAACAGAAGCCTCAGAGATAGTGGACAAAAATGGTGAGTCAGCACAAACCATTGCAAAGCCAGAGTTAACATCAGAAAAGTTGATGATGTATATATGATTGAACTGTAATCGTCCACCATGACCACTTGATGATGAGTTGGTCAAAGGATCGACTCCCAACTATTCCTATTTCTATTTCACTTGACCTGACAGGGCTCTAACATTTCTTTGATTACCAGTTGGAAATTGTAAAAGATTGATTTGCTAACACATCACCCTCTGACTGCGATTTGTTTTACGCCAATACGCCAAATTACCAGTAAAATAGCCAATGTACATCATCAAAATGAATCAGCACTTCACAATGTTGCAAACAACTTAGACTTTTGGCCTACAGCGTTTTTCGGTTTATATATAACTTCTAATTATTATCACTAATATTTTGAAGAATTTTGCATTTTGACACCTGGCAACATAGCCCAATTGGAACCAACTCAAATCAAATTTTATAAGCTGATTCGGTTACATGTTTAAAATAAATTTTGAACACTAAATATTTTTTCAGTAAGATTTCATAACCTTAAAATAACGTGCTCCTTTTTTCGTCAGATTTCTATATCCAGTGGGCGTATCCGCTGTCGCGCGTTCCGTCGACATGGTCGCCAATGGCAACGCCCCCAAAGTCAGCCAAAGCGAGAAGGGCGCCACCTACGACCCAATGCTGAACAAGGCTGAACTGCAAAAGGTATAGTTCTTGATTGGAATCGAACCAACATGTAACGAAATGGCAAATTTCAGATCGATTTCACAAAAACCGGCCTGGAACTGCACAATTTCATCAGGGGCATGGACTCGGTACCCGGCGCCAGTTGTCTGATCAAGTTACCGGAGAACGAGGAGTACCAGGAAGCCCTTCTGTTCGGTTCAAGCTTGTGGAAGGGGGCTGTGCCGATAGGAAAAGAGGTAACTTCATTTTTCGCATATATTACCGGAAAGTCATTACCGGATTTTGTAACAGATGTCGCTACGCTTAAATATGCTGTAGGAATGTTCGTCGGGTCGGTCGATCGGTCGAAATGTGTGGCTGCCGCTGCGATTATTTATCAGAACACTCACTACTATTTTTGGAAGGAATTTGCACGGGAACTAAAAACACTGGTTGAATCAACGTTGTTTATTTCAACTTGCGATTGATACATGTGGTCGATGGGAGGATTGACAGGATATTAGGTTAAGGTGAAGGAAGTACGGTAGCGCTGTGGAAGTGGTACTGTTACAGGGGGACGGTGATAAGAAAAGAGAGCGAGACGTCGTCGTGAGGGCCTTTTATACTCCAGAACTGCATGGTACCAATCCACCGGCGTTGCCAACCTTTGTAGTTGTTGATGGTGAATTGGTGGTGGCCTAAAGGGTCGTGGCGGTCGCCACATAACTCCCCTCCTAGTGGAACAGCCGTGGAACGTACCTATATGTGGTGCAAGTTCCGGAATGCACCCGCAATCACGCAAACAAACGCCCGGGGACTGCTGATGAGATGGGGATCCCAACCTGAGCGAGGAGTTTTACGGGATCAGCTGCCATCGGAGCTGTAGCAGGACGTCGTTCGTCTTGAGGCGTTTAGCTTTGTTTGAGGGTACCTGTAAATGTGTTACGTCTCCCGTTTCGTGATGCGAGGGTGCTCATGTGTTGCTGGTATACATGATGGGCTTCTGTGGTTTTCGTCCATCAGGCTAGTCTCGTGGGATGTCGTCGACCACGTGATGTTGATGAATTCCGTTCCTCGTGCTATCCTTCCATGCACGTGTCAAGCACCTGTCGAGTGGCTTATGTTGAGTTGATTTACCTGTTAGGCACTTTGATCACGTCGGGGTCACCAATTGTAGGAATGTTCGTCGGGTCGGTCGATCGGTCGAAATGTGTGGCTGCCGCTGCGATTATTCATCAGAACACTCACTACTATTTTTGGAAGGAATTTGCACGGGAACTAAAAACACTGGTTGAATCAACGTTGTTTATTTCAACTTGCGATTGATACATGTGGTCGATGGGAGGATTGACAGGATATTAGGTTAAGGTGAAGGAAGTACGGTAGCGCTGTGGAAGTGGTACTGTTACAGGGGGACGGTGATAAGAAAAGAGAGCGAGACGTCGTCGTGAGGGCCTTTTATACTCCAGAACTGCATGGTACCAATCCACCGGCGTTGCCAACCTTTGTAGTTGTTGATGGTGAATTGGTGGTGGCCTAAAGGGTCGTGGCGGTCGCCACATAACTCCCCTCCTAGTGGAACAGCCGTGGAACGTACCTATATGTGGTGCAAGTTCCGGAATGCACCCGCAATCACGCAAACAAACGCCCGGGGACTGCTGATGAGATGGGGATCCCAACCTGAGCGAAAAGTTTTACGGGATCAGCTGCCATCGGAGCTGTAGCAGGACGTCGTTCGTCTTGAGGCGTTTAGCTTTGTTTGAGGGTACCTGTAAATGTGTTACGTGTCCCGTTTCGTGTTGCGAGGGTGCTCATGTGTTGCTGGTATACATGATGGGCTTCTGTGGTTTTCGTCCATCAGGCTAGTCTCGTGGGATGTCGTCGACCACGTGATGTTGATGAATTCCGTTCCTCGTGCTATCCTTCCATGCACGTGTCAAGCACCTGTCGAGTGGCTTATGTTGAGTTGATTTACCTGTTAGGCACTTTGATCACGTCGGGGTCACCAATTGTAGGAATGTTCGTCGGGTCGGTCGATCGGTCGAAATGTGTGGCTGCCGCTGCGATTATTTATCAGAACACTCACTACTATTTTTGGAAGGAATTTGCACGGGAACTAAAAACACTGGTTGAATCAAAGTTGTTTATTTCAACTTGCGATTGATACATGTGGTCGATGGGAGGATTGACAGGATATTAGGTTAAGGTGAAGGAAGTACGGTAGCGCTGTGGAAGTGGTACTGTTACAGGGGGACGGTGATAAGAAAAGAGAGCGAGACGTCGTCGTGAGGGCCTTTTATACTCCAGAACTGCATGGTACCAATCCACCGGCGTTGCCAACCTTTGTAGTTGTTGATGGTGAATTGGTGGTGGCCTAAAGGGTCGTGGCGGTCGCCACAATGCAATGTTGTGATTTGACACATATGTCATTTTATTCCACTGACATTAAGCTTCAAAGGTATATATGTTATGTGTCTTGACAGTAACACCATCACAGCTTTATACCTCTTTGAAAATGTCAAGTTTCGTGCCTGAAACGTGCATTTGAGGTACGAATTACTTTTCTTATTACATCAAAAGAAAAAAGCCGTTGAAAGTCATCGTTTGCTGGTAGAAACTTACAATGAGCTTAAAAATATGTGTGGTTTCGAAAATTCAAAAGTGATGCAAGACAAAGGACGTTCTAGTAGATCGAAAAAGTTTGAAAATGCGAAACCGTAATAGTTAACATAGAAAATCTATTAACCATATCGAGAGGGATAATATCGGACTTTAAAACATAACAAATACTAGACGCATCAGTTATATCGAATACTGAGTTTTTATTTTATTTAGATTGAAATTCAAGGAACAACACCTGGTATAATACACGAAGCCGGATTGTTGCTACGAGGCTCTGATGGGGAATACATCAACGTAAAGAAAGTTAAAATTGGTGGTAAGTTCCCTAAAGGTTGCTCAAGGCTGTTTCATCTTAATACTTAGAACCATTAACAACAATTAATTATTGTTAATGTTGTGTCATTATTTCTTTTGTTCCTTCGCAGAAAAACTCTATCGTTAATTTTCTATACAGGTAGAATGAAAAATGCCGCGGTAATCGACCAGGTCACCAAACAGATCAAGATCGATTACACTCCCGAGGAGAAGAACCAGATCGAGGAGGTTCGCAACATCTGGGAGGCCATCCTCAGCATCGATATTGAGGACGACACCGATTTCTTCGCGGCGGGCGCTGGATCCATGGATGTAGTAAGGTAACGATGAGACGTCTGAGACAATTACCAGGATAATACTCACCACTTGGGTTTGCTTACATACAGATTAGTTGAGGAAGTCAAAGACGTCTTCAAGATCGAGCTGGAGAACGACGACGTTTTTCTAGCTCCAGTTTTTTCCGAGTTTGTGATAAACGTGGTGCTTAAGAGCAGAGGAGCTGGCGGAAATATCGAAATAGAATATAGGCAAGTGTTTTGTTACTTAAATAAATTAATTATAAACATAATTGTATACATTATATTATTATATTTATTACAACTAGTGATCGCCCTGTGGTCGAAATTCGATCTATTAATTAATTATGTTTCTCTCATAACAGAGTAAAGTGAATAATTTAAAAATGATATATTACTAAAACCTGTTTTCACAGTCTTTTGAATATAAGATCGGAAATGTATTTAATATATAATATTAATAACAAATAGAAATGATTCAGAAGTTAATACCTATCTTTCTACTGTTTTACTGTAAAATATTATAATTCATACTGACCTGCAACTAACACAATGTACGTAAAAATTCCGTTCAATTTATTAAATGCTTTTGATTTAAAAAAAAAATAAATAACACCATGTATATAATGATTTGGTGGATGCGCCGAACATTTTTAAGTCATGTAACATTTTACTATTAGAAACTCAATTATTGTTTGCTTTACTCTCTGTTTTTTGTTTTATGTAATATCTTCTACATTTTCATCTCGAAAAAAATAACTGGTAAGTCTCCAAACTACAATATTTTTTCCTTCAGGCCTATAGAAATGGAGATCAACAAGAGGAACATCAAATTCCCCTGTCAGCTGTTCATCAATGGAGAGTTCGTCGATGCCGAAGGCGGACAAACATTGCCAACAGTCAATCCGGCCACCGAAGAAACTATCTGCGACGTGCAATGCGCCAGCATCAATGACGTAGACAAAGCTGTGATGGCGGCGAAAAAAGCATTCGAGGACGGAGAGTGGAGCAAGATCAGCGCGCGCGAACGGGGCCAGCTCATGTTCAAACTAGCCGACTTGATGCAGCAGAACAAGGAGGAGCTGGCCATCATCGAGAGCATCGATTCCGGAGCTGTCTACACCCTGGCCCTGAAGACGCACATCGGGATGAGTATCGAAACGTGGAGGTACTTTGCTGGATGGACGGACAAGATCCAGGGAGCTACGATACCAGTATCGCACGCCAGGCCCAACAGAAACCTCACCTTCACGAAGAAAGAACCCATTGGGTAAATATCTGATAAAACAGAACAGCATCGTGAGCTAAACAAAAACGAATATTCTTGATGTTTCAGGGTAGTAGGTTTAGTAACTCCATGGAATTATCCCCTAATGATGTTATCGTGGAAGATGGCAGCGTGCCTGGCAGCTGGGAACACCGTGGTGATAAAACCAGCTCAAGTTTCGCCGCTGACAGCGTTAAAATTCGCGGAATTGAGCGTTAAGGCTGGATTCCCACCAGGTGTAATCAACGTAGTCCCTGGAAAAGGTAAAATAGTTGATGGTTACGTCGATGAAAGCGTTCTCATCAACTGAATCCATATTTAATACTGTTTTATGTTACAGGTTCAGTAGCCGGAAATGCTTTAGCCACTCATCCGCAAGTCAGAAAATTAGGATTCACAGGTAGTACCGAGATAGGACAGGTCATTATGAAGAATTGCGCGGAATCGAATTTGAAGAAGGTGTCCTTAGAATTGGGAGGAAAATCTCCCCTTATTATATTTAACGACTGTGATCTGGATAAAGCCGTTCGACTGGTGAGTCTACTAAACTAAATTAATCATAAAAATATGATTAATAATTATTGTGTTTTGGTGAATGCGCCGGCTTCGACGAATATATTTTCATTCAAAAATACGCTTAGTTGTTTATAATAAAAAACTTTTTAGCAAATGTCTCGTTTTAATATAATTGCAAATAACCGCTTTCTAATTCATATTTTAATTTTCGTACACAATTAATTTTTTTTAGCATATAAGGCTACTTTACAAATTTTAATTTTATTGAATTAGAGGTAAGTTATCCTGAAAACGTGAGAATAACAAATTATGTCAAATTAAAATCCCCAGAACTTCTATGCTTCCGTTCAAACTTGAAGATAAAAAAAAGTAGTATAAAAACACACTTTTATTAAAATTCAAAGTTCAAGTTATTCTAATAATTACTTACCGACTTTTGCGGATAAAGATATTTCTATAAAGAAAGTATCCATAGTTATGCAACCCTCATATCGCAAAATTATCCAGTATTCAATACCATTTATCTTAATCACTGATATACCTTAACAATTATTCTTATACTAAAATTGAATTACAGGGTATGCAATCTGTCTTCTTCAACAAAGGCGAAAACTGTATTGCTGCTGGTAGATTATTCGTCGAGGACAGTATCCACGACGAGTTTGTCCGTAGGGTAGTATCGGAAACAAAGAAAATCGCCATCGGCGACCCACTGAACAAATCCACATCACACGGACCGCAAAATCATCTAGCACATTTAAATAAATTACTTCAATATGTACAAATAGGTAGGTCGGGTTGCTTAATAAAGTTTTGGCGAATGCGACGGGGATACCCTAATTTTTTCCTTGTTCACCACAGGTGTTAAGGAAGGAGCCAAGCTAGTTCATGGTGGCAAAAGATTGAAGAGACCCGGTTACTATTTCGAACCTGCTGTCTTCACTAACGTAGAAGATCACATGTTTGTAGCCAAAGAAGAATCTTTTGGACCCATTATGGTTATTAGCAGATTCCCCAATGGGTAAGCTTCAATGAGTAATTTGTATTACATTTTCTGAAATTAAATGTTTACAGGGATGTAGATGGTGTTATTAAGAGAGCCAACGCCACCGAATACGGTCTGGCATCAGGAGTTTTCACCAAAGACATATCAAAGGCTCTTCGATTTGCTGAGCGTATAGATGCAGGTACAGTCTTCATCAACACCTACAACAAAACGGACGTGGCAGCACCATTTGGCGGCTTCAAGCAAAGTGGTTTTGGTAAAGATTTGGGATCTGAGGCACTCAACGAATACCTCAAAACCAAATGCGTTACTGTAGAATATTAACTTAAGCTGACATTGGTATTATTCTGATGTATCAACTTATGAGGTGAACGTATTTTGTACATAATTATCTGAAACTATTACATAAGTTTTATAAAT
Organism: Rhynchophorus ferrugineus; assembly: GCF_030347505.1. NCBI lineage: Eukaryota > Metazoa > Arthropoda > Insecta > Coleoptera > Curculionidae > Rhynchophorus > Rhynchophorus ferrugineus. Next base: position 6,899,503 of record NW_027472582.1, on the reverse strand, counting down.
ATAATTGTAAATACAAAAGAGATTTTAAAATATATTTTTACTATTGCTTCTTTCTTTCTTTAATAACTTAGAGTTAGATTCAGAACCAACTCACTCATTCAATTATTTTATTCGACCTCAAACTTATATTTAATTAAATTAATACAAAGTAAACTAAATTTAAATAACCAACTTACTTGGCTTAATTGCAAACCAATTGATGTAAAATGATAGTCTAAACAAAACAATTTATTTTACAGTTAATATATAATTACTTAAATAACTGTCACCTGGGAAACAGAGGAGCTATTAAAAACTTCATGCCAACTTCTGTTGGATAAAATGCAAATGCCTAAATTCACATTTGTATTGCCTTGAACAAAACGTACCTACGTCACAATCTTGAAATATAACCAGCAATATTTGCTTGGAAACAACACCGAATAGTGGCCGAAATAATAATATTTAAAAAGCCACAAAAATATATAATAGATTATTAACTCAAGCCAAATTCCCTTTTAATCTTCCAATAAAAATTAATTGCTTGCTCAAAGTACAATCCTTTTCCTTCCATTTTTTCGTATCATTAATTCCTAACACGGCGATAATTCATAATCTACAACATATATATATATGTATATATACCTATATATATATATAAACCATAATCAACAACATATATATAAACCTTTAATCGTATAATAAGTACAGTTAAATTCCGCTATTGACATAACCTAAGGCCGATATAACCTACCTTTTCATTCGATAGCAGTTCCTTCGCCCCTCGTGTCATATTTTAATACGTCAGCCGATAAAGTCACCCCCTTATTTTATAATATAACAGCTGCGAAGGTAAAGCAACAAAAATTTCCAAAGAATTTCGTTAAGTTATTAAAATCGAATGTAAAGTATGTCCCGTGCCCCATGAACTGCCACCCGAAATGAATATTCATACCTTTCCAAGTGTGCGTTCCACGTTTTTGAACTCGCGAACACAACAATCGCTCACCGTTTGCCAGTTCGGGATATAGCAGGGAGAAAAGTAAGGTTAACAAGTGTAGTTTATGTTGTTGTCAAGGATTGCCAGGTATTTGGGTGAGTTTTTTACTTAATTTTCTAAATTTTATTGACAGTTTCATTAATCTTTTTGTGAATTAACTTGAGGTTTTTGTCAAACTATTCAGTAGGAGGTGTCAAAAACCCTTCGCTTATTCATCATAAAACAGTAATTTTATTATTTGTCATCGGTAATTTAGCTGCTTTTAGAATAGAATTACGGACTGTCATCGCAAGAGAAATAACAAGGGACAATAAATATAGAGTGAATCAACTATTTCATAGATTTTTTCTAACATTTTCTGTGAATGTTTATATTTGTCATGCTGTGTTATCATATTTATTTATTGGAAACGCTTTCTACGATTTTTGACATTTCCAAATTTTATTGATAATTATCTCTTATACCGTTAGCTTTGCCGTACCTTCCCATTCATAAAAAATGTTTTGAGTGCACATTTGATATCAAGGCCTATCTAGTTGTAGGCTTGATCGTTTCAATTTAAACCGGTATTCCTTAAGTATTTAATATTTGAAAATTGAACAACTGCTTCGAGTTGTTTTTGTTCGTTAGTATTTTATTTGGTGTAGGAATAAAATACGTCAATAATCAAGCATTAATTTAGCTCGAGTCTCTCTGTAGAGGCGATTTTAATCAATAGTCAGTAATTATCTAGCGTGCACATATTTGTCGTGTCGTAGAATAGTTTTGTACGTCGTCAATTATATCAAGCATTATCATTTATTAAAGTCGAGCGTGATTGACGATGGGAACTTTGAAATTAAATAAATGTTAAGATAGTCGTAAATATCTTTTTTTTTTTCGAATTTCAATGGAAAAAGACCGATTCGTAAATGGACTTTGAGCTGTGACAATATATTTTTAGAGTTTGATCCATCTCGTTTATATTTACATCACCGTTAGATGCACTTGTACGTTTGCCAACAGTAGTACTACGTGGGTCGTTCGACATGGATCGCTGTTTCCGCGATTATTTGTCACGCTCTGCGATGACCGGTGATGGGACAACTACTTTTAGGGTCACTGGTATAGCACATATATCGATATATCCGAGAAAAAGAAGCATCGAATTTTTTTTTGCAACGACCAGGATATATCGACCCAAAAAAATATTCTCTAAACATTAAATAAAAAAAATTGATTTTTTTAATAAATATTTAAAATAAAGCATCAAAATGCACTAAACCCTTAATATTAAGTACCAATTTTAAAAGTTTATTAAAAATAATATTAAAAAAAAATTTAAAATTTTCACTTTTTTTATGAAGCATCGATATTTCCCTAGTTTATGTTACACCTCTTGTGCATTACTTGAAAGGCAATAACAAATAGCCGACTATAATGTTTTCCATTGATATATAAATAAAACAAGATAGACTACTGGCTGATTGAGGACCGTATCGATATTTTTTTTGCAATATATATTGATATTTCTTTCAACACAGTAAAAAGAAGCTAGCCGTATAATTAAATATCAGTCGGCATCGTAAACTCTTCTATTCCGAGAAGTTAAGTAACTCATGTAAATTTGTGTATTCTTTTCAAACTGACTGAAAACCACAGAATTCTTTCTATTTTAAATTTACAAAAAAAAACATGTGTAAAAATTATCTCACCTAATTTTATACAGAACATTATCTCCCTAAATTGGTAGAGTTACATCAGGAACAGCTCATAAGAGATATTTCCAAATAATGTCACGTAACACGGTCATCACGTGATTGTTCATCAAATAGTTTCGAACTGAAGTTCTGTTTCACTCAAAATGTAACCTTTACAGGATAGTTGTTTGTTATCAGCGTCATAAAAATAATTTAGCTGAATGCCATAAATGCAATTAGGTAGTCATATCTAATCTGTGGTTTTTACTTCCGATAGTAAATGATATAAAATTAAATCATGGCTTTATTATGCGAGATCTTCCCGCCCTGACCGTCTCACAAGAGTCTAGTTCTAGAGAATCGCCGCATGCGCACAAGGATTTAAATTGGCAACGTTGCCAGTTGTTGAAAATTATAGGTACATTTGAAGAATATGATTTAAATAGTGTAAATTATTTTGAGTTTGTAAATTAACCTTATATTTCTGTTGAGACCTAAGTTAAAATGTTTTGAGATATGTTTACACATACACAAAGGAATATGGCTGTAATGAAAAGTTAGCATACCTGGGGGGTTTCTGATGGGACAGTCTATCTAGAGTAAGGCTCGCGGTAATCTGTTTCGGCCGTCGCCGCCCTGGCTCTCGGCCTGTTGGAAATTGTTACATGACAGGTTCAATTTTGAAGTACGATAAATTTGTCATCGGCTTTTTAATTATTGTTTTGCTCGGGATGAAACTCACCGATGCGGCGAGATATTTTGTTGGCGAGTGCTGCAAAATCTCTCCAGATTTCCTCGATCGCGGTGTCTATTATCCTTGTCGGTGGGGCTAGTTGGCTGGCTAGACTTTTAATATATGAACATATCGATATTTTTCTTGGAAGCCGATATCCCTATTGTAAGTCTCTAAGAACACATTGTTGTATCTCGAATGGGAAGTTTTATCGCATCCAGCGTACTCACCAGTCGTTGCACCCTCTGATTACCACTTTCTCCAATCGATGCGGCATAGCTCGGCTGGCGTGCTGTTTCGGAATGTTGTAGAAACGGGAAAATCGATTATTGGATCGATGTCAAACCAATATCGTTTTATCGATAAGGCCGTGTTGCCGGAAAAAGTTGCAGAAAATGATGCAGTTATTTAGAATAATATATATTCCATCGACTTTCTCAATATATTGCTTTTTAAAGTGCAAAAATAATCAGAATACATGCAAGCATCTCATAAAAATGATATATAGTCCTTCCAATAAAACAGCCAACGCACGTCATCAAAATTTATGGTGCGACGTTACCGCGGCAATTTTAAGTGTTCGTTTATTTTATACTAGCGACCCGCCCCGGCTTCGCACGGGTGCAATGCTGATACTAAATTAAATACACTACAGAAAAAATATGAACGTTGTATATAAAAACATAGCAGCCCGCTCCGACTTTGCACGGGAATAAAATATATATGCCTATGTCACTCAATGAAAGCATGATTAAAATCGATCCAGTATTTTTGGTTCATTCATTACTGCCCTTGGCCTGCACGCATTAAATTTGGAGTAAAACAATTCCTCTTCCCCTATACTTACTATGAAGATTTCCTGCTATCTTTGGAATATCTAAATTCATACAATTTTTATTACATTACATATTTTTACTTATTTACTTTTTACGTTTTCACCTAGGTATTTATTTTATTTTTACAACAATTAATATATTACAGGATGTCTTTATACACAACGTTTACAGCTTTCTTGTCATTAGACAATACAAACATGTTTTCTCTTGAGGTTACTCTTGAAAGAGCGACATACAGTTGGCCATGTGAAAAACAGTCAACGCTCAAATCTAAGCCTGCAACGTTGAAGGTTTGACCTTGCGATTTATTAATGGTGATTGCTAAAGATGTCTTCACCGGAAACTGTAAACGTTTAAATTGGAAGGGTAAATCCGATGGTATCAGAGGGATTCGGGGAATCAATACATCTTCTCCGGTACCACATCCTGTGAGTATTATGAAAGTTTTCAATGATTTTATCAGCAAATGCGTGCCATTGCAAAGTTTAGGTGGATTCAGGTTTCTTAATAAAATAACAGGACAACCTACTTTCAACACCATTTTGTGAGGAGGGAGTCCAGACGGGTTCAAAGAGTTTAGAAACTCTGTAGGAAAATGAACAGCTTCTTCCAAATCGAGAACAGTATCCACCGAGTAATATATTTCGTCGGCGCATCAATCTTTGAAATAATCAAGTTATTTACCTTATCTACTTGTTCATTAGTTGGTGACAGAATCGCTCTTTCTTTAAACCAAGATATTGTCTTGTAACTTATGTCATCAATGTCAGGATAGACTTTGTTGACTAACTCTTGGATGTTGTCTATCAAAACACAAAGGTTTTCAAGGTTAATCCTTCCCTCACTTTGTGTTAATTCTCCATTGCCAACTTTTAGCAGCATCTCTGGAAATAGCCTGTTCTCACGTGATGATGACGAAACCCTAATATTAGGCAGCGTTTTTGCTAATTGCTAAATAAGCCTAAAAAATAGGTTAATTTACGACATCACGTTAGAAACCTCTAAAATTAGCAATGTTGCCTTAGTATATTATGCATGTATTATACATATAAACCTTCCTCTTGAATCACTCTATCTATTGAAAAAAACCGCATCAAAATCCGTTGCGTAGTTTTAAAGATTTAAGCGCACATAGGGATATAGGGACAGAAAAAGCGACTTTGTTTTATACTATGTAGTGATATACGTTATAAAATACAATTTCTTTTAAAATGAAAGTTCATGTAATTCATATATTATAGAAGGATATTACATTTTCGATATTTTCAAAAAATATCGATCTATCGGAGGAAAAAACCCTCATAATTAAGTACCAAAATATACTGATACCTTAAAATTATAATTAAAGTTATAAATAAAGTTTATTAAAAATAATTAAATGGTTTTCTATAATGTTAAGAAATTATTTAATTTTTTTGGAAAAATATCCATATTTTTCGGCATCCCTAGACTATAGATATCCCAAATAATTCACAGAGTTGATGGCAATGAATCCGGCAGGGCGTCAGATTTAATTCGCAGGCCGGATACTTTATTGTCGGAATAGCACGCGGTAGTAGTCGCCGAGCTCGCAGGCGCTCGATCATACGATCGCGATGGGCGCGGGCTCTCAAACCTGGCAGGCCATGGCGGATTGCACAATTTCATTGGTGGCCCGGCATCAGAAGATCCCGGCGGGTCACGTGATTGGCGCTTTTCGAACAGGCCACATGCTCGTGTTTACGGTTCGTCATAGTCGGCGGACCAAAAAAAAAAACGAACTCCGAGGACGTTTATCTCGATGACCATCGTCCGGTCAAGGCCTGCTGGACCGCTTTTACGTGATCTCGTGGTGCCGCCGTTATGCAGATTACGTGTGTTGCCATTAATTGGTGCTATTTAATTAAGAGCTGTGAGGAGGAGAACGCACGACAGTGCTGATTGTTTGTTTTAATTACGTTCTGGACAATGTTGCCGAATATATCTGTTTTTTTAGCATTTGATACAAAATACTACTACGAAATACAAAATATACATGTAATTCATTCATGGCTATATTCTTTTAACATTTCATTTTGCCCCTCATTTATTATGATTAACATAAAATCTTCTTTATTTAAAATAGGATAGGTACCCAAAAACGGAGTTTGTGGCTTATATAACACACATCCTGTATTTTTAAATCCATTTACCCATGCTTCGTCACTCATAATATCACTTTTACGTTTTGTACCTGCGGAATTCAATTGGTGTGCTTCCTGAATATTTTTTATATCAACACCGTACTATTGTATAGTCGCGAAATGACGACATCCCTCAAAATAACAAAAAATATTTATGATTCAAATTACTACATAGTTACATTGTTACTAGTCGTTTCCGACTAACCTACGATGTGTCTTTATGACAACTTAAATCTAGGTATATAACTAGGAGGACCCATCGGCCCTATCTCAGTCTCTGATGAAATAGTATTTATACATGTCACTACTGTATTTTATATTATATGCACCTCACTACACAACAGTACACAAGATCAGATGGTTTGATTTTTTTTTCTTTTTGTTCTGGCCTAAAACCAGGCGGTGGAATGCATGACGCATACCTGGTCGCGGAGACTTGCCCTGGAGTGACAAGTTGGACCGGGTTATGTGGGACTGCCTCCGGGCTTACCAATATACTGAATCCAAACCGCTTCACAGTTGACCCCCTGTGGGTCGCTACTGCTACCACATTAAATTTGGGGATATGGCACCCGCTGATCGGACAGCCGTTATTGGGCACGAGGACCCAGCGATTCTATTGATTCGCGAACTTAAGTTAACACACGACTGGATACTGTCGTATGGGAGCAAAAGTTAGGACTGTAGCGACGAATAAGTTCGGTTCAGCCTGGAAAAGGGGGGGAGGTTAGCGGTGACACGGTGCTAAGCTCCCAGCATGTCGACCAGCCCGCCAACAAGCGCATTTTCAGAAGAGATGATTGACATATGAAGTGCTTGATTTCTAGAGTGTCAGTTTCCTTATGAATTTGATTATTTCTTACAAACCATGGAGCGTTTAAGATTCTCCTGAGGAACTTATCTTGGAAAACTTGAAGACGTTTCACCTGGTTGGATGTAACAAACTTGAAGTAGACATTAGATCGGTAGAGTAGTACGGACCGAATTAAAATCTTGTAAAATAAGCATTTGATGGAGATGGGCAGTCTGCTGGAAGGGCAGATCAGAGAAGATGGCAGGTTTGCTATCCCCGAACATTTCTGGATTGCTTTCTGGATTTGGGAATGTCAACCGAACCGTCGGTCGAAGTGGCCTAGGTACGTGACGTTATCCAGCAAGGAAATTATTGCTGTGTCGATCTTAAGTTGCGAGATGCTTCTTGTGGAAAATGATTAAATAAAAATAAGGCTGGGACTAGCGGGGAAGCTTAAGGTACGCCAGTATCGAATTGTGTTCGACTGGAAAGTGTTTTCATGATCTTGACCTAGAAATATCTGTCCGATACATAGGACTTGATGAGAGCGGTTAGGTCTTCTGGGAGGCCTAACCGCACGCATTTTGCGATCAAACCGTCGTGCCAGACCTTGTCGAAGTTTTGGTTAGGTCCAGAAGGACTGCTCCAAGCTTTTTACGTTGGTCAAGAGCGTGATGGATATGTGCGGCCAATGGTTTGATTCTTTTGAGTATGTGTTCTACTCTGGCGGTATCCAAAAGTTGCAATACATCAATATTCTCATGAGAATGGAGTCGTTCCTCATTCCCCCTTGCAATTCTCTTGATTTCTTGACTGACTGTGGGTACCTGAAGGTCTCGATGTAGATAGTCAGTCCTGCAGTATTTGTGTGCGCCCACAATACTTCCCAGGAGTTTGTTCTGAAAAATTTGTATTTTATTTATGTTACTCTTTGCAGAACATCCCCATAATTGAACTCCGTATGTCCACATAAGTTTCAGTATCTACTTATATAATAGCAATTTATTATGTACCGATAATTGTGATTTTTTCCAATTAGTCAATACATTTTCCTATATCTCAATTTCAGTTCTTTTCTTCTCTTCTTCATATGTTCCTTCCAACAATGTTTTTCACCGAGATTCATTCCGAGATATTTAGCGTTGTTGCTATATGGAATGATAGTATTATTTAATGTTATTGGTGCTTGTACGGTCTGATTGTAGGTGAACTGCACATGCACATATTTACTTTCGTTAATATTTTTATTTTCCAAGCTTGTATCCAATTATTTATATTGCCACTTGTGCCACACAAAATTATAACAGAATTTTCGTGTGGCTTCTTCACTAGTCTACGACAGCTATAATGACAGTATGATCAGCAAATGTAGCCATCGTAATATTCTCCATTTGTGGTATATCACAAGTGTAGAGTAGATAAAGCATTGGCCCCAGTACACTTCCTTGTGGTACACCTGCTTTAGCTTCTTGTATTCTAGAGTAAGCTTCTTCTTGTTTAACTCTAAACATTCTGGCTGTAATGTACGATTTTAGTAGTTCGGTGTGTTGTTTTGGTAACATTTTCTGTAGTTTATGAATAAGGCCTTCATAGCTTATACTACCATCTAAGAATATTCGTAGAAACTGCTTTTAATTATGAACGTTTTAATCAATCATCAGTAAGGTGATGTAATCATTATCCATTGAAACAAGTTTGGTTTTGAGAATTTTTCGATAAGACTAATATTTATTTTTCCGAAATGCTACTGAATCATACAGCAGTTCCCCTCGTATCAATTAGTATTGCCCGCATCATGGGGCTCGTCTTTTGTGTCATCCTCTCATTGTGTAATATAAATCTGGCCAATTCACGCATTTTTACTCTTTGTTGTCGTCAATTCATTCAATTTAACGACGTCTGGTCTATAGGGTGTGCATATCAGAAATTTTTACTCGATATTGTTTGATGTTTTAACTACCTTTCGAAATTTATATCTATCAAATCGTGTTCATCGTTTACCTAGATGCGAAAGTTACGATAGAAAGAATACATTAAGAAGAAAAGAGAAGAGCTGAATCTTAAATATAGAAAATTATATTGGCTATCAGGTAGAGACTCTGAACTATCAATTCGAAATATATTCGAAATAAAGCCTATTAGCTTTAGAATCGCTAGTATTTTATAATAATTTATAATACCGGCTTGGTTGGCGCAGTTGTCAAGGCAACAGGACTGTCCAACGTCCAGGTTTCAATCCGACTGGGACATGGTTGTGAATGTATGTTTGTGATTCTTCACCGAGGTCAGTGTCGCCAGTAATCAGTCTAGCCAAGACCGGATGTCTTCTGGGATGATTTCTAAGTTGGTCACTCGCCAGTCGGTAGGCTTAATGCCGAGGGCCGTGGTTCGGAACCCACGTTAAACTGTAGGTCCCGTCCAGATGAACCATGAACCAACCATAATATTCTACAGTATTTATACGTCATTAGACTTAATACTACTTTTAATTCCATGCTTTTTCTTATAATACTATATTAAATGATCATACCCATCTGCTATAAATAATTCTACGTCTTTTTTCATAAAAAAAGGCGTATGTTGTACAAAAACAACTATTTTCATTAAAAATTTTTATTAGCTATCAAAAAATATGTGGGAGAAAAAGTAATTTCGGTTATCTCTAGCAATGTTCATTCAATGAAATCACAATACAGCGCGTTTAAAAGATAACAGCTCATAGAACATTCTGCATTCGTCATTTATGTCAGAAAAGAGATAGTTCGGATGATAGTTCTTGCTCAAATTTTGCTCTGTTGTCAAAATGGAAAAAACGTAACGCAGGTTTATTGAAAATAGTGTAGTATTTATGGTGCTAAGTGCTTAAGTGAACTGATATATGATATAGACTGATATCCCTGTGAAACATGGGCATCGACCATAAAGAGTTTTGAACCATTTATAGAACACTGGATACCAGATGAAGCTCTTACGCTCTCAACTCTTTCACAAAGGAAAACAACATCATTCCTGATGAACATTTCGGCTTTCGTGCTCACCACTCATCCGTCCATCAGGCTACCCGTCTGGCCGCACAGGTCCATCACGCACTTGACCAACGTAATAAGCTTGGAGCAGTCCTTCTGAAGCTAAACAAAGCCTTCGACAAAGTCTGGCACGACGGTTTGATCGCAAAATGCGTGCGGTTAGACCTCCCAGAAGACCTAACCGCTCCCATCAAGTCCTATCTCTCGGACAGATATTTCCAGGTCAATATCAGGAAAACACTTTTCCAGCCTTATTTAACATCTTTATTTCAGATCTGCCGAGAAAAGTGCACATTGACGTCGCGTTTTACGCTGACGACACTGCTTTCTTCACGGCCGCCAGGTTCCCTCCTCAGGAGAATATTAAACCCTCCATGGTTTGTCAGAAATAATCAAATTCATAAGGAAACTGACACTCCAGAAATCAAGCACTTCATATCTCAATCATTTCACAAACAACAACTCAGCTCAGGTTCTTCTGAAAACGCGCTTGTTCGCGAGCTGGTCGACATGCTGGGAGGTTAGCACCGCGTCACCGCAAAGCTCCCCTCTTTTGCAGGCTGAAACGACCTCATCCGTCGCTACAGGCATAACTTTTGCCCCCAAACGATAGTATCCACTTGTGTGTTAACTCAGGTTCGCGAATCAATAGAATCGCCGGGTCCTCGTGCCCAATAACGGCTGCCCGATCAGCGGGTGCCATATCCCCAAATTTAATGCAGTAGCAGTAGCGATCCACAGGGGTCAACTGTGAGGCGGTTTCGGTTTAGTGTATTGGTAAACCCAGAGGCAGTCCCACATAACCAGGTCCAACTTGTCACTCCAGGGCAAGTCTCCGCGACCAGGTATGCGTCATGCATTACACCGCCTGATTTTAGGCCAGAAAATACTAGATGAAGCTCCCCAAGCAAGCCTTCGACTCAATGGGTTCTCTAGTTTTCAGTGATCGTAGTAAGTGTTTCGGTAAAAACAAATTGTAAGTTAGTCGGCCATGACTAATGACCGTGCATTAATTAAAAAAAACCTGCACCATAAAAATTTTAATACGTCTTTACTCTAGTGAACTTTTGATATATCTTCCAAAATATTGTTACGTTTTGATCATGTCACTGAGTACAACTGATAAGATTTAGTGATTGTGTATAGACAACATTTATTACAACCTAAAACGTATATTATTAGTTACCATAAACTTTGTAATTATATCAGAGTAATAGAGAGACAACTCAATAGTCTCTCTGAGAGAAGTTTCTCAACGCCCAATATCTAGATAGTACGAGTATTTACGAGGCCTTTCGGGTACTTTGATTGATTAGTTTCTTTGTCTATTGTAAGCCTCTGCAAAGGAAACATTATGTAGTGAAAGCGATTTATGTGTCTGTAACTCCTGATATAACGTACATCAAAAACCAAATTCAATTTCTGAAACAAAGTTATTAACTGAAATTCAATGAAACAAACCACATATATACTAAAGACTTACACACCGTACAAAAAACATTGACGGAATTTCTAAGCGGATTATATCAACTTAATCTTATCTTGGTAGTCTACAGAGTTAGTCATAATAGATTGTAAATAAAAATTACATTCCATTTCATGTTTAAATATATAACAAAATTCTAATCTAAATAAAATAATGAAACGAAAATAATGTTGTCAGATATAATTCACTTGAAGTTTTTAAAACATCTAATGCATAACAGGTCTATTGAAAAATGCCAGACCTGACACATAGATGGCGCTACTAGAATTAAACAATATGTTTTTTAGTTAGCCCTTACCCTTAAAAGATGCGTGTATAAATGTGACAGCTGTCGGATCATTAGTTTGTGAATTATAGCATTTTGAGTGAAGCAACTTTTGTTATTGTGAAAAAAATTGATAAAAAGGAATTTCGCATGTTGATAAAATATTGCTTTTTGAAGGGAAAAAATACAGTTCAAGCAAAAACTTGGCTTGATGCCAAGTTTCCGGACACTGCTCCAGGAAAATCAACCATCAAGGATTGGTATGCTAAGTTTAGACGTGATGAAATGAGCACCGAAGACGGTGAACGCCCAAAAGAGGTTGTTATCGACGAACACATTAAAAAACTCTACAAAGTTATTTTAAATGACCGTAAATTGAAATAGAATGAAATAGCAAACACTCTAAAGATATCAACTGAATGTGTACATCATATAATTCAGGCATATTTGGGTATGAGAAAGCTCTGTGCAAAGTGGGTGCTGCGCGAGCTCACTTTTGACCAAAAACAACGACGAGTTGATGATTCGGAGCAGTGGCTGAAGATGATTAAGCGTAATAAACCCGAGTTTTTGCGTCGATATGTGACAATGGATGAAACATGACTCCATAATTTCACTCCGAAGTCCAATCGACACTCATCCGAGTGGACTGCACACGATGAACCCGCTCCAAAGCGTGGGAAAACGCAACAGTCGGCTGGTAAGGTTATGGCGTCTGTATTTTGGGATGCGTATGGAACAATTTTCATTGACTACCTTGAAAAAGGAAGGACCATCAACAACGACTATTACATAGCGTTATTGGATCGTTTGAAGGACAAAATCGCCGAAAAACGACCGCATTTGAAGAAAAAGAAAGTGCTGTTTCACCAAGATAATACACCGTGTCACAAGTCAGTGAAAACGATGGCAAAAATCCATGAATTGGGCTTCAAATTGCTTCCTCATCCACCGTATTCTCTAGATCTGGCCCCCCTCGACTATTTCCTGTTCGCAGATTTCAAAAGAATGCTGGCTGGGAAGAAATTTTCGTCGAATGAAGAGGTGATTGCCGAAACTGAGGCCTATTTTGAAGTAAAGGACAAATCGTACTACAGAAATGATATCGAAAAGTTGGAGGGTCGCTATAATCAGTGTATCACCCTTAAAGGGAATTATGTTGAATAAAAAAAACTAATTTTGACAATAAAATGTGTTTTACTATGGTAAGTCGGGGACTTTTCAATTGACCTGTTATGAGCAAATTGTACCGATTTTTCACAATAAAACGTCAAATGAACAAAAAAATCCTTTAACACAAATTTATAAGCTTAATATATATTAATAATTTAAATTTTAACGGACTCGAAAACGTAAGAGGCTGATGAGTCAATAATAATACAAAGTAAATAATCGATGTTAATCTGTTTACCGAATACGACACTATTTGTCTATACATTAGCAAATGTGTCAAACACGGAACATCGATTCCCAAACCATCAGTGTTGTTTTGTTTTGAAACCTTTTAAGTGTACGTTTAGATATAATCACACACTTAGTTTACATACTTGATTGTAACAAGTGATTCAGATCACCATTAGACACATTATTTTTTTTAATGGGTAAAGTAACGTTATGATTTATACTGGGTTGTTAAATAAGTTTGCGGAAATGAGGATAGAGATATACAGGGGATAGACAAAATATGAACACCATATATATATATATATATATATATATATATATATATATATATATATATATATATATATATATAGTTTTGTAGATGATATTTCAGGGTATTGTACTGATATTTTTTTTATTAACTGCATTTTACATTAGATATGCTTAGTACAATCTAATTTACAAATTAATTTATTACGCCTGTTCTGTTGTACTTGCATTAAGAGTACGGGGTTAATACATCATTATATATATATACTAGCGACCCGCCCCGGCTTCGCACGGGTGCAATGCTGATACTAAATTAAATACACTACAGAAAAAATATGAACGTTGTATATAAAAACATAGCGGCCCGCTCCGACTTTGCACGGGCATAAAATATATATGCCTATGTCACTCAATGAAAACATGATTAAAATCGATCCAGTATTTTTGGTTCATTCATTACTGCCCTTGGCCTGCACGCATTAAATTTGGAGTAAAACAATTCCTGTTCCCCTATACTTACTATGAAGATTTTCTGCTATCTTTGGAATATCTTGGAAATTCATACAATTTTTATTACATTACACATTTTTAAACGCAAATTTTAAATTTGTAATATCTCCGAAAATATTTGTTTAATTTACATGCTGTAAGGAACCATATTGATCTATATTAATTGCACACTGTATTTAAGGTACTTAATTCGATAAGGATTAATGCCGTATTGCTTAAAATAGCTTCGTAAATAAGCCATTTTCTCACGTAAAAAGTAAACAATAAAAATGGTTAGAAACCTCTAAAATTAGCAATGTTGCCTTAGTATATTATGCATGTATTATACATATAAACCTTCCTCTTGAATCACTCTATCTATTGAAGAAAACCGCATCAAAATCCGTTGCGTAGTTTTAAAGATTTAAGCGCACATAGGGATATAGGGACAGAAAAGGCGACTTTGTTTTATACTATGTAGTGATATATATATATATATATATATATATATATATATATATATATATATATATATATATATATATACTTAAGTTAAACTTAAGAATACACTTATACACTAAACGCATATTTTTTTAAATTTGAGAACAGGAAATAGTCGCGGGAGCGCAGATCTGGAGAATACGGTGGATGAGGAAGCAGTTCGAAGCTCAATTCATGGATTTTTGCCATCGTTCTCACTGACTTGTGACACGGTGCATTGTCTTGGTGAAGCAGCACTTTCCTTTTCTTCAAATGTGGTCGTTTTTCGGCGATTTCGTCCTTCAAACGATCCAATAACGCTATGTAATAGTCGCTGTCGATGGTCCTTCCTTTTTCAAGGTAGTCAATGAAAATTATTCCATGCGCATCCCAAAATACAGACGCCATAATCTTGCCAGCTGACTGTTGCGTTTTCCCACGCTTTGGAGCGGGTTCATCGTGTTCAGTCCACTTGGATGAGTGTGGATTGGAGTTCGGAGTGAAATGATGGAGCCATGTTTCATCCACTGCCACATATCGACGCAAAAACTCGGGTTTATTACGCTTGATCATCTTCAAACACTGCTCCGAATCATCAACTCGTCATTGTTTTTGGTCAAAAGTGAGCTCACGCGGCATCTACTTTGCACAGAGCTTTCTCATACCCAAATATTCGTGAATGATATGATGTACATGTTCAGTTGATATCTTTAAAGTGTCTGCTATTTCATTCAATTTCAATTTATGGTCATTCAAAATCATTTTATAGGTTTTTTTAATGTTGTCGTCGGTAACAACCTCATTTGGGCGTCCACTGCGTTCACAGTCTTCGGTACTCATTTCACGTCTAAACTTAGCATATCAATCTTTGATGGTTAATTTTCCTGAGGCAGTGTCCGGAAACTCGGCATCATTCCAAGTTTTTGCTTGAACTGTATTTTTTACCCTTCAAAAAGCAATATTTTATCAATACGCGAAATTCCTTTTTATCAATTTTGTTCACAATAACAAAAGTTAGTTCACTCAAAAGGCTATAATTCACAAACTAGTGATCCGACAGCTGTCAAATTTATACACGCCTCTTTTGAGGGTTAGTGCTAACTAAAAAATGGATTTAATTCTAGTAGCGCCCTTTATGTGTCAGTCCGGGGACTTTTCAATTGAACTGTTATTGCTTCCACGTTGTGACTTAGCAATCTTATTTCATGTCGAAATCTTGTATCACTTCATATATCCATTTGATTTCGAGTTGTGTTCGTTCGTTGATTACTTAGTGATAAGCATTGGTAATTAATCGTAGAACTTTGTTTTGGCTGCGTTGAATTACTAATTGATTTGATGTTTTAGTGCAACCCCATATTTGCAGTGCATAGGTCCAAATTGGTTTTAGGATTGACTGATACACCAATCTCTTTGATTTTAGATCAAATTGAGAGTATCTTCCGACTAACCAGTACAGTTGCTTCACTTTGAGTCTGATCTGCTCTGCTTTTTGTGTAATACGATGTTGACTCAAAACCTTACTAATGAATAAAGGTTGTATATATGTCAGGTGTTATTATTTTGCTCATCCCCTGTATATATCCTTTTTTGTTTCATTTCCGATTCGTTGAGTATAGTACTGCCATCATCTCACCATCATACACCAAAACAGGTACTTTTGGAACTATCCATGTAAAAATAGAAAATGTCTGATCACATAATAAATACACTCATATTTAAGTAGATTAATTGAAAGTATAATCAGTTTATACTACGATTTTTTAAGACATTTATTATTCCGACAATTAACGTGTTTTAAAATGATTTCGATATCAAAATATGTCGTCTGGCATGTCGTTTATTTTAATGTTGTTCCAGTTTGTTGGTGTTTTGTCAATATTGTGGTAATTTTCCGGTTTTAAGTTCGAAAAATTTGCCTGCTTTATGTATAGTGTACAATGTCTTAAACATTTGTCACCAACTGATCTTTGTTCTCGGTTATATCATGTGTTGAAACTGTGTATTGATAAATAAAAGGCTCAACGTTCGAAATATAAGTAGTTGTGTGTAATTTAGACATTTAATGAATTAAATTGACTTTTTTAAATAAATATCTGTATGTCAAAGAACAGTACAAGGATTGAGTTTTATTTGTCGAGATTCCGATATATTTAAGAGATAATCGGAACTGTTGTTTACCAACAAAAGTGGCTTTATTTTATTTTTTTAAATAATTTT
This sequence comes from Rhynchophorus ferrugineus, assembly GCF_030347505.1. Taxonomy (NCBI): domain Eukaryota; kingdom Metazoa; phylum Arthropoda; class Insecta; order Coleoptera; family Curculionidae; genus Rhynchophorus; species Rhynchophorus ferrugineus. The sequence goes on along the minus strand of NW_027472582.1, from coordinate 6,882,702 downwards.
TCTCGTTATATAAGAACACGGTTGTATGGCTTCATATACCTTTTATTATTCACGAAAAATCTTTATGAAAATTGGTCTAAACTGTTTTTTATTTTTTATTATTTAATTATTACATTATTACTAGTCGTCGACCTACAATGTGTCTTTATGATAACTTAAATCTAGGTATATAACTAGGAGGACCCATCGGCCCTATCTCCGTCTCTGGTGAAATAATGTTTGTACATGTCACTGCTATGTTTTATTATTATATGCACCTCACTACACAATACTACGAAGTAATATACGAAGAATACTTCAATATTCTCATGAGGATGGAGTAATTCCTCATGCCCCTTTAAAATTCTCTTGATTTCTTGGCGGACTGTGGGTATCTGAAGATCTCGATATAGGTAGTCAGTCCTGTAGTATTTGGGTGCGCCCACAATACTTCTCAGGACTTTGTTCTGAAAAATTTGTATTTTGTTTATGTTACTCTTTGCAGAACATCCCCATAATTGAACTCCGTATGTCCATATAGGTTTCAGTATTTGCTTATATAATAGCAATTTATTATGTACTGATATTTGTGATTTTCTTCCAATTAGTTCCAGTTCAGTTCTTCCAATCCAGTTCTTTTCTTTTCTTCTTTATATGTTCCTTCCAGCGAAGTTTTGCATCAAGATTCATTCCGAGATATTTAGCGTTGTTGCTATATGGAATGATAGTATTATTTAATGTTATTGTTGCTTGTACGCTCTGATTGTAGATGAACTGCACATGCACATATTTACTTTCGTTAATATTTTTATTTTCCAGGCTTGTGTCCAGACAATTTAAATTTGTCACTTGCCTGTTGTAATTTTCGCATGGCTTCTTCACTATTGTCTCTGACAGCTATAATTGCAGTATCATCAGCAAATGTAGCCATCGTAATATTCTCCATTTGTGGTACATCACAAGTGTAGAGTAGATAAAGCATTGGCCCAGTACACTTCCTTGTGGTACTCCCGCTTTTGCTTCTTTTATTGTAGAGTAACCTTCTTGTTTAACTCATAAACATTCTGGCTGTAATGTATGATTTTAGTAGTTCGGTGTGTTGTTTTGGTAACATTTTCTGTAGTTTATGAACAAGGCCTTCATGCCAAACCTTATCGAAGGCTTGTACTACATCTAAGAATACAGCAGAGCATACTTTTTATTTTTGTAGGCTTTTTCAATAACATCTGTTATTCTGTGAACCTGGTCAATTGTTGAATGCTTGTTAATAAACTCTAACTAGTGTGTTGGTACCAGGTTTTTTCTCTCTATGATCGATTTTATTCTTTTTAACAGAAGTTTTTCAAAGACCTTAGATATTACTGGCTTTTATTTCGTTTGGTGACTCTCCAGGTTTTGGGATCATTATAATTTCCGCCATCTTCCAAATGCCTGAGATTGAGCCAAACTGACGTAGAAGATCATTATGAGTATACTTCGAAAACTATAAAACCTTTTTCGTTAATAAATTACTGTCTTTTTATTATTATCATTATATTTATTGTATTTGTTATTGAAAAAAATGTACTCACTTATCCTAAATTTATATGACAACTCGGTTTGTTTTTGTTTATATATACAGGGTGCATACATAAGAAGTAATTTTAGGAGGTTATTGGCTCGGTGAATAGTAGAGGTAAGACGAAATAAAACTGTGATGGTTACAGGATGTGACCGTTATATATTGACATTAAATATAATATGCAAAAATGGTGGGCGGCTGAGAGTTATCTGAAGAGATGCTTGGGCAGTCGATGGTGGCACGTATGAACTGAACGATTGTCAGTGACTAAATGATCCAAGGAACCCTTCAGTGATATCCGAGATCAATGTCACAGGGTTGCCAGATCTTCGCTATCGTTTACTGGTTACCGCTGTGCAATTAACCTGGATAAAGATTTTAATTTAGCGTAACAACTCTGCATAGATGTATGTAACTTAAGTTGAATTTTGATAATTCATAATGCATTCTTGATGATGCAGCGGCAGTGTTGCCGTGTTTGTCAACTTTTTGGTAGAGCTACTTATTTTGTTCCCAATAGGTTTACCAACAAAACTCATGAACCTGCGTATTTGTTAAGATATCACAACGTTCTGTTAACAAATTTTTTGTCAACGTTCGTACACTGTTTTTCTTGTAACTGTGATTGGATTTTCTTAAAAAAAATGATATTAATATAGGATTACTATTTTGAGATTAGTTTTTTATTTTTTTCATATCTATTTTTATGTTAATTTTCAAACTTTCATTTAGATTTTCTATGAGCACATGCATTATTCTAACGGAATTTTTTGTCCTCTGTGAAGCCATGTCTTCATAAATATGCATCAATTTTCATAGATTTTTGTTCCCTTTTACACCAAAATATTACTGTAATAATCTGAGGGTCTGTTTTAACAATTTGGAAATAATCCACCGACAATATTGTTTTGCGTTCTAGAAAACTAATGCTATAATACCTTTTCGGCTAATTTTGTAGACATTTACTCGCTCTTCAGTTGAAATGTCGGTTCTGGAACGCCAGAACGCCAGTAGTGAACGCTTTATAATGTAGGGCAACGCTAAGGTGGGAAAGAAATGGTGAAACGATCATAAAATATGGATGACTTGATAATTGGAATAAAGTAGTATAGTCGGATGAATAAACGTTTACAGTGTTTCCTATAGATGGCTGGGTTTTTGTATGGAAAACTCCAAATGAAGGTTACTTCCGGACTATCTGCTCTACTACAAACATGGACTATCAAACATGAGGAAGGTTCCATTATGATTTAGGCGATAATATCGTGTTATTCAACTGGTCGTCTCATTCACATCCTGGAATTATTACGAATTATTATCTCGATAATGAAGTTCTTACTGTGACTACCATATTGCTGTCAAACCCTTCCATAATCCAAGATGACAATACGCCAGTATACACAGTCAGAAATGTTCAACCATGGTTTGAGGAGAATCAATATATCATCTAATGTCTTCTATAGCCGACGCAATCGTCAGACCTCAGCATAATTAAACCTTTATTCAGAGGACGCCATAATTGGCAAGTAATTAGATTGGTCAACTTAAATCTCCATTATAGACACCTGTAAGAAAAATATTTTACTGTGAAGACATTCGATTGGTTCATTAGTAGTGTTTGGCACGTGACAACCTTGACGTCATGTTTAATTGCCCAATGAAATTCAAATATAATTTTTTTTCTGAAATAAGTTTAGTAAATAACATCAATTAAATATAAATATAAATATATAATGTAAATTTATCTATAAGACATAAATATAAAAGTATAGACTAATATAAAAGTAAATATTATCTATAAAATATAAATATTATATACATATCTCTAAAATTATCTCTTTCTTTTTTTCATATTTCATAGTGTTTTTCCTTTTTCGTATTTGTTTAGTGCCATACATTTTAATAGGATCAGAGTCCAGTCTTTTTGTTTCCTTATACTGAAAACAAATTTTGAGTCTTTGCTTCTTAATGTTCTGTTCACCTGTTTTACTCAAAAGTATATAGCACACCTCGTTAGTACTTTTAATATTTAATCCCAAAGATCATTATGGAATGTACAATTGAAGGGTTTTAAATTTACTTTTTTTTTCGACGTGGCAAAATCGCTGAAAAAAACGAAAGAGATAGCTCAAAGACCTGACGCTGACAGTATAATAAAACACTTTTGTTGGAGTCTGGGGCACGATATATTGTCTTGCCTCTATAGAATCAGTCTCAATTTGTAAACAATTATTACAAAAATCACAATTAATTTCTTTTTTCGAAAGTTTTACTAAAAAAACTAAGATGTACACTGCGGTACAACCTAAAACTTTGTTTGGACTTTTAGGAACATCTGGAACCGAAGTTATAGAGTCAAGTGATTAACGGTAAGAATGAGCAGAAGGGGGATACTGGCTAAATGAATACTAACTTTACCATCATTACCTTCTGGAGTTTGTTCAAATGTCGATGACATTTGCTTCAAACACCGTGGTTGTGGGCCTGGAACGATGGAAATAGGTACTACAAATATAGTAAGACAGTTTAGAAATTAATGGTAACAATTATGAATGGAAATGTGACTGATTCCTTCAATTTATCTTCTGTATCATCTTGATTTTGATCCACCTCCTTTTGTACATATTCTGGGCTCGTGGCATTATTTTTACCATCATTAAATTGTTCATAAGTACTTAAAGGAAAGTTTAAATGTATCATAAAAATGTCTATGACACGCGCGGTAAATCTGTTTCATGTTTAGAATTTTTTATGTTTTCTACCCATTTCTTAAAGATCGCCGGGTACTTTTTTAACGGAAAACGATGATGTATTTAATCTCTAGTGCATCGGGACACACAACACTTCCTAGAACGAGAGTGCATTTCAACTACCGACTTGTATAAACTAACAAAATAAAATAATAATTTAATCTATAAGCGTTATAAAAAGCTGAGCACACTGTTCTCTATATAAGGCACATTGAAAATGGCGTACAAAATAAATATACAAACCGTAGAAGGAAGGGAACCAATCAGATCCCGTCGCGGCTCTTAGCATAGCGATTAAAACAAGTAATTTTTCCTCAAAATCACTACATAGTATAAAACAAAGTCGCCTTTTCTGTCCCTATATCCCTATGTGCGCTTAAATCTTTAAAACTACGCAACGGATTTTGATGCGGTTTTTTTCAATAGTTAGAGTGATTCAAGAGGAAGGTTTATATGTATAATACATGCATAATATACTAAGGCAACATTGCTAATTTTAGAGGTTTCTAACGTGATGTCGTAAATTAACCTATTTTTTTAGGCTTATTTAGCAATTAGCAAAAACGCTGCCTAAACCTACGAGTTAGATCAAATTAATGTACTACAGTATTGTACACCATAAAAAGGTCTACAAAAAAGTCCGCGATGGTATATGTTTATCTTTTAGGGATAACCCACATTAACCATTTTTATTGTTTACTTTTTACGTGAGAAAATGGCTTATTTACGAAGCTATTTTAAGCAATACGGCATTAATCCTTATCGAATTAAGTACCTTAAATACAGTGTGCAATTAATATAGATCAATATGGTTCCTTACAGCATGTAAATTAAACAAATATTTTCGGAGATATTACAAATTTAAAATTTGCGTTTAAAAATGTGTAATGTAATAAAAATTGTATGAATTTAGATATTCCAAAGATAGCAGGAAATCTTCATAGTAAGTATAGGGGAAGAGGAATTGTTTTACTCCAAATTTAATGCGTGCAGGCCAAGGGCAGTAATGAATGAACCAAAAATACTGGATCGATTTTAATCATGTTTTCATTGAGTGACATAGGCATATATATTTTATGCCCGTGCAAAGTCGGAGCGGGCCGCTATGTTTTTATATACAACGTTCATATTTTTTCTGTAGTGTATTTAATTTAGTATCAGCATTGCACCCGTGCGAAGCCGGGGCGGGTCGCTAGTTTCCTATAAAGTTAAATCTCTATTTCTCTATGGTTTTATAGCAGAGTGAGGAGTAGATTATTCCCATTTCCTATATCATTGAAGCAATTGGCGTATATTTTGGTACAAGAATGGGACAATATACCGTTGGAAATTCATTCAGACACTCCACCATTCTATTTCGCGATTCTCAATAACTTATTAATACATACATATTGGGTATATGTTAGGTGTTCATATTATTTTATCCAACCACTGTATAATATTATAAAAACGACCCAAAAACTACATTATTGAAATTATATAAAACGATAAAAAGCAACAAAACCACTTGCCACTATCGCTATCACATCCATACGCGTGATAAGACATCCATCGGTGGCCGTTATCTCTGCAGAAACGAGATTCGTCTCCCGAGCTGTATCAACAAAAATGTTTTGACACCAAGCTTCATCGTCCAAAGAGTCAAACAAGGGTAGCCCGTCCGTCCAGCCAGTCACGCGAAGGTTATCAGAGATCTCGCGGAATTCTTTCGGTTTATTTGAGCTTGGTGAAGTCGTTTTATCACAGTCCGCGTCTTGCATCCGCATCGTTCAGATTTCGCGCCAATTTGGATAAAGCGCGAGTCGTCTCCGGTTTGTGTATGATAGGTTTGGTACTTGGTGCAGCAGGACTTACTCTCGTTTTAAAGTGGCTCTACAAGTTCATTAAAAGTAAGTTTTTTAACCAGTCCTCCCAATCTCGCTCTCGTTTAAAATCATTTTACCAATTCCAAACCAAACCAAACTCTACCTACATAATCGGTAAGAGCTCATCAACATTCAGATCAGAATAAAACTCATTCATTGTATACTGCTTCAGTTTCAGAGTTTCAGAAGTATATTTTTTTAGTTCTTTAGTTGAAATTCTAATTATTTACCCAGCTTGCGACAGCTTATTGAAACAAATGACAAAGCTAATCTAGGTGAGAGAGATTGTCAGTGATTTCAACAATTAAAGGACGTTTAAAGATAGAAAGTCAAAAGCTTGAGAAAATACTGTAAATTTTTTTATAACATCTTTAGATACTCTTAGTACAATGTTAATTATAAATTAATTTATTACTACTTTTCATTTGCACTTGGATTAATTCACAAGCAAGACGAGTGCGAGAAAATACATCAATACGTTTTCCTCAATTATAAAATTATAATAACTTATAGCTAAAGGTATACGCTTCAATCTCCTGACATACTGCGCGCTGTCCAGCAGTTGTATTGCCTCATAACTTCGAAAATCCTTTTGATTTCCAGGCCATCGTGCAGTTCTTCGTTGGTTACGTAGTGATTGGTAATCAATCGAAGAACCTTGTTTTGACAGCGTTGTATGACTAGTTGATTTGAATTTTTAGTGCAACCCCATATTTGCACCCCATAGGTCCAAATTGGCTTCATGTTTGTCTTATAGATCAACCTCTTTGATTTTAGATCAAGTGGAGAGTATCTTCCGACTAACCAGTATAGTTGTTTTATTTTGGTTCTAATGTGTTTTGCTTTGAAGATACTCCCAACTTGATCTAAAATCAAAAGGTTGATCTATAATACAATTATAAAGCCAATTTGGACCTATGGGGTGCAAATATGGGGTTGCACTAAAAATTCAAATCAACTAGTCATACAACGCTGTCAAAATAAGGTTCTTCGATTGATTACCAATGCCTATCGCTATGTAACCAATGAAGAACTGCACGATGACCTGGAAATCAAATGGATTTGCGAAGTTGTGCAGGATTTCGCCTTGAAACACGAAAGAAGATTACTAAATCATTCTAACGTGGAAGCAATACAACTGCTGGACAGCGCGCAGGATGTCAGGAGATTGAAACGAACAAAACCATACGAACTTGTGTGAACATTTAGTGTGTATTATTAGTGTAAACTATAGCTATAAGTTAATAATTAATAAATAATTATAATTTTATAATTAAGGAATATATACTGATGTATTTTCTCGCACTCGTCTTGCTTGTTAATTAATCCAAGCACATTGGAAAAGTAGTAATAAATTAATTGTAACAATAATAATAATTAAGATTGTACTAAGCATATCTAATAAAGATGTTATAAAAAAAATTACAAGTCATTTTTAAATTACTTGTCTCTTTTTTCCTCTGAGTTAGTGTTTCAGAAGTCAATTTTTTTAGTTCTTTAATTGACATCCAATTATTCACCCAATTGCGAATTTTGGTTGTTAAAACAAATGACATGACATTCAAAAATTAAAGGACGTTGTCTGGAAAAGCTTGAGAAAACACTGTAATTGAACCAAAACCATTTTCAGAGCTATCTAAAATTATTGGGAATTATTCTAAAAGAAGGAAGTTTTCTTCTAAAAGAGTGTCGCTAATCACTTTCCGGTTTTGCAACATATTTCACTAGCCATAAGTATGCAATGTTATGATACATTATGTTATGAAATATATATAATTTTATTCTATTGGTAATGAAAACGTCATTCTAGGACCTGAAGACTTGTATTTGTGACGCACATCTGTCTTCTTGTTTCATCAAAAGAAAAAGCCGCAGAAAGGCATCGTTTTTTGGTAGAGTCTTCCGGTGAGCCCGCGCAGACCGAGCGTATTTGAAGATTCGAAATTACAGAAGTCATCAGGTGAAGGTCCAGCACAAAATCAGAAACAGTTGGTAGAAAAGTTGAACGTTGATTACCAGCGATGGAAAAGATCCAAAAGACGGGAAAATGGATGCGACATGCATTGAGTGACAGGCAATTGAATTATTGAGTAAGGCTCGATGAATGATTTAGCTCTTATACCAATACTTTGAATGAATACATTTTAACTATACATTGTAAAGGGCGTGGAAAAACCGGAAAGAAATTACCGACACCCTTGGTAAACGAATAAGAAAAAAGTTCGTTGTGCGTGTTTGGTGGAATCATATTGGTGTCATCACGAGTTTCTCAACCTAGACGGAATTATCGATCTAGAGCCAAACATCCTGTGAAGGATAACTCGCTACCACCCTGGAGTTGACGCCGTTCTCCAACACACCAATATTTGTCTGAGGTTGCGATCCAAAAATTGACGCTCCAATGTATTGTATTGTACCAGAGAGATGATCCAGCGATAGTATTTTCAATTAAACAAAAATTTACTTCTAGTTTATTAAGTATTATATGGCAAATCATACCGTATGATATTTTGAACCAGTAGGCTTTGATCATATAACAATCCATTGTCTTTTTTTGTTTCTAGTATCCACAGCCGACTATGTGTTATTTATACCATAAAACATTTTTAACCAGTTGGCTTTGATCACACAACAATCGAATATCGTGTTTTTTTATGTAATATCCACGGCCGACTATGTGTTATTTAAAACCAAATCGTTGAATGAATAATTATTATTACGGAATGTTTATGTAATTTTTTTTTGCTCGACTGCCGATCAGAGGGATGATCCAGCGATAGATTATATTTTCAATTCAACAAACATTTACTTCTAGTTTATTAAGTATTATATGGCAAATCATACCGTATGATATTTTGAACCAGTAGGCTTTGATCATATAACAATCCATTGTCTTTTTTTGTATGTAGTGTCCACAGCCGACTATGTGTTATTTATACCATAAAACATTTTTAACCAGTAGGCTTTGATCACATAACAATCGAATGTCGTGTTTTTTTATGTAATATCCACGGCTGACTATGTGTTATTTAAAACCAAATCGTTGAATGAATAATTATTATTAAGGAATGTTTATGTAATTTTTTTTTGCTCGACTGCCGATCAGAAGGATGATCCAGCGATAGATTATATTTTCAATTAAACAAACATTTACTTCTAGTTTATCAAGTATTATATGGCAAATCATACTGTACGATATTTTGAACCAGTAGGCTTTGATCATATAACAAACCATTGTCTTTTCTTGTATGTAGTATCCACAGCCGACTATGTGTTATTTATAACATAAAACATTTTTAACCAGTAGGCTTTGATCACACAACAATCGAATATCGTGTTTTTTTATGTAATATCCACGGCCAACTATGCGTTATTTAAAACCAAATCGTTGAATGAATAATTATTATTACGGAATGTTTATGTAATTTTTTTTTGCTCGACTGCCGATCAGAAGGATGATCCAGCGATAGATTATATTTTCAATTAAACAAACATTTACTTCTAGTTTATTAAGTATTATACGGCAAATCATACTGTACGATATTTTGAACCAGTAGGCTTTGATCATATAACAATCCATTGTCTTTTCTTGTATGTAGTATCCACAGCCGACTATGTGTTATTTATACCATAAAACATTTTTAACCAGTAGGCTTTGATCACACAACAATCGAATGTCGTGTTTTTTTTATGTAATATCCACGGCCGACTATGTGTTATTCAAAACCAAATCGTTGAATGAATAATTATTACGGAATGTTTATGTAATTTTTTTTGCTCAACTGCTGATCAAAGAGGTGATCCAGCGATAGATTATTTTTTCAATTAAATAAAAATTTACTTCTAGTTTATTAAGTATTATATGGCAAATCATACCGTACGATATTTTGAACCAGTAGGCTTTGATCATATAACAATCCATTGTCTTTTTTTATTTGTAGTATCCACAACCGACTATATGTTATTTATACCATAAAACATTTTTAACCAGTAGGCTTTGATCACATAACAATCGAATGTCGTGTTTTTTTATGTAATATCCACGGCCGACTATGTGTTATTTAAAACCAAATCGTTAATGAATAATTATTATTACGGAATGTTTATGTAATTTTTTTTGCTCGACTGCTGATCCTTAACCTTCACCGTTATCAGGGTTTATTAAAATGGGGGCAATTAATGTTAAAATATGTTCGAAAGTCGCATTTCACTTGTTCAATAAATGTAACGAACGTGTCGGTAGCAAGCATGGTTCTCAGGATTAGATGGTGTGATGATGCTACCCAGTCATGCTCCACTTTCATTCGTTTGTTTGATGTCAAGGTCATTCTGTGTTAGGATATCCACAGTCACAATCTCATATTCTGTATTTTACTGGATCAATAATGAATAAAACCATCACTGCTCACGTTTACCACGGTCAACTGTCACAAAGCCAACCATTTGCGTGGCAACGCTCAACCACATATTGCAAGAGTCGCGTATTACACGCTATTGCAATTTTAACGCATAATCTCTTCACTAAACCTAGCACCGTCTGATTGTCACCTGTCTAAATCGGTAAAGAAATACAAAAGTGGTACTTGAATCAAAAATCATTGTCTGTTGACGTAAGGTTGTTGGGACGGGGGTAAAGAGTTACTATTTATATTTTGAACCTAATATTGAATAATTGATTCCTAATCCAAAATAATAGATGTCAACAAACTCACAGAATCCACAAAAGAAAAGAATGATTTAGTATCAGTTATCAGCAAATAAACATAGACATTGTATCATAACAATAACAATAATAATAAAACATTTGCGCAAAACACTACATCATTGACTTTAGCCAAAAATTTTGAGTGATAAGGTGTTTGTTATGTTTCGTAAATTGGAGGTTGTTCAATGTGACTTTGACAGCTGATAAGACTGTCGATATCATCGAAAGAACGCGTCGGTATTCTGTAGATTTTCTATTTCTGTTCACGATTCCTATTATAAATTTTAAATGCACCAAATGTTCGATGAAAGAGTTTCGTCTATTTTATCCGATGCCTTCCAATCAAACGTTCTAATCTTGTAGACATCAAAACGATATTCCTTGATGTTTCATTATGGTCGCAAATTAATTTTGAAGGATTTACAATGGACATGCGATGCGAGAATGAAGGTACAAGATAAAAAAAATTGAACCGACGAAAAATAAATAAGGAACTCACTAATATTTTTAACACAAAAAAACGTTTTAAAATAAAATATGTACCTAATAATCGTTGTAATATCTAAATAAAAATCGACAAAAACATTATCTACTACACCCATTTTATATTCTACTATACTCACACTATTTAGCTTAATACCTGCCTAAAACTATTTATCTATTTGCAACATTGTTTTATCTACTACCAATTCATCACTTGAAGTCGGTGCCTAACCCAAATAGTTACATTAATTTAGATTTATTTTGTTGGTATTTTAATTTTTGTACCTGTCACAAAATTATATTATTTTTGTATTGTTTGGGCTATATATAGTTTACGTTGCTGTGATTTAGTAACCTTTTTTCATGTTTTACGTCGAAATATCAACCAACTTCGTAGATCCTTTTGATTTTGAGGCCATCTTGCAGTTTCTCTTTTGTTACGTGCGATAAGCATTAGTAATTAATCAAGGAACTTCTGTTCTGACAGCATTGCATTACTAATCTTGATATTTCTTTGAAAATATATCCGAAATCTGAACAGTAATTACACGACATGACCAGGGAAGACGTACAAAAGCCATTTAATTGTTTCCCCAAAATAGATATTGGATATTATGCTTGAACAGTTTATGTATCAATTTAAACCAATTAAAAATTAACAAAAAAGCAAAATAGCAAAGTATAAGCCTTAAAACATTGCTTTGATATTGTTAAAACAACCTTTCAACCTTATTTTCTCTGCTGCTAAACTTTCTGTTGAATACAATGGAATTGTCTGTTATTTATGACGGTTATTAAACTGTTTTGCATTTTTAATGAATACAATATCGATTTTGGATTACTTGAATAAACGTTATTAGTTATTTTGATGGGTTATAATAACGTTTCTTCTACCTATTAAATGATTTTAATAATAACTTGATTAAAGTTCAACTTTTTCGTGTTTTTTTTTTCGATGAGCTTTTTGTTTGATAAGTTGGTCGTAGCTTTATTTTTCATTGATCGAATAGTATTGTCGGTTAGTCGTAATAAAGATTTAGTAGAAACCCTAGGCATTCTATTAGATAATGTGATCAACATTCTGGCTGCTATTTTTGCTTAAAAATGGTTAAAATGACTACACGCGTCCTTATTATTATTATGAATGACTCTGAATCAAAATAAAGAGTTTTTTTAATAAAAAATTATATTTTTTTCGAAACATATTGGAACAGCTGGGTGTAAAAATTTATGAAGAAATAGTGGTTCTCTGAAGAGTATTATTTTAGGACAATATATATATATATATATATATATATATATATATATATATATATATATATATATATATATATATATATATATATATATATATACATATATATATATATATATATATATATATATATATATATATTCAGGACAACGTATCCACTGAAGCAGTCCAAATAACCATCATAACAGTTGAAGAGACTTGTTCCTTTGATAGTTTTTGCAACGTTTAGTATCTCCTTTACTCGATATTTTAATAATATTATTTTTTATAATTTCAATATTCGAATAAACAGAACCTTGATATAATGTCCATCAGGAAGTGAAATTTCTGGCATATTTAAGTGTTTTACGGTCTTGTTAATTGACAAAACTTATTGTACTCTAGTACACCTAGTACTCCTCTTGTAATATTGGTACTTTTTTCTGTTTTAAAATGTCCCAAGAACAAAAAAACAACCTGATCTAAATGATCATCAACGTAAAGCTTCATATCAATTGTAGTGTTTATTGTTTAAATAGCTAGTTTTTCAAGAGTTAATTCTAATAACTAATAACACTTCATCATCAGTTATAAATAATTTATATTAAAGGAGACGAATTCTTTCCAGGTCTAGTGGATAGTAACAACAATTCCGACCGGTACACCAGCATTAATGCGCGGACAGAGACAATAGAAAATCCACGAACAAAGATGACTGAAAACCAAGAAATAAACGGTCTACCCAACGGCGATACAAAACATTGGACTATAGGTAATGAAAACATGTTTTAATCGTATTAATTTCGTTTTATCTCAAGATAACGTCAATTAGTACGTAATAATAACTTCAGAGATACTTATATATCTATTTATCTAGTTATCTAAAATAGCAGTGAACCTACGTCATCTAAATTTATCCCTCTGGCGACGAATCAAGTATCTCTGAGTTTTACTTTATTTTGGCTCTGATATATAACAAAAATTTAGTCTAAATAAAATAATGAAACAAAAATGTTATCAAATATAATTTATTTTAACGTTATCGTACATCTAATGCATATATTTTCGAATAACTTAAACTAGAATTAATTATACAGCCACAATAGTTTATATGTTAGAGTTGTTTCATTATATTTATATTGAACTCTTTTCCACGCCATCCATGATGCAGAGTCCTAGGCGCGTTTTTTATGTAGTGGTATCCCCTGGAAGCCCAATTCACCTAATTACAATTGTATATCCAAATAATGTATCTTACTTTCATTTGGAAGCCTATTTATCGTTTTACGTTTAGTTTTTGTTTCCTTTGATGGTTTCTTTCCTTGTCAAGTCATTTTAATATCACTGCATTTCTTTGTTTCCGCTGAGTAATAATAAGCAGCTGTTTGATATTCATCAAAACAAGCAGAGCGTTAAAACGTTTACCGGTTTATAACCTGTAGTTGTTATAACTAATATTTTGAAGAATTTGCGGATATTTGGCAACCGAAGGACTTTTGCAGGCATGAGTCGTCACGTCGTTAACGCGTTCGAACGTATCAGACAGCATTTTAACTCTTTTTAAATGGAATAAAATGAGAAGGAAAATATTATCTGATTTTAAAGCGAATTTACAAATTGCTGCAGGCAATACGTTAAACATGTTGATGACGTATGTTCACTGCTTCTTTGGATAGACTATAGATATTGTGTCTTAGTGCTTCCGATTACATTAGTAAGAATTTTCTATTCTCACTAATGTAATTTTTCTTTCTTCATCAAGTTTCATCCAGAATGTTTGTTTCTCCATCAATGCACTGTTTTTGATATCACAAGATCTCGAAAAAATTTTCACCAAGCCTCGTCATTGCTGATGGCTGTTTTCTATTATCTCTTTTTATTGGTCTATTGGGGGATGGTTCTTAAATATTGAATTTAACTCTACTTCGATACGAAAGTCTCTCAGGAAGATTATCTTTTCTCGTTCAACGGACATTCACGTTTATAAGTATCTGCTATTAGATGGTGCAGTGGTTTCCATGACATACCCATCCATAACATCATTCCAAATATGATCTCGAAGAAGAAAACGCAACATCACATCAAGATTTGCATCGAGAATTAATATCTATTCTGATTTGTGAAAGAAGCGAGTTCTACAACTTGGCTATTTCGACTTATTACTTGGACGCTACAATCTGGCGCGTGGGCGCTCTTTCTTATCAATATGGTGATTTTTCTTCATTTCTCGATCATGAATACCGTTCTGGCTTTAATACTTAGCACCTGATTGTTAACGAACGTCAAATCAGTCGGAAATTAGGGTATCATCATACTAAACATAATTTATATGTATGTTATACCCACTCTTTTATGTAGGGTTTTGATGATCCGGTTTCACTGTCACTGAAATCTTTTTATATACAGAGTTGATCAAAAGTCACTTAATATTTTAAAAGCCTCTTCTTATTTAGTCTGCCTTATGTTTGAAGTATAGTAGACATATAGTATAGCACTTATAGTATAATATTCTTGAGATAATAACTAATAAAATAACACCCAAACTTTTATGCAATATTCAATATTATTCATCCAGATAATCTCCTTCAAGAATGGTACATTCAGCCCTGCTTTTTCCCGTTTTTAAAGAGCCCCTTCCCTTTTCGTAGAACGATTCATGTTTAAAACTTCAACTTCGTCAATCAGTTCTTCGTTTGAGGCCAAAATCTCTTTCCCTGAACATTTTTAAGCACACCTAATAGTCACTGTCACAACCACCGCAATTTTTAAACTAAACGCTGGGTGTGTCATCATCTACGAGTCAGGCCTGAGATTTTTTTGCTATTTTAGGATCAGTTAGAAGTGCATTCTGAAAAAACAAACGTACTATAGTACAAACAAAATCAAACTTATACTAATAGATACCCATTAGGTTCTGTTGATTTAATTTATTGATAAATACTCCTCTCCTCTTTCCTCTCGAAACAACTTTAAATAATTTAAAAAACTAATATTTAAATAACAGCTAGGTAATCGTTTGCTAGAAATAACACTGTTTGTGGAACTTGTTTGCAAAGAAATAAAAGAAAGCTGATGTCAAATATAATATATTTCAACGAAATTCAAAAATGTCAATCAACGTCAAACATAAATAGTATGTTTGATGTAATAGCATTTAAATATTTAAATATTATTATATTTTCCGTGGGCTCGCGCTAAGGATGTGGTCGTACTTTTTATCTAGTAAGTTCGAATCTTTAACTACTAATCTCTACTTACTTTGCAGATTCTATAAAAATTATACTATATGAAACAGTGTCCGTACTAATATTGATAACTCCTTAATTAACTCGCGGAATAAATTCGTCGAGTGTTTGAATAAGTTTCAACGGAATGTTAGCCCATTCTCGCACTAAAACATCCGTCAATTGTTTCAATCGTCGATGCTGTTGGAGATGAAAATCTATTCTCTCACCAAGGGTTAACATTTACCAACTTTTTTGGCTGTATGTATGGGCGCATTGCCATTGTAGAGCATAGCAGTGTCCGGCAGCAATATGCTAGTCATAGTAAGAACTTCATGATTGAGGATGTCGAGATATTCATTCCAAATAACCCAGCCAGTGATGTGAATGAGAAAACCAGCAAACAAGCAGCCCGTATCTTCAAAAGTCAAAAGCCAATCATCAAATGTCAAGGTCTATGATCGTTGCTCCACTTCTTTCGTAGTTTAGTGTTGACTTTCGTTATAAATGTTAGCTTCTTTGGAGCTTCTTTTTCTTCTTCTCTGGAGCTCCGGTCGTACTGTTTTTGTCGAAACACTATTACTCAAATGATTGTTGTTAATTTTGTCGGTTAAGTTAGTTTTATTTGTTAGTTGCGCCCACTATTCCCCTTCACCGATGTTTTATCATAGTTTTGTATATGCTGTCAACGTACATGTACAAAACAACGTACGAGTACCATACTACATTGCATGGAATCTATCCCTTGCTATTATGGCTATCCCTTTATAGCATCTATCTAGCAGGTGGAGCAAAACTACCGCTATCAATTTGGCTTTAACCATTGTACTGTGTAGACAGCCAAATTTTATTATTGATGAATATACGTCACAAGAACGAGCAGAAATAGTGACAATATTTATTGAAAATAATCGTTCTATTATGGCCACTCAGCGGAAATTGCGTCAAAATTGTCCTAACCGTCCAGTACCTCACAAAACCACAATTTATCTTTTACTTGCGAATTTTAGACAGTACGGTACGACAGCAGACAGGCCTCGTTCTGGAAGACAACGAACGTCTTGTAACGAAAATATGGCTCTGGTGCGGGACAGTGTTGCAGAGTCTCCAGGAACATCAATTCGGAGACATGGTTCCCAGTTACATATTTGTACACGCAGTTTAAGGCGAATTTTGAAAACTGATTTGAAAATGATCCCGTACAAAATTCAATTAGTCCAAAAATTGCTACCGAGAGATCCTAATCAACAAGTTGAGAACAGTAATGCAATTCTAGGGCTGTCTGGTAAAATTGAAGATTTTTCGTCCAAATTGATAATGAGCGATAAAGCCCATTTTCTTCTCACTGGCCACGTCAATAAACAGAACAGTCAGTTTTGGGGAACACAGAATGCTCAATTAATACATGAAACATCATTGCAACCTCTAAAAAAAACTGTTTGAAACTGAAAACTGTTTTGAAAATGACCAAGGTATTACTGTTACTGCTGAACGATACCAAAACATTATTCGATGAGAATGGAAGAGCTAGAGGACATGTGGTTTCAGCAAGATGAGGCCACGGCACACACAGCTAGTTCAACAATTCAATTATTGAATGACGTTTTTCCACGAAGACTAATTTCGCGAAATGGCCATTCAGCATGGCCAGCCAGATCTCCAGATTTAACAGCACCAGACTTTTTCTTATGGGGTTTTTTTAAAATCAAAAGTTTATGTGAATAAGCCTCAAACGATTCAACATCTCAAAGACAATATTCGTCACGAAATTGAATAAATTCAGCCTCAGATATTGCAGGATGTCATAAAAAATGCCTTAAGAATCGCGGTCATCATTTAGCCGATATAATTTTTCAATCGTAACGAAGAAAAAATGTAAAGACCAAATAAACTTTTTATGAAAACTAAACTTACTACTTAACTTACTTAATGGTAGCGGGACTTTTGCCCCCACGTTATATATAGCTGAACCACAGTAATATACTGGTTGAAAAAGTTTAATAATTCTTGATGAAGCACATAGACATTCCATCGTTTTTATCTTGATTAAAATCATTCTTACGAGTTTATTGTTATTAGTAGTGGTTTTACAGCCGTCATTACAATTATGAGATCCGTAAACTGACATTATTTCCAATATTTCAAACACAATGTTTTTACAGGTGATGACGATTCCAAAGAGTCCTACGATGATTTCCCCCCTAACGAGGATGACATCGACCATTTACCACCCGCGGCGCCGTCAGTGGGCCAGGGTGGTCTTGGTGGTCTGTCGCATGCCGATCAGATTGCCCTGTTGGAGAGAAGAAAACGACTGAAGTAAGTACATAAATATTTTCCAGTCTCTAATACATTAAAAATATATATTTTACAAATGAAAACCTTAAATAATTATTCTATTTATGTCTCTATCTATATCACTATCTATAACACATATATATATATATATATATATATATATATATATATATAACATATATATATATATATATATATATATATATATATAACATATATATATATATATATATATATATATAACATATATATATATATATATATATATATATATATATATATATATATAACATATATATATATATATATATATATATATATAACATATATATATATATATATATATATATATATATATATATATAACATATATATATATATATATATATATATATATATATATATATAACATATATATATATATATATATATATATATATATATATATATATATATATATATATATAGCTTATTTTTATGACGACTTAAATACAATTTCAAGTTTAGTAGCTACTTCAGTTTCTAGTTCAGTTACCATTCAAACTGAAGCCAGAACTGAACATCTAGACCAGCCCATAATATCCACAAAAAAAAATTGAGCCAAATTCTGATTTATTTCTCACCATTACATATTAAAAGATTATTCTAAATTATTTGATACCTGCTAGTGTGTCCAATAACAGATGACGACTTACAGTAGAGGGGCACATCAATGACAGAATTTTTCTTCTGTTCAGATAAATATTGGTTCTATTCTAAATTTTCCTATTTCCTAAATAAAAAACAGATATGGTTGATTTCGATTTAAGATAATTATTATTTGATATATTTGAAGATAATAATATATTTTTATAATATCGATACTTTTGACACAGATACTGTGTTTCTCCTATTAAATCGTGAGTCATTAGGGATACTCTACATAATTCAGCAGCACAATATTTTCTAGCATTATAGATTTTGTTTTCTTGTTTACCCCATTACACCAATAATCGATTATTGAACAGATACAATTACCTAAAAACCACTATAAGAACGTATTATATTATTGATAGGTAGAACAATTCAATGAAAGCTATCGAAATATTCGAACTATTCCATAGTAAATTCAATAGCAATTTTTTGTCGACAGAAAAGTGTTTTTTAATTATTAATTTTAATTTTAATTTTATTATATGTTAATTAAAAATTAACATATAATTAATTGCTGTTATAGCTTTTTTTTAATTACATTAGTTATATTTATCATTATTCGTAAAAAGCGCTAAATTACTATTCAGAAATTATCATATTTTAAAAATTATTATTGTCTATCTTACTTACTTAATTGTATTAATAAATGATTATTAAAATAAGAACTGCGCGGGTGCCTATAAGCCACTATATTAATGTATTACGTTATTAAATAAAACTATGCTTTAATATATAAGTACTTCCGCAGAATTTTAACCGAAACTTCCGCAAATATAGTTACAAAATCCCTAGTGAGATAGGACCAACTAGTAACCACAAAACTAATTACGGATAAAAATATTTAATTAAATTCACTCAATAGTAAAAAAATAATTTACTAAATATTCGATGTAACATCGACTTCGTTCAAATATATTTCAAAAACACAGTAATATTTCATTGTCTTTCTCTCCTTCCGATTATATTTCTTTCTCTTTCTTGTTATATTTCTCCCCTTATTGTTATCTCTTTTTCTTTCATTATCTTTCTATCTTATTCTAACTCTTTATTTGTCATTATCTCTTTCTTATTTTTTTAAATATTTTTGTATTTTTTGCCATTTTTCACTTTTTAAACTACTTTGGTAGTGATATAATGATATTGATAACTTATCTCTCTTAAAAGTAAGCACGAAAGGGACCTACGTCCGAAAGAAAAGCAATATTCATATATTTGTTCACTGGAATTTTTATTAGACTTCTTTTTGTAACTATCGAGTGTTTCGAGTATGTCGATAGTTCCCTACATTCCCTTTGCAAAACCGCGAAAGCAAAATATAGTTCATTTAATTAAATTCACTCAATAGTAAAAAAATAATTTACTAGATATTCGATGTAACATCGACTTCATTCAAATAAATTTCAAAAATACAGTAATATTTCATTGTCTTTCTCTCCTTCCGATTATATTTCTTTCTCTTTCTTGTTATATTTCTCTCCTTATTGTTATCTCTTTTTCTTTCATTATCTTTCTATCTTATTCTAACTCTTTATTTGTCATTATCTCTCTTTCTTATTTTTTAAATATTTTTGTATTTTTTGCCATTTTCACTTTTTAAACTACTTTGGTAGTGATATAATGATATTGATAACTTATCTCTCTTAAAAGTAAGCACGAAAGGAACCTACGTCCGAAAGAAAAGCAATATTCATATATTTGTTCACTGGAATTTTTATTAGACTTCTTTTTGTAACTATCGAATGTTTCGAGTATGTCGATAGTTCCCTACATTCCCTTTGCAAAACCGCGAAAGCAAAATATAGTTCATTTAATTAAATTCACTCAATAGTAAAAAAATAATTTACTAGATATTCGATGTAACATCGACTTCATTCAAATATATTTCAAAAACACATTAATATTACATTGTCTTTCTCTCCTTCCGATTATATTTCTTTCTCTTTCTTGTTATATTTCTCTCCTTATTGTTATCTCTTTTTCTTTCATTATCTTTCTTATTCTAACTGTAATTTAGTTTTTTAACTTTCTTATTTTTTAAATATTTATTTATTTTTTGCCTTTTTTCACTTTTTAAACTACTTTGGCAGTGATATAATGATATTGATAACTTATCTCTCTTAAAAGTAAGCACGAAAGGGACCTACGTCCGAAAGAAAAAGAATATTCATATATTTGTTCACTGGAATTTTTATTAGACTAATTTTTTTAACTATCGAATGTTTCGGGTATTTCGATAGTTCCCTACATTCCCTTTGCAAAACCGCGAAAGCAAAATATAGTTCAGAGAGTTTTAGTTCAGTTTGGCTTTAACATACAACAAAATTTTAAATAATTTATTTTAACATTATAGTACATCTAAAAACTACACTTAATTATACAACCACAATAATTTATAGTTTAGAGTTATAACCTCTTATCACTATTGCTTTCAAGAACTTTGCATACATCTGACAAATGGAAGACTTTGACAGGCTCATTCGTTTACGTGTTCGAACTAATCAGACAGCACTGTGTCTCTTTTTAACTAGAATAAAATTAGAAGAAAAATATTCTCTGATTCTAAAACGAATTTACAAATTGCGATAGATAATACATTAAACATCTTGATGACGCATATACAAATAAACATTGAATACTGTATTATAGCTAAGATAATACCACCTTTTTTTAAAAAAATTGTAATAACAATTGTAGTTATCGTACTATATTGTTGACACAAGATCATTGCATAGCTTTTTATCTACATACATATAAAGAACGATAAGAATTTAATAACTAATATTGGTTATAATTTAAATATACACTTTTATTGTGCTATTATTTCGGAATTTTTCACTATCTTGGGAGATTGTGTATGCTTTATATTAAATATAAACGAGCTCGAAACGACATATTACATAACTAATTCCAATGACATAATAGTCATTACCAATAATTGATAATAATGCCAGGTTATGAGAGTTTTTTAAATAAAAACTCAGCGATCCTTTCCTTATATCATTATTGTAGACTTTTTCTCCGTTTTACTAGATAATTATAACTAATATTACCTATTTATATACACAAGAATACTTGCACTTAATTAGCAATATTTAGTTTTTCGTCGTAACCGATTTAGACCTAACTATCTCAAGCATCTGAACTAAAACTAAATCATAAAATAAATGCGATCTCCTGTGTATAAAGTTGTAGCCCTGGTTTTGCGCGTCTTAACCACCTGAGGGCACCCCAAGCGGAAAAATGTATTGCAAAGGGAAGTTAAGAATTAGGATTGAGGATTTAGATATCTTAGATATTATAAACTAAAAAACTGTAATTTGTCCAAAGTATACTTAAAAATACAAGGCCTACTGAATATAAGAATTAAATTTTTACTACAAACTGCTATCCATGTAATATGTCATGTGCAAAATATTTCATTTTTGCTATTTGCTACCTTTTTTTTTTTCATCAACAAGCAACACCTAATTATTGTTATTTTTATTACATTACCTTTATTCAAGATCGCCATTTGCTGACAATATTTGAATGATAATTTTCATTAAATTTGGTTTCGTACATTCTTTTTCCAATAAATAATAGTCTGTAGATAACTTTACACAAATAGGTCCAGGTATTGTCAAACAACATTTAGATAATATAACAGTAGTAATAGCGGAATAATAAAAAAATATTTAACAATTCTTGCTTGCAATATTATCGCATGTAAACTAAGCTCTTAATATTTTTAGAATTATTTACTTAATTCTCTTCCTTCCATATTTTCCTTTTCGATATATTCACAAGAGGTTTCCTGAAGTTTATCATTGTTTACTTCTAATAACCGTCTCTGCGCTAGAGCAGAATCCTTTGAAAAATAATTCATTTTACACATTATTCACATCCTGTAAAACAACACTGTTATTATGTTCTTGCATTTAAACAAATAACATGCACCATAAATGCTACAAAAATAATGTCATAGCAACGAATTTACTTAAAATTATACACAAAAATGGAAAAAAACAAATATAACTTAAGATGTCTTAAGATCAAATCAAAAGAAAGAAATCTGTCATCTTTTTAGTTCTACTGTTTGGTCCTCTAGTGACTTAGACGTACAGTAATACTGCGAGTGGTTGATTCTCATTCTGTATTTATATATTTGTAGTCTAAACTCTAACCTGTTAGCTTTATAGCAATATGAATCCAATTGTCGTCTTTTTGTTTATCCGTCGCTGGGCAACTTATTACGTCGCTTAGCAACGGCATATCTAATACTGTGGTTTATCTTTCATTCAAAATCCAAATCCATAACGAAATAAGTAATAGTCCATAAAAAATAGGACAAATATAAATTAAATAAAACGAGGTAAAAATAGTTAACTAGCTAAAATTATATAATAAAATTAATTATACGGACATTAAAATTTAATAATTATCGTTCAAAACATAAACGTCAGTAGGTCTGACGCATCGACCAATAACAAGTCCCTATATTTCCCCTAACCCCCACCCTTGACGTATTCGAAAACCGGCATAGAATACCTAAATGGATAAATAAAAGACGAAAACGCGAAGAATCTTATAGTCCGCGTTCTTCCTTTTCCGCTCTCGTTGTACGCCGCTGAGTCGCGCTGCCATTCCACCTGTTAAATAAAAAGTAAAATAAGAAACGAGACTTGTGGCACAGAAAATCGAACGAACGAAACAGACCGACGCGCTGACCAATCCGCTGCGGACGTCGGATCTCGCCATCCTGTCAATATATTCCCGTTTGGTTCGCGAGTTTCTGTGAGTTTCCGAAGCAAAATGGTGAGTTTTCCAACCGAAATCGCCATTAATTGCGGCATAAACTCGACAATCGAAATAATATCGGTCGTGACGTGTCTCGCGAACTGTCGCTGTTATTCAAAGAAAAAAGTACCGTTCGATGTATTGCCGGAATATATCGATGGAGGAAGTTTCGACTGTGAAACGGTGAAAATGCATTTTAACACGATAACACG
Organism: Rhynchophorus ferrugineus; assembly: GCF_030347505.1. NCBI lineage: Eukaryota > Metazoa > Arthropoda > Insecta > Coleoptera > Curculionidae > Rhynchophorus > Rhynchophorus ferrugineus. Next base: position 6,858,922 of record NW_027472582.1, on the reverse strand, counting down.
GCCCTGCCGAGATGTTTTTCGACAAGAAACTCGCCTTTCCGAGTGGATTTTATTGATTTCGAGCGCGAAAAGTGGGTGTAGTTGATCGGCGCACGTATTTTGAGGTTAAGCGTCACAACAGTATTTAGGTTAAAGTGTATTTATCCTCGGTCTATTTTAAAATAAGGTGTAAAGCGTGGGACTGATTGCAGTTATGTTATTCGTTGTCAGTGTCAGTGTCATAACGGCGGAAACGCCTCTATTAATTTTGAATCGTTGGCATGTTTTTAGACGCAACGTTTTTAATATTCAATATTTTTTCTCAAACTAATTTATTTGATGTAAAAAGAGAACAACGAATTTAATCTCGCAAACATTGTCCATTATTATGATCCTACGTCCTCTTTATCAGGTGACAAAAGATTTGATTATTTGATTTGACCGGGACAAAATAGTAATTAAATGAGGTCAAATGTAGTGGTGCGGGAAAAATTCCAATACCAATTTTGAAGATTTCTCTAAAATATATGTTCCACATTAGAAACGGTTTTTTTCGATCAAGTTTTTCTCTCAATTTGTTCTATCCACCCTCACTCTTTGATGTTCAAAATTAGTAATAAAGCTAGGTTTCTCTTCTATTTTTTTATATCTTTTCCCATTTAGTGAGCACCTAACTGAGCAGTAACTGCACCATCAGGATTATAATTCCACATCTTTCTTCTTCAAATGCCAAAGGCCAGCTATGTCGTGAATGTTTTTGTGGCTAAAATCGAAATAATCGCTTCTAATGTTTTCAAGAGAAACAAAATTAAATAAAATTAAGTTGCATGGATCACATTTTCCTTGCTGGATATTTCATCAGTTACCATCGTATACTCCTGACCTTCTTAAATTCTACTATTCTTATTATTATTATTAAGAGGTTATATAATTCACGTAAAATGTATTTACCAGGTGATTGCATGTATTATGATCATACTTTCATTTTAAAAGAGCCTTCATTAAAAAAAGTTTGTAAAATACATATATTAATCTAATTATTTCCCAACATTTTCTACATCTTTCTTACAACACGGAGGTACATTGTCAAGAGAACGATGTTTCTCAGCATTTCGAAACTGTATACTGCCTAAGCCACGCTGCATCGATCTGAATGTGGTAATCACAAGGCCCTATGTCTGGTGAGTACGCTGGGTACGGCAGAGTTCGAGTTGCAACAGTGTATCCTTCACAACTCTTGGCGTAAGCTGAACATTATTATAGAGGAAGATGGCTTTACGTCTGTTACTGGCTAGTCTTTCTTACAACAACAATTCATGTGGTAGCCTTATTCCCTCCCCATTGTATACAAACGTCTAGTTTTAAATATTTTCCTTCTTGAACTTAATTTTAATATTGTCCATTATTTCCTATGATCCTACATCCTCTTTATCAAGTAACAAATGAATGATGTAGCAACTTGCTAACTGTTTACCCACCAAGACTTGCTGTTTTGATTTGACCGATACAAAATAGTGGGTGAATGAGGTCAGTTGTGGTGAGGGAGAACTTCCCATGCCAACTCCCAGATGTTCTTCTGAATTATATCTTTTAAATATATGTTCCACAGCACTATATGGCTCGCCTGCTTCCATATCTAATAAATGGCCTTGTTGAGTCGTTACGGAAAGAAAACGGTGTTGTAAATAAAATACAATTTATTTTCTCTCCTCTTTGCGTAAATTAATTATTTTTTTTATTTATTTAATTTTATATTTAGTTCATTTATTTAATCGCATAATGTGAAAAATATATAAAATGAAAAAACTAAATTTACTTACTAAATTAAAAGAACTTACTAATTCGTATTCCTACTTTGGTTAATGTCGATTCCGTCATCGGACCCAACTGATGCTTATACAAACGACTATATTCTACTGTTCCTCTTGATGGGAATTGTACCCTTATTTACAATTAACTATTCAGTTTCTGTTCATGATTATTCTTGTTTATTTTTTCGTTCTTCTTAATCCTGATGCTTGTTTCTGTTCTGACTGTTTTTTGGCTAATTCTATTTCTCACTCTTTCCCTTGACACCGATCTATTCTGACTTATTCTGTTTCTCACACTGTTCATTGTTCTGATGTTCTTCGGCTAATTCTGATTCAAAGTCGCGTTATTCATGTACATGTTGTATTGCTCCTTCTGCGGGTTCTTGATGGTGGATGGGAAGATTGGTTCAAAAAATCCTTTAAAGTTTATAGTTAAAGCCACCATAAGAAGTCTTCTACCAGGTCTAACATCTGACAGGCTTCGTCTAGCCTCGGTACTTGCACCCCCATTATGTGCAACACTCGGCAACGAGCCGATGAGACATGCTGTTTGCCAGCCATTTTCTTTCTGTTTTGCTCGGGATGCCTCCCCTATCTTGGCCTGACTTCGTCAGACATTCGATACAAAACGAAATTTTATATTGTCTCTTAATTATTTTCCCATGTCACAAATATTACAAAAAACAGCTTAATGGTCTAGTAAATTAGACCCCTATACTATATTAAAAAAACACTATATTTATTCTAAACTTAAAATTAAACAACTTTCTTACAACATAGAATAACAGATAAATGTAGTTATGTCGCAACCGATCAAATTTTCCTATCGGTTTGTTCTATTGATGCTTATAAAGTTCCGCGCTCACTCTTTGGCGTTTATCGATGTTAGTAATAAAGCTAGGTATCTCTTTCAAGTTTTTAATTTTCGCCATTAGTGCAAACGCTTTTTCAGGTGTTTAAGTATCCCCTAACTGAGCAATAAACTCTACAACAACTCTACCATCAGGATTAGAATTACGTATCTTCAAAATGACGAGGTTATCCAAGGCCAGCTGCCTCTTGAAAAACGTTTTAAAAGAAACAATGCTGACACCAATAACCGTACAAATTAAGTTCCATGGATCAGAAATATTTTCCATGTCGGATATTTAATCAGTTACCATCCTAAAACTCCCAACTTTCTTAAAATCTGCTCGGGATGCCTCCCCTATCTTGACCTGACTTCATCAGACATTCGATACAAAACGAAATTTTATATTGTCTCTTAATTATTTTCCCATGTCACAAATATTACAAAAAACAGCTTAATGGTCTAGTAAATTAGACCCCTATACTATATTAAAAAAACACTATATTTATTCTAAACTTAAAATTAAACAACTTTCTTACAACATAGAATAACAGATAAATATAGTTATGTCGCAACCGATCAAATTTTCCTATCGGTTTGTTCTATAGATGCTTATAAAGTTCCGCGCTCACTCTTTGGCATTTATCGATGTTAGTAATAAAGCTAGGTATCTCTTTCAAGTTTTTAATTTTCGCCATAAGTACAAACGCTTTTTCAAGTGTTTAATTATCCCCTAACTGAGCAATAAACTCTACCATCAGGATTAGAATTACGTATCTTCAAAATGAGAGGGTTATCCAAGGCCAGCTGCCTCTTGAAAAACGTTTTAAAAGAAACAATGCTGACACCAATAACCTTACAAATTAAGTTCCATGGATCAGAAATATTTTCCATGTTGGATATTTAATCAGTTACCATCCTAAAACTCCCAACTTTCTTAAAATCTGCTATTCTAAGAGGTTATATATCTCGCGTAATATATAGTTCTTTCTGACAACACGAAGGTAGATTGTCAAGAGAACGATGTTGGTATAGTAGTTCCAGTCATCAGTCCATGTTCGCACTTGTTCAGCATTTCGAAACTGTATACCATCTAAGCCATGCCGCATCCAACTAAATGTGGTAATTAGAAGGTCCGATGCCTGGTGAGTACGCTGGGTACGGCAGAGTTCGAGCTGCAACAATGTGTCCTTCACAACTCTTGTAGTGTTGGACTTAGCCGAGCATTGTCATGCAAGAATATGACTGCGTCTGTTACTCGCTATTGCTACTCTTTTTTGCATCGATCCGTCATACAATTTGTAAATTAACGTCGGCATCATTCTCAGTCAATTCGTGTGGTAGCAGTTTTCCCCTCTTTTGGATCTTCCCCACCGCATGCAAACATCTACCAGTAGTTGGTTCATCAATTTCTAAGCTGCCTGAGTTTAAGTCCAATAAGTCTTGCAATTCATTGTCTTCGAATATTTTTCACCCTCCAGGTCAATCTTTCCTATTGACATCAAAATCATCATTTTTAAATCGTTTAAACCAAAACCGACAATTGGGAGAAGATAGAACGGCATCACCATAAACTTCTAAAAGTGTTCGGAGGACTTCGGTAGCCGATTTATTCCAATCAAACGACATACCTGAATAATACCAAAGGGGCCGGCTTGGTTGGCGCAGTGGTAAAAGCGACACCGTGGTTGCGATAGTCGTGGGTTCGAATCCTGCTGGGGCATTGTCGTAAATTTATGTTTGTGATTGTTTAACATTCGTGATTGTCCTTAAAAAAGAATGCAAAATCAGCAAAGGAAAATGATCCCGGTTACGCCAGTAACCAGGCTGGGTAAGACCGGATGTCTTCTGGAATGGTCTCTAAGTTGGTCACTGGCCAGTCGGTAGGCTTAATGCCGAGGACCGTGGTTCGCAGACCACGTTAAAGTGTAGATCCAGTCCAGATAAACCCCTAACTGGTAAAAAAGATACTTCAAAATGTATTTAAAAAAAACTAAAGGGAAATATGTGTATGGGAACCTACTTTATTTGTAAGATTGATATATTTAGATAAGAGGAAATTTTAAACTAATACAATTGTAAATTACTTTCAAACTCATATTGACGCATATCCAATACATGAATATTAATTATCATAAAACGAGTTATTTTTGACAATTCAGTGGTCAAGGTACCATCGTTTTGTTAACGAACATTTTACGTATTTCGAGAAGAGTTTTGTTTGACGCAATCTAAACATTTAAATACCAAATAAAGACGAACCATTAATTATTGATTTACAACCAGTTATTTACCTGTGGAGGCACCGTTATCGAATTAACACACATTTTCCTAATGTATTTTCAAGAAAACATCAAATACTGAACGAAAACACTTGATAGTGAAACAACGTACGAGAAACTTACGAAAACTTACGAAAAAACTTACGAGAAAGAAAATTTCTGTAAACTACTTGTTTTGTTTTATAATTTCTGTTTTCATAAAAATTTTGTTCACACTTTTATACGTAATTAAATTTGTCCTTTTAAATTAAATAATTCTCAATTATTTGAGAATATTTCTGTGTTTATATAGAAGTTATCTGTTATCTTAACACTATATTGCCAAATTAAATTATTCAAATAAGAATTAGATGTACCTTTTCTCTCCAGCATTCAATATTTATAATTGTTTCAATAACAGGTCAATTGAAAAGTCCTCAGTCTTTTGTTATTGTGAAAAAAAAAGGATAAAAAGGTATTTCGTGTGTTGATAAAATATTGCTATAGGGAAGATATAAGGGAAAAAATACAGTTGAAGCAAAAACTTGGATTGATGCCGAGTTTCCGGACACCGCCCCAGGAAAATCAACCATCAAGGATTGGTATGCTAAATTTAGACGTGGTGAAATGAGCACCGAAGACGGTGAACGCAGTGGATGCCCAGAAGAGGTTGTTACTGATGAAAACATTTAAAAAATCCACAAAATGATTTTCAATGACCGTAAATTAAAAATTGAATGAAGTAGCAGACCCTGATAAAGATATCAACCGAACGTGTACATCATATCATTCACAAATATTTGGGTATGAGAAAGCTCTGTGCAAAGTGGGTGCTGCGCTAGCCCACTGTTGACCAAAAACAACGACGAGTTGATGATGATTCGGAGCAGTGTTTGAAGATGATCAAGCGTAATAAACCAGAGTTTTTGCGTCGATATGTGACAATATATGAAATACGGCTCCATCATTTCACTTCGAAGTCCAATCGACAGTCATCCGAGTGGACTGCATACGATGAACCCGCTCCAAAACGTGGGAAAACGCAACAGTCGGCTGGCAAGGTTATGGCGTCTGTATTTCGGGATACGCATGGAATAATTTTCATTCACTACCTTGAAAAAAGAAGGGCCATCAACAGCGACTATTAGACAGCGTTATTGGACCGTTTGAAGTATGAAATCGCCGAAAAACGGCCGCATTTGAAGAAAAAGAAAGTGCTACTTCACCAAGACAATGCACCATGTCATAACTCAGTGAAAATGATTGCAAAAATCCATGAATTGAGCTTCGAATTGCTTCCTCATCCACCGTATTTTCCAAATCTGGCCCCCCGCGACTATTTCTTGTTCTCAGATTTCAAAAGAATGCTCACAGGGAAGAAATTTTCATCGAATAAAGAGGTGATCGTCGAAACTGGGCCTATTTTAAAGCAAAGGACAAATCATAAAACAAAAATGGTATCGAAAAGTTGGAGGGTCGCTATAATTAGTGTATCACCCTTGAAGGGAATTATGTTGAATAGAAAGAACTAATTTTGCCAAAAAATTTTGTTTTACTATGATAGGCCGGGTACTTTTCAATTGACCTGTTACTTACACAATGTCACTGCATTACCATTGAAGTTATTTCTAATATATTTATTATTTTATTTATCGCTTCTGTCACTAAAATAATAATCGCGTTCTGATGTTTTTTTTAATACTTCCTTTTTCCTTTTAAACGTATTTTTAATTTGTAAAGTGCACTGTACCATAGGAATTCTCAGCTATATATTTATTATATTATCACTGTGCTACCCAAGTAATTCTTCATATTAAACAGAATACAGAACAAAATTCAAGAACATAATACAGAAGAAAATTATTTAAGATAAAATCACTGTGTTATCAGAATACTAGTATCTTCATGTAATTAAAATAATGTTAAAATTAAATTAATGGCAATTTATCTGAACAGAAAACTGTTCAATTTCAATAATTAAAAATAATTGGGATTACTACAAAAAAAAACGTAGTAACATCAGTTTTCTTAATAGCTTTTTACCCAAATATTTAAGAAATTAAGATTACCACTTAAACGCACTCAGAATGAAGTAAAATAACATACAATACTTACGTACGAGATCTTGATATCTTTATCTAGATACTATTGACTTACTAATCATGCATTATCTTCAAAAGGTTCTTAATGGGGGTACTTAAATAAAACTATATTCTCGCGGAAGCGGGCATCTCTTAGTCGTATCGATTTTTATAGCAGAATGACAAGCGAATGTTTGAAATGATACTGTTCCACAACCGTAACTTGATATTGAAAAGAAAAAACGTGACGGTTGCTCAATGATCTCCTAATGTCGATCATTTCCTTCCATTGTCTGACGGATTGATTGGCATCGATGGTACCTTACGGGTAATTGCCGCCCTTGTCGTTATATCGTTTCGAGTCAGATGTCGAAAATCCATTAAAAAAGCTATTATATTCATACACGAATAACACAACGTTATTTTACCTTGTACTTTGACACGTCCGATCGCTGACGTCAACTAAATACTTGTTCGTCAAAGTGACTTTTAACCCACCCATTTATAAGACGTTATACAACGTTACTAAAACACCGAATAAACAATATAACTAAAATAATTACCATGATCCGCAGTAATCGGGTTTTTTACACTAACTTTCAACAGCATTTTAATGAAAATGTACGTAAAATGTTGCGGATTTAAATTGCGGCCACACAGAGCCTCTCTAAAGTGACAAGATATAGGGAGGGCCGCGTGTTGTCAATATTTTTCAATACCTAATACTTCATCGAATGAGCATAACCTGACGTTTGACATATTCAAGTTATTTTGTACATACGTCATCTAAATTTCGTCGCAATGTTGCCGTATCAATTCTGAGTTTTAGTTCAGTTTACCTTTGACATACAACAAAATTCTAATCTAAATTAAATAATTAAACAAAAATACTGTTACAAAATATAATTTATTTTAACATTATAGTTTATCTAAAGCATATATTATCGAACAACTAAAAACTACAACTGAGTACCCAGTTATAATATTTATAGGTTAGGGTTGGGTTTGATTATGTTTACATTAAACTCTTCTCCATACCACCTATGAGTTAGAGTCCTAGGCGCGTTTGTTATGTAGTTGTATCCACTGGAGGCCCAATCCATCTAATTAGCAATATCTAAGAACATATTTACCTTGTACGCTTAGTTTTTGTGCCCGTCGGTACAGTGTTTCCTTATAAAGACATTTTGATATCACTGCATTTCTCCTTTGTTTTGTTCTGTTAATACCCTGTATACATCTTTCTTGGTAAAACTAGTTTTAATCACTACATTCTCCTTAATGCATTTGCCATATCTGCAAAACTCTTAGTGTTATTTGAAATATTTCCGTGACCGTGTCCATACTAATGTACAGTGCAGTTGCAGCAACACTGTTTAAATAATTGTTTATTAGGTGGATTAGGTCTCCAGAGGGATACCACTACATAAAAAAAACACGTCTAGAAACTCTACCTCATGGATGATGTGGCAAAGAGTTCAGCGTAAACAAAACAAATCTAACCTACAAACTATTATACCTGTGTTCTTAATTATAGTGTTAAATCATTCGATAATATATGTATTAGATATACTATAATGTTGAAATAAATTATATTTGATAACATTTTTGTTTAGATTAGAATTTTCTTGTATGTCAAATTCAAACTGAACAAAAACTAAAAAAAAAGAGTTGATGCGGCAACATTGTAATATTTCGACGTCACAAATATCCATGACGCATTACTAAAAAAACTTTGAATAGACTATATGTATCTTTTAGACCTTTCAAATTTCCTTGCAGTTTTTTAACTTTAACATTTATTTGGGTAACACAGTTGATTTTATTAAAAATGTTTTTTACCTCTATTAATATGTCAAAATATGTTATACAAATACAATATGGCAATTATTGTCAAATTTAATTCTTATTTCTATACGGACATCACTAATTTTAACGGCTACACAACCACAACAACAACCTTAAAAATTAATCAACTACAATAATTAATATTACTGGCTCTTCGCAATTTGACCACCGAATTAAGTCATTTCGTGTAAACTTTTTTGATCTAAAAGAAATTAAAAGCACTTGTCCGTGTAGCTTTTTATTAACATAAGAAGGTGACACCAAAGAAAGTAAAAACGCGCTTAACTAGGTCAGACCATTTATTTAATTCATCGCACTTACAAGAATGTACAACAGACTGGTGTCGTCCATTCAGCTGCATAAATAGGTCCGTCCTCATTGAACGTGTCCGACTATAATTGAAAAAAATTGAAAACATTGGTTTGACCTTTACGTCTGGAACTTCAAGAATATAAGTTTGAAGAAATACAGGCGGATTTATTTTGGTTAAAATTGGATTAAATGGTGTTAAAAGACGAAAACTATGTGGGATTTATTGATGACTTAATTATGCTGAGTAATTAACGTATTAAGACAGATTGTGATGATAAGATGATGAAATTAGTATGAAGGGTCGCTTTATCTGCAAAATAATTTTAACGCATCTTAATGCATCTCTCTAATACATTTTCCTGGTAAAAAGAGGCACCCATTAGAGATTAGTAACCTATTCCTGACTGACTATTTATTGGCTTCAGTATTTTCAATCAGAGTAATCACAAATATTAAGCATCTCCATAAAGAGTCACACAATCATTCCAGCGCCGCTCTAACATTTCAATACAACTTTTGTAGAACGATTTATCTTTTTGCCTCAAAATAGGTCTTTCATCAGTTGCTGTTCACTCAATCTACGATCGTTTTGATCCCGGAGTGAAGTGATGCATCCATGTTTTATCCATTGTCACATCTCGACGCAAAAATTCCCTTTTGTTACGTTTAAACATGGCCAAACACTGCACAGAATCATCAACACGTTCTTGTTTTTGGCCAACAGTGAACAAACGCGGCACCCACTCTAAACTGAGCTTTTTCAGAGTCAAATGCTCATGCAATATAAAACCAACACGTTTTCTTGATATCTCTACGATGTTAGCTAACTCACGCAACTTCATTTTTCGATCATTCAAAATGATTTTGTGGATTTTTTTTGTCTTCTGGTGTTACCACTTCATTTGGGCCTCCACTGCATTCTACATCATCGGTGTCTCTACGACCACTTTTGAAATCATCAAAGCAGCCACGTTTTATTGTTGGTTCTAATGGAGCGGAGTCATTATAGCACTTTTCAAATAGATCTATTGTTTCGAAAATAACAAAAGTAGTGCCACTCTTAGCACAATAAATCACAAACTTAGTAGAATATTTTAACAGCTTTCTTTTGAAGATCAGTATTAACTGAAAAAGCGGTGAATACAATAAAACTAGCCATCTATATGTTTAGCCCGGGACTTTTCAGTCCATGAGTTATGAAATGAAAATGAGAAATGTAATAAATGTACAAATTGCGAAGAGAATATATTCGACATCTTGATGACGTAAAGTTCACTGCTATTTTGGGTAGACTATATATAGTAACGAATGATTAATTCGAATGATGTAGTCTCGACAGAAACTTCGAATTTTAATGTTTCATTACGGTTTGTACTGTTTCTTTCGATAGTAAAAAGGAGTCAGTTACCAAACAGTTGGTCATTTTCATTGATAATTCCCAACGTTAATCTTAACCCCCTGTTTTCACAAACAAAATCGTCTTACATTACAAATGAACAGACCTGTAAATAAAATTAATGATCTAGAAGATCGGTATATTGCAATAAAGTTTATTAGATCACCTACTTCACCTATGGTTCACGTAACAGCGAAACTTTCTTCCACCTACTACTCGAACGCGGAAAAAAATGTCAACGCCAACCTTGATACCATTTCGATTGTCGTGGTTAATTACCCGTAATAATTGACATTCGTTTGTTTTTCATTTGTCGTTTTTCGTTCAGGTTTAGCCGTCAGGTCCGTGTGGTTTTTTCAGTCTACCGACCATTCAGCTCGCCGCCATTCAGCCCGCCCACGGACAGGTGACGCCGTCAATCGAAAGTTTATGAGCGAGTACCTCGAGAAAGTTTTTGTCGTTTTTAGTTTCCTTTTCGGTTTCGTGAATTATTTGAGCGCGGTAGCGTTCACATCCTTCCGGTATCTCGGCGGATTCGCACCGCTGACCGCGGACGACAACTCGGGGGAGCGCGCACATAGATCAACCGTGGAAACGCTCAAGGAAGACGGCGGTGGGGCTGATGGTGGGCCGGGCGGCATCAGACGACCGGAGAGCTTGAGTTTCGCGTCGAAGACCGTGAAGGACTTCAAGAGCAAAGTGAAAAAACACCGGACCGGTCCGAGATCGGGCGGCAAGTCGAAGCAGGCGTCCTCAGTGGAAGCCAGAGCGACCAGGTCGTCTGAGAGCGATCACGTCTCCTCCTGCGGCGTGGATGTACCAGATCAGGTCCGCGATCTCGACGGGACGTTCGCCGCGCGCCAGACTCTGTCTCCGAAGGAGGTGTTCACGCCGACGTTTAACTTTCTACCAAACAAGACGATGAAGAAACACTTCCTGGGCCGCAGGAACAGCAAGAGGTTCGTGATTGGCGATGGGGAGGACGAGCTGCCCTCGCCGACGCCTCCCGACGTCACCATCACCGAGAGCCCGTCAGTCGAGAGCCGCACCGAATGGGTCACGAACCAAGAGAACGGGGCTCGGCTCGGGGTGCCCAGGAAAGGACTGACGTAAGGACCGTTTCTTTTATTTTTGTATTCGGGAGCATTCACCATTTATTTCCACTTTTTTGTTGCTTAATTTTTATTTGTTATTCTAGTTTATTTATCCATTATTACCCATTTGTAATTTGATACACTTTCCTCCAGTTCAGGCCCTTCTATCGTTAACATCTTTCTTAGTTTAATCATCTTGTTTTTGGTACCATTTTTTATTTTTCCTGTGATTACACTTATAATGTCTTTTTAGCAAAACTTCGCTCTGCTGCTTTATTTTAGTAATTTTCGTTAGTTCATTTTTATTCATTTTCTTCTATTTTTATTAGCTCTAGTATTGTTATTATTATTTTTTATCGTTTTAGATTATACTTTGTCTATTATTATAATTTTATAATTTATTTCTATTTCTCTGTCTCCATTTCCTGATAACGTGATTCCTAAATATTTAAACCTGTCTACCTCTTAAGTATGAGGAAAAAATTAGTCTCGGTAATAATAAAATAATACTAAATTACTACATTACTGCGCGCAAAAAGTAATAAGTCTTCATTACTTTGGTACCCTTCGATTCAACGTAAAATTGCTTCTAATATCTGCAATTCTGGTTATCCTGTGGTTATTTAAATGGATATGACAGCAAGAACTTGAAATTGGCAAAAAATCGCACATTTTTTCGACTGTATATATAAAAAAAGTGTCAATATTTATTGCCTCTCGGAATAACATTAGAATCTCAAAATATATGTATTTTGAAGTGAAAAAAAACGAAGAGATTTCTATCGTATTTTTTTATAAACTGAAAGTTGTATAACATTTGTTTTTCTACTATTAGATTCCACGTAAAATTCTTTATAATGTGTGTAATATTTGTTATCTTGTCATTATTCGAAAGGAAATAACAGCAAAAAATATTAAAAAAGGCAAAAAAATCGTCCACCATTTTGACAATGGCCAAAAATCGCAAATTTTTAAAACTAGAAAAATCCAAAATTGTTTACCTTGTATATATGACATTCACAATCTTGCAAAAAGACAGGAAAAGTTATGTTATTCATGTTGTTATTAGTCTAAAACTATATTTTTATCAAAAAAAGAACAGCGAGAGAACTCTTTTGCATATATCAATAAATATATATTATGCATAAATCGTTTTAGGTTGTTTTTCATACTTATTTATACAATTTTAAAAAAACATTTATAAAAGTCATGGTTAAACTTAACGGACATTAATGTATGAATAATAAATAAAACTTTATTTGTTGGACTTCAATCGCGATACTATGTATAAAAGTGTTCTTTCTGTTAATCAAGAGTCACTTTATTTCACTGATAGCTATAGCTTGCGGTTTCCTGTGTCTGATGTAATATTGTGTGAAACGTTTTTTTAATTTTGTCATTATTGTTGAATTGTTTGTTTGTCTTTGTTTTCAACTGGCGATTGGAATACATGGTCGTTTTGTTTATGACTAGTTGTCGACCTCTGCTGTGAACTGTCTGATCCAATGGACCTTCCATGAGAATTTAGTACCATCAACGCATATTTATGGTCAACACATATTTAGGTCAATTTAATCGTCCCCGGCCTGACACATAGATGGTGCCACTAGAATTAAATCCATATGTTTTTTAGTTAGCTCTAACCCTCAAAAGATGCGCGTAAAAATTTGACAGCTGTCGGATCATTAGTTTGTGAATTATAACACTTTGAGTGAAGCAACTTTTGTTCTTGTGAAAAAAATTGACAAAAAGGAATTTCGCGTATTGATAAAATATTTCTTTTTGAAGGGAAAAAATACAGTTGAAGCAAAAACTTTTGACCAAAAACAACGACGAGTTGATGATTCGGAACAGTGTTTCAAGATGATCAGGCGTAATAAACCCGAGTTTTTGCGTCGATATGTGACAATGGATGAAACATGGCTCCATCATTTCACTCCGAAGTCCAATCGACAGTCATCCGAGTAGACTGCACACGATGAACGCGCTCCAAAGCGTCGGAAAACGCAACAGTCGGCTGGCAAGGTTATGGCGTCTGTATTTTGGAATGCGCATGGAATAATTTTCATTGATTACCTTGAAAAGGAAGGACCATCAACAGCGACTATTACATAGCGTTATTGGACCGTTTGAAGGACGAAATCGCCGAAAAACAGCCGCATTTGAAGAAAAATAAAGTGCTACTTCACCAAGACAATGCACCGTGTCAAAAGTCCATAAATTGGGCTTCGAATTGCTCGATGGAAAAAACGAAAAATATACCTAAAAAGGGCTAAGAGAGCATTAACAGTAAATATTTTAATAGACAGAAATAATAACGATTAATACAAGAAAAGGAAGAAGTGATTGCCGGCGGAATCTAATAAATTGTGAGAATTGATATGGAGGAAAACAACTGGAACATAGGCCGACTAAAAAATGTTATAATTAATTTTTCAACCTAATTATATAACTTGAAGAATGTCCTATTCTTCAAGCAGAATCAGCGAAATGCGCCTACTATATATTATATCATATCAGCTAAGCTCTTCGGCATCTATCTCAATGGTAGGTTAAATTGGATACATCAAGATAGACAAAGGCGAAGCATATCAGACTCAAAATAAAAGAACTGTACTGGTTGGTCGGACTCTCAACTTGACCTAAAATCAATGATATCAAAGAGATAAAGATTGGTTTATCAATCAATTATAAAGCCAATTTGGACTATATTGACAAATGTGAGATTGCACGACAACGATTCCAAGACAAAGTTCTTCGATTAATTATCGATTATTATTATTAATCGCTACGTAACCAACGAATAACTGCATGATCCTCGAAATCAAATGGATCTACGAAGTTATCCAATAGTTTGCCTTAAGACATGACATAAAGTTAAATCATGGCAACGTGGAAGCAATAAAGACACTAGACAATGTGCAAGAAATCAGAAGATTGAAGAACATAACCGCACAAACTTGTCCTTCCAATAAAACAACCAATGCACGTCATAGATGAATATACTGCCTGTAATAATGTAAAATTCATTTTAAACTCGGAGTTAAAGTTAAAAAGATACAGAATGCTGTCGAATTAATCTATAAAATTCGATTTATTTGTGTACTGGTCGACGCTGTTGTCAAATGTGTACAAAATTCTTCAAAACGTGTTATAATAACTAAAGGCTATAAACAGGTAAGCGTTGTAAACCAAAAGTCCAGTTTGATGCGGGAACATTGCGACGTGTTAATGTCACACATGTTGATGGCGTGCATTGGCTGTTTTATTGAAGAGACTGTATAAGTGTTATTCTTAATTTTAATTCAAATAGTCTGATGAAATAGTCAAATAGACTTATGTTTTTATCTCACACTCATCCTGATTATCAATTGGTGCAAGTACAACAGAACAATGGTAACAAATTAATTTGTAAATTAGGATTGTATACAGCATCTAATTTAACGTAAAATGTTAATAAAAAATTAATTTTGCGAAATACAAATTAGAAGTTTTGGTTACAATAAAACAACAACCTGGTAAAACAATAAACCTCGATTATTATTGTAGACCTTTAAATCAATCGGATGCAAAATTTCGTGAAAGCTAGCCAATTGTGCAGAAGAAAGAAATAATTTCCAAGCAGATGCATCTAATCACAATAACTCAAAAAAGTTGATAGGGTGGTTGTTTCAACATACAAATTATTCGCCGGATTTAGCTCCCTCAGACTTCTGGCTCTAATGGAAAATGATGTATGTAAAACAAAGAGCTGCCAAATAAAGAAAAATAAAGCAATTTTCATTGCATTTCCACGAACGTATTGTATACAGTGTATGCAATTTTGTATAGAAAGTGTACTGATTAGTAAAGCAAAAGGAAGCAAGACCTGAGGATGGCAGATAAGATTCTGCGGAAACGTCCGGAAGCTACTCCAACATGTAATACCCGAGGAAGCGTCAGAAATAACAGGCATATATAACATGTATATGCGTCCCGTTCTATATCAGCCAAATGATTCGAAAGTGGTCACGAGACCCGTCACTAACGACACGACCCAACTTAAAAATCATTTAAATCATCATCATTATTCATCGATTTAATTATTTCGATGTTCAAGAGAAATCCCGTCTCGACTTCGAACAATTAAAATTAGAATCTTGTTTTGGCGTGTCCGTCTTTGGTCAGTGTTGGATCAATTGGGCTGCTGACCACTTTCTGGCCGACTAGTCACCGTTTCTCACAATCATCTATTACCGTGGTTCTGCCAATATTATCTAATAGGCGGTGAAATTTTCGGTGTTGTGGTTATAGGCAGTTTTAAGAACGCTGGTCACGTCACACATTTGAACGTTTGGTAATAGTTTTGTTCTTGGAGTGAAATGAAGCAAATGTGCCAAAAAATTTACGATAGAAGGTTAGTAGTTCGAAACTGTGTCTATGTCAGCTTTGTTGGTCTATCGATGACGCTCGTCGATTTTATTTAAGGTTTTCAATGTAATTTTCACTAAAAGTCCCGCAAAAAAATATTAAGCTGCTCAATTACATTTATCTTAATTGTTTTCCAGGCCGTCCATGTCACAGGGAACTGTGATGCTACACAGCAACCGGCATCAAGAGAAGGATTTCACAATTGCTACACCCGCAGAGTTTGTGAAGAAATTCGACGGCACCAAAGTCATCAACAAGGTATGTTTTACATGTTTTTAATATTCTTAAGACAAAAAAAAACAATGACAATAATAACATAACCTTATTTACCAATACCTGTACCGAAATTACCTCTAAACAGCATAGCGCTTCAAAACTAAATATTTTTTTATTTGTACCAATTACCAATTAACATAAACACCCTTAACAAAACTAAACTGATATTATTGCTAATATAACGAAACTTACCAAAATGTATGCTGGAATAATTGTAATGTAAACGAATTGAGTCAAAACAAAACGAATAATTAAAAATGTAATCAAACTTTTGTTTGCTTTTTTCAATAACAAAACCAAACTAATATCACCAATAATATAACTTAACTTAATAAAGTCTATTCCGGAGATTATCCATAAAAAGATATCTTCAACGACACGAAACGAAAAAATAACTCAATTCTTATGCTATTAATAAAATAATTAAACCGCTACTGCCAACATAACCTAGTTTGTTCAAAAATTATTCAGCATATGTCACTTCAATCGCATAAAACTAACAAAGATTTCTCAACTGTTTTTTTGACAGACTATAGGCCTATTACGGTATATTTTCAAAATATCTATAAACCATATAAGTATCTATATATAGAGGTAGAATAAATAAAAACAAAAAATTTAGTTATTTTAATTAATGATTAATTTTAATGCACTGTGATCTCATCAGTAACATATTCTAACTCAAACATAATGAAAAAAGTCAGGTATCACAAGCTATTTTATTTCATAGTTTATATTTAATAATCGAAATTTTAAAGGCAAAACAGAGAGGAATAAAATTGAAACCTATTTGATATAAGACGTATTTTAATGTAAATTAAATTTGTTTTTTATTAGTCTGTTTTTTATATTTTTGGAATCAACGTCAAATTTTAAAATATTTTATTTTACATATATATTATTAAAATGTATTTATTTTATGATTATTTTGTAGATATATTTGCATTTTTAACAAAGTCTAAGGTTATATGAAAGTTTAATTATTAATGAAATAATTTAATATATAATATTGTCTACATATAACAATATAGGATTCAAAATCGTCTCAGTATGTCCATTGACAAGAGGGCTATGGAAAGCATAACTAAATGTTTTTTTACAGAGAATATTCAGTCTTAGACTTACCATTGTCATATGATTTTGTGATAATTTAAATATTTATGTTTTAATGGAAGAGTAAATTCCAAACATAACGTGTCTTACAATTTAATTTGAATAGGAATTCATGATGCAATAATATGTAAGCGGCAATATTGATTTGCTAATATAAACAACAGTTTCAGAATATAATAAAATATTTACACATATAACAAATTTGGAAATTCAAATATTGAGCGTAGAGCTTAGTTTCATTTATCCCCTAAAAGTCTTATTCTAGAAATTAATGATCAAATAAACAGTCATTCACGACAAATAGAGGAAAATTAATAAATAGTAGGCCCGGGAATTGATTTTTGCTATTTTCGATTCAATAAGCTTTTAGTTATAAACCTTGAGTCAAAGTTAGGTTCCATTGAAATATGTACATTAATTAATTATTAATTAATGTATATCTAATTACTAAGTAATTAGAACTTTTCTCATCAGTTTTGTGATTTTCCATTTATGTCAATTTTCACACTTTAGCGTTACTAAAGAAGGTGTTAGCCAGATCATGCTGCTTGATAATCATAAGGTACCAAGCACGGTTGTTTGATGGTTGCAATGGTATCTGTTTCACGCATATTGCAACTTGTCTATTAATGCTTCATTCATTCACTGTTGCTAGACAATCAGAAGACTCTAAGCCTACTCAACTGGCTCTAAGAACTTCCTATCTGGATATTGCGAGTTGCGGATTTACATCGTTGTGCAAGAATGTGACTTTGCCTGTATTATTCACTGTTAGATGGATTTTTCCGTACTAGTTGAGAGTTTCATTATTTTTTAGTATAACAATTGATGATCACAAGACTCTAAGATCTTTCATTTGGTTTTAACATCTAATACTTGTTGGTAACTCATGTAATAAAAATTTGTCCTTATTTTGGTTCATTCCAACCTATGCAAAACATCTCCAATCGTTGATCCTTCAAACTCTAGCTTGACCACAAGTTCTTCTGCACGTTTAATGTGTATAATTCGTTGTCCTGGACATTCTTTCTCATTGACATTAAAATCACTAAGTTCAACTGTGAAGGCTAATCTTGATAGCCTATAATAAAACCAGTTTTAAACCATATAAATCAAACTTGACATCGGAGATGTGATTGATCAGAATCACTTTAAAAACATAGACAGCAAACTTTTTCAAACGAAACATGAAAAGTACCTAGTGTTAATCGCTACTAATTAATAAAAATTCTCAACGCGTAATTCTTGATATTAATAGTGATAATGTTGATGAAGGTATTCGAATTGCTAATGGCCTTTGATCTTTGGCAGGTCCTCATAGCGAACAACGGAATTGCTGCTGTAAAATGTATGCGTTCGGTCAGAAGATGGTCTTACGAAATGTTCAAGAACGAGCGGGCGGTCCGCTTCGTGGTGATGGTGACACCCGAGGACTTGAAGGCGAACGCCGAGTACATCAAAATGGCTGACCAATATGTCCCGGTACCTGGAGGCACCAACAACAACAATTACGCCAACGTCGAGTTGATAGTGGACATTGCTATTAGGTATCAAGTACAGGTAAGTTACTGTTAACAGTGGAGAGTTCCACGGATACAATTTGAACCGCATTTTCTACAATTATCAGGCTGTGTGGGCTGGATGGGGTCACGCATCCGAAAACCCGAAATTACCGGAGCTCCTTCACAAAAATGGTATAACGTTCATCGGACCTTCGGAGAAGGCTATGTGGGCTCTGGGAGATAAGATCGCGTCGTCCATCGTCGCCCAAACAGCTGACGTTCCTACGTTAGCTTGGTCTGGTGCAGGTAAGGCTCACCCCAACTCTCGGTAAACTCCTCAGCTCGTCATTAATCAACTTTAAATCAACGCAGGTCTTAAAGCTCAATATTCCGGCAAGAAAATCAAAATATCCTCGGAGCTGTTCGCTAGAGGTTGCGTGGCCACCGCCGAGGAAGGTCTGACGGCCGCTCAGAAGATCGGCTTCCCGGTGATGATCAAGGCGTCGGAAGGAGGCGGCGGCAAGGGTATCAGGAAGGTGGAGAACGCCGACGAGTTCAACGCCGCATTCCGACAAGTAACACCAACACGACTAAATACCATAAAAAACCCACTTACGTTAAGGTTCCCGTAGGTGCAAACCGAGATTCCGGGTTCGCCCATCTTCGTGATGAAACTAGCCAGGGGCGCCCGCCACTTGGAGGTGCAACTGTTAGCGGACAACTACGGTAACGCCATCTCTCTGTTCGGCAGGGACTGTTCGATCCAGAGAAGGCACCAGAAGATCATCGAAGAAGCGCCAGCCTCGATAGCCAGTCCTGATGTATTCGAGGAAATGGAAAAGGTATCGTCATCACGTGTGAAACCATATGCGTGATACTTATATGATGTTTGTCATGATAGGCAGCAGTAAGATTAGCTAAAATGGTAGGATATGTATCAGCTGGTACGGTCGAGTATCTATACGAGACCAGCGGCGATTACTACTTCTTGGAACTGAACCCCCGTCTTCAAGTCGAGCATCCTTGCACGGAGATGGTCTCCGACGTCAATTTACCCGCCGCCCAGCTTCAGATTGCGATGGGACTACCGTTGCATTACATAAAAGACATTAGGTAAATTTAACTTACCATAGGACCAAGAAGTAATTCTTATCAGTATCGTTTATTTATTTGATTTGTTATTTACTTTTGCAAATGGATCATGATAAAAATTAACTTCTAGTCCTGATATTAATCTACAAGATAAATTTGCATCATTATGATATCCATCACTCAGGTTATTATACGGTGAATCACCCTGGGGAAAGACTGAAATCGATTTTGACCAACCCAGGCATAAACCCCAGCCCTGGGGTCACGTAATAGCTGCTAGGATCACATCCGAGAATCCCGACGAAGGTAACTCATCATTCTACACGTTCACTAATAGCAGTCTCTTTACATCAATATTCCTAATTCAGGATTCAAGCCCAGTTCAGGAACCGTGCAGGAGTTAAACTTCCGCTCGTCCAAGAACGTGTGGGGTTACTTCTCCGTAGCCGCATCCGGTGGTCTCCACGAGTTTGCCGATTCGCAGTTCGGTCATTGTTTCTCGTGGGGTGAGAACAGGGAACAGGCGAGGGAGAATTTGGTTATTGCTCTGAAAGAACTGAGTATCAGGGGAGATTTCCGGTAAGTCTCCACGATATAGAGGTGGGATCATTGTTAAAATTGTTTAAATTTTATTTAGAACGACCGTGGAATACCTCATCACTCTTCTTGAGACCGTTGATTTCCAAGAAAATACAATCGATACTGCTTGGCTGGACATCTTGATATCCGAGAAAGTGCAAGCGGAGAAACCTGATGTTATGCTAGCCGGTACGAGACTACTATTCGCGTCATTAAATAATGAAGCTATAAAATCGATTTTATTACAGTTGTTTGTGGAGCTTTACACATCGCCGACAAGACCATCGAGTCGGCATTCCAAGACTTTATTAACTCACTGGAAAAAGGCCAGGTCCAAGCGTCTAACACTTTAACGAACGTAGTTGATGTAGAACTGATCAACAACGGTAACAAATACAAAGTACAAGCCACGAAAAGCGGACCCAACACCTATTTCTTGCAAATGAACGGTACTTTCAAGGAGATCGAAGTACACAGGTTGAGCGACGGAGGAATCTTGCTCTCTATTGATGGCTCATCGTTTACCACATACATGAAGGAGGAAGTTGATAGGTAAACAATAAAACTATATAATATATATATATATATATATATATATATATATATATATATATATATATATATATATATATATATATATATATATTATATCAGTTTTTGTATGATTTTTTTTCACCTAGATATCGAATAGTGATTGGCAATCAGACGTGTGTCTTTGAAAAAGAAAACGACCCCACCATCCTCCGGTCACCATCAGCTGGTAAATTAATAGGATTCTTGCTTGAAGATGGCGGACACGTCACTAAAGTAAGTTTACAGTTTATTGCTTGGGATCGGCCAATGCTGCAATAATAATGTTTGGTAGGGCCAAGCATACGCGGAAATCGAAGTTATGAAGATGGTAATGACACTAACGGCGACCGAAGCTGGAGTCATCACATACGTAAAGAGACCGGGTGCGGTGTTAGATGCGGGATCCATCCTGGCAAACTTGGAACTGGACGACGCCAGTCTCGTAACGAAAGCTGTCCTGTACAAGGGTATGCAACCACCGAGTTATGAGAGAATATCTCTATAACCTTTAATCTATTAGGTCCCTTCCCTGAAATGGAGACATCAATAGGAATCCCGGAGAAACTGAATCACATCCACAACATCTACAAGGCGATGCTGGAAAATACTTTGGCTGGTTACTGTTTGCCTGATCCATACAATATACCAAGATTAAGAGAGGTAAGCACATAATGGTATTATTGACCTTAATATTTTGGTATAAAACATTATGGGAATTACATCAATGTTGAAAACATTATCATTATTTCATTATGAAAATTACGAAATAATTAAGGGAAATTACTGTGATGAGTAATATTGAATTATAATAATACTAACCAAATTTTCATATTAACTTGGTTGTAAATAGTAATCCATACCTGGATATTATGACTTTGAATATTTCACCCAATTTTTTCTCTATTTGTCATTCCAAGAGGTGCAGGACAGAGTCTTGCGCGCAGGTTTTCTTGAATCTTTAACAATTGATCTTTTATTTACTATTTCAGATTATTGAAAAATTCATGTCATCCCTACGCGATCCTAGTTTACCATTATTGGAGCTCCAAGAAGTGATGGCGTCGATATCTGGGCGTATACCTATAGCTGTTGAGAAGAAAATAAGAAGATTGATGACGCTCTATGAGAGAAACATAACGTCCGTCTTGGCACAATTCCCCAGTCAGCAGATCGCCAGCGTTATTGATACACATGCCGCGATGTTCAGTAAAAGATCAGAAAGGGACGGTTTCTTCCTGGCCACGGAGGGTATCGTCCAGTTAGTGCAGAAGTAAGGACCACATTACAACATAATCTGTAAACCAGAACTAAATGATCTAATCCATATTATAGGTATAGGAATGGTATTAGAGGTAGAATGAAGGCAGCTGTTCAAGACCTGCTGAAACAGTACTACGACGTTGAGAGTCAGTTCCAGCAAGGTTCATACGACAAATGTGTGTCCCTATTGAGGGATAAAAACAAGGACGACATGCAGGTTGTGTCTGCGACAATATTCTCACATTCGCAGGTAGCTAAGAAGAATTTACTGATCACCATGCTGATCGACCACTTATGGTCCAACGAACCAGGCCTAACCGATGAACTGGCCCCTGTACTGACTGAGTTGACGTCCCTAAACAAGAGTGAACATTCCAGAGTAGCTTTGAGGTAAGCCGATTCAGCATCGCCGTTGAAATACGGGCTATATCGTTTATGATTCGTTCCAGAGCTCGCCAGGTGCTGATTGCTGCTCATCAACCGGCCTATGAATTGCGTCACAATCAGATGGAGAGCATTTTCTTGTCCGCTGTCGATATGTACGGACACGAATTCCATCCCGAAAATCTGCAGAAGCTCATCGTCTCTGAAACGTCCATCTATGATATCTTGCATGATTTCTTCTACCACACCAACCGAACCGTGTCCAGTGCTGCTTTGGAGGTACGTTGATGTTATTGCTGAATAATTATCGATCAAAATTATGATTAAATTCAACAGGTCTACGTAAGGAGAGCTTATACCAGCTACGAAATTGCTACCCTTCAACATTTAGAGCTTAGTGGCGAGATCCCTGTAGTGCATTTTCAATTTGTGTTGCCCTCTAGTCATCCTAGCAGGTTGGTCAAAGTTAATATTGGCGAAAAAATCGAAATAGGTACGATCCTGTTAGAATACTGCTTCAGTCAAGTTCATGGTCAATAATATAAATTTTAGACGGAAGATTGGTGGATGCGCCTACGATCATCGACACTTTCCAACGTACCGGATGCATGGCCGCCTTTGAAAATTTCCAGCAGTTCGATCAGTACTCTGACGAGATATTGGACTTGATCGAGGATTTCTCCAACCCCGCCACCATCAGTACGCGAGACTTGAACGCCGTTGAATCAGGTAAAGACGGATTTTTATTAGTCAATAACATTTGATCAGTAGTTTTGAATCTATAGCATTGATTTTTTTAAGTACAATCTTAATCAAAATTAATTTATTATTATTGTCGATTTGTACTTGATCAATTTCCAAATTAAACAAAGTTGAAAGTTGAAAGCAGTATGGACCGTGTATTATTAGAAAGTTTCGTAGACAATAGCATATTAAAATAATATATTCCGTAGGCTCAGAGTCTCGAAAAAATTCAACGTCCATCAACGTCAGCTTATCTTTGGACGCGCCAAGAATTACCACCCATGACGAGAACGTCATACTCGAACCAGCCCATATTTTACATGTTGGGATTAAAGACGATGGTAAGTAACTCGTACGCTTTCCATTTTTCCATTGCGCATCAATTGAAATGAACGCGTAATTGCAGGAGATAAAGACGATACAACCATGAGCAAAATGTTCGCCAACTTCTGCAAAAAACACAAGGAGGAACTCCTCACCAGAGGTATAAGGCGGATAACCTTCAGTCCCCTGAAACACAAGCAGTTTCCCAAGTTCTTCACTTACAGGTTAGAGAAAGACTTGTTTAATGATGAAAAATCTTTTCCTTACCAACGTTGATTTTTAGAGCACGCGATGGATTCATTGAAGACAAAATCTATCGGCACTTAGAACCTGCGGCCGCATTCCAACTGGAGCTGAGCAGGATGAGGTCCTATAACCTAGAGGCCCTGCCAACATCAAACCAGAAAATGCATCTGTATCTTGGTAAATATTTTCTTTTTTTTTAAATGTATGGGTTTCCAAATAATATTCATTACAGGTAAAGCTAAAGTCCCTCAAGGCAAAGAGGTCACGGATTATCGTTTCTTCATCAGAAGCATCATAAGACATTCAGACTTGATAACGAAAGAAGCGTCGTTCGAATACCTCCAGAATGAAGGCGAAAGGGTCCTCTTGGAGGCCATGGACGAACTGGAAGTGGCGTTTTCTCATCCACAATCGAAGCGCACCGATTGCAACCACATATTCCTCAACTTCATACCGACGGTTATCATGGATCCGGCTAAAATCGAAGAAGCAGTCACCAACACCGTGCTGAGATACGGACCCAGGCTGTGGAAATTGAGAGTGCTTCAAGCTGAAATTAAAGTCTTAATCAGGTAATTTTCGTCATTATCATCTTCGTCAAGCTCATATCCTTGAAACATTTAACTATTACTGTTTAATTGATATTTGCAGATCTGCACCAAACGCACCTACAACCCCAATACGCTTATGTTTAGCCAATGACAGCGGTTACTATCTGGATATCAATATGTACACTGAAGTGGTGGACCCAGAATCAGGCGAAATCAGATTCCAGGCCTACGGAAAGAAACAAGGTCCTATGCACGGTTTGCCTATTTCTACGCCTTACCTCGCCAAGGACTACCTTCAACAGAAGAGGTCAGTTTATTTAATCCTTAGTCCTAAGTCGAATTTTGTATTGAAATTACATCATGAATACTAAATTTAAATGATTTCAGCTAGGCTTGTCGATATTTTTTCCAATAAACGCATATTTTTTAAAATCAATAACCGTTTTGCCCTTCATAATAACAAAATGCTTGATATTTTTTCCAAACATCAATAATCTCATATATTTTAACTGGTCGACATTTTTTAGTTTTTGTCAAAATGATGAATCTAAAAAATATGCAAATTTTTAAAGGAATATCAATACTTTCAAATAAATGAATATATTTCAAAAATCTGACCAGTTTTTTTTGTCGTCTTAATAATAAATCTAGAAAATATCGATATTTTTTTCAAGAATCCTCAAAAAAACTAACTAGTGTTTCTTCGTTTCCAGATTCCAAGCTCAAAGTAACGGCACTACGTACGTTTACGATTATCCCGAAATGTTCCGTCAAATGGTGGATCTGCAGTGGAAACATTACAGCCAACAAGTGTCCGAGACCGTGGAAATCCCCGACAAAATGATGGACTTTGTCGAACTGGTTCTCGACGTTGAGACAGAGACAAGACTCGTCGAACAGAAAAGAGTAGCAGGTATTTTTTCGCATTAGAAACACATTATTTCGGAAAAATGTACGTATTAATTTATCTATTAGGAGAAAACAACGTGGGGATGGTGGCCTGGAGACTGACCTTGTACACACCGGAATATCCAGGGGGTCGAGATATAATAGTGATCGCCAACGACCTAACTTACAAGATTGGTTCCTTCGGTCCCAGAGAGGATAAAGTGAGTTTTTTTATTAATATTTCAACAAAATGTATGCAAAATGGCACAGAAACTAACAATCCTTTTGATTTTGACTTTAATATTTTAATTAAAACCATTCCTACTAGATTTATATTGTCGAATCGCAATTATTTTAATTTGTCAAAATGTAACAAGCAAATTTATTGACAATTTTTTCTTTAACTTGTCTCATTATTTTTTCTGGGCATAAGTAACATTTAGTCTAATTTCCCGACAATCTAATCTTTTTCTACACATTTCATCAAAGACAGAGGGTTTTCATTTAACAATTATGTTGGAATATATTAACTTTCTCTATATAATATTAAGAATATTCTATATATTAACGCTATAATACTATATTGTCATAAAAATATTTCCTTCTGAACTAAAACTTCGGTAGCTTATTTGACATTCTTTAAATTTTTGTTACGCTTATTTTCTCTTTTTTATTGCTTTTTCCAATTCATATTTAGTTGGTATATCAATAGCGGTACAACTTTTTCTCTTTCTTTTGTTTTTTATAGTCTATAAAGCATACTTTTCCTATATTTTATATTAGCGGATTCTAAACTAATGAGATGATATAAGCTCATTCCATGAAGGTTTTCAATATTTAGCTTGGAAATGTATTCAGTGTTTTTACTTTTCGTGAAGGTTTACGGACTGGCCTCGGAGCTAGCGAGGAAACTGAAGATACCGAGGATTTACATTTCGGTTAACTCTGGAGCCAGGATCGGTCTAGCGGAAGAGGTGAAGAACCTATACAATATCGCTTGGATCGACGAGAACGACCAAGAAAAAGGGTTCAAATACCTGTATTTGACGCCGGAGGACTATGCCAAGATCAGTCCCTTTAATTCTGTGAGTTAGAATTGCTATAATTAACGAAAATCGACTAACTAAATCTAATTTTACAGGTGAGAGCCGAATTAATTGATGACGAGGGCGAATCTCGCTATAAAATAACCGACATTATTGGGAAGGAAGATGGTCTGGGCGTGGAGAATTTGAAATATGCTGGCATGATTGCAGGTAAATAATATTTACTATTGAGCTAGGAAAAGTAGCGGAACCAAAGTTTTACTACTACTTACTACTTTTTAAATCTTCAACGTACTGATGTTCTTAATTTATTTTAGGCGAGACCTCAGCTGCCTATGATGAAATTGTCACCATCTCTATGGTTAGTTGCAGAGCTATCGGTATTGGTTCGTATCTAGTCAGATTGGGGCAGAGGTTAATCCAAATCGAAAACTCCTACATAGTGCTCACAGGGTACGTTATTTTTATTGATGTACTTGAAATCAACTAATTTTTTGCAACCCTACAGATATAGTGCCTTAAACAAATTGCTAGGCAGAGAGGTATATGCTTCAAATAATCAATTGGGTGGTATTCAGATCATGTATAATAATGGAATTTCACACAAAACCGAACAATCCGATTTAGGTACTGAAAATTATCTAAAGTAATAGAACGATAGTTATATTTATACATTTTTTGTTACTTAGATGGAATTTCCACTATCCTAAAATGGCTCTCCTATGTTCCTAAAGATAAAATGTCGCCACTGCCTATAATAAAAACTGCCGATCCAATCAACAGGGATATCGATTACGTACCGACCAAAGCCCCGTATGATCCCAGGTAAGAAACTAGTAAACATATCCTCTATACTCTCCTTCCCAATTTTTGTTTTAACTTTGATAGCATAGCGTTTTTTTTTAATTCGAGTTTTCACAAAATAAGTTAATCAATTTTTTAATATTCAATCTTCATAACATTCATTATTGCACTATTTTGTTTTTAAATTTGTTAAATTATAAAATGATTATATCAAGTAGTAACATTCATTACTACACTCGTTTGTTTTTAAATATGATAAATGCAATTTATAAAGCGATTTATAAGGTAAAGAACAGAACCATAGTAATAAATAAACAGATGTTGATTTCAATTAATTTGCTTTATTTTGGAAATAATTTAAAAGCATATTTTATGGATAAATCTATGTTGCCAACTATGGTAGAGGCAGTAAAACCTCTCATACACTTTTTGACGAATCTCAACAAGAGAAATTCTAGCGCCCTCTTTGTATTTTAATGTACTGAATTACATTAACGTTGCTTTCTGTTTCCAGATGGATGTTGGCTGGTAGAGAATGCCCCACGGATCCCACGGTGTGGGAATCGGGATTCTTCGATCGCGGTTCCTGGGACGAAATACTAAGACCCTGGGCGCAAACCGTAGTGTCTGGTCGAGCCAAGCTAGGAGGCATACCTGTCGGCGTAATAGCTGTTGAAACCAGAACCGTGGAACTAAACTTACCTGCCGACCCGGCCAACTTAGATTCGGAAGCAAAGACTGTTTCTCAGGCTGGTCAAGGTATTTTACGTTGTTGTAGCTGATAGACACATAGATCGCTAATGATTGGTTTTAATTTAAATAGTATGGTTCCCGGATTCTGCGTATAAAACTGCTCAGTCGATTCAAGACTTTTCTAAAGAAGATCTACCGTTATTCATTTTCGCCAACTGGAGAGGGTTCAGCGGTGGCATGAAAGGTAATTTCATCGATATATTGGGACCCAGCATCAATTCTTATCCAGTGATCATAACAATGCTTTAGATATTGGATAGAAATTCTATTTTCTTACCGAAAGTAACCAAACCGATCTTTCTTTAGACATGTACGAAGAAATCATGAAATTTGGCGCGTATATCGTCGACGGATTGAGGCGGTACACTCAGCCGATCATCGTATACATCCCTCCCAATGGAGAACTGAGAGGAGGCGCGTGGGCTGTCGTCGATCCCACCATCAACTCCAGATACATGGAGATGTACGCGGACCCCACCTCTCGAGGCGGCGTCCTGGAACCCGAGGGCATAGTCGAAGTCAAATACAAAAAGAAGGACCTTATCAAGACCATGCACAGGTTGGATCCGGAGCTGAGGGAATTAGATGTGCTCATTAAGAAGATGCAAGAAGGCCAACCCGTGAGAGAAAGGTCAGTCATCAAAAAAAAATATATATATATACCGATGTAAACTAAAGGTTGTTATTAAATACACAGATCATCGAGCATAACACCAGTACAGCCAGCACCTGAGCGAGAAAAGCCCAAAGAACTGAAGGAATTAGAGCAGAAGGTCAAAGAGAGGGAAGCCCTCCTCATACCGATGTATCATCAAGTCTCGTTACATTTCGCCGATCTCCATGATACACCAGAGAGAATGTTGGAGAAAGGCACCATAACAGTAAGTACACAAACAATATTAGGCTTGCGAGGAAGTAATCCGCTTTTCAAGTTTAATACCACTAAAAAATAAAATTACATGTTCACTGCATTAAAAAATGAACGTATTCAGAAAATATTTCGTTAGCTTTAGTTTTTGACGGCATGTTTTTTTTTTGGAGAAAAGAGTTTGGATTTACAAAGAATTAATTTATGGTGGCCCATAAAGTAAGCTGTCTTTTGGTATCTCTCTTGTAAAAAACCTAGGGAACTATTCTGTGGAAAATGCCATTACTGTGACATTGATGCTAGGAATTACATCAGGCTCTCCTTCAACTCCAATTAACTCAATCTAGACGGTTGATCATCTTTTTTTCTGGTTCTTCATTTATTATTGACAAATCTGATATCATACATGTAGACTCTTACCAAACCATAGACACAGAAAAGACCATTGAAAGTTCTCTTGTTTCCAGATATCGTAATATAATTTTCGCCCTCGTCACAAATTTAACTTTTAAAACACTCCAAAAGAAGATATTCTGCAATAATTACAACAAAAATGAAAATCACTCTTACAGGAATAGTAAAATTTCTTAAAACCTTTTGTTTAGTAGGTCAATTGAAAAGTCCCCCTTCGAGGGTGATACACTGATTATAGCGACCCTCCAACCTTTCGATACCATTTTTGTAATACGATTTGTCCTTTGTTTCAAAATAAGCCTCAGTTTCGTCGATCACCTCTTCATTCGACGAAAATTTCTTCCCAGCGAGCGTTCTTTTGAGATCTAAGAACAGGAAATAGTCGCTGGGGACCAGATCTAGAGAATGCAGTGGATGAGGAAGCAATTCGAAGCCCAATACATGGATTTTTAGATACGGTGCATTTTCTTGGTGAAGCAGCACTTTCTTTTTCTTCAAATGCGGCCGTTTTTCGGCGATTTCGTCTTTCAAACGGTCCAATAACGTTATGTAATAGTCGCTGTTGATGGTGCTTCCTTTTTCAAGGTAATCAATGAAAATTATTCCATGCGCATCCTAAAATACGCACGCCATAACCTTGCCAGCCGACTGTTGCGTTTTCGTACGCTTTGGAGCGGGTTCATCGAGGCAATCCACTCGGATGACTGTCGATTGGACTTCGGAGTGAAATGATGGAACCATGTTTCATCCATTGTCACATATCGACGCAAAAACACGGGTTTATTACGCTTGATCATATTCAAACACTGCTCCGAATCATCAACTCGTCGTTGTTTTTGGTCAAAAGTGAGCTCGCGCGGCACCCACTTTGCACTTTGCACAGAGCTTTCTCATACCCAAATATTCGTGAATGATATGATGTACACGTTCAGTTGATAGCTTTAGAGTGTCTGCTATTTCATTCAAATTCAATTTACGGTCATTCAAAATCATTTTGTGGATTTTTTAAATGTTTTCGTCGGTAACAACCTCTTTAGGGCGTCCACTGCGTTCACCGTCTTCGGTGCTCATTTCACCACGTCTAAACTTAGCATACCAATCCTGATTGATTTTCGTGGGGGAAGTGTCCGGAAACTCGGCATCAAGCCAAGTTTTTGCTTCAACTCTATTTTTTCCCTTCAAAAAGCAATATTTTATCAACGCGCGAAATTCTTTTTATCCATTTTTTTGACAATAACAAAAATGCTATAATTACCAAACTAATGATCCGACAGCTATCAAATTTATACAGTGTCAGGCCGGGAACTTTTCAATTGACCTGTTATACGCAGATTATTAATTAATTTTTATAACAGGATATAGTACCATGGAAGCGGGCCAGGAACCACTTCTACTGGAGACTGAGGCGGCGATTGCTTCAGGACAGAATTATCAAGGCTTTGCTGGAGGCGCAACCCGAAATAGCTTTAGGCCAGGGGGAGTCCATGCTCAGGAGATGGTTCATAGAAGATAAAGGAGCCACCGAGGTTTGTTTTGCTATTACCGAGAGGACCTGATTAGAAGTCTTATTATTACCGTATCATTTTTTCAGAGCTATAAGTGGGACAAAAACGAGGTGGTAGTCGAATGGTTAGAGGACCAACTCAGCCGACCCGCTGACAGATCAATTATCAGTCATAACATTCATGCTGTTAAGAAGGACTCCGGTCTAAATCAAATCAAACTATTGTTAGAAGTAAGTATCTAGTGTTGTTTCGGTTTTTTTTTCCAGAATGGCGTTTCCTATTCAAATATTTTTACTTTTTTCATATCTCAATTAATTTATGTATTATATTATTCTAGAATATCATTTATCAATAATGTCATGATATTCGACTGTTTTACATTGTTTTTGTTGCTATAAGTTGACATTTATTTGACATTCTACTTTTTTATATCAAGCCCCTTTGACATTGTTATATTGTATTTATTTTTATTATTATGTAGATTATTTTGTTGTTGTTTTTATTTGATATCTAAATCGTTTTTATTTTTAGGACTGTCCAGACATGACTCTTGACGCCATCGACGTCTTGATCGAGAAACTGAACGATAACCAGAAGGCGGAAGTCATAAAAAAATTGTCGCTGCTCGGCTCCATGGAGAACGTTGATTAAATCACGTAACGGTGATAGAGTAGGCTTAGCAAACATATATGGAATTAAAACCCAGATCTGATAAATACAGCAGCTGTAAGTTTTTTAAAACTTTTTAAAGAAGGTTATTTCTATATGTAATAATATTTATTACATGATTATATATTGTACTAAAATATGTGTATATATATATAATAATGAACACTTGTAAAATAAAATATCCTAAGATAAAATAGATATATTCCGATATTATAGTTATATACGGTTTCTTATGTATATTATAAACAAACAAGTACAAAATGCGGATGTTTATATGAATACCCGTTTTTTCAACATGACAGAACAAGAATTAAGGATCGTTTAAAACAAGCGGGCAAATCGACTGGACTATAGCATAGCACAAACTAGAATAGTGGCATGATGACGGCTTGTTTTAATCGAATATGGACCCTCTCGGGCCCGATAATGTGATTCTTGGAAAATTAGGGTACCACAATGAGCTAACTTATTTTTATAATTGTTATACTTGAAAAGAAAAACCATTACGAAGTTTTGTACAGCCATGGGAGGAACCGAATGGTGATGACCCAGGACTTTTATTTATTTTGGTTTTAGTTATATTTTGTTTTGGTGAACGGGTTAGGTTGAGGTTCCTTCCGGCCTTTTTTGTAGACCATTGCATTTATACAGTTTTACTTGTTTATTTTGATTTTTTTTGTTGAGAAAAGACGCAGCCGTCTTTTTTGTTCTTATTTATTTTAACAATTTCCCCTTTCATTTGTTTGTTGTTATTGATTTGTAATTATTTAAGATTTACTAGATTAAAATAATTTAAATGCATAACAGTTGTTTTATTTTTTCACAACAGGTAACATATTTTAGCTAAACGGCTAAATATATTCAGCAAAAAAAGAGTGCTTTTATATACTGGAAGTTTCAATGAAAACCAAAAATCTCAAAAATAGTTCTTTTTTTACATATATAGTTATAAGATACAATGATAACATGAACAAAAAAATATATCGTTACAGTTATGAATTCCCTTCAAGTTTAAATTGACCAATTGAAAAATTACCGTAGAGAAACTTTACCGATCGATGATGAGTCGTTATTCCAAATGAACAATTCGGCTTCAGTGTTGGACACTCTTTTTTTTTTAATTTCGTTTGTTTAGTACCAAACTGTCTATGAATTGCCATTCTATTTCAAAATGACATCTTGTGTCATATATAACCAATGCTAAATTTGAGAATAGTTGATGAAAGTATCAAAGTGGTTTCTTATATTTTAGTATTCTGAAGTAATATTCAACTGTTTTTTATTTCTTTTGTCACTCTGTTGGAAAGAAGAAGAAGAAGCTGTACATTTTGTTAAAATCACAACTAATGCTCTTCAATTCCTTTTTTTTAAGATATGTTAATTTACAATTTGGTTTCATTGTAAAGTATCACTTACATAAATATATAAAAAGTCGGTGTATTCATTTGATTATAATCCAAATATTACTGCGAATATTGATATTCAATTCTTTTTAATATTTTTTATATTCAACTATTCTGATCTTTTAAAATTAATCATTAAAACTAATGCTCAATTGCTTTTTTGTGAATACATTAACCAACTGAAAGAATGATACATATTTATTTAAGAGTTTTATTTTATTGTAAAATAATCGATGTTACAAAAATATACACCTCAATAAATAAATAAAACATTTCCATCTTGGCACACAGTGTTGAGGAACAAAACTAAATTTATGTGTACATTATCTAATTAATTAGAAAAAAAATACTGCTAATATTCAAATGTTTTTATTTACTTGATACTTTTTTTGGAATGAAGTTCTGGTTTTTGTCGAGTTAATTTAAATTGCTAAAACTAATGCTCTTCAACTTTTTTTGGTGAAAAAATGAGACATACTTATTACGATGTAATTTTATTGTAAAATAATTGACCTTATAAAAATATAAACCTCAATAAATAAAAAAACAAACTCTGCATCTTGGCACAAAGTGTTTGGGAATATAGAAGTAAATTTCTGTAGACATTATTCATGTAATTGGCGTGACCCAAGAATATAAAAATTAACGTGGATAATACAACTGTAACCATTATGTACATAAAATTATCGACTAATCAATCTGCTTTAACCGTGCCTATATTAATACTTATACAGAAATGGAATTATAATTTAATTTACTCTTATATATAGCATTTAGCACTGTAAAATTAAGTCACAGTATATACATATAGGCAATTTCTTCCTTTTCTTCATAGAGTATATGTTATAAATATATAGTTACTCACTTAACTGATTCATCTAATAATTATTTCTTTAATGAAGACAGGTTATACTGAACTGACTGAATATATCCAACTATTACATTCTGAATTAATAGGAACCAAAAATCTTAAAACGTATTGCTTAATTTTCGATGACATCTAATAGTATTAAATATCGCAACTATTTTCGCGAACTTAAATAGTAAAATAATTTAAAAAATACTGTTGAATTTCTAGAACGGTGATTCAAAATCTCTAAAACACACTGACATTCCTTAAAGCGTGCCTTTTTTTGTGGAAACCGAAATCCTTCAATTGTTTTTTCCCCTTTCGTTTTTAATGAACCAGTTTTGTGATCTCATCCGTTGACCCTAGTCGTGGTGACCAAGCGATAACAGCAAAGGGCATATGCAACCCACCACTAGGAACGCCAACTCCGTTATGGACAGCGAACCAGACGAATGAGATTGCCCGCTCTTGCCCCCCTCCAGGGTTTGCGGGAGTTTGGTGTAGTGACCGGAACCGTGCGATTTCTGAATTAGATCGGCCAGAACGTGTACCGTCGCCACGTAGAGAAATGTTCCCGCAGAAAAAAGCATAGCTATTCCTAAAAATAACCCGTCAGACTATATGTTTCCGAAAATTTTAATCGATTTTGGCTTACCTGTTGCATTAAAAGAATTGAGCGTCTCTTTCTGCTTCTGACCTATTCCGAAATACGTAATTATCGTTAATAATGGAGCTGCCAAGGAGAATATCAACAGATGTTTTCTAATTCTCTGCCTAAAATAATATCACAAAATAATAGCATATTATATTATATTATAATGGTCTACAAAAAAATAAAAATTTGTTGGGCATGGAGTTTACTTAATATATGTAAGCAAAATTGCATGAATGAAATGACGTCTGCAGTGCCAAGAATTTGGAGGGAACCAAATGGCCATCACAAAGCTTGTTATTTTTGCATTGTAAATCCACTTAAAGGTAAAAGTTCAAAGAAATTATCTTATCCTAGTCTATTATCGACATCCGCTCCAATACCCCATACAGAAAAAATCCTGTATTGGAAAATCAACTACTCTCTCAAGGTAGCCATGGTGCACACCAGGTGCAAAATCGCAGGAAATTTAGAAATTATTTTTAATGACA
Source organism: Rhynchophorus ferrugineus (assembly GCF_030347505.1). Lineage (NCBI taxonomy): Eukaryota > Metazoa > Arthropoda > Insecta > Coleoptera > Curculionidae > Rhynchophorus > Rhynchophorus ferrugineus. Next base: position 6,823,893 of record NW_027472582.1, on the reverse strand, counting down.
ATTTAAATCATGTGACAACTTCAATTTTGTATTGCTAGATAAATGAATTTGAAAAAAATAAACCGGGGCCGATTTTTATCTGAGCGATGCATATCGGTATAAATCGAATTACGTCGGCACAAATTGGCCTAAGACAATAGGTATGATTTTCTAAATGGTAAACAAGTTTTTATGACACATCTCCCAAAATACTTAAAAAAGCATTTAGACTGATAATGTACTTTTATATTGAATAAAGATATTTAATCTTACACCAATAATTAAGATAAGGTTTATTACATACTAAGTATACAGTATTATATATTTATACTAAGTATACATTGCAATTATCATCTATTTAATTGCTACTTATTCCAGAACAATTAACACTAATAAAGTGTTAAATAAACTGTCTCCAAGTTAGAATTAAAAACAAAAACATTTCTTACCTTTCTATTCCTTCATGCATCAGGAAAGTTACAAGTCCAAAAGCTGCTGGTGCTTTATGCAACATAATTGCCAAGAATATAATAATTTCAACATCAGCATGACTAGTAGTAGCAGCCGCACCTAAAAATGATTAACCAATTTTTTTGTATCCAAAAATATTTTTATTGGATTGTGTTTAGTCATGTGTATCGGTTTAAACACCAAGTCACCAAAAAATTATTAAAGGCTTACAAACCTAAAGCTATGCCATCTGCAGCAGCATGAACAACTAAACCTATTGTTGCAGTTACATTTCTTTCTGATGGATTTAGATTTTCATTCCTACTTTGAGAAACCTTTAAAAAAGTGAATGATTATAAGGTAATTAATAGGCAACAAGCTTACTTACTTGATCTATAATTAACATGAATACAAAACCAATCACTAAACTTATACCTATTGCAGATAAAGGATCACTGTGTTCTTGTGTATCAGACTGGTTATGAGCATGTACAACGTCCTGGTCAGATACCATGGATCTCACACCTTAAATTATCAAAAAAACTGAACTAGTATACTTAATATTAGCAAATAAATTTCGCACCCTCTGGTATAATAACTGCCAACGCTGTTCCGACTAAAAGACCTGCTCCAAACACTGTTGTTTTCTTTAATTTATCCTAAAAAGTAAGATTTTGCCAATGACAGCCCTTTAAAAACTCCTATAAACAAATAAATGCTATATACCTCCGATAAACTAAAAAATAACGGTATAGAACCGGCTAAAAATGACCCAACGGTCATTACAGCAGCCAAGATTATTAACATTACAAAGTCCTCCATTTTTTCAATTATACAACACAAACTGGTAATGAAGTTATGTTGCTCAAGCTGTCCACATTATTTTGCTTTGTCAACTGAATTACATAAACACTTAAATCTGCATTTCTATATTATTACACGTAAACAAAACCACCTATGTTTCTCTTGTAAATGTCATCTGCACCTCTAACCTATCATTTTGCTTTCATTGAGATCTGCTGTCTTCTTATAATATACTTACTCATTAATATTTTATGACATCATATACATTATATACAGTATATAGGGATTAGATTCAGTTTTTAAATCTGACATTTTAATACAAAAAATAACTTAATTTAATTTGACTCTCACTTAAAGAGAGAGTACTCTGTGATATTTTCATATATTTTATTGATAAGTTATATTATAACATAGTATACATAATAAATTTAATATATGCAAAAAAAATATCGATAATTTTTTGCTAATTTATAGATAATTTAATGAATCTTTAAAATTAAGTACCAATTTAAAAGATTCTTTAAGAACGAATAAACGGTTTTTTATAGTTTAAGATATATTTCATTTCTTTGAAAAAATATCGATATATAGGTCAAAAAAATATCGATATATTTTCGACATCCCTAATTCAGTTGACATTGACTTTTACGATAGACTAAGAAAACATTGAATTAAAAATAAAAACATGGATAACAAAATTGCTTCGTTTCTTCGGTGAACATGAATTTGCAGACCCTTTTTCAAGATTTTAATCCCAGGTATGTAAATATGTTTTTTTAGTGATACTTTATTTAACATGAGGTTTTGTATTTTAAAAAATATAGCTCATATAGCCTTGATTATTTATTTTGTGTACATATACGTAAATAATTTGTTTTGCAAATTAAGCAATGTTCGGATACGTGTATGAAAGTACATATATTTTTCGTTACAGCAAGTTCGTTGTGCACACATGCTTGTTAACTTTTACCATATTATTTGCATTAAAACTAGATGAGAACATAAACTGGTCTTATTGGACAATATTTTCGCCAATATGGATTTGGAAAGCATTGGTTATCTCAGGAGCAACTGTGGGAAGTTATGTTTGGTGGAGATATCCTCACTTCAGGTATGTGCTAGCCATATGATGTATTTATATAACTAAATGATTACATTCTAGATTAGAAGGGGAAGCTTACATTCATTATAAATCAATGCTAATATCACTGGCACTACATTTGATTTTGTTAATGTTTGAATTGTTAGTGTGTGATAAACTGGAATCATCTAGACATTTATGGATATTAGTTTTTATTCCATTAATCTTCATAAGTATTGTTAGCATAGCAATTTGTATATGGGCTGTCAAACATGATAGAAGTTTTGAGGTAGGTACACCAGCTTTAATGCAATAAAATTGAAATAATTTATTGAATAATTCAAATAATGTTTTCTAGTTGGAACTATTCTGTGCTGTAAATATATTACAATTTATATTCCTAGCTTTAAGACTTGATGGATTTATTGGGTGGTCCTGGGAAGTTGTTTTTGTGCCATTATGGATAGTAATGTGCTTATCACTAGTAAGTATGAATGCTTGTATTAACTTATAGGTATGAGTCAGAAATTTTTTTCAGGTAGGCGTATTGTACACCATTATCTTTGCAGCGATATTGCTGAGAACCCCAGAGGTTAGTGCGCAACAAAAACGGAGTAGTTTTCATTCAGCTTTGGGTTATACATTCTTAGTAATTCCTATTTTGATATTTCAAGTATGTATATAGTTCACGTAGATCATGGTCAGCATATAGGATGTTACATAATCAAAATTATACTTTACAGGTATTATTAGCTAATAAACTAGATGAAGATATCCGAATATCATACACAGCTGTGGTTAGCCCACTTTTTATATCTTTTGTGACACTAATATTGATGTCTTTCAGTGCTAAAGGTGCAAACAAATGTGAGTAGCGCTTAGATATCATGATTTTCATGCCTTTAATTTCTGATTGCTTTTTTTTACAGGGTGGTTCGGCATCAGAAAAGACTTTTGCTCCTTTATACTGGGTGCTTGTCCATTATTACAAGAATATGGCAACATAGCTTACCATACGGAGCGGCGCCCCAATGGTGTTGAATTGGAACAGCAGAGTGAAAAACAAAATACTCACATAAAGAAGGCGGACCTGATGAAGCCCGTGCTGCCAATAATTAGTATTGAGATGCCAGACTGACGTGATTATTCATTTGAATTTGACGTTGATTATGGGTATTGGCTTTATAGTAAATCTAAAATATGTGTTCAGATAGGAGAGCAATTTAATCAATAGTGATATGAAACGGAGATTCCTGACAGATCTGCTCTATACAGCAGTTCCTCTGATGACTCGTCACTTGAGAGAGTGGTCTACCATATTTGAGCATTATGAATTTTTGTTAAAACATCAGCTATGTTTCAAATTCTTCCGTAATATCTCATATACTTCCACTGACATGTTTGATATACTTCCATTACTAACATTTTCTGACAATTCATCAACAAATACCGACCATTTCAATTCATATAATTAAAAAAACCTACGTTTAGTTCGACTTTTTTTACCATATCTTGTATGTTATGTAACTGTTACCGATCTCAAATGTGATGGTCCTACTCGTTTATTAATTTTAAACGTTATTAATGAGTGGCTAAATGAAATTGAACACATTATTTGCAGTATTGAACGTTTTACGTGTTAAGCGTTATGTGCGTTTCTGTTTTGTTCCATTGTTTTTTCCCCGAAATATATTTTATTACGAAACACTATAATTTTTGTGCCAATCATAATTTATTATATTATAAGACGAAACCGTTTACTTGTAAATACCCTTTTTTAATAAATATTTTATTAGTATTCCATTTTATTCGCAAATACCGACGGTCAAGGCATGCTATTCTTTAACCGCGTGATAAACTGTCAAATGCCAAAGGTGCCAAATTTCTCATTGAAAAGCAATTTTGGGAAACATTGTTTCCTTTAAGTTTGTGCGTTACAAATCGAGTTTACCGGAATTTATTTTATTGAAGTATTATAAAATATATATAAATTATATGCTTTGCAATAAATGTAAGTACGCATTTGTATATACTTAAATTTAATTATACAACAACTTATGCACTTTTGTTACAATCTGTAATAAAGCTATATAATATTTGATCTATAATCTGTCCAAAGTTGGCATCAACATTCGTCATCTCAATTAATGACGTTAAAACAGTGCGATGTTGCCACATCAACTCTGAGTTTTAATTTATTTTGTCTTTAACCTGTAACAAAATTCTAATCTAAATAAAATAATGAAATAAAAATTTTATCAAATACAATTTATTTTAACATTATTGTGCATTTAGAAACTACAGTTAATTATACAGCCATAATGATTTATAGGTTAGAGTTAACCTCTTACTATTGTTGTCAAACTACTAAAACTTATTTAATCGAATTTGATTTTAGGGATTGATTGATTCGTAGTCGATAATAGTAAAACCGGTTGTTGTTACAAATCCTATATCTTGACGTATCAGACGAAAAAAAAAATTATTGCCTTAATTTTAAGTTATATAAAACATATACGAATATATCAAATTAATGGTTGACGTAAAATTATAACAAAAAATACGATTTTTTTATTGCGTGCAAGGGCGCACTTATCCTAGTTGACTTTAACAAGATAATATATATCTTGTAAAAAAACTGTGAAATGTCATATTATTAGTAAAACAAAAAATATACCCTGTCTTATATATTAAAACATAAAGGTAACATCACAGAGTAATATATATTCTATGGGTAACATTTTCTTATAACTTAAACGTAGTTGATGTTAATTTTGTTTAATTTTTTACTAAATCATCAAGTCTCACTAAGTTAATTCATGAAATTTCAGTAACCCAGCTCAAAATGCTTCTATACAAGCAGCTTGCAAAATTAGCAAACTTGGTCAATAAAGCGGCAACATTTTTCTGTGATTCTAATTATTCAGGTGTCTCTTGCTTTGCAAAAGAGCAATCTCCATGCTTCTAGTCAGTATACAAAGTATGCAGGTTCCACGCGCCTTTAATCGCTATCAGAAGGTTGGCGCGGTCCATTGTCTCGTAGCAGACGATTCTCAGAGACACGTACTTAGGTACCGAAGACGACTAACTTACAAGCAGGATGATCGCCTAAATAAACAATTTGTTATACAAGATGTTAATCCTATCCGTGGTTCTTCACGAGTCCAACCAGTGAACAAAGGCTTCTGTTTTATTACAGGTACTGGTTCCTACCAGGCCTAACTAGATATTTTAATGAAACTGTTCTTGAAAAATAAGCAAAGCAATTTCAGTAATCCACTCGCATTTGAAATAAAAGCACATAGTAAAATTCAAATATTTATTTCAAAGAAATAAAGCTTCCGTATTCTGACAGTCCTAATCATATCCAGATCGCGCCTGGTTCCGTTATCACAACATCAGTACACTAAATAATATAAACGGGATAAATTATTTTACAAAAAAATTTCCAGGAAATTATTATGAATAAATGCAGACCCCACTGCGGCCTGCCGCTATTTAATGTCGTTTACACAATCATATTGAGATTTAAAGACACTTTGGTTTAAGTACTGTAAAAAATGCCCTAGGTATGTAAATTTTACTTACAGAATATGTTTTTGGTGTAAAAAGTAATTCGAGTCAATAACATTCACAAATGGCACTACAACGAAATACAGCAAAATGCAAAGGAATCTTACATCCATCCTCTTACACCACTAATCATAAAATTATGTGAATTAGAAAATAATGAGATTATACGTTTTGTGGAAATATCTTAAACAATGCAAAAATGCATTTACTACAATAAGTTTACGTACCTATACATAACATAATAATATATACCATAAAAAATGTATATCTTCCAAATATAATGGACGAAACATTATCTGGAAAATATTATTTAAATATCAGTCCCAGCTGAGTGTTCCTACAAGCTCTTAAAGTATAATAAATATTATTGCAAAGATCAAAAGATTATTTTTATTAAAAAATAATAGTGACTTTTCTCTTTTGCGCTAAATTTCAACTATCTACATGGACAAATCTCATCGGTAGCAACCTCATCGCTCAGCCTTATGTGAATAAAGGTAAATTATGGAAATGGTAACCCCGCTTGCCTTTGGCAGCAAGGTAGATGTATACCACGTGATAAGCTCCCGGTATAAAACAGATAAAGCCTACAATATTTAACACCCTCAATAAAAGTAATTTAAATGTCTGATTCTTCCAATTACCTGCCAGAAGGAAAACAGATGCCTGTAAACCTGAATTTGGTTCACTTAACGTTAGGGTACCAGTCACCAGGAGACCTGTCCCAATGATGAGTAAGGTCGTAGCTGCCAAAACCATTCTCCAGTTTTCCCGCACTTTGGGATGTTTAAAACATGACCTGTGCAGGTTTTCATCACTAGAACAGTCATAGTAATCTTGAATTAACGAGTCGCTATCTCTAGAAGTATCCGTCACTGATTTATAACCCCTGTAAGAGAATGACTTCCTGTTCAGAAACATGAAAACCTTTATCATATTTTCTTTTACCGTCCGTTGTCGATGTTAATATTTATGGTGTCTCCCTGTCCTATTTTTCCATTTGGCGTAGTGGGAGTGGCGATCCCGTATACCTTGATAGCTTCATCAGTCTCTTCCTCAAAAGCGTCATCGATAGAAAATCTCTTCGGTTTCCCATTTTGCCTTGAAAATTGTGAAGACATGTTCATTTACAGTAAATAAATTTAGCAACTAGACAGGATCACAGCGTTAAAATTTTCAAGTCATTATGAATGCGATTCTGAATAGTAACGAGGACTTTTAATCAAATTGGGACGACACTATTTAAATTTTATCGACCTTCCTGAATTTTTTAAAGGTGTTGTTTATCAAGGAAAACGTCAAATCTAATGTTTTTATGGTTGATGTCCTAACGTCAAATTCCTAGTTTGTTTGTTATAAAGAGGGCGCCCTGATTTGACTTTTCAGTTATGTCAATTCAACAACCTATCAGTCAATCTGTCAACCTATGTTGTATTTTTCTATGATTGTATTTTTTCTATGGGTTGTATATGCGTGCTTCGGTCGACAGGTTCTGTAGGATAATATTACCATAAAATAAAGAGTATACATTTTATGAATATTGCTCTATAACTGGTTTAGTGCAAAAAGTATAGAGATCAGCAAACTATATTTTATGATTCAGTCACATTTGTAAACAAAAATGGCACAATGGGGCACATCGGACTCTGGAATTTTACGAAAAAACAGGACGGATAATAATTTGGAGGGCCTACTAGTATTTGGATATTCCTGTAAGATATTTAGGGATGACGAAAAAGCTTTATACATCGATCAAGGAAAGCATTTAATACCGTGGATGGGCGATGAAAAATTAAAGATAGATAGGTGAGTAACCCTAATTCATTAGATTATTTAATTGCCCATGCTTATTTTACATTTATTTACAGATATGACTGTAGAGGAGCTTTATCAGACCTTAAAAAATTTGAAGCAAGTAGGGAAGGTTATGATGCTATGCGATGGCTTGGTCTTAGTGATGCAGAAAGGAAACTGGAGGAATTATGTGATACTGAACGATATTATTCTTTGGAAATTAATGAAGAAGAGGAGGAAATGTATAAAGGTTACATTGAGCTGCTGTTTTTTTCTCTTTTTGTAATGACTTTGTTTTTTTAGAGGAAGAAGCCAAACGAGGCAAAACAAACACATTTGCATTTAATTATGATACTCCAAATAAGCCAGAGTCTGAACCACAAAATGGAATTCCCACAGTGCCTGAGAAAGAAGAAGAGGAGGAAGTTTATGTGCCCTTACCTACATTAGATGTACCTGTTGATATTAGTATTGTAAGTGTAACTTTGTGATTGTATTGGCTTACACAAAAAGTGGATTAATGTGAATTTTTAGCCAAAAACTGTTAAAGAATATGCAAGAATTGAGAAAACAGCTTTATTTGTGTGTCGACAAGGCCCTCAGATGGAAATTCTAATCAAAGCAAAACAAGCAGATAATCCACAGTTCAGTTTTCTGACAGTAAATGACCCTTTGTACAAATTTTACCGTCATATCCTTGCAGCTTTCAAAAACGGAAGATATCATGCTCAATGTGATAAAAAAACCAGTAATACACCTGATATTTCTTTTATTGTATGTTGTTTTAACTTAACTTTGTATTTCAGAGGAAGACCATAACGCAGATAAGCAGGAAGTTGAACAAGACTCTCACTACTTGCATCCTAGTTTGCAATCAGGCAGTGCCAAATCGGTAGGTGCTACTCAGATTTGTCAAGTTTTCTTTAAAAACTTGATTTTTTACAAATTATAGGTATTTTTAGTGTGTTAATGTGAGTATAGACCAAAAAGAGGATCCAAAGGCTGTCATGGATTAATTGAAGTCCAAATTGAGTTATTTTTCTGATTTTTTATTGCTAAATAAATCACAATAGAATTATATATATATACCTTGTCAAAATGTGGCCAGTTTAGACTTTTTAAGAATCAGAGGTGTCTGATATTTCATCTATCTATATTTATTTTGTTTTTCTAATTTGGAGAAAAGATACAACTCAAAACTAAATATCAGAATTATCAAGTAGTATTTAGAATGTGTATTAAAACATATTTTTTTAATTACCTTTGGATTACTACCAACAAGATAAGGACATGGATTTAAACTTAGCCAAAAGTTTATAAAAAAAGGGCCTGTTAGAGTGTGCAAAAATCCTTTGATTTTATTTTAGCCACATTAATTGATAAAGTAAACTTGAAACAATACCAAACAAAACGGACCGATAGGTGTAAATCAAGCAATCATTCCTAAAAAATATATCTTAGGTTGTATGCATTTTTTCCTTATTTTTTTTATAAATACCTACTGGTTATTTGTCTCTGCAAATTAAGGTGAATTTATTTGAATATGGAATAAAGCATGCTTTTAGCTGGCAATATAAATTGTAAACCAAATGTCAAATTCGGTAGGTTTGATACAAATCATGCAATTGGCGGTTATTGGCAAGTAAACACTATATTGTAGGGTATCTACTTTTTTTAACACAACATAATTTTTTTTGTATAAATGTACCTTCATCTTTTTTTAATTAATCTACTGTGTTATGTCATTTTTAATTTTATATAGTTTCTATAGTTTTCATTTGTTTTTCAAAGCTAACTTTTTTTGGATAAATATGAATGGATTTTTTTTGTTTCTTTAGTATTATTGGTTTATAATGTAGTTTAATCAACTTGTATATTGCAAATATGTTAGGTCAAAATTGATGACTTCATATAAAAATTGTCACCTTAATAACATAGGAGTGTTGTGATTATACTATTTTAAAAGAAATTATCATAATAATGTAATATTTTATGTTACAGGTCTGCTTTTTTGTCAGTTTGAAAAATTTTCTATTAGGATCCGATAGCGGCGAGCAAGAAGCTGGGGCTTACACTGTGATATAGTTTATCATAGTGTACGTTATTATTCCTACCTTCAATTTAATGCATCACCGAACGTGGCCAGCTAATGATAAGTTTTAACCGTATTCTAATAATCTCATAATCAGTCGTTATCAATAGCTGGCCCCATTCTTTATGTTAGCTTAAGGGAAGAGATGGGGTAATATTTTTCATAGTAGACCGCTGGCATTGGATGGATAAAGAAGCTGACCGAACGGTGATTTGTCTACAATGGATTAAAACCAGAAATTTCTAATGCGAGAGCGTATGACCGTTAAGTAGCTGATTAACCAGATTTGTTCATGTATCCGATACTCTCTCGCATTACCTCTCTCTACCAGCCAGACCTTTTCATTCTAAAGGTCACGCCTTTCCTTTAAACCCCCGTCAGTAACGGTGTTCTTTTCTTGTCTTGGACAGAACTCCACCGCCGGCGCGTCAATGACGTTGCCGTCGATCCCCTATCGCCCGTCCGCCGATTGCGCCTACAGCCAGTTGGTGAACCGCATCCAAGGTACCGGATTTGCCGTCAGCAATCCCGAATCGAACGGAAATGGACAGATCGCAGCGGAGCAACAGGCCGCTATGCAGTTTAGTTCGGGGAGCGAGGGTTCCGGACAGGCCGGGTCGTGTATCGAGCAACAGTATCAGTATTATTACGTGCAACAGTGGTACGAGTACTGGAGACACGCGGTACTCAACGGCGAGCATGGAGGTGAGCTTGATTTTTTATTTATTTTGAACCCACTCACATAATATTTAATTGAGGAATGAAAATTTTGGAAAATTCATCAAAACCAGTTATCAAACAGACAAAACCTCACACATACAAAAATAACTGCATCTATTAGAATTGTAGTACTTATGAAAATGCGCTTGTTCGCGAGTTGTTCGACATACAGGGAACTTAGCGCCGCGTTACCGCTAATCTCTCCTTGCTCCCTACTGCAACGACCTTATCCGTCGCTGCACTCTTAATTTTGGTCTCACATGACAGTACCCAACCATGTGTTAACTCAAATTCGCGAAACAGTTAGTTCACTAGCTGTTCTTCCAGTCCAGTTATGGCTGCCCAGTTGGCGGGTGCCATATCCCCATAATTAATGCAGTGGCACAGTGATCAGCTGTGAGGCGGTTTTGGTTTAGTGTGTTGGTAAGTCCAGAGGCAGTCCCGCATTACCCGGCCCAACACATTACTCCAGGGTCACAATCTCCATGACCGGTTATGCGTCACGCATTCCACCTTTTGGTTTCAGTGATCTATGTAAAATACTATTTTAATTAGTTAGTTAGTCTTATTCTAAAATCTATGTATATGTATGTTTAGTTTAAAAAAGTTTTAGTCTATGCACTATGTACTTAACACAAATATACACTGTTGTCCAGGTTGTTTTCGTTTAGATAGTATGGGCTTCTTCCAGGTTATGCGTCGGTCTAGATGCATACAAACATATTTAGCATTCTCGGCTTGATGATTATTGATATTTACTGATGGATATGTTCTTCTACAGGGGTAGATTTGTTTAATTTGCTTTAATAGGTCATGTCTTCAGTCAAGGTTTTATCAAGGTTTGGAGGTTCTTTGATGCTGTTATTGGATCTTCGTCAGATGCTACGATGATTATGTTGTTTGCATATGTTGCCACAGTAATTTTTTGGTCGGTTGATTGACTGAATATAGGAGAATATAGAAGTATCGGATCCAGTACACTGCCTTGCGGAACTTCGGGATATGTCAATGAGTTCATCGTCTTGTTTTATAGGAATATCTATCTGCGAGATAAGATTTTAGTAACTGAAAATGTGGATGAGGGAGGAATTTCTTTAATTTAATCTGCAACCCTGTGTGCCATATTTTATGAGTATCCTGAAGTATATCTAGCAATTGATACATCGAGCTGAAGAATTGGGTATCAGAAGACGCTATATATATTCCATTCGATCTGCAACAGTATGTCCTTCATAACTCTTTCAAAGAGTGATTGAGGATTGCCATAAAAGCGCAAGCGGATTATATTCAGCACTGTATTGTTCAAACCTCCTAGAAGCAGATGTTGTCTATAAAATGAGTCTAAAAATACTTCTTGGTCTTCAGAGCTACAATATGTAATAGGTCTTAAACGGTAATCAACGTTTTTCATCGTTTCAGCTGCTTACGCAAATTTACCTACCGATTTTACCCAACTGGAACTCAACATGCAAAACTACATTCACCAGATGGCGTGGACCCAGTACGTGCAGCATCATAAACGAGTCGCCGCTGAAACCAGTACCTCCAACAATTCCTACGCTCAAATCGGTAAGAGGATCTTGAAACTATATCTGAGGCAAATTATTATTACCTCTTGCAATTTCATAGTGTCCAATCTGAACAAAGATGGTGGGAATCCTTATACAGCCAATGTACCTCAACTGCCGCCCCAGCCTCAGCAGGTCGCAGTAGAACAACCCAAAGAAAATCCGAAGACCGAACCACCAAAGGCAAAACCTGTTGAATGTAAGTATCGCAAAATGTTTTTCAAACTATAAGCCTGTGTTCCTTATCAAAGGATAGCATTTAAACTAGAATAAAACCTACTCATCTATAATAGGAAAAGAGATTGTCTACAGTTGATGTAAATGATGACCTTTTCAAGTATTTCCAAGTTAGAGACTAGAAAAGAATAATTTTTAAAAAATCAAATAAAGCTCATTAAGAATGTTTCACTTCAAGAAGGTATCGAAAACGTTCATTTAGATGGAAATAGGAAAAAGCAATAGAAACATGAACGTTTCAACGCCAAAATCTGAGACGGTGACGAAAAGTGCATCCATTACGATAATCTAATCTAATCAGCATCAATGGTAAAGCCAAATATCCATTACTCCAAGCTAATGCTATGTATTTAGTGAGATCAACTTGGTGTGGTATACTATGGGCTTCTGAAACCTAATGAAACTACAAATAACTACAATTGATGCGTTTGAGCCGGGCACAGTTACAACAATGTTATTCTTCAGCGTGATAACGCCCGACTACATCTTGCAAAACCAGTGACAACAGACTTGGAACATTAAAATGGAAAATGCTACCCCACCCGCCATATTCTCCAGACCTTGCTCCTTTTGATTAATACTCGTTCTGACATATGAGCAGCGCTTCATCCCTTAACGAACACATCCTCAAAGATACACCGTTCTTTTGAGATGGAATCCGTAAATTTCCTGAAATGTGGGAAAAAGTAACGGTTATCAGTGGATAATTGAATAAAATGTGCGTTGCCGATTTTTCATAATAAAGCTTCAAGTAAAAAAATCCTTTAAAACAATTTTATATGCCAATTATGTTCAGCATATGTTAACAACCTAACAGAAATTGCAGTAATTTTATTTCATCTAAATAATAATAAATATGAAAATTGTGAGAGCTTCCTTGGAAAGTTATTTTCTAATAGTATAGTACCCTCTGACCATAGCTTTTTCTGGTCTCTGCTAAACAACAAACACTTGACAGCACTTCATGACTCCTTAAGTATTTTTTTAAAGAAAAAAGGCCCATGTCCATTTCTGATATTGACTAGCTATTAAATAAAATGATTGTTTTGTGTTGTAGGTAAACCAACTTTACTATCACTGGCTGCCGATTACGGATCAGATAGCAGCGAATCTGATACATCGGATTCGGAAGAAGATGGAAACAAGAACGAAATATACAGGTTGGTTATTATTAACTAAATTACGTTTTTACTGTTTATTCGAACCATTTTCTTTATCATTGTTTAGAGTTCCTTCGGGCGAGGCTCAAATAGTAATCGATAAAATGGCGGATTATGTGGCTAAGAACGGCGCTCAGTTCGAGGAAATCATCAAGGCCAAGGGCGATGCTAGGTTCAATTTCTTGAACGAAGGTCACGAATTTTATAAGTATTACAGGTATTGTTTCTTCGGTGTTGCTCCCAACTGGTACTGTTGTCGTTCAATCGTATCCATTTAATTTTCAGGGTAAAACTTGGAGAACTGACTGGCCAGCCACCCCAAATAAATCATAAGAAAGTCAATGAGAAACCGGCTTCGAAAAATAAAAAAGTCATCGGTGAGTCAGCTCATTATAAATTTTAACCGCATGAACAAATAATTCGGGCTTTTTAAGCTGGATATTAACGTCAATTCAAATTTCACTATATAATATATATATATATATATATATATATATATATATATATATATATATATATATATATATATATATATATATATATATATATTTTTTTTAATTCATGAATTTGCTTGTATACATTGTTCTAGATTGTATATATGTACAAAAAATATTTCCTTCTTTCTGTTCCATATGCTTATCCAAGCGCTTCTCAACATTTTCAGTTATCAAAATATATTGGAAACAAAAAAGTCACTGTGTGCCAAATCCTATGAATCCAATTAATATTTTAATAATTCTAGATTTAATTCCATGATTTTTGAAAGCGAGACTGCACAAATGTGTATTTTATCTTGATATAAAATTCTTTGTTGGTGGTCTCTCGAATCTATGAGCACTATATCTTAGATTTTCTTAGAACTTATAACACTACATTTAATACCAACAATAGATATCTTGTAGTCATGTGAGTTACTGTTAAGATTAACTGTAACACAATGTCTCTTAGCTCCAGTAAGCTTCTCCATTAAGAAAACCAAAGATGAAGTACCAAAGGAGATTAGGAGCGCCCTTCCCATGGAAGATTCGAGCGACGAGGAGACCACTCCTCCCAAGACCGACGAAGTAAAAGGTGTTTTGTCCGTTCAGAAGATGGTCCAAGTATCGAAGGGCGCGTACAAAATCACTCCGGTCCTTCCACAGCCCACAGTCGCCGAGATAAGTCATCAGGGCGAACCGGAACTCGAGTGCCATACCCCCAAAACAGACATAAATAACACCAACGAGAAGCTGTCGGCCAATAACAACGTTAGCCCCTCTCCGGAGAGGCAAGTCAGGCGATCGCACTCGTTGTCGCCCAAAAAATCGCCTTCGGTTACGAAGTCACCCAAGAAAGAAACGCCCAAGAAGGCTCAGGTTATAGATATGTTCGAGGCGGACACGAACGGCGACGCCATCAAGCAGAAGGCCGAGATCTCCGATCTGGCAAACGATCCCATCCTCGAACTGATCGAACTGGACAAAGAAGGTGAGTTAAACGGGTCTCAAAATCAGACAAACATCTATCTAATGAATTATCTTAGGAGAAGATGTCGCCAAGGACAAAGCAAGACAGCTGGAACGGAAGAGGAAGGCGGCCATGTTCCTTAAGTTGAAATCAGTGGAAACATCCAACAAGCACGAGAGATCATCATCGATTAAGGACAGAAGGTCGCCTAGCCGGTCGAACAGTGACAGGTACAGTAACCATTGATATATTTTTAATATGAATTTGACTAGATACTGATTCGATTAGAACGCATCAGTTTTTGTGGTATTTATTGAACTTTTGGAGTGGTATACGTTGTTTTCTATTTTTGAATGAAAAACATTTTTGAATGTTTTTTTTATGTGTTCTCAACAACTGTTTTTCAAAAGAAACTTTATTTTTACTTCGATTTTCAGATACAAGTCTAGAAGCAGGACCCGCGAGTTGAGCTACCGTAAGAGCTACTCGAGGGATCGAAGCAGGTCCCGCGAAAAGCGGAGATCGCGATCCAGAGAAAGGAGGAAGGATCGAAAACGGAGCGACAAGGAAAGAAGCAGAACGCCGAAGGAGAAGAGCGACGAGGACAGGAGGAGGAAGAGGGAGAAGAAGAAGAAATCCCATAAGAGGTCTGTTTTCTTTCCCTCGGTACCGTGTCCCTTCTTCATTTTTTTTTTTTTCGTTCAGAAAACACTCGGAGAGCAGGCCCAAGAAGAAATCGAGGAAGCACCATAAAAGATCGAGGTCAAGATCGAGATCCGTGTCCAAGGTGAAGTCATCGTCCAGGAGCAGAAGCAGGTCGAGGAGCACCAGCAGGTGTTCGCATATTTCGATTGACAGCTCATGACGCTGATCCCATAACGTTTTTGGTGCGGATGCGGCGTGAATCTGCTGCATCCCGATAAGGAAATGGTATCGACACGAAGGGGAGATATTGTTATGTACGTGCCAATAGACAATAAGTCGTTAGCATTTAGGGTGAAAACAGTTAATACGAGAATCAATATTTGCTTGTGTTTCATCTAGACAAATATATTTTCAAAAATGACCTTACAAATTGTATTTGTATTGAATATATGTACATATATGTATATATGTAGTATTATTATCTAATTAGTTAATCAGAGCGAACATCAACATTTGTTTTGTACAAATCCGGTCGGTTGGGTGTTTCATGTACAAACATACAAATATGATATTTTTTTGTAATAACATATTTTTTTAAGGGTGATCGTAGGGAGATTACTAGTAAATTGTCATCATTACATAATTGTATTTTATTTTCTCAAGAACCTATTCCCATGAAACGTCTTCATATTTGGTTTAATGAAGAAATATAGCTCACCTATTTCTTAAAGATACTTCAATCTTTTTAGAGCGTTGAAAGTTTCTTATAAAAAATAAAACACAAGAGCGAGAACTCGACAAGGACGCAGTGTGTTGAAATTTGGGAAAAGTACAGACTAGAAATTTCATGGAGTGTGCTGATTCAATTCGAACGATGCGCATCCTAGCACATCAACCTTTAAAAACGTATAATTAAAACATAATATATACGAAATTTTATCATAGCCGTCTAGGCTTTGAATAACTATCCCGTAACATATTTGTGGCGCCTTCATAATGACCAGTTTCCGAAATAATTTAATTTGAACTTCTTTATCTATTATTATATACGCTTGGGTCCTACTAGTTTTGTTTTGTATATTTGGAGATACATTTTTTATTGTAGATGTCTAAAAGTTGTATCCATATTTTGACAGCGATCCTTTCCAGTCCAATTTCTTGAATAGTACCCAAATATTTAAAATGAGAACCTTTTTGGATTTGCATAAACATTGTTTTCTCAAATTAAATTTTTGAAGACGTACCATTTCTGTCGTTTCTTTTAAAATCTCCGTTTTTTAACTGTTTGAGTGTCTTCAGTTTATCGTAATTTTGGTTCGTCCTACTTTGATTGGTTGGTCAATTTTCAGATCCGATTTTATTTTGCGCCACATTTGGATTATTTTGTTAAAGATGCAATTGAAAAGTGATAAGGAGAGTCCATCAGCTTGCCTCACTCCAGTTTTAATTTCAAAGGGCTCCCATAGAAAGAAGACTTTAAATAAAATAGTTTTTTATATACTTCTATTATCTGACTGAAATAATTTCCTTTTTTTTTCTCTAATTTTTACGCAAACGACATTCTTACTTTGTTGATCGAAAAAGCTACGAAAAATTAGACTTATTTCCGCCATTTTGGAAATTCAAACTTTCATGTGCAAATTACTCATGTTATAACTAATAATAACTGCGTTGGAATGAGCGTATTGAAAAAAAGAAAAGCATGAATTGAGATATAAGAAAATATTAAGCATTGGTAACTGGGAAGGAAATATCTACAGATGAAATTACTGTTTTCACTTTTTTAATGAAAACTATGGTGCATTATGCATTTGTTTTCTTCAAGAGCTTATAGGTAATAGTAAAGAATATCTTAAGTATATATGAAAGCAAAGTTTTAAAAACAGTACCCCTTAGGTGAAGTTGTTTTCCGATTAATACTAATTGGTTCAATGTTTGTTCACTTGTATCAATAATAAATAGATGGTAAACAGTTAGCACTATTGTAACTCAAAATATCATCGCACAAAGGATTGATAAAGAAAAATGATTGAAGTATTCAACTAAGAAGAATTTATTTCGACTTATAAAATATTAAAGTACTATTGTTATTAAAATTACACATATTTGGCATACAGGTTAAGTACAACGAATACAATTAAATTGGCGGATGAATCGAAAACTAGGGCAAGAGATTGATATTCGTGAGTCCGTCGCGCTCTAGATCCTTAAACAGTTCACAAATCGGTCTGACTAAAAGTGACTTTTTTCCTAATGGTATCGAACCTCTCCGATTGCACGGAGCTCCGTTCCGAATGGCCGGAATCGCTCAGGTGGCCGTCCAAGCTCTGAACAATGGAACTGGTGAAACTAAACCGGCTCTCGCTGGACACGTCCGCGGTGGCTTCCGATGCGTTTTCGGTCGACAACAGCGAGACCGCGTCGAAATCGGGCAGGTTTCTCGCGTTCAGGAACAGCACGCGGCGTCCCTGCTCCACGTATATTCCCTTGGGGTTATAACCGACGTATCGGAACTTGGTCATCTCCAGCCGGTAGGGTTCCGCGTTCTCGGCGTTACAGGTCTCGTCGGTGATCTTGAGTATCTCGACGGCGGCGAACTGAACTACGTACAGGTAGTTCTTGCTCAGGTGCACCGCTAGCGGTATGTGATTGCTCTTCAACTCTTTGAGCCTGGAGGATCGTCCGTATTCGTCGACAAAGACGGAGAACTCGTTGAAAACCGCCAAGTACTCTCGGGGATTATCCGACACTTGCAGGATGTGAATGGGGAAGCTTCCCATTTTGTAACAGTTCACGGCTTGTTTTAGATTCACGTCGGACACGTCCAGGAATTCCTCGGCCTTCAGCGTGTTCAAGTCTATTTCAAAAAACTTATCGGCGCCCACGATCAGGCTGTTTTCGGTGAACAGCAAGCAGCTGGTTGGTTGGGCCGTATCCAGCACGCAGACGGGAACGAATTCGGCCGTGTCGAAACAGTACTCCAACAAGACGAGCTGTTTCGTGATGGCCACCGCGATTTTCATTTGTCGAGAGTGTTTGGAAATCTAGAGAAACAAAGCAGACGTAAACAAGTCTACCACTATCTTTGGTAATGGGATCTTACCTGTAGTATATGGAAACCGTTGAGGTTTTTGACGTTGACTGGCCTATACTTTAGGTTCAGCTTGACCACGGATCCGCATTGTACCAGATTGATCAAGTGATTCACGTCGCACGAAATCAAATTGGCCTTTGGTCCCGCGATCATTAGAACCACATTTCCTGGTGAGAATATCGCGATCTGGAAATTGACATTTTTGAAATATTTTTTTTTATGAAATATTTTCTGAAGGTTTCCTCGGTGCTTCAAGTGTACTGTCACCGGACCCTTTTAGATATTTCAAGGTAACAAATGAACTCAACGAATCTGAGAAGCTACGTTAATATCGACTATTAGAAATGTAATCGCTATGAAGCGTTTTTCAGATGTAAATTATGTGTTGTGCATACGATAATTTTACAAATCAGGGCTTAGAAGATTATTCAAGGTATTCGCTACCTAATATTTATTTGTTCTATTTTGGAGTTCCATTTTTACGAATTAGGGTTTATCTGGACTGAACCTACTGCTCAACTATGGTCCGCTACTGCCTAGCTACTGGTCCAAGTAAGTCTACGTACTGGCGCGTGCCTATGAACTTAGAAATCATCCTAGAAGACATACCATCTTATCCACTGGTGTTATTAGCGTTACCAGGATGATTTTCCTTATTAGAATTCGCACTCCGGTCTTATGGACAATCACAATTACAAGCAACCACAAACAAATTTACGACCATGCCCCGGAAAGATTCGAATCCGCGACCATAACAACAGTAGAAGGACCGTCCTGCCGCCTCGATTGCAGAGCCAATCGAGTCAATCTACACTTAAAAACCACCTTCCATCCAAATAATGCGCTAAGTATTCCCCTCATTTAGAGTAATATATAACTGATAAATTATTCAGTGTCAAACAAAAAGAAGCCTATTCTGACTAGAGGAAAATACAAGCAGGTGTGCTACAGAGAAGTGTATTGGGACCAGTCCTATATCTGCTGTACACTCTGGACTTGCCTACATTCAATGAAAACGTTGTTGCTACCTTTGGTAGATGACTGTGTAATCCTAGCCATTGGAGGTAAGAACACATGAATCAACCGAAAAGTTGCAAACAGCTATTGCCGAAATACAATGCTGGATAGAAAAATGGCGTATCGAAATAATTCATTGTAGAATAAAGCATAAGTCAGTATATATAAATCAGCAAATAGTCCTGTATGGAAATATAGCCAAATATCTTGCCAAGCTGAAGTACAAAAACTGTACTGGTTATTGGGTAGATATTCAGCCTTGTCAGTATATAATAAGCTTTTGCTTTACCAACGTCTTGAAACAGTGAAATATTGTACAAAGATTCCAAAAGACTATGCCCAAAGAAACAAACTGAGGCTCCATCAGCACAATAATTGTTGTTGGAAAATTAGAGTAAAACTATTAAATCTAGTTGAAGTGAAATCTAGTGAAGTTATTAGTAAAACTCGGTGAATATTAAAAACAGTGATATAGATGTTACGTCTAAAGTGTCTATCATAGAATAAGCATTTTATAAAGTTAAAACTAAAACTGTATAGCAAATTAGGATAAAAATAAACAGCTTATTAGTGTTAATTTAATAGATTGCTGTAATAAATAATAATGAGTTAAAAAAACATATTGATACCAAACCTAAATTGTTATTAGTAAGATTTATTGGACGTAATTTCATTTTTATCAAGCTAAAGGATGTAAATTATCAAATTATACAAATCGAGTGCGTTTTATTTGAGTTTTTCTTGTTTTATTTAAAAGAGTCCAGTGCCTTAAAATTCATCACTCCGGAATAATATACCTGTTCAACTTTAGACAGTCCTTGAATAGCCAACAACTTGTCTTCATAGTAAGCAAACAAGCCTTTATCGGTTCCCAGGACCTTTATGCTGTCGGTCAAGTCCAGCACGCAATTCACCACCATCTCCTCCGGCAAGGTCATCACGGTTTCTAAAGTCGAGACCTCCTCTTTCGCCACCACGATTCTTTGTAAAGCTGAAAATTCGCTCATTATTGAAAAGATTTCACACCGAGTGTGATGATATACGCACCGTCAAACCATCCATCTTTTTCCTTAGCACTGAGCGCCATCAGTATGACGCATCTGGAGGGCCAGCACGTCGTATTCGGACTCACTTCCACTTTCAGAATGAACGGTAGGTCGCTGGTAGCCACAGATATTCCGATCTCTGACTGTACGGGTTCCAGAATGATCTAAAACGGAATGGATAGTGTGAAATAGCAGCGCGGGGTGAGCATCGAACGAAGCGCTTACTTTTCCAAAACCGCCTTCAGGTTTTAGATCGAATGATTCCAACAAGTTTGTTGCCGGATCTTTGGGACTTAAAGAATATATTTCCAGCGAGGTTGTGGTGAGGTAAGCATAACGTTTTACCCAACTGTTTGTCTTGGAACTGCAAATAAGTATAGTATTGAAATCGCATATAGCAACATGATGCAGATCGTGTAAATTAACTTGAAGGGTTTGAAATATGCAGAAAAGTTTTACACTTAGCAAATCAAAAGTCCAAAAAAAACCAATGATCGCAAGAAATGATAAGAAAGTGATATTATTCTTATAATGAGGTAAACAAAATGTAGTAATGGAAGAAAACAAATTGGTCAAGTAGGAATATACCATCCTAACCAGAATTCATATGAAGTGTGTATTTTTTTAATGAATGCAAAAAGGACTTATTAAAATAGCCACATTATAAAAACTTGGTTTATTAAGCCTATAAATTAGTTTTAAAGGATTTTTTGAAAAATTTAAAGTCGACTTGGTGGCACAGTGGTAAATGGGACAGGACGGTCCACCTACTGTTGCGATAGTCGCGAGTTCGAATCCTGCTGGGCATGGTCGTAAATTTATGTTTGTGATTATTTTGTATTTATGATTGCCCTAGGCAAGAGTGTAAAATCCGACAAGAAAAATGATCCCAGTCACGCCAGTAACCAGGCTGGGTAAGACCGGATATCTTCTGGGATGCTTTCTAAGTTGGTCACTCGCCAGTCGGTAGGCTTAATGCCGAGGACCGTGGTTCGCAGACCACGTTAAACAGTAGGTCCAGTCCAGATAAACTCTCGTTTGTAAAAGGAGACTTTAAAATATAAAAAAACAAATAAAAAAAATTTAATGTTTTATTTTTATTTATATTCTATTCAAATTATTGTTCATAGATAGCCCCTACTTTTTCCGATCTTTAGGACAAATTACGAATTCCATCTTACAAGAACGATTTATCTTAAGGCTATAGACGAATCGACTTTTTTTGGTATCTTTGAAAGAAGTGAAGCGCTGCTTAGATAGGTCGCGACTCATATCGGAATAAGTAATAATCAGAAAGAGCAAGGTTTGGAAAATACAGAGGGTGGAATAGCACTTCCCATTTTTAATATTTCCAAGTATGTTTTCACCGGTTTTGCCACATTGTCATTTAATGGCGAATATCCAAAAATTTTAACTGATGTTGAAGCGTCTTGTTTATTTCGGTTTTTGATAAAATTAATGTATGCTAAGGTAAAATGGAATTAATTGTCCCTAGTTTTGTCCAGTAAACTATGTTAATTATATAACGCAAGAAAAATTAATAGCTACTTACCAAGGTATCTTAACCCATCCCTCATAAACTGCATCTTTCAAATCGTCCTGACAATAACTATCCCCATTGCTCTTCTCCGAATTATTGGGACTGTTCTGTAGGCTGTTGGTGAAGTGCTTCATGTATTCTCTGGGCAATCCGCACGTTTTCGGTAAATTGGGCGAGCACGAGCTGTGCGCCGTTATTTTACACTCCTTGCAAACATGATAATTCCTACCTATATTGATTTGGTTGTTGCACTGAGAGCACTTCAAGGGATTGGTACAGAGTCTGGTCTCAAATCTAAGTGAATTTAAAACGACCACATTACAAAAATATACTTAATTATCCGTATGAGAGCTAACCTGTGTGGAATGTTGTGATGCATACGCTGTACGGAGTTGTGTCGCGAAAAATCACCTTTCTGAGACCCGGGAGAATTGACGATTTTGGTCAGTGCTTCCTTAGTTCTCGGGCTCAAGATGTCCGCGTGGATTTTTCCCATTTTAGCCATTTTCTCCGAGATATTACTGTTGAACTAATAAGACAATTTTTTTGGTCAGAAATTAATTATTCCTCAAAATATTAATGCTTTATGATTTATATAAGGCTGTTTTTATACTGAACATCACAAGACGTTAGATTGGTTCATTCAAACAGATCATGTAATTTTGCAGTCAGTCAGATATCTTGTTTATGTTACTAGATTACATTACTTGAAAATCAAAAGTGCCCACATTATAGAAATCGGTTTTAAATGCTATGTAGATTTTTACGTAACACATTTATTAACTTATTGTATATATTGTTAGGTAGATACATTAATTTATTTTAGATGTTCAAGCTATTCTGTAACTTTCGTACGGATCTTGGGCCACAAAGCGTTAAAAACTAGATTAAAATGTACTGCTCACCGCCCAACATTAATTATTTGTTAAACTCTCATGGAAGCTTATATAGAAGTGGTCAAATTTAGTTTCAATAATTTAAAGAAGTAATAATTCACAGACAATAAAATTGTATCAAAATTGAATATGAACCTTGCTTCAACATTTGAAAAATATGGACTAGCTAGGAACTGATGAATCAATAGTTGAAAAATGTTTATGACTTTGGAAATATCATTGAAGAAAAAATTGAAGAATATGTTATAATCGATCAATTTACTATTGCGTTTCCATTAAATATCATGAAAAAGCAAGTGTGGTCGAAAGGGAATGATAGACTGTGAGTTGGTAATACAGAAAAAACATTCAGCTGAAGAATTTAAATGAAACATTTACGAAAAGACACTGCCTGACGT
The DNA here is from genome assembly GCF_030347505.1 of Rhynchophorus ferrugineus. Taxonomy (NCBI): domain Eukaryota; kingdom Metazoa; phylum Arthropoda; class Insecta; order Coleoptera; family Curculionidae; genus Rhynchophorus; species Rhynchophorus ferrugineus. The sequence goes on along the minus strand of NW_027472582.1, from coordinate 6,800,353 downwards.
GTCTGATACACTTCGGAAATGCAGATAAACAAAAAAAAATACGCACCTCATTCATTGTTGCTGCCTTGAGTTTGAACACCTCCTCCTTCAGTTTCCGGTTATGTTCTCGCTCTTTCGTCAGCTCGCTTTCCATATCCTTATAATTCATTGCTAAAGAAATAGGCGCTTGGTTCTCCTTCTTAGAACCGAATATCACGTCGGCAAACCGTTTCTTCTTGTGCGTAGGCTCATCAATCTAAACAAGGTTGTGAATCATTAACTCATCGTTCAGAGTACCTGAGAGGGAGTACCTTAGACTGCAAATAATCGATCAGTTTGATTTGCTGACTTATGGTGGCCTCAGACTTTAACTCCCGTTCCTTGCAGTAGATGTTTTTTTCTTCCAGGACAGTTTCCAGTTCTCGAATTTTCTGTATCAAGCCTGATATGAAGCATAAATGAAAATGAGGTCGGATTGGACGCTGGGAAAATACTTACCCTCGTTGTTTTTCCTCAAATCTTCCAACTGATGACTAAATCTATAGTTCGAATCTTTCAGCTTGGTCATGCTGGTTAAGCACTCTGATAGTTCCTCCTTTAGGAGTTTGTTTTCGGATAAAAATTTACCGATTTGTCTCTCCAAGGACTTAATTTCTACTTCAGCATTACTGAGCTTATCATCAGAAATCTATATAATGAATAAATAAGAGATCCCACAGTTCAGCAGAAAATTGTAACATACCATCAACTGGTCCGATAATCCCGACGACATTTGCTTGTACTCCATGCACTTGAGCTTGTAGTCTGCACACTCTTTCTCCAAACAGTCCTTGTCTTCCTGCAACCTCTTTATTTTCTGTTCGGCCACTGCTTTCAGTGATTTTTGTTCGTTGATTTGCCTTAAAATGAAACACAGTTGAGGAGAAAGTAGGAAAACCATCTAGAACTCACTTTTTAGCTTCTTGTGTCTCTTGCTTCGACTGGCACAGATCGCCGATAAGCTTCTCGGTGTTGGCCTTCAGTTCCGACTCCTTGGCATTGGCGGACGAGAGGAGATGCTCATACTCGACGACTTGATTCTCCAGCAGGACGCAGGCTTCGCGCAGAGCGTTCAAGTTCTAAAAACAACAATCTGAGACGAGTGCTGACGGAATAAGACTGTCGTTTTACCAAATTGACATTTTTCGTTTCTCTCTTGCCCTGTTCAGTCTCATTGAACAGTTGCGTCTTCTCCTTTTGCAGTTCCTCGACGAGATGCACCATTTTGGCTCGTTCCTGTTCTTGTTTCAGGGCCCTATCGAGTCAAATCATTGAATGTTAATTTCATAAAACCCGTTAATTTCACCAAACGCCTCTTACCCCTTTTCCAGGTTCTTGACTTCTTCTTTTATGACAGTCAAATCGTTCTCCAAACATCTGATCCTATCGTCGCGATTTCTGACCTCGTTCTTTAGCTCGTTTATAAGAGTTTTGTCGAGGTCGTTCTTGCCCTTCTCACTGTTGATCTGTTCCTGTAATTAAGACAATTGGGTCATCGGAATTTGTTCGATCTACCAAAGCGTACCTGTAATATTTTATTGTTCTCCCGACACTTCATCAGTTCCATCGAAATGTTCTCGTTAATGCTGGATAGCTCCAGCAGAGCCTCCTCCTGGCATTTCTTGAACTCATTAAACGTGGTCTTGGAATTGGACAGATTGTCCTTCAGGTCCTTGATCTCATTCTGAAAGAGATTGAAATGTTAATTTGTGGTGGGACCTTGGGGTATTGGCGACTGACGAATAAAAAAATCATCAGCTGATTGGAAAAATGTTCGCACACCACCCGGAACCTCGAATAGTCAACGTCCAAAAAATAATCCTCGCAATGTTTCAGATCGTTGTAATAATCGTCAGTGCAAAACTCCATGTCGACGCGCGATCTTTGTTCGCGGAACTGAGGACACTATATTAAACCCGCACACAGATAATTTGATATCAATACCAAATAAATTATAAACATATTATTGATGTTTACCCGATTATCTCGAACACTTAGGGTGACTAATTAGACAAATAAGTACATGCAAATTAAACATGACATGGTTGTAATTATATCGAAATTCAAACGATTAACGTGAATTCTTTAATCAGCTATTGACCCAATGGTTCTTGTTAAATCTCAAAGAAAAATAAGAAACAGGGGAGAAAAACGATGGGAGGCCACATGAGGTGATGAAAAAAGAAAAAATGATTTCCAACAAAAAATATTTATTTATCAGTCTCACAGTGATCCTGCGACAATAACTACTAGGAACTTTACACCTTTCCATACTCTAATCAAAAACTTATATGCTTGCATGTTCATCAGCCTTGCCATGGACAACGTCTTTGGGACTATCTAGAAAATGTTTAAAGCATTCAGGATATTGAAGATGCAAATGGGCACAAAATTAACATCAAGAAAATTACAGAGCTGGACTTGCAAGTAAGAATTCTCGCGTAAATAACATAGAGCACTTGCTCACGAGTGAATAGAATATTTCCCAGGTGCATTTGATAACTGGCCCTTTGACTGGTTTTAATGTGTGCGATGATTAAAACATCATCCTTCTTACCTGTGCATCTTTCAACTCCCTCTCGGCAATCCTTTTATCCAGTTTGCAGTTGGACAACTCTTTCTCCAACTTCCAGAATTGCAACTGCTTTTCCTTCAATTCCTGCGACTTGACTTGAGCGCTCTCTGCTTCTTGCAACCTAATTACGACGAATCATCAAAGAAAATTAGGAAAAAAAAAGAGAAAATAAAAATGTACCACCTTTTGTTCAAGTTTTCGTACTTTTCCCTCTCCTGATGCAATTCGTCCTCCAACACACGGACCTTGTCGTCGTTCTGGAGCCTCAGCAGTTCCTGCTTCAATCTATTCATTTCCGTCTTTTGCTCGGCGATTATTTTGTTCTCGTTTTGCAAGGTGATGTTCTTGTTCTGAAGATCTTTGATGGATTTTTGGCTATCTTCGAACTGGCGTTGGAGATTTTTAACTTCCAGTTTGTAGATTTCCTTTTCCTCGATATCCTGCGATAAATACATATTGGGGCGGTGAACAGACAATGGTAAAAAACTAACCTTCTCCAGTTCGTTGGCTTTTTCGCTCAGTTCCTTGATAACGCTCTCGGCGTCATCAATTTGAGTTTTTAGGTCGTTGTAATTCCTAACCGACGCTTGAAGTTTATTGGATAAGTCGGCTTCGTGTTCTCTGAGAGTGCTTATTTCTTTTTCGAGTAGGTTTTTGCTATGAACTTCGGCACTCAACCGGCTAAAAATCAAGACCCAACGTAAATATTTAAAAAATAATAATACGTTAATCACACCTTTGCAGCTCAATTAAATTTTCTTGAGCTTCAGACGTTATTTTTTCCAGTCGATGTTCTAAGCTCACAACACTTCTTCTGCTTAAGTTCTCAACAGTTTCCAGTGATCGCCTAAAACGAATTAATTATTTTTACAACTATCAGCAATAAAATGTTTTATGGCGCTAAAGTGTATTTTGTTTTATTCGAATTCACTGGAAAGTTACAGCAATTCTCGGCGGGTGGAGTACCAATCCTATTGTGACGAGCCGGTTTGTTACCTGAGATATTTCAATTGGTTTGAACATCTTTACTGTATATATGCCGTGTGGTTCGAAATAAAAGGTTGGTTTATTCGTTCGTATTGAAGAAATAAAGGGCTACTTTTAGTAGGAAGTAGGTGAGTGGGAAGAGAACTAATGTAAACAACGGCAAGGTGTAGCTGGAGAGTGGAAAAATAATTTTTATTACCAAAAGGCCAAACCATCACAGAAAAAAACAATTAGATCATTTTTCACGGCAAGGTTGATGATAATACAATGACGGAAAACAGAATTGTACAAGTTATTTTGGCAGTGGTTTTATGTTGAAAATGTTTCAACAAACTGTTTACGGAAAAAATTAACCGGATCCTCTAGATGCAAAACACATTGTGATGAAGGTTCTAGTCTGAAAATATGTAGATTTACTGCTGAAATATCTATAATCACATAGTAAAAACTTCTACAATTTAATTGTTCGTAAAACAAACGACAACCCACCTGTTTTTCTCTTCGGTCTTGAGGGCTCGCTGAAGCTGTTCCTCCAGCGTTTTATTGGTATTCACGAGATGCGCGATTTTCTCCTTTTGCTGTTGGATTTCTAAGTTCAGGGCGTCGGTTTTCGTTTTCTCGGATATCTCCCATTTCAGTTTGGCGCTCCTGATAAGCTCCAGCGCCTTCTTCTCTAATTCCGCACGGTCCTTCCGCTCCAAATCCAACGTCCGTTTCAAAGCCTTTCAAATAACGAGATGGTCAGTAAGACGCGCGATATCGACGACGAATGGGGTACTTACCGTACACTCCGCCATATTACTGGCCAAATCTTTCTCCAGCTTGTCTCGGAGAGCCTCGATACTCTCCAGCTTGCGGGACTTTTCTTCCAGCTTTTTCTCCAGATTCTATGCGTAAAATTATTGGGTTGAAGATCAAGACCCGACGTTAGAACTCAATTTCACCTACCTCCTTTTCCTGATTAAAATCTCCACTCCTGGATACCTTCATTCTAAGTACATCCAGCTCGGTCTTCATGTTCTCCAAAGCTTGGCTTTTATTGAGAGATCCCCTACTAAAAGTGGTCTCGTATCCACCATTATGGTCTTGAGTAAAAGTAAAACCTACAAATTTTATGGGGTTAAACGTGGTGTATATGGTTGGGGGAATGTAATTTTAGTTTATCTTAACAGTTTCCTTTAATTCCTTTAAGGGCACGTATATCTAGCGAAACTTACTCAACGAAGCCATACTATACGTTGTTTGTCAATAAAGCTTTCAAGAAACCTGATAAACGGTTACAAAACTTGAACTGAGGTCAAGGAAACTGAAGATAAGTGTTTGATGGAATTGAAAAGGAATAAACAAAACACATTTTGAAAAAACCAAAAATATTTTCCCCTAACCAACTATATCGAGTAAAAATTACCAATAAATGGCAAATTTCGACCAGAAAACTGAGATATCGTTTTGAAATTATCGATGGGATTGCGCTTCTTAACTTGCACGTGGTTGAAGTTGCTCGTGTCCTCGAACGACTTGATTTTAGGAACGAACGGTGGCACTTGGTCTTGCAAAACGTCGAAATTAACGGTCTTAAATACTGCGTGGCCTTTGATTTGATCCCGGTTCAAACGAGATTTCATGTCCGTTATCAAACCCTGGAAATTTCGCAAATCTAGTTATCTATGAGAACAATCTTGTCGTGGACGATCAGTTTACCTTAATAAATGATATATAACCCTGGGTGAGTGAGATATCAGCGGGAAATTTTAAATTGTTCGGATGATTCATGATTTTCGAATACAGCGCAGTGGTACTATGTCCTTGAAATGGAAGATTACCAATCGTCATTTCATAAGCGAGTACACCCATGGACCAAAAATCACAAGAAACCTGAAAATATATTTGTCAGTGACACCATAACAATATTCATCTCCCCTTTTACCCCATAACTCGAAGTTCCATGTCTATTCTCTAAACACTGCAGTACTTCTGGAGCTATATAATCTGGGGTACCTACAGGAGGTCCCACCTTTACCACACCATTTTTATCTAACTTGGCTGCTGATCCAAAATCTGCTAGTTTTAAGTGGCCACAACGATCTAGAACACAACATTTTGAAGAAAGGTGTCACCACTTGAATAAACAATTTTGCTCGAACCTAATAAAATATTATCTGGTTTAATATCTCTATGAACATATCCTAATTTATGAAGATCTTGTAAAGCCAATGTTAGTTCTGCTAAGTAAAAGACAGCAGCACTTTCAGGTAAAGTACCACCTTGTCGTTGGAGGAGACCTAAAAACTAAATATTGTAATAACCAAGAATTACAACCATCCATATTTTTTTTACCTAAAAGATCTCCTCCTGGGTGATAATCCATTACAAAAAATAAATTATAATTATCCTGAAATGCATACTGTAAACTAGTTAGCCATTGGGAATTCGAAAATGCCATTATATTTCTCTCTTCTTCAAATGAAACTCTTTTGGTTTCGTTATCGAATTTACGGATTGTTTTCATGGCATAAACATCTCCTGTTTGTTTTTCTTTAACTACATGGACTTGTCCAAAATGACCACAGCCTAAAAATCGCTCAATTTAAATATTTTTTAACTATTAAGTAAGTAATTATTATTTACCTATTACATTCTTAATCTCAAAATCACTAATGTTTACCCTTAATGCATTTATATCATTTATGGCTTGTTTATATTTTCTGGTGAAATCCGCGATATTTTGGTCGCGTTTTTGTAAAGATTCGATCGAACATGACTCGTACAACACTTGTAGAGCATCCAAAATGCATTCCCTATTCAACAATTGCGGTTTAACGGATTTTTTCGGTTTAGAAATTATTTCTTTATTTAATCGCGCTAATCGCACACTAACTGGCTCCGTCGAAGTTTCCATTTCAACAAATTGATATATACAGATTTATTAGCTATTTATAAATAAATAAGACGGTAGGACCTGAAATTATTTTAAATTTAAAGCCACATAACTTAAAGATTTTCAAATCAACGACAAAACAAATAACCGACCGTTAAATGACTGATGTTTAAGTTTGACACAAAGTGCCGTTAGGTTGGTATTGTTTGACATATTATACAGAGTGGTACTTTTCAAAATACGGTCTAAACGTACGTCCCGGCTCGCCACAGGTGGCGCTTCAGCGTTGAAAAAGATTCAAAACTATTAAGTATTTATTTTTCAGTTAATTTCCTGCTCTGCACAACAAAAATAAAATTTGACTATTAAATAAACTTACAAACAACCCTTGTTAATAAATATTAAGAGGATGAGAATGCTCATATTTATCACTTGTGTTATTTTTCTAAACAATAAGAATTTTTAGTGTATTATGACCAAATTTTCGTATTAAGTTATCACTCTGTATACTCTGGAATATGACAGTTGGAATTGTGGCCACTAAAAAGAGGCTATTCAAAATTTTTAACTTGTTTTATTTTACATAAATATATTTAAAATATTATAATAAATAGCAAATCACAACAAATATACATTATGTTCGGAATAAAAGTAAAGAAATGTTCGAACTGCGTTGTTAATACTACAATTGAAAAACTATTAACATTAATATAAAAATTATGTTGTTTTTAAATAAAGCAAAATGACATGTTTAATATTTACATTTTAAAATAATTAAATGCAACACTATTTATTTAAAACGTCGCAAAGAAATGACTGTAAGCAATAATTTGCGCTGCCTTCACTTATCTAACAACCGTACTGCTTTGTGTAAGACGATAGTCTCTTTGAGTAACACTTAAGTGTCAATTAAGGTAGCTTTTAGTGTGCCCTGACAAGTTTTCTGTCGTAGAAAAAATGTATGTTGTCTGTAAATAAGATTGGTTTTGCAAAACAAAGATATTAGTTGATTTCTATAGGTATAATATTTACAGAAATGTTAAAAGTAAGTAGTATAATTAATAAACGGAAGATACTTTATTCTATATAATATTTATTTGAAATGTAATAATTAAAAAAAACAATTCACAACAAATATACACTATTATATTCGTAATAAAAATAAACAAATCTGTTTTGGATAGGCTATGCTACAATGGAAAAGCTATTATTAAATTAAAACCTAGTAATTAAATTATGTTGTATAAATAAATTGGCCATAGAATAATTGTCATCTTGTTTTTATATTAAATTAAATAAAATAAAGCAAACTGATATGCCTAACTTTTACATTAGAAAATAATTAAATGTTACACTATACATTTAATTTATTTATACTATTTATATAACAGTTTACTTCTCTTTCAGGGTACAAAATAAACAAGCACAAAAGTTATAGTTTTTTTAACTATTTTTACCGGAATAGTATTCTAGCAAAGTAAAACCCATATAAGAGGTCATAGTGCAGTCCCGAAGTTAAGGTGAGACATTCGCATTTACATATAATTTAAACCCTTTACTTTTAGGAATATTTCACTGGTTTTGAGTCACTGAAAGATACCAATTTGTGGAAAGCACTATGAGCATCTGATTAACCCTAACTATAGTATATATATATAATTTTAGTTATGTTCCTCATAATTTTAGCTAAAAAACAACTTGTATCATTGTATGTACACAAATTTCCCCCTTGGTTATTATTTACATAAGAAACCAATGGCTAAATATAAGATAAACTAGCGGTAAAGCATTAATTCCTAATCACATATACCAATCATACCGATGATTTTCAGACGAAAAATTACTCATAAAGGAAACGGAGTATTTGTGGAAACTGTTTAAAATTCAATATATTCTGTAAGTATATATATAATTTTCTCTCAATATCACACAAACTTTTGGCTTAATGGAAAATCAAAATGGAAGCCAATATACAGTAGATGTTGTTGCGTTTACTGGCATTATACAGATTCGCGTAGTGAAGTCTTCTGTTCCTTCCCGTTTTGTTACAATAAATCATTTTACACCGCTCGCACTTGATCGGACATCACCCAGTCACTCACACAGCACTACACCTCCATATGCTCCTGCTAACAACATTTGCTCTTCTTTCCCGATTTCTTCTTTTCCCTTAAATTAACTACGTCGTTTTGAGCATTGTGTAATTCTTTCATTTCTAGTTTTGATCTAGAAAGTTGCCTTATGTATTGGAGTATTCACAAGTTGTACAGTACTTACTTTAAAACAAGTTTGGTTATCGCCATAAACATCTCTTCCACGTTGATGTTGTCTTTGGCCGACGTCTCGAACAGCCTGATGTTCATCGTATCCGCGAATCTCTGAGCATCCTCTGTTAAGACCACTTTACGATCGGGAGTATCGTTCTTATTTCCAACTGCAAAATCAGCAAAATGAATAAAACAAAGCTATTGTAGGACATGCGATTTTTATTTACCCAATACTCTGTTAACGACGTCACAGTTCTGATCGATTTCATGCAACCATCTTTTTACATTGGCAAATGTCTCACCATTTGTGACATCATAAACTATAACTACCCCATGTGTACCCCTGTAATATCTATACAACAAAGAATTGATAATGGACCACTAGTCACAATCTATACAAATATACTTACGTGCTTGTAATTGTTCTAAACCTCTCCTGTCCAGCAGTATCCCATATTTGCAGCTTCACCTTTTGTCCATCGATGTTCACAGTTTTTATTTTAAAATCCACCCCAATTGTTGTTATGTAGCTCCCCGTAAAGGTGTTATCCGAAAATCGTAAAAGTAAGGAACTCTTTCCAACACCTACAAAGAAGGAATTGCTTGAACTCATCATCAATAAAACAAAATTACCTAGTTAAAGCACTTGTAGAATCTCTACAGTAAGCTAATGTCTTGATAAGGATTTAAAGACGCTATAAAATCCACGTTAAAACAATCACGAAATTACTTCAGCCTACACACAAACAAACTACATAAGGGAAATGGCCAAATCACGTCCTTCCCGAAGTCCAATTAAACTCGGGCTCGGATTCCCTGCCGAACGCCGTCGCTTTAATTGAGACAGGCGAGGAAAAAATGTTCTTGCCGCGTGTGAAATAGAGTTTCGCTCAATTTAAAACTCAAACCCCACCCCAAAGTCTTATTCACTTACCACTATCTCCTATAATCAACAATTTGAACAAATGATCATAATCTCGGGCCATTTTAGAACCTAGTCCCTTGCACGGATCGCGCTAATATTTACTGAAACATTAAAGGACGAGTTGGATGTATCTATTTGTTGAAAACAGAATTTCTCCTGGTTTCATCAAATAAAAATTGAGATCTTAAGTTTTGACAACTGAAACTGACATGACGTCTTCTTCTCGCATCCGTACAATTTATCCGATCAATGCCGTTCCCAGAAAAAGGAAGAGCAAGAAAGTAATTATATCGTGGCGAAAACAGCCGAATTTTGTTTAAAATGTAGACTTGATTTAATTTAAAAATACATAAGGGAACTTAATTTGATAATGTAATTAATACGATGAGGCAGAGAATAACACCAAAACATTTTATTAAGAAAAATTGGTTATTAGTTGGTATATTATGTTGTATTTTCTTAGCCGGAATTTATCCAAAATTAGGATCCAAAGAGGGTATTTCGAACAATGCAGGTTGTGATGTCTTCCCGGGCGTAATATTAGCTTTTTTAGGTCCATTGAAGACAGAGTATTCTGTTAAGTATGGAGCTGTGTCTTTAATGTTCTTGATAAGTGGGTTTTCCCTAAAAACAGATAGCATATTTCATACATTTCAGCAGTATAAGTTGCATTTGTTTATCCAGATATTCACATTTATTTTAATACCGATTTATACGCAGGGATTCGTTAGATTTATTACCATATTTGGGATCAATTCATGGGTGCTTAAGGGGTAATGTAATGAAGCAATTCTGGAATTGGATTGAGATTGGTTTGGATTTATTTGTAGGCTGGTGACAGTTGCTTGTATGCCACCCCCGGTATCAAGTGCTGTTATTTTAACTAGGGCAGCTCAAGGTAATGAAATTGCTGCAATATTTAATTCAGTATTTGGGAGTTTTCTGGGTATCATTTTCACACCAATTTTGTTATTATTCAATGTAAGTTGATACTATGTTTTGATAGATGTTCTAAATATATATTTTTAGTTAGGATCTACCACAATAGTACCTCTTTTTGGTACTGTGATTCAACTCACAACAACTGTGTTGTTACCATTGGTTCTTGGGCAATTAATTAAAGTATTCACAAAGTTTCGAGCACACAATATACCACTAAACACCATAAGTCAATGTGCTTTATTATTTGTGATATATACGACGTTTTGTGATTCATTCTCTGTACCAGAGACGGGCCTGTCGGCTTTAGATGTAATTTTTACAATCCTTTCAGGTAAATTCTTCAAATTATTAAAAAAGTTGCTCTTGATTCCATTTTTCAGTATTGATACTCCAGATAACATTAATAATAATTAGCTTTAAAACATCTACCTTGCTAAAGAAGGTCTTTGGCCCTGCTGATGTTATAGCTATATTATTTTGTTCCACTCATAAATCCCTAACTTTGGGTAAGAACAGTTTTAAAATAGCAACAACATAAACAATAGATCTTTGTAGGAATACCAATATTGAAGATAATGTTCCATGGATATTCTCACTTAAGCCAAATTAGCTTACCGCTGTTGATATACCACCCAACACAAATAATTCTAGGAGGGCTGATGGTATCCCAGCTAAAAGATTGGCTACACTCACAAAAAACTAAGAGATTACCGATTTGAGTTTATTTATAGTTAATTAAAATATCAAAATATACTTCAATAAAATCTCACTCAATAAAGAACTTGGAAACTTTATAGTTTTATAGGTATATTGGGCCAGTTGATGTAGGTTCCCTCTTCTTTCAATCGTTCAAAATTTAGATCGATAGCAGTTTCCATCCCCATAATTTTTGGAGCCATGTCCCCATATATTCCCTTCATTTCATTTAATCGATTTTTTCCTTTTGGTTCTTTAGGCAGTACTTTCTCTGTTTTGGTGATCTCATCTGGTTTTCCTTTGTTTTTCAGTCTCTGTGTATGACTTTTTGAATTATTCTTGTCATGTGTGTCTGTATCTTTATTATTGTTTTCTTGCTCTGTATATTCTAACGAACTATTTTGATAATATTCCACTTGCTGTGCATACACATTTCTCAAGTGTTGATGTAACATTTTGTTTTCCATCTCAAGACTGATAGCTCTGGATTTCCAGTATGCAATTTGTTCCTACAATCATCAAAATGTTAATTTAAGTAAAAAGTAAAACCAATCTATACAGACCTGCTTTTCCCATTCTGATATTTCCTCCGGCAATCGATCTAATTCATTCAACGGCATCACATCCATATCTGTTACACTAATATCCTCAATGCCTTTCCACAACTCTTCAGTACTTCTGTGATAACGACGCCTTTTCAACGATTTTATATAAGATTTCTTACTCCTCTTCCTCCTATTTCTGCGTTTCAAAGTTTTCGACTTTTTGTACTTTTTAACAATAGTTTTCTTGGATACTTTGGTTTCTACATGCACTTCAGTTACCTTTTCATTTGAATTATTTGCTTCTTCCATGATTTGTTTATTTCTTCTTCCATAAGTAATGTTCGGCAAAATCGATAGAAACCAATCAATCGCTTCGATAAATCGACTTAACATTGTCGCAATAGGAAATGTGAAATATTACTCAAATATTTAAATATGAATTATTAAAAATGTACTTAAATTCACTTAGTATTAATTTGCAGAACGAGGCACTTCCTTTATCTTACCGATTCTTAGGATACCATACTTTTAAACAGTACGCCATAATTTTGTTTACCATTGTGGCAGCACTGTCTACTAGGGATGTAGAGAATATATCGATAGAAAATTATATCAATTAATTATAGAAATTTTTTCTTTCAAGCGAATATCGATAGTTATAAATGAGAGTATCAACTTTTATTTACGAAATATTATATCGATATTATTTGCATAGTGGTTTCAAAGGAGAGTGTCGAACTTTTGTTTTGGGCTGCTCCCCTCGGATAATAAGTGAACTTGCTTGGTTTGATATGATTTACATTTTACATTTTAAATTCTACATTTCTGAAATAAACACAAATAGGATAATAAAACTAACTTTTATTAGTTATACCTATTATTTATGAATACATTATTCCATTATCATAAACTAACTAAACTATATATATTATACCACAATTTTTACAGAGCACATTTTAATTAAATCCAAAAGGCTAATTAAAAATATATGTTGCATATATGCATGTTAAGTTAATACATAATAAATGTTTATTGTTATGGTCATCCATCATTTTTCACGAATAAAAAATATTAAAAATTACACACTCATCTAATTTTCATTAGTTTTAGTTTCAAAATTTTTGGGTATTTATTTATATAACAGTTTTGATAATTGAAAATAGTGTTGGTGTTGTTTTCAGTAACTATAAAAATATCTTTATTTTACAAAAGAATATATCGATATTTCAAAGAAAATTCCATGTTCCTTTAATATTGAATACTAATATTAAAGGTTTATTAAAAATTGTATTTAATTTATTCTGAAAAAAATATCGATTTGATGTTTTTTATGTGCATCCCTAATTGAAGTTTTTGTTTATAACCAAGCTTTTGTTAACCTTTTCTTGTTTTGGAAAGGGATTATTTGGTGTTCTCTATTTTAATTGCTAAAATGAGCAAATATCATACAGCAAGTAAGTATATACTAAACTATATTTTCTCAACTGAATAAATCTTATTTTAGATCCATTTAATCAACCATTACCGCAAAATATAATTAGAAGCGAATCTCTCCATCCTGATAAATGTAAAGAGTAAGTGTATTTTAAGTAATTTATTAGGTAACATATCTTTTTTTCTTAATTTTAGATATTTACAAAACATTTTAAAGGAAACACTGCCTGCCAGTGACACAAAGAACATACAAGATAATTTGAAATGGAATTTTATATTTGATCATCACAAATTAAAAAGAGATATTAAACAAAGATCCAAGAAAACCTTCTTGACTCGGCTACAAAGAAAAGAATTAAATTTGTTGAAATTACCTAAGGTATAGTTTTTTGGTTAATTATTACCATTAATTGAAGTAAGCATGCTGATTTAAGGACGGTTGGAGCTACAAAGCACTAGAACCCATTAGGATCATGTGGATCAATTATATGAAAAGAAATTTGGATTTAGTTTCCAAAGCACCAAATTGTATTGATCAAGAATGGAATAGTTTCAGGTATGACTCATTAAATGTGATTGTAGACCTTTGTGTGACTGTACTTGTTTTAATAGTGTGATTGTGGCCAAATCAGAGATGGTGGGAGCTGAAATTAAAGTGGTGCGGTCGAAAGTTCCTAGCTTGATAGGAATGACGGGAACAGTTGTGTTGGAGACCAAAATGACCTTCCAAATTGTAAACCCCGAGTCTAAATTGAAAAGTAAGTACTGCAGTAGCTAAGTAAATATATGCAGCCATTTTAATATTTTTTCAGCTATTTTGAAAGAAACGTCGGTGTTTGAATTTTTGGTTGACAAAATCAAATTTACATTTTTCGGAAAACATCTCATGAGCAGACCAGCTGATCGTAGCGTTAGGAAAATTAAAAACATTATGAAACCTGATTTGTAATATTTGTATCTTATCTAGTCCCTAAAATAAATACATTAACAGTTTTTTACTTACACCAAGTCAAAATATTATTTCTGATTCCATTTTACAAGAGTTAGTAAATTATTTTAGATCTATTATACACAGATTAATGCTAAACTATTGATATATACATGAGTAATGTCGATTTAGCAAAGTAAAACTGCTTTATTTAATATTGTATTGAGTTTCCATGTTGCGCTTGTTCCTCGGCTTGCTTCAATGCTTCCCGTTCGGCAGCAATTCTGGCGTGTTCATCGGCGATTTTTTGGAACAAACTGAGATGTTTATCTCTGGCGTATTGAACGGATTGCGAATCTACTGGTACAATTACCACCTAAAGCACATTAAAAGTTAAATTATATTTCTAATTATATATACACGTTCAAGTTAAGCAAAAACTTAAGTAGGAATTAAAAAAAGCAGTTTCGTCCATCGATCGATGGACGAACCTGTCAGATGTTCAAAGTTATTAAATTTATTATATGTTCCAATTAAAAAACCTTATTGAAAAATAAGTTTCTGTCGCCTTCCGTTGGTGATGCTGTTTTCATATTTTTGGGACAAGTGATTGATTAGTTCTAACTACTCTTACCCATTGTAATAATTTATTGTTACTATTATTTATAACCCCAATTTCGTCAATCGCCATGTGAATCTATATCTTTAATAGTTTCTTAGATTTGCCTGTAATTGTTATTTATTCTCAGAGAGTTATAATAATCGATGAATTGTGGGTTCTTGATAAAGTACTTAACACCATCTTAAAAACTACACAGTGCAATATGCAATAGGAAATTTCCAAAAGCGATAACGAAATAGTACTTATGATCAAATTAAAATCGTGGGAAGGTTATTAATAACTCCGTTAATACTATTTTTTGTTCTGCTGTTAGTATCTCTTATATATAATATTTTTCGTGATGATGTCATTGAAATTTTAAACTTTCAAATAAAATAAAGTCACCAGACATAGTCTCAACGAGTTGACGGGAATATAAAAAAAGCAATATTGTATAACAATTCGGTACAAAAGAAATCGACGATTCATCTTTAAAAATTGATGGTCTCTCAACTATTACCGGTTTTGATGCTAGTTTTAACTGTAATCGCGAAATTAACATGAAAAATACGTTTATTTTTAGAGGTGACATGAGATCCTCATAGATATTGATGAGCCGGAAAAAACAAGTGAATCCTTAAATATCAAGCCAACTTAACAAAAAAGAATGAACGACGCAAAAAAAACGCTTTTTTATATAACAGAATCACGACTATACAATAAATGCCTCGCACATAGAATTATTATGTTAATGAAGCATATTTATCAATAAAGATATTACCTGTGGAGCATGTTGGTGAGCGTCAGCGATTCTGGAATATTGAGCCAGGTGTTTTTCTTTAGCGGCGGCTACAATAGGGGTGTCCTGAGGCACGGCGGGGGCCTCGTGATTCAGAACAGGGTGGAAACCATACTGGTCAGCGACGTAGTCAACTTTGCGTATTTTGTAACTTGGATCCACGTAAGAATATGATCCTAAATAATCACATTTTATTAATAACGAATGTTTGTTTGAGAACAGACTCGTTAGCTAGTATTGTTTCAACGTAATTGAAATTAATGATGGCTATTGATGGGGAAGGTCTTCTTGACATTTACAATATTAGAGCAATCTCTCCAAAATGTCACTGTCATATTTAAAGCGATCAAATAGGAAGACTCGAGTGAATGAGACGAACGAAGGTCGTCATGTCACTATTGATCATCTTTTTTTCTTATATCAATGGACGACCTTTGAAAGCTAGAAGATCGCGGCTTTTCAGATAACCGATTGGATATATATTTAATTGCATTTTTTAATTACATGAAAAAAAAACAATAGTGCCTTGTTCTGACGATATATTTCCTTACTACAATTTTTATATAATTATATTCAAATATATAAAAAAGTAAAGATTGAAATTGAATCAAAAGAGGAACAGTGGCGGCTCCTGACAATAATTTCGTGGTGTTCTGCAATTTTTGCAAAAAAATTGACATTTTTTATAAATTAAGTCCACCCCGCGTTCTTTCTGTTCACAAATTTGGTAATCACTTTGTAATTAAAATTGTCTATTTCGGTGATAAACTGGTTTTCAATAGATAGCATGGAAAGAGCTGTTAAAGTGTCTAGTATGAGACTAGCCTCCTAGATTGTTCGCTATTAAACATTTTAGAGGTGGTAGTGCACAATTTAATGTCCTGCAATTATTTCTTGAATAAATAACTGACAGTTCAGTTCCTAATCATCCACCTCTAAAGCAGAAATTCGGTGATCAAATTTGCTCTTCCCTAGATGGTTGCGTTTATTTTCTGGTGGCTCATGACTTATTATATTTGATGCTTCACTAATGATGTTATCAATATTATTTTGAATTTCGTTCAAAATTATCGATGGCGTTTCTTATTCCATTAGGTTCGATTTTCCTTTGCTGCAGTTGGTTAAAAAGGATATCTACGTAGAGAATCACGTGATGGAAAAAAATTAACCAAAAATTGAAGACTGTGTTGCAGGAGATAAAAAAAAGCCTGGAATGTCTTGCAGATTGCCAAAAAATACTGCACTTATCTGTGAAAGTAGCTTGTGCGACCTGTTTGTTGGGTGGATTTTGAATTCAAGGATCTATAACACCTAAAAGTGTCTTACTAAGTGTTTCTCCATCACATTTTTCAGAAATTAAGTAGTTCCAAAAACAATGCCAAACTTCAAGCATACACCGAAACCTATATATACATATATATATATATATATATATATATATATATATATATATATATATATTTCACCGTATTCGTTCTATATGTCCTCTCATCTTCTCTCACCATGTCCCAAAACTCTCCACA
Source organism: Rhynchophorus ferrugineus (assembly GCF_030347505.1). Taxonomy (NCBI): domain Eukaryota; kingdom Metazoa; phylum Arthropoda; class Insecta; order Coleoptera; family Curculionidae; genus Rhynchophorus; species Rhynchophorus ferrugineus. Next base: position 6,783,235 of record NW_027472582.1, on the reverse strand, counting down.
AAATTTAATGCAATTTATAATTTTTGATAAAACGTACCTTTTCTTTATCACATTTTCATTATGCCTCTGTACATTTATCCAATACGCACAGCCTAATTAAGCCATTATATTGCTGCACTAGTAATGCAAATTCCATACAATTATCAAGATGGATTTTAGAGTTTTCATGCCTTTTTATTTTAAAACTTAATTGTTTTAGATCGATCGGCCACCAAAAAGTAAGCAGAGAAAACGGTACAACGCATTTTTTTTCATATTATTATATCTATTAAATTTAGGGGTGTAATTTTTCCCTCTACTTGCACCAAATTTCTCAATAATAATATCTGGTAATGGTCTGCCTTTTCCTTTAAATTCCAACTTTTCTTCATAGTCACAGTTATTGTCATTATTAACTGGCTGAAAGTTGCGTAAAATTCGGATACAGATAAATACAGATACAGCGAAATATCCACTTAAATATCGGCCTTGTTTTACATGGGGCAAGTGGAGCGCCGAGCGGGTGTTTGAAGGAGTTCGCTGGGCACGATTTAATATTTTAGTGAGATTGCATAATTATTCGGGAGCTTCTTTAGTTGTTTTTTTTTTGAAGCTCTGCAGCACCGCAGAGTTTATGCACCAGCCTTCACTATCTCTATCCGAACTGAATCAAAATACTAAAGAGGAACAAAAATATTGGGCGTCGTATCAATATATCGCCACCAAAATTTTTCAGTGTAGTTGTAAAAGAGATTTAGAATTTCGAAAACATTAATTCATTTAATTTTATTGAGAATATATCTTTTGAAAGAACTATTCCAAAGTAAATGGCTTCGTGTTGAATGCTTTCTCGACGAACTAAGCCAAAAATCGCATCAATTATTTGTTGATTAGTCTGATTTATGGCCACGTCCATTTTTCGGCAAATATATTTATTTACTTTACTTATTCTGCTAATATATCTGTACATTCAAAAAATGCGTTATATGAACGCAGAAGAAATTGATTGATTCGACTTTAGATTAATGATGAATGAGTATTACGAACTAAATTGACGTGAACAGATACATGACCGCATTATTTCATTTATATAATGTTGTTTCCATAGTTAACTAGATTTCTCAAATCTCAATAAATGTAGCTTGACTTGTAAATGAGTCTAGTAAATAAATTGCTCGTAAACCTACCTTGAACTACTCCGGATCCATCTGAGACCTCCGAGTGAGTACGATCGATGTGCCCCGGAAACCTACCCGCAGCATAACCGAAAGCATATGGCAGAGGTGGCGGTGGCAGAGTACTAACATCCCCTATGCTCGCGTCAGCGATGACAGCGGACACCACACAGCCTACTAGAACAAACTGTAACACAAATTATTATCAGAATCACGGTAACCGTCATCTTTATCAGCCCGCCGCATCACTTACAATTTTATACATATTCGACGCACACGTAATCCCCAAGACTGTTACTCGAACCTACGTGTGTGGTGTTTTAAAGAAAAAAATATATTGCCAATAACCACCCGTGAAAAAGTGAAAGTTCTCACAAAATCGACAATCGAAAAGCTGAGGCGACGCGATGTATTTGCTGGTATTACCACGAAGGACTCGTTTTTATATACTTATTCGAAATCGGTGAGCGTCTCCACGTCTGTTTATTTGGGTTTTGTTCTGCAGTTGTACGCATACAGGGTGTTCGAAAAACTGCGAGTTAATAAATTTCGTCTTACATTTTACTATAAAAATAAATAATTCGTATATCTTTAATATATATGTATTTAGCCTGTTACTACTACTACTACTACAAGTCATAAATAGTAATTAAATGATAAACTTAATAGTAGTTTTGGTTATTTTATGTGAAATCGGGATAATAGCGCCAAATGAGAGATGTAAATGAATGAGAAAATTAATTAAAACTTAAACAAACATAATTGTCAATCATGGATCCATTTGGTTTAATATCAGGAATTAAAAACAAATAAATCACACCGCAATTGGGTTATTTATTCTAAAATAAGTAATAGTATTTTGAAATATAAACATTTCTAATGTCACTTATTTTCTTGTACATACGATGGTGGGCTAAAAAGTAATTCACAAAAGCTTTTAGGAAAAAAAGAAACGACCTATCACATATAGCTTTATGTAGAATTAATTTTATTTTGACATTTGCTGTTATATTTCTCTGTGGTTATAGTTATGTTATGTTTCACGTACAAATAAAAAATACAGTTTAGATGCACGTTTTGTTATCTTTTAATCAATTATAATGTTTATTTTCATTAATAAACTGTTTTTAGGATTTTAAAAATTAGTTTATGTAACATTAGAAATGTCTTTGGCGTCGAAACAAAAAATATTCAAACCTAAAAAAATATTTTAATATTTAATGTTATCACAAAAAAAGAACAAATATTTCCTTGTAGTACTTAAGAATTTTTTATGGTACTAATAATCAATAATTACCTCTATAAATTATGGATGAGTCATATTTTTAAATACATTCAAGCACAATTGTCTACTAATCCACCTATCATTGATTTAATTTAAACAAACCATTCAAGAACCGTCCATTCGATGAAGATCAGATCGTTGCATCATTTCTTAAATATGCGACATTTTTGAAGGCAGATGTTCAGCTATTTTCGCTTTTAAATGTCAAAGGTGAACTACATATTCTTTTTGTCTTCATCTTCTTTGTATGTTCTCAACTCTGCATATATTTAAACAATAGATTATTGGCATATACGAAATATTTCATAAAAAGAACGAAACGTCAAAAACAAACGACCGCGGACAAAGTTTTTTCGACAGGAGGGAGGCATGAACGCGGGAAATAACACGCGCTGTAAATCGGAATATGAATGGAAACTGGAACCTTGATATACAGGGTCGCTGCTAACTCGATCGGAGATGAAGAAATTCGAAATGAATTGCGTACATTTTCAGGGTTCTTTTGTATGACGATTTTAGAACGTTCATGAATAATATAGATGACTAAATTATTTATATATATATACCTTTAATTAAATCCGTGTTAAAAAAGTGATTGAAATCTGTTTATAAAGACAATTATATGGCTTTAAAATTTTTCAAAAGACTTATGCATTATACACTTAGTATTTTTTGACATATATTATTACATATACTATTATTGTTTTAACTAATTTTGTAATTATAAAGTTTATTACATCCAGTAATAACATAATTAATAGTACATTATGGATTATAACCTTTAAATGAATATTCACAAAAATTAAGTATTGACAAAAACATTAATTTTTTTTTAATCCAATTTGATTTCCTCTGCTCAATATCCATGAAAAACCAGTAAAAAGGCCAATGATTATAACTAATTTGTTCTCAAATACTAGAATGTTAAATTATAAAATGTTTATGAAAGAACTACTCCTCTAATGATTAATATACTAAGATTGATTTCAAGGTAATTAAAACAACATTAAAATAAAATTCAAACACACAATTTATTTATAGTAATTATAACAATATTCTCTTAAATATTATTACTAATGGGAATATTATTGAAATCTTTAAACAGAAACTTCAGACCTTATTTTTAAAACTTATATTTCTTCTTGGTGCTCTATGTAACATTAATTAATATCCATCTCATTTAGAAAACTAGTATCCATATTTTCTGGAATTACCTTAGCTACTTTCCTGGGTTCTTTAACTAGACTTTTAGGGCACTGCATCTCAGTCCAACTGATGGGAACCATAGGATAACCATGTTCACTGTGAGCTATGACCACTCCTAATTCATTTTCGGCCGTCGACAGTTGGTACATATGAGCTTCGGTTATGGGTAACTGAAAAAAAGGTAAAAAGGTTAGTGTTCCAAATTGGCGGGAAATAGCTTACATACCACTCTGGCTAGAATTATATCCCCTGGTCTAAAACTTTTATATATTTCAACTTTATCTTTTTCCGTAGCTCTCACGTTTTCCCTTCGTACGACAGCTTTAAATGGATTACGCAGCACTGTGTTGCCGATACACTTTATAAAACACTTAGCATATTGTTGTGTTATAATGTAAACCTATAAACTATATAATAATAAATATTGAATTAACTTGCTGATAATCCTTTACCTGTGCCGTCACTATATCGCCTTGAGTCGGTATAATCGTTTGTTGACCGCTACTGTGAACTTCTATAACTTTCACGCCGTCTTTATCGACTACGTCCACGATCCCAGCTAATGTAGAATAAATATAGCCCTGTCGCTCATAGGTGCCCTGTCCAGAAGTGTATGTTTTATTGCAGATAGATAATCTTTCTCCGGGAAGGCAGATTAAATGATCTACTTTCATGTTTTAATCTAATTACAAACTAAAAATTTGCTTTTTTCCATGACATGTGAATATGCCAAGTAAAAAAGTTTATGTTAGGTTAAGACCACAATAGGGATGCAGAAAAATATCGATATATTCTGGAAAAAATATCGATTTTTCTCGATCTCGTCAGAATAAATTAAAATGTCATTTTTAATGAACCTTTAAAATAATTACTTAATTTTAAACGCTTGGTCAATTTTGGTACTTAATTTTATAGACTTATCAAAAGTATTACTTCTGTTTAAGAAATAATATATATATATATATATATATATATTAGACTAATATTTCACTACTATTATTTACTTAATAATTTTTATCTTAATATCGATATTTTACATATAAATATATCGAATTTATATGTAAAATATCGATATTTTTTACAAACTATCGAAAACGACAAAAAGGTTAAAATTAATGGTGTTTTGAGTTGCATGATCGAAATATAGCGATTATAATAAAATATATTATCTACCCATCATATTCATAAATACTTCTTAACGACGTATTATTATTTTAAAATGTGCTATGTAGGGCCCAGATAATTCTTGATAATCGAATATATAACTCATGATTTCAACAAAACTAAATATTTTGGAAAGGTATATTTGACAATTCTGGATTCGTTTGGAAGCTTGAATAATAGAGTTTTCAATTATTGATAGCTAACTTAAGTATAATATTTTAAACTGTTTTACATTTATATAACATGAGTAATAAAATACGTACATAAAATAATAACTATAGTGTCTACAATAAATAATATATATATATATGCATCCAGTATTACAAATTAAAACGTTGTACCAAAGCAATCACAGTGAAATTATAAACATATGCATTTAAATTATAATCTAATTAAAATTAATTGTATGTATAAAATTGTTTGTATGTATTTATACAAATGATTCAAATAAATCAACTAGCTTCTTAATATTTTTAATTTTTGCTGCTTGTGCTTCAACGCCTTTCATATTTTGTGTAACTTCTTCTGTTTTAGCCATCATGGTGTACATACTTTTAATATTGCCATCCATAGCATCAGACATTTTCGACACAGCATTCTTATAAACATCTACATTATCTGCAGTAATCGATGAAATGGAATGCAGTATTCCACTGAGATTCTCGATCAAACTATCCACTGAGGTAGCCATTCTCTGAGCTTCGCATTCCAGATCGTTTATGAAAGCCATGTCGATCTGGCCCCCTTGCGGGTCAAGCAATTGTCTGTACAAGGTATTTGGAGTGTCATTTTTTTTCGATATTGGACTGGACAATTTAATTTTGGTTTCGAGATCTTCCGCGACGAAATGAGTCATGTTACCTTCTACACGCACTGTACCATCTAAGTTGAGTGGTCGTAAAGACTTACCCTCGTTCTTTTCGCACATCAACGTAGCTGGACGTTGAGCAAATTGATCCGATACCTCCACGGTATCCAGATTTAAAATGGGAGAAGACAAATCTTCATTTTCCGGACTCAAGCTCGATTTGAAAGATATTTCACTGTACGATTGGGTCATGTGTTGTGATATCTCGTCTTCGTCCAATTCCAGTACTTCTTCGCTCTTATCATTTTGCGATAACGGTGGTTGTTCCACCGTTGGTGTAACACATTCAGGTGATATTTTGATCGATCTGGCTGGTATTGGTGGTAGGAATGTTGGAGCAGGTATATTTGGTGGAGGTGGCGAAGAATCGCGATCCATGAATACACGTTTTTTTGTGGATGATTATTTTACTAAAAATTTGTTTTTGTTGGAGGACCTCTAACCTCTCTTCATCGAACAAATTGAATTACACTAGAGATGTCTAAAGGGAGTGAAATATCGATACGATCTAAAAAGAATATTCTAATAATTTAGAGAATAGAAAATTGTTTCTTTAACTTAATCTAGCTCAATCAATTCACATTACTGCTTGAATACAAATCAATGAATATTCCTAGTAAATTGAATAATAATTATTTTAAATAAAAGTAAAGTAGTTTCATTTTTTATTTATTGATTAAATCAACATTTACATAACAAGAACAAAAGATAAACTTTTTTAGTGATGTGATTTGGTGAAAGCTGACTTTTATATTTATTACTATGAGATTTATAACTTGGAGTTTTAAATCGAAATATATTCAAATCTGTATACTATATTTTTCAACATCCAAAAACTCATACATCAAAGCGTCACTGGTCAATGTATTTTGACAGTTTGTGATTGACAGTCTATTTTACACGACCTTGTTAGGTTTTTGTTTATTAACAGAAAGATGTCATCTATTTAAAAAATGTGTTAGAAGTGTTTTAAAATGTTTACCATTTTCGTTAATTTTTTGTTGCTAGTTTTAGTTTGTAGGTTTGTGGAGGGTCAGTTTTAGGCGCATTTATAAAATTATCTAATCTTATGTTTGGTACGTCTATTACAGGTATCGTACAATTAGAAATTAGTAAGAAAAATGAAGATCTGATGTATCCGGTTGTGTCGGTCATTGACGAAAAAGTCGGCAATTCATTTTCTTTGGTTTGTCAGCTTGTGGTTACAGGAAATGATACTAGTATTGACGATCAGTTATCATGGGTACACCAAGAAAAAAAACCTCACAAGAAGCATAGGTGTGTTAAATATAATATTTCTTAGTGCTACCAGTCAATGCAAAATTGCAGGTTCAATGAGATAAAGGGAATAAACAAGTCTGAGAAGAAATTTGATCCTCTTCAGGCAGAAGATGGTGGAAAATACATATGTTTCAGTTATAAATTCAACATATGTAAAGAAATTCAAATTTCAGTTCGGGATGATGTAAAGAGAAGAGAAAATAAAAAACCGTTATGGGAAACAATTTACTGCAGTGAGCATATGTTTCAAGTAAGTCAATACCACTCAAGTAGAATTTAAAGTTGGTTAATTAGAGTGTTTTCTGCAGTGCATGTCTACAGGGGTTTGCATAAGACAACATTATGTATGTGATGGTATTGAAGACTGTAAAGATGGATCAGATGAAAGTGTAGACAAATGTACAAGTAATCCATGCAAAGGTTATACATATACTATACATAGAAAATGCAGCTCTAAAATGGTTTTATTACAGATAAAATACCTTGTGATGATGGTAGGTGTATACCAACCACTTGGTGTTGCGATCAACATCATGATGCTAATTGTAGTGTCACTGTTAGACCTAATTGTTGCCAAGGCTTATCTGATTGTAAGTATCTTCAATATGATTGAAGCAGCGAAGAAAGTGTTGGTTCTTTCAGCTTATGAAGAAATGGAATTGGGATTTCCCAATGTAACACAGACACAGCACACAGCAAGATATCTCTTCATTCTTGTGTGTAAGTATTATTGTTTTTATTATGTAGTAGTATTTAAAAAGCACTGTTGTATATGGGTGAAATTCATTCAATGGGCCAATTCAGGAAGCCAATTTAGTAAGATAGGCACTCAGGATCAAAATACCAAATAATAAAAGTGGTCATTACACATGATTACAGTAATTTTGGATTTTTATGCAGATAATTCCTTAAATATAATATTTAGTATAGGTGACAAATATATGTAAACAGTTTTAAATTTAGACCTTCCGGACATTTTTAAATTACAAACCTCATTAAGAAATCAAATTATGAATGTTTATAGCATTTAAATGGGTTATTGATGATATATAAGATTGAAGGGGATAGTGTATAATAACAATTCAATGAAGCCATACTAGTCACTTTGAAAGGTAACAGTTCATAACATAGAGTAACAGTGATTCAGTGAGTTTCGAGCTAATAATAGAGTAATAGTTCACTGTTATCATACTTTATTCTTTCAAATTAATATAACAATGATAAAATATTAAAAATAAAAATTGAATCAGCTTCAGAAAGTAAATAATGAACCCACTAAAAAGTAAAAAATAATCAAACTTAGATTTTTAACACAAAAAAAAAACGTTTTAAAATAAAATGTGTAATAATTGTTCAAATAACTAAATAAAAATAAACAAAAACCTTATGTAACCTATTTACTACAAGTATTTTATATTCTACTATATAAGCACAATATAGCCTAATACCTACCTAAACCTATTTATATATTTACAATATTATCTTAACTACTGCCAACTGATCAGTCGATACGAGCAACAAATTAGTTTTGTTCGTGACCTATGTGTTTGCAATGTATAATTAAGTATTAGGCCAAGTAAAGGTGCAGCCGCTATGAGGAAAAATGACAATAAAGAAACAATGATTGAAAATAAGGAAGGGGGTCGGTTATTTAGCCTAAAAACTCGTTGCCCCCGCCGGGAACCGAACTCGTGACGTCCGTGAGCGTAACGCTCTAACCACTACACCATAGGTGCAGTTGCATGCAACATTTCTACAGCTTCTCATATTATATGGTCAGTGCTTAAAAAGCAAATTGAACGACTTCGGTAAAAAAATCTGATTTGATAAATTGATAAATGAGGTCATATGTTAGCTTCCACATTTCAAAAGGTTTATATGTGTCAAATTTCCATATTTCCTTCTCAATTTTAACACCATGGGCTGTGGCTCTATATGATTAATAAATTAAAATAATCTAAAAGAAGTATATTGACATAGGCTGCAACTATATTCAGGTTTTATTGAGCCATTATCAAATGCAGGTGTTTCACTTGCAACTGTTCGTTCGTTTCAACGTTCGCTTGCAACTGTATATTTTCCGCAAGTAATTCATTTGAAAATCAGTATTTTCTTGTGTTTCAAAGCCTCAATTTTATCTAAATCATAAACAATTAGTTATACAGCCGGGTAGAACTTCAGGAACTAAACGTTGCTCATATACGTAACTCACCAAAATGGATTTTCTTGACGTGGATATACAATTTAAAGCGATTGGAATAAGACTTCCCGCAGTATAAGCAACGAAATACATTAATTTAGTTTAAAGACACGTCTTACCGCTTTAGGAACAAAAGGACATAAAGATTTCGAACTACGGTGTTAAAAACGAAAATTGTTAGATTACAAGAGGTTAGCTCAATAGAAGTTCAATAGCTGAACATTTTACTAATCGCAAATTCACTGTTTTTTGGATATATTATAGTAGGGATATAGGCTGCTCCGGTCCTACTTTTCCAGGAAAAATTCACTTGATACTCATTGACAAATATCGATACATTTTCCAAAAAAACAAAACAAAAAAAAATGTCTATACCGGGGAAAAATAACAAGAGCCTAGTTTTGGATAATCCACATCCACAGAGGGATTTGAATTTACAATGCTGCCGGTTGAAAATTATATGTATATTTGAAGAATATAATATACATAGAATAAATTATCTTGAATTCACAAGTTAACCTAATATTTACGTTGAGACCCGCCTGTTTTATTGTCAAATCATTCTGATATCATCGTATTTCTTCTAGTTTCTTCTGTTACTACAGTACTTGTGTACATTTTTCTTGATAAAATGATGTTTAATCACTGCATTCTCCCTAATGCATTTGTCATATCTGCAAAACAGTTATTATTCATTCTCTTCGTATATTTTAAACAAACGCTTATATGTGTTCCCATTATCTCATTCCTTTTTGAAGTTATTGATTAGAGACGTAATCTGTTTGTGACTATTTGGCCTCTGCATTTTCAACCAGAGTAATCAAAAATGTTAAGCAGTGATTTGAAATGTATCAAAACAAACAAAGCGCCAAAACAACGTTTACCAGTTTATAATCTCTTACCACTAATGTTTTGAAGAATTTTGCAGACATTTGACAACGGAATGACTTTTGCAGGCTGATTCGGTTACTTGTTTGAACCTATCAGACAGCATTGTATCTTGCTTTAACTGGAATAAAACGACAAAGAAAATATTGTCTGGTATTATAACAAATTTACAAACTGCAATAGGCAATACATTATATGTCATGATGACATAAGTTCACGGCTACTTTGGATAGACCTTAAAAACATTGACCTTCGTGTATGCTCTCACGTGTTTTCTTGTTGTAGGTGTCGTCAGCATTTTGTTCTCCATAATACTGCTTCTGCTGATCATATCCAAAGTGTTGATATTCGCCAAAAAGTCCGCCGCGCCCCAGCAGCGTCACGGCCTGTGCGACAACTTCGATCTTCGCAATGGCTCCAACATCAACGTCATACCGTGCGACATATACGCGTATCGCAACTCGCGGACCGCCCGGAACAACATAGTGCGGAACATCATCATCGACACGTCGGACGTCAACGATCCCCTCCTCTTCAATCCCTCCCGTTTCAACGTCATCAACGCCAGCAACAGCTACGATCAACCGCCCTCCTATGGCGAGGTGCTCAGGAACAACAGGTTGCTGGTTGAGCCTCCTCCACCCTACCGGAGCCAGGAGGGCCTGAACGGCGCCAGCGCGGAAGAGGAACCTCGAACAGAGGCCGCGAACTAAAAATTAGCGATTGACGTCTAAAGTGAAAAAAGGCAGATCTGTTTATATCGGTCATGTTTCCCTAATAGGTATATACATATAGATATAGCTTATATTAAGTTGGAGATTGTTGAATTTGTTAGACATTACCATCTGGTAATGATTCGTTGAGTGCATAAAGAAAGTTTTATTCGAGTTATTGCAAGTTTGCCTTTTTTCCTATTTAAATTAATAATTAAAAAAGAACGTGCCTTAAACTTTCACATTGGGGCAACTTCATAATATAATAATGTAATATAAAAGCTGTATGGAGTTGGTAAAAACAAACATTCTATTGTTGCCTTGTATTTGGGGATATGGTAAGGGGCAAAGGGAAAACATCATTATGGCAGCTAGTGTTGTTTTTTTTGTTTAGTGTTTTAACCAATGGAGGATTCGAACTGACTCCTGATGGTTAGAAAAGTGTTGTAAATAATGAAACTATTATATTTTTTCATATATATCGATTTAAAAATTTGAAATAGGTTCTGTTATATTATCCAATATGTGGTAACCTTCAACAATACAAAATAATCACATATTTATACAATAATAACCAACACTAGGTAACAGATCATGTTATTGCCACTTCAACGCTGTTCCGGTAGTTTCTTAAAAATGTTTGAATATCCATCACAGATTTATATTGAACATTCATTATTTACCGAGAAGTGTAAACACGTGAAATTAATAACATAGCACATTAATTTAAAATTCCAAATTCCAATGAAAGAATATATAAAAATAAAGTTTTTATTTAAATTTTAACGTTTTAAGTTATTTAACAAAGTTATAACCGTTAATTTTCTTAAATAAATACTTATATTTCATTAATCACTTATACTACCTCTATGTGCATTTTTACAATCACTGCAATATATTTGTTTCAATTGCAAGTATAAGGGTAACAATTTTTGTAGAATCCCAACACCATTAAGCAACATTCTACCCAACAAAACGTAGGTTGCTTCAATGTGGATGTCCTTTAACAATTATTGTACATTTATTATTATAATAATTCTATTATAGTTAAACACTAAATATTTCCTTGTTCTGAACGAACGAAACGAATCACGAACAATGTTATAAATATATACAGATGTTCTATATATTTTTTACGAACTATTTACCGATTATTTTAAGACAAAGACATTTCCTGGCGGAAGTGGCCGCAAGGGTAGCTCACGATGTACATATCTACGATTAAGATTGTATTTTAATCCCGTTACAGTTACGTTTTTCGCGCACAGTTGCGTGATGCTCGTTTGTTTGTTCCTAGAAAAAATCGCGATTTTCTTCGAATCGTCGATGCGAGGTTGATCGTAGGGCACTCGTTGACTTTTCGACAGACTGTGTGTTAGGTTTTAAATATATTATATTTACAAATGCTAAGTATATATTTTATTATAAAACAGTTTGTATTATAAAATTGGATTAAAATTTTTTCCATTGAATGGTTTTTGTTTTTATCGTTCCTGGTTAAAGATTGGATTATAACTTTGTGTCAAGAATTGCGATAATTCTTAAGATCGATTCAGGATTGATGTATAAAAGCTCGTTTTGCTCAATTTTATAGAAAATTCGTGGTTTTTATAAATTATTGATCTTGTGAAAACGAACGAAATAAAGAATATTCCTTAGTTTTGTTTTTTATTATATATTGTAACAATTCAGTACCATCAAAATAACTTGAAGGTTATAAACACGTATTTTATAACGGGAGGGACTGGGTTGTATCTTTTAACAGATAGTTCCATCGTTATATTTTTTAAGTGAAAAACTAACAATATATTAATATTTACCTACTTTGTGTCGGATTGTTCTATAAAATTATATAAAATATATGTGATCAGGATAAACAAGCTTTTAATCAAAATATAAGTTTTTTATGATACAAAATTTTTACATTTTACAAAATTGCGTTTCTTACCTCACTTATAAATATCTATAAATAACTGTCGACAAGTAAAATGTGATTTTGCTAGCCAATAATTATCCAGGATCAACTCAGAGACTACTATATAAACTACATTTAGAATTGTAGAAAATATCTTTATTTGAAGGCATAATATCAAATACATTACCGATTTGTAACTGCAATGTTTTGACATCAATCGATAGAGAAATAAAACAATATTTTGTACAAATTTAACTATAGGTGTTTTTATATTTACAGAAAGAAACAAAAGAAAAGGTCACTTGGAATTTTTGTTTTCATTTTTTTAAATAATACTCTATAAATTTTAAAACAATTTTTCTCAATAGATATTTATTAAGGGACCCCCGCTAAAAATCGGAGAAAAAACAAATCTAATTATTTATATGTATATATAGAGGATATATCCGATTCTAAACCGAGGCACCTTTTAGAAATATCAAAATTTGCTATTAAAACTTCAATAAAATGGAGAGCTCTTCGTTAACAAACAGCAAATAAATAATGATATCGCAAACATGAATCCCCCTTTAGAACCATCTCACTAAAACGCGCGGAAGGAGTTTTGGTCTGTAAACAGCAACGGACCAAATGGAAACTTCGCCATATCTTCATCGAACCATTCTCAAGGGGTTACGCAGAAATTATTCCGAGAAACATAAACCGTTCGTATATAATCATTTCACTATTACCGTCATTAATATCTAGGCGAAAAAAAAAACATCATCACTTACGTGTTAAGTAAAAAAAAACAAAGAAACTATGCAAAATTTACCCTGCTATCTAACTATATAATTTATTTGATACAAATATCGTTTTCTGATTTGTAGGGTGGCTCCCTACAAACATCTCCCAACAACAACGTTCAATAAAACATCAAACAAGAAAACGAACATGCCTACCGCGACGTAGATAGATCGGAACGGGCTCCTCCGCCATTTCAATCTACCGTGCGAAAATAGTCGCGCGGATGATTTGCTCTTCGATGAAAAAGAGGGCAATGAAGAAATAAATACGAGAGATAATATTACATATCTATATATAGAAGAAAACGTTTCGTAACGGGAAACGACGATTAACGCCTACTTCGCTTCACGAAAAGCCTGCATAAGGTACGGTTTTTTTCTTGCTTTAACAACAGATTTTTGGCATTATATCTTTACTTAAGAATTAACAAGTTTCTTTTTATTTTATTTATTTTTTTGGTAGGAAACATCCGGGGACGGAACCTCTTTGTCTTCTCCCGGACCACGCCAATCCAGAGACTCCTCCAATATTATTAAAATTTACTCGGTAAAAAATAGAGATTTTCTTAAGGCCTTGGAGACTCGGTGTTCGGAAATCGGGGTTAAAGTCATCGAAACTCCGTCACGATCGGTATCAGTTTCCTGTTATATTTACGAGTATACATCAACAAGAAACCATACGAAAATAAATAAACAATGAGGGGGCGGTGGATAGAGTTCAATTGTAGATCATTATCGGAGAACCTCTTAAAAACACGCAAATTGTAAACAATCAGAATATATTCATTCACAGGAATAAGACAGTCAATATGTTGAAATGAAATCATAATAATTTGGAATTCGTGTTTCTTGAAAACCCCAAGAAAAAACCCCGAAAACAATAAAAAATATGTTCTCTAAGTTAAATGAAGCAGACAATCTATTTTAATAATTTGTAGATGATTGGGAATCTTTACAGGCAGAGCCTTTAGTAATATTTATGATCTAGGACAACATACTTCATTTGTTTGAGAACCTCTAAGAAATGGAGATCAGAAACATATTAAACCAAAATGATATAAAAATGTTGATATGATAATAAAGAAGAATCAATGTGTGAAACAAAAACATGTTCAGAAGAGAATTAGAAGAGAGGGAGAATATATTCTGATCATTGGTAGTTTATTTTGGGATATTTTCCGGTGTTTTTTTCATTTCTTGGACTAGACATACTTTATCATTATTTGGCAGAATGGATCATTTAACCTCGCTTATTTTTGTTTCCCCTGTTGAACGATATCCTCCTTTTCGAAGTTTATCGATTGCAACGACTAGCAGCAGTTAGGACCGATTTTTGCCTTTATTCGGGTATTTTGCCGGATATATATATATGAATGTATATATATATTTATATACACATACACACGCACAACTATGGACTCGCACCACTATCATCAGCAACAGGTCTAAATATACTCTATATACGTCATAAAGAAGCTTAAAAATTAGATTAGATATACATCAATAAGAATTTTTACAAGTTGAGTTGCATATAAACCTAGATAACGGTCAAAAATTGAAAATAATGATAATAATATTAATTAATAATAATAATAAAGGAAAACAAAAACAAAAAGCTCTCACTATCAAAACAACGAGTGTGGAGTCCACGAGGAAGGCAGTTAAATGGTCCCAAGCACAGAGTAAACGTGTTAAATCTGTTTTAGTCTACGATGCAATATGGCAAAATCCGCAACGTTTCTCCGTTATAACTAGGCCTGTCCAGACATTCGTACCACTCTCGAAACACTTCCCCTGTCCGGTTATCACTCGACTCACTACGATTCGATTCAGTTTGCTGTTCCGTCGGCTCACTATCACCAACACCGTCGCCGCCGCAAGACTCCGACTCCAAACCTTTCGACACGCTATACTTTTTGAACGTCTCGCAGCTCAAGGGTCTCACGTCCTTGTCCAGTTCCTCATAGATATTAGGCACTATGTTTAAATAGAGGCCGTCGACTATTTGCGACGGCGGTCTCGGGGTCCCGAGGCTCGCGTTTCCGTTCACGTTCTCGACGTTGGTCACGTGGAGCTGACGGATCTTGTGGGCCGACGTGTCGAACGCGTTGTACTTTTTCGACAGGTGGATTCGAGCTGAACAGGCGGGATCCTCCACGATCTCGAACGGGGGCGGCTGCTCGACGTCCTCGTCGTCGATCGAAAAGTCTGGTTTGTTTTCTTTTAGGTAACAGGAACACAATGGGTCGTTCACATCCGGGTCCTCCAGCAACACTGATTTGTCGATGGGAGGGAGCAAAGCCATCGCCTCCTCTACACTTAGGGACCTTAAACGAAATGTATTGGTTAGTTCCGTGAAAAAGCTAACCGCGTTTGTAAAGTTGTTTAAAAAAAATGAGCCTTAAAACTTTAAAACAAAAACAATAGGTGTTTTGGAATGTTCAAAAGTTGAAACGAAAATAATTGTAAACAAATGAAAGTGAAACAAGATGTTCATAATTTCAATAGGCCGTATTTCTTATATAAAATACCATCCAAATGATTTCCGCCCATTCTACATTCTCCTTTAATCGGTAGTGTAAAAAACGAAGGAGCAAACCAAGGACTTGGCTGTTGACGGTGTAAAAATATTTTGTTTTATTTGTTTACCAAGTGTATCGGAAATACACATTTCATTGCCTTTTTTTCGGGAGTATTTTCCGGGTATAATTTTCAAGAAGATCAAATCAAAGTATTGGTCATTTAATTCTATACATTCTGCCGATCTTCGGGCAATTTATGGATGACATCCCAAAAAAACTGTTTATCCTTTGAGCATAATTTTCTAACTTTGAAATTGGCGAAATGTTGCTCTGCTAGCGCGTGTTCCACTGCGAAAAGTTGATAATTGGACAGGACAAGGTCTGGAGAGTATGGCGGGCCCATTCTGGATGTTTTTCTATCAATGCATGGTTCAAATTGTTCATTTGTTGTCGGTAGCGATCACTATTAACTGTTTCAACAGTTCGTAATACACTACGCCACTCTGGTTCCACCAAACATAGGGCATTATCTTGCTACCAAAACGATTTGGCCTTGAAGTCGATCGACCGGCCTCGCCAGGCGATAACCATGACTTTTTGCACTTAGGGCTTTCAAAATAAATCCACTTTTCAGCACCCGTCACTATTCGACGCAGAAATGACTTCCGATCATGCCTTTGAAGAAGCATTTCACAGGCGATTTTTCGATTTTCCACCATTAGGCCACGTGATTATTATTCGCCTTTACATATATCATGATTCCATCAAACAAAATAGAAGAATAACAATTCAATCTAAGAACTCAAAATATTCCACGGCCGTTCGGCACTCCATACTTTTTTCCTTATCTCCTGCAGATCATCGAATCTAATCTATTATATGGTCTGATTCAACTAAAATGGGATTTGATGGAAACTAAAGAGGTATGACTTATTAAAGGATAATGGTCTATCTTATTGACCTAGTTAAGAATAATTTTGGTTTCCTAATAGTTTCCATTCTGAAACTTTCTGTGATACTGCCTCGTGACCTTTGTGAAGTCGATCCTTAATTAAAAAAAATTATTAAAACTAAAAAAACGCTTTTCTCCTATATCTTCCTAAAAAAAGTCGAACATCTTCTCGCAGACGTTCCTCTTTGATTACTAGTGGATTTTTCAATCATCTCATCCAAAGCTTTCAAAAAATTGTGGACGCACGAACAAAACACAACAATGGTCAGAGAAGCATAAAAATAAACTGACATTTAGTGCTACATCTATGAAAGGCTGCATACTCTCAACCCGTTTCTTGGGTCTCCCTTGTACACACTCATTACACGTTGTAATTACAAGTATCTTAAAATTATCTGTCTAATGTTCACTCTTGGAAAAAAATCACTTGGAAAAACTGTTTGACTATCTCCAAAACGCACCATTAAATCCCAGTTACTTTATCCCAGTTTACTCTTTAATATTATGGATCAATCTATTTTATCTTCCACATAATATCTCGTTTTCTGTTTATCTATATCCTTCTCCCGCAAGAAGACAACGTTAAATATGTGGCATTTTGATCGACGCTTAACATGGAAAAAACATCTAGTGACAAAACGCAAGCAGCTTGGACTTAAACTAAATCCAATGTATTGGCTGATAGGGCGTAAATCTAAATGATCCTTAGATAACAAGGTCCCGCCGTTTAAGTCAATACTTAGGCCCATTTGGACCTATGGTATTGAACTGTGGGGTACCACTAGCAGCGCGATATCCCTTTAGAACCTATTACGAGTGTGATTCGAAGTGTTAGTGTAAAGTATTCTGGAAGACTATTAGTGCATCCCAATGCACTCGCCAATCAGTTAAATGTCCGCGATGACAGTGAAGTAAACTCAAACGTAAACTACCATATGAACTGATTGACAGACACAGAGTGAGATATAATATTCTCTAGTACAAGTTAGAATAGTCTTTAGAATAAGTTAGGATAGAGTTTAGAATAGTATCTAAAATAAGATTTAGATTATAAGTTTGTACAGCAGATTACTTACTGAAGTGATCTTCTACATGTCAGTAGAGTTATAACGTATACCGGAAATCATATTACAATACTTATTGGCCACGGGCAAATTGTTGAAGTTCTAAGAGATTAATTAAAAAAATCTATACCCTTGTTGACAATATCTATCTGTGTAGTCACTTAATACATACATTGTTCGGTTTAATTATGTATTATAAATAATCTTTAAAAAAATCGACTTACTTGACTACATTTTCCTGAAACGCTGGTTCAGTCTCTTTGATCTCAGATTTATTGTCAGCATTACTGTCCGATTCCGGTTCGACATCGTCCACCACCACAATCTCCTCCTCCTCTTCTCTCATTCGTTTCAACAGGTTCTTATCGTTTATGACGGACCCGCTCTCGATTACCCTCTCATTTCGAGAATTCGTGCTTAAACTGAACTTATCTAGGGGAAGGGGTACGAATCAGGTCAATCGGTCGGTCGAAACGATCGATAGGTTATACTTACTCTTCTGAGAATTCTTGTTCCTGTGCGCGTTTGCGTTCAGCTTCTGATCGATGATGGACACCCTTTCCGTTAGTTTGGCCGCCTTCTCCTCCAAGTCCTCCCTCGGCTTTAAAGTGGAGTTCAGTACCGAGTTTTTGTTTTGTATGCTGGCGAGGAGTTCCTGTGTCGTCTTCACCTTGGAACTACCCCGTGACGCGGACACGGCCAACTTGTTCGTGAACGAGGTTTCCGCCTCATCTAAGAGATTCTTGTGATTTTTAGAGCCTGTAACATCATTGGGAACATGGAATGGTGCTGTAACATTGAGATTAGTCCAAGAACTCGATCATAAAAAATAATTATTACTACTCATTGACCATAATTCAAGAAGTCACCATTACTCTTGCATCTGTTTTTCATATGGTAAACAAGTAAACCATTATTCCAGTAAACAAATAGTTTCTCTCAAAATAATCAACCTAGGGCCCTCTTAATTATCAAACTGTCTAGGATATCAAGAAAAGTGGCATATTTTAATAACAACTGATTCCACAAGATTATATTTTGTTATTATTGGCTTACCGAAACAAAATTTGATAAAGATTTATTGTTTCAAGTATTGCAAATATGTTTCTTATTACGATACCACAGTCTATTAATACTGACCATCCAGTACCAGCTAATATAAGAATAAGGATAAAAAACGATATATTGCCATACGATTAGTGATAACATACGGAAAAAATCTCGCAAATAGAAAAATGTGTACCAAATCAGCTGAATGGTAGACAGTGTGTAGTGGCAGAAGTTTTGTCTTCTAGACATAAAAAAAAACTTTTATGTAACGTAATTTAGAAGGAAAAAGACACGTTACATTCAAAATTCGCAACAGAAGATGATCAGTCATGATATTGCTTTGGAAATTAGATGTTTTTATAATAGGATTTGAAGGATTTTATATGCCATGGGTATTGAAACCAAAACAGATATTTGAAAGAGGAAAATAGAAGATCGTGTAGCATGACGATGTAAGAAATACCTTTGTACAGATACCACCATATTCACTACTGTTTCTTCTGAGTACCATATTTTGTTTCATCCACTCGAAACTGTAACTCGAAGATAGATACAACTACTGTTCTCATCTTTTACCATAACACTTATTTTACTATTGAAGCATTTAAATCATCATCATCTATATTATTATTTCATAACTGATCTGTAGATAAAAAAAGTTGAGCAAAGAATAAACAAAACACGAAGTAAGTTCTAATACTTTGCTTAAGTCTGTAAAATTATTAAGTACTACATAAAAAAATCATAGAACAAAAAAAATTTGATGATTATAGATTTACAAATCAGCTCTAAATATTTTGGATAGGTTAAAATCTGTGGGCTTCGAGTCACTATCCTTAATCATCATACCAAGAAATTCAACTGGAGTGTTTTATGCATTATTGCTTGAATTTTTTAAGTTCTGCATCCTAATCTTCATTATAATGATCACTGATTTTTGTGGTGGTTTCCAATCATTTCAATACTTGGCATATCTGTTGATAAAGCTACTATTATCTTGTTTTAAAGTGGCAGTCCTCTTCAGCCAGTACAGCAACTTTTAACAAAGTGCCTTTTATATTATCTTGAAAATTTCCATCACACAACAGAGACTTGGTCACTGCTTCATTACTTAGTTAATTACCGAAAAGATGAAATTCCTATTTTAGAATAGCAACCTAGATAACTTCTGAAGAGGCCGAAGGTCAACGAATGCTCTATGAAGTTTATGGCAAACATGCTTCATCGTTTTCAACATGTGAATACTGGTTTCGTCGTTTTAAAACTAGTGATTTTGACACCGAACACAAAGAGCGTTCTGGCCAGGTAAAAAACATCAGGATTTGAAGGCATTACTCCATGATGGTCCATGTAAAATGCAAGAAGAATATACAGAATTGTTCGGAGGAACACAAGAAACCAATTCCAATCATCTGAATAACATGGGAATTGTTTTTGATGTATGATTTGAAGACAATAGACACTGAAAAACGTTTAGTCATGTGTGAAATGCTGCTTCAATAGTCATGCATCAACATCATCAGCAAAGCCGAATATCCTAATGAAATCCATATGCTAACGAAAACTTAATAAAACCACCAATGAGCATGGCTACCCACTATAATTGGTGCGTTTGAGCCGAGCACCGCGCGAAAACGGCCGGAATACAAGTAAAAGCACAACAATGTTATTCTTCAACATGACAACGCTCGACAACATGCTGCAAAATCGGTGAAAACATACTAGGAAACATTAAAATGGTAATGACCTTCCCCTTTCTAATTATTACTTGCTCCGACATGAGTCGTGAGCTGTCTAAGGGGCACTTCACTAATGAGGATATCAAAAAATGGTTCGATTCGTGGATAGCCTCAAAAGGATACATCTTTTGAGATAGAATTCGTTATAGATAGACAATACTTTGAGTAAAAAAAATTTTATCGAATTTCAGCTTCAAATTTAAAAAATTCCTTTAAAACCAACTTCTATGCCTAAAATAACTGACTGGATACAATGGTGCTCTCATCTTTCAATGCGCCACTTGATTTTACCATTGAAGCGTTCGATGGAACTTCCTGAGCTTATTATACACACATACGTTTATTGAAAATGTGTAGGTCAACAAATATAAATAATGAACAAAACGATAACTACCTTTCTTCCGTCCCCTTTTCTTTGGTTGTTGCTGGTCATTCGACGGGTCGGCAGTCTTTTCTGAGAAGCTCGAATTCGAATCCGAGTTGATTAGTATGACGTCGGACTTGTGCTCCGCCTTAGCGGCCGCGGGCAATATCACATCTTTAAAACTAGAGTTTGAATTGTCGGAGAAGTCAAAGTCTGTGACGCCTCCGTTGAGTCGCGCCCTGGAAATGTAGAAACGGAGAGATTGACTGTCGGCCTGGCGGCATATGAACGGACACCTTTACCTTTTCGGCTGAACGGTGTCAAGAATACCCTTGGCCGGTCGTTTTTTGTTCTTCAGTTGGTTCAGGTTGACGTCTGCGCTCTGGCCAGCTACGAGCGGCGGACTAGTTTCGAGCTTTGGATTGTGTAGGGGCGTCCCCAATTTCGGGCTCACCTTCTGAAAACTGGGGCTCACCATTTTCTGGATGCTGGCCAGTCGGTGGCCCTGCAACCCCGGACTGACCATCTTGTGCCCCGGCAGACCCGGACTAACTCTTTGCCCGACAGGTGGGGGGCTCCCCTAAAAAAATTAATGAAAAATTAATTATGATGTGTATGTAAGGCATGTGTGTGTATGTGTTCCTAAAATTAACAGAAATAATATGTTCTCCATTAGCAAACACATTGGATATTGAATATTTGCAACATTATGTTATCTGTTATGTTGACGAATATTTTAACGTAAACTTGTACTGCTATATCTATATAGCATAAATGGTTTGACAGAAGTCAAAAGCCAAACACTTAGGTATATTTATGCTTAGTTTTTAATATATCTTCAAGAACTGCCTAAGAACAAGTCCCCATGTTATAAGAGACTCCTTTCCATTAAATTAATTAATTTCGACTCCTGCGAAAATTATAAACACGTTGGGATACAGCACAATTGCTAGTTATTTATAGCCCTTCTAATAAAACATCCAATGCACATCATAGATGACGTCGAATATACTGCCAAATACAGTTTGTAAAAAACATTTGCTGCCAAGCAACAAAACTCGAATTAACAGCTCAGAATCGCGAGCTTCTCTATTTCTAAAGAGGCTAGAACAGCGGGATTACCTCAAATAATTTCGGAAAGCGCTAATTTTTAAGTAAAATAATACCAACATATGGATTAGGGTTCCTTGATTAATTGTGTTTTTATCTAATCACCAATTTATAAATACAATTTACTTGAATTTAATAAACATTTGAATATCCCTCTATCACGCAGCGTAGATTTTGAGAAAAAAACTTTTTTTATACTTAGGTCATTTAAAAGTGAAAATATAGACAATTTTTTTCAATCATAGCCATCTCATTAACAAATTGTTTTAATTCCAATGCCCAGACTATAGTGACATCTTTGCAATTCTATGAAACAAGAATTTTTATTTTTTAGTGATTTTTAAAAATTCTTTAAACCCGTTTAATCTTTGAAAATCGTATTTTTTTACTTTAGTCTGGGAAACATCTAAATTACAGACCTCTATACCGGAATACCCCTTAAATAATTAATTGTAAATTGAAACAGATTTCTGGCATTTTTTAAATTTATTGTGTATGTGTAAATAACCTTATAAGTTATGCTAAATCTCATAGAACACACATAATGGTCATCACTGTCATTCAGCCTGTATTCGAACCCATGCACATTTGGTTTAGAAGAAGATAAGAAGGCAATTAGAAGAAGTTTAGAAGACAATTAATTAAAGACCATAGAAGCTATATAGCATTAGCTATCCAAAGATTCCATGAATAAGTCCTATTTATTTCTGGCTGCAGTTGCCACCATATTCAATTTTATAGCGACTGTTCAGCAATGGAAATACACGTGAACCAATTGTTCATAGTAACACTGATATTCATAGGTTCTTGTTATCATTTAGATAAAATTTTGCTAGGCGAAAACCATTGATTTTAGGCCTATGTAAGAACTTGCATTTGACATAAACTCCTTATAATAAAATGACTTCAACAATGACCGATTTAAACTGAACAATTGATTTAAGCATGGGACTTAAAATTTATGAACCTAAAATAACCACATTAACCACATTCAATATCTTGACCAAAATTAAACAAACTAGCACTAATTAATACTACATTGTAAATTTCAGGAATGTCCTATATGTTAGGATTAAATGTGATCATGTGACATAGGCTATATCACCCTAAAATATCAAGGTTATCCACATGTTCTTCCATTCCAAAAGAAATGGTTTATCTACAAATCTATGAAGTAACAATCATGATAATTCACCTTTGCAGAAGGTACAGGACTTGTCCTGGATACTTTTGCTTGTCCATGTAAAGGAGAAGTATTTTTTGCAGGAACTTTTAAAACCTGCTGTTGCAGAGGCGGACTGGACTTCACCTGACCATTCTCTTCTGGAATCACCAAGCTGCGCCATTTTTTCACCAGTACTTTGGCGCGTCGCGATAGATCTGCATTTGAAGTCTTACGTCTCAGCTCATTGACATATTTTCCAAGTCTGGTGGTCTGAAAATGATAAAAATTAGTTCATTGAATCACCGTAACTGCTTACATTGATAAATGTTGTTAATGGTCATACTTATAAATAAAAATAGTTAAATTAACACAGGTGGGGTATTAGATAATGGATGAGATGAAGATACTATTCTCTCTTGTAAACAAATTAAATCCTGAATTTAAACTATGTCTTAAAATACTATTAACACATCAATTTAATATGATGAAAAAAACATAAGTTGTATAATCAATAATTGTAAGACTGCATGGATAAAAAAATAACCTCTTTGGGGTATTATTAGTTTTAGGTAGAAGTTCTAATAAAATCATAGAAAATATTATACAAAATTCTTTATTAAATAATAAAATATCACAATATATCAAAATAGAAATGTACAGGAAGCCCTACAAATGTGTTTTAACTTCGTGAAACATTTTTGATTTCTAATGTTTTTTACTACTTTAATTACTATACCCCTATAAAATTGAAAAAACAAAAGTTGAGAAATAGTTTTGCTTTTAACAAGAATTGGCTTCATTAAGAAATATTATATAAAATATAAGTCAGCAAATTAAAGGGCTCCAAATAACCTTACCTGCAGCAATTCTTTGGTAATAGCCACTTTCTCCAATAGAGAAATAACTTCAACAACCTCTTGGATGTTGATAACCTAAAACATTAATAAATATAAATATCTAAAGGCGATCGTAAGAGAGAACACCCTGTAAGTAGATTACGCTGCGCCCTTACTTATGTGACATTTTAGAGTCCCGTGAATCACGACAAATTTGCAATCTCACTTGTTGGTATACAAAAGTCGAAATATCCCGAAAATTGAGCGGTTATGAATACATTATCGAATAAAAAATATAATAATACGTGGTAAGTTTGAGGCCTTCTTGTATCTTCTTATGTAAAGCAAGCCTCCTGACGTTGCGAAATAATGACCAAATTTAAAGAAATTTTCTTCCAAATCGACCGCATTTTAATCAAGACCAGCCAAAAAATCACAAATCTCTTAGGAATAAACCGAGGATTATTTTAGTTATATGCACGAAGGGTAAGAGCACAACATAGTCCACCTGGTTTCATAGTCTATCTGTTGACGATCACATAAAAACACAAATATCTCCAAAAATCCTTATTTCCTTACATTGTAATTGCTATCTAATGCTCGTAGTAATCTTTGCGTTAATTCTGTTACGTTATTCTGCATTTAAAATCGGTTTGTAACGAGAAAACCGAATATACTTCGAGAGAACTTTTCGTAGCTCCTCTCGACAGTAATGGCGAACGGACATTGCGTTTTGTCCAGTTCTCTCGTCGGCACTGTGTAACGAGAAACATGGTTTACCCGAAGAGACTGAGTGGGGATCGCCGAAAACCAATCGGCTTCGTCTCTGCGCAGGCCCACAACCACCCCTGTCAAACTTGATGACAAAATATTCCCCTAGATCAGTCGGCCATGATGGTTCTTGTTCATGTAACAGAGATATTTTATAATCGAAATATGAAGACAAACGCATCTCACACGTACATCAGATGGTATAATATGGTTCAGCAGGTTAATTGCTTTAATTTAGATCTAATTTTCGTGTAATTTGATCAAGTCAAATAACATAATTCCCCATCGCAATGATCCAACTCAAACGAGGCGTCATCAGCTGGTCGTTTAGTTATTTTTTTATGGATGTAGTGGTTATCCAACTCCGTTTGGCGGGCTATTTAAAAATGTGAAAAGTCATTTAGAAAGGTTTAATATAAATAAAATTTTCTAATTTAACTGGTAGAAAGAAATAGACAAACATATTTAAGAGTATGTAT
Organism: Rhynchophorus ferrugineus; assembly: GCF_030347505.1. Classification (NCBI taxonomy): domain Eukaryota; kingdom Metazoa; phylum Arthropoda; class Insecta; order Coleoptera; family Curculionidae; genus Rhynchophorus; species Rhynchophorus ferrugineus. The sequence continues at coordinate 6,757,724 of NW_027472582.1, read as the reverse complement.
GAAAACAACAACAAACTATTTCTAACATATATTTATTTCAAGAAGATATATTACAAAATATATATAATAAATTATTGTTTAATATTCTCTACACTTCTTCCATTAAGGGAAATTCGTCGTCTTTTCTCGGAATTATAGATTCAATATTGTAAAATGCCGCGTGTAAAGTGATTGTCACAATAGACGCACCTAAAATCAATGATTTAATTCAATTATATACTATAATAAGGTAATATTCACCTATAACCCAGAACATGGCTGCATGAGCACCCACTAGATAATAAACTGGCATAGAGCAAGCAGCCAATATGGCATATTGTTGAGCTAACGTCAATTCTTTACCAAAAAGTACGACATTCTTTCGCAAGTGCCGTCGATTTAGTTTATAACCTATATAGAAATTACCTGCCAATACCAATAGAATTAGAGGGGAAGTTATCCTGTAAAATAGATTGCCAGCAAAATTTAATAATCCCAGTATGTATATCTTCTTACAAACAGTACATAAACAGTCCCAAAAAAACAAACAAATAATTCGCTTGAAAGTACTCAATATTTCTCATGAGTCTCTTAGCAAGCCTGGGAAGTGTGGGTGCAACTTTAAAGTTCGATGTCTGTATAAAAACCAACCATGGCCTCACATTCTGCCGCTGCTGTTGTATCCACTCTCTGGGATCTGGAATTTGAGTAGGGATTTGCAAAAAACTAAAACAACAGTTTGTAAACATGCGAACATGGTTCGTTTTGTAATCAGGTCACCTAGGAAAGGGGGGTTTGGTGTCGTTTGGAACATCCATTTCACCGCTGACTTCTACTTTAACATCGGCCATTTCGTCTTGATGATTTTTTCTGTTTTCAATCACATGAGACTTTTCGCAGTAAATGATAAATTTCTTGGAAGAAATCGGTTGACGTGTAACAATGTTTTGATTACATTTTTATGTCAACTTTTCATTTATTTGACGTACATCAGCTGTCATAAACAACATCACAAAAATATTGAGTTTAAAATTTTAAGTTTAAATGTATTTTTATTTAAAGATAGAACAACTAGTAAATTATATTTTATAAATGATAACAATTAGACTTAATATAATTACAGAATTTAATTATGAAATTAACGTAACGTAAATTACCATTTTTTATATGTTTGTAATAATTATCTAATTTTATTTAAAAATAAGATTAAATTCTCAATTCAAAATTCCCTCGCGATATTTGTCGGAACCAGATGTTTAGTAGACCACCAATCGGATTTCGAATGCCATATATGAACTTGCAAGTGTTCTGTGATTGGTCGAATTGAACGCAGATGCGTCAACCAGCAAAATAACCGTTTTAATGGAAAGTTAAGAGCGTATGTTTATCTGTTGTGTATGAAAATTTATTATTTGACAATTGATTATATTAAAATAAGTAGTTTTTTTCGTAGAAAGTGCATAATAAGTGATAAAATAACGATGTCTTTTTCAAATATTGGTTCAGACGAGTTTAGAGATGTGGAAGTGGAAGATTTTAATTCATCAGGTTGTGGAGATATGTCTTTCGAACTACCAGGCGACGCCAGTCCTGCCAGTCCACCCTCGATCAGGAAGATCGACTTCTCTGAGTGTGACAATAATAATAGGACACCGGCACCACAGAAGATGAGTTACAGTCCGCCTTACAAAAGAGTTAGGGCTTTAAGGTTATTTGACAGCCCTCACACACCAAAAACTATCATTCAGAAGTCTTCAAGTTGCACCACTCCATTGCCTAGGAGTAGATTATTTGGAGACAAGCCAAAAGCTGTTCCTAGTGCTTATGCAGAAAGAGAGAAACCAGCTGCTAATGTTAATCCCTTCACGCCAAATGGTAAGTAAACTTATATATTACTTTGTCTTGTAGAAAATACCGACCCTGTCATGTATTTTTAAAATTATTTATCTAGGATTATTGTTATCAAAAAAAAGGACAAGATCTGTTAGGTCTTTGGACTCCCCTAAAATGAAACCTCCTCGATTTGATTTAAATGATTCAGACGCTTCAGACCATGAAATAGAACAACCAACAAAGAGGGTCGCTTTACAGGTGAGATAAAGTTCACTACTTCATCGAATGTATATCATTTTAATCTAATCCACAGGAGAGTAATATACCAAGATATCATAGAGAGTTTCTAGAATTAGAACTAATTGGCAGAGGACAGTTTGGTTCAGTTTTTAAATGTGTAAATAGATTAGATGGTTGTGTATATGCCATCAAAAAGTCCACTAGGCCAGTCGCAGGGAGTGCTTTTGAAAAAACTGCTTTAAATGAAGTCTATGCTCATGCAGTATTAGGTATTGTCACTAAATAAGTTTTTATTTTTTAATTGTTATGACTAATGATTATTCCATAATCAGGTAAACACCAACATGTAGTACGGTATTATTCAGCATGGGCTGAAGATAATCACATGATTATACAGAATGAATATTGCAATGGAGGGTCATTGGCTGATCAGATAGCAAAAGAGCCCCTTAGTGCGATAGAACTGAGAAGAATGCTTCTTCACGTCGCAGAGGGATTACGCTACATACATTCAGAGGGGCTAGTCCATCTGGATATAAAGCCTGGGAATATATTCATATCCATCGAGAAAAAAGTTAACCTGACAAATTATGATTCAGCAGATGATGGATTTGAAGAAATCGATGACAATTCGATGTATGAAGAAGAGATAACGTACAAAATTGGCGATTTGGGGCATGTTACAAGTTTGTCCAACCCTCAGGTATGCAGTGAAAAGTTAAATATTTCAAGAATCGATGGTGATGTTTTCTTTTCATTTCTATTAGGTTGAAGAAGGCGATTGTCGTTACCTCCCCAATGAAATCTTGCACGAAGACTACAGTCATTTAACAAAAGCAGACGTATTTGCTCTTGGCTTGACTGCTTTGGAGTGTGCAGGTACTGGTCCTTTACCTAAGAATGGTCCTCAGTGGCATTCTCTTAGGGATGGAAAAATACCGCAACTACCTCACAAATTGTCTAAGGATCTTTTCGAATTAATCAAGTGAGCAAGTTCTATCATCTCATGGGGCACGTTTATGACTGAACAACGTTGTTCTTTTTTGCGCAGATCAATGATTCATCCTGTCGCGTCAGAGAGACCCAGCACAATCCAACTGCTACACCATCGAGCCTTAAATCCTGACGGCAGCAAAACGAAAGCCGATCTCACCAGGGAATTGAATGCGGAAAAGATGAGGAACGAGATGTTGGTCAAGCAGTTAAAAGTGAGTACAAAGTCTCACAATTTATTAGCCTACCTGTGGTCTTACTTTTACTTGGTGAAAAAAATTATTCAATAACATAGTTTTGGAGTTTGTACATCAGTTGTTTTTTTTTTTCGGATTTTTGCGTTTGGTTCTTGCATGCGAACAGTTTAAACATTCTCCTAATCAAGTTTCATTCGTAACAGAAATGTTCCAAGGAAAAAATATACAATTGTATTTTTGATCTGTTCTCGTTGGGGCTTATCGTCAAAAACTTAGGCAAAGGTAAAACTAATAACACTGCTACCGGTCAAAGAAACGACATGAAAATCCATTTTTGGATTAAAATCCATTTTGGATCCAGATGTATGTATATTAAAATTATAACAAACTATTTCAAGAACCAATACTCTGTAACCTTTTTTTAAATGGCACTTAAACGTAATTTCAATGTAGTTTTAATAACCAACAAAGTATTAATAAGTTTAAATTACTACTGAACTAATCACTGAACATTATAACAAAGTATCATGAGTAAGATTATTTTCAGAGCTGTAATAGCTTCAGGGCATCAAATATAAGTATATATGATTTTTATTTACTTTTATGTTATAATCATAAACGTTGAATATTAAATGAAGTGATACTTATTTGTATATTAGTTAAAACAGTAACGAACGAAATTAGAAATTATATTATAGTAATGTATTTATAATCATTAAATGAACTGTATATCGCTAAGCCGATTAATATATAGATTGTTATTGCTTTCCTTAACCAATAACGTACGAATTTTAAGGAGTTTGAATATTTAAAAAAACATAACAGGGAATCTTAGACAATACTATTTTATGTTACATATTGAAAGAATCTAGCAAGTTCTGATTTAACACGTTGACTGTCGGTGCGATTTTTGCAATGAAGGATCATTGGCTGATCAGATAGCAAAAGAGCCCCTGAGTGCGATAGAATTGAGAAGAATGCTTCTTCACGTCGCAGAGGGATTACGCTACATACATTCAGAGGGGCTAGTCCATCTGGATATAAAGCCTGGGAAAAATTAGTTAAATAGATCTAGAAATAAATCTAGAATCTTAGACAATACTATTTTATGTTACATATTGAAAGAATCTAGCAAGTTCTGATTTAACACGTTGACTGTCGGTGCGATTTTTGTAGTATTTTACGTTTGGGCCAGAGGCATATTTCATATTAGGTCAAAATTTTCATTCTTTGAGCCATAATGCACAGAGATAACGAGGTTCATGCAATATAAAGCCAACACGTTCTTTTGATATCTTTACGATGTTAGCCAACTCACGCAACCTCACTTTTCGATCATTTAAAACGATTTTTTGGATTTTTTTGATGTTTTCTAGTGTTACCACCTCATTCGGCCGTTTTGTATCATCGGTGTCTCTACGACCACGTTTGAAGTCGGCGAACCAACGTTTTATTGTTGTTTCTGATGGCGCGAAGCCCTTATAATACTTTTGCTTACTTCCGCTTGAACGTTATTTTTTCGCATCAAGAACTAGCGAAAAATTAAAACACGAAATTGTTTCTAATCCATCGTTTTGAAAATAACAAAATTAGTGTCACTCTTAGAGCACGATAACTCATAGAAGCAAAAAAACAAATGAAAACATTTCAACATATATTAAGTAGCTTTTACAATCAACAGGCAGTTGCCCTTAATTTCTTCATTGTTTTTATTATTATTTATGATCTATTGCTTCTTGTATACATAGCTTGATTATATACTAAATGAAGTTACTAATTACCTGTGGTATTATTAAGCAAATACCAGACATTTACCAATTATAATTCAAATAAATTTTTGTGATAAAATTGTTCTGAAACACAAAAGAAACGTTAATAAATGACATTAGGCAATCGTATCAATTGAACCAAACTTCAAACCAAACGAAGCTAATATTGAACATAATTTACCGGACATAGAAGATGAAAATTCGATGATTAAATTAGTCACTCCGAAAGAGTTAACCAAAGTTACTAAAACTGTAATTAACCCCAGGAATTCACCAAGCTACGATTTAATAACAGGAGAATTACTGCAAAAACTACCAAGAAAGGGAATTATAAAACTCACCAACTTGATCAATACAGCATTTAGATTGAAACATGCCCCAGACATTTGGAAGATGGCGGAAATTATAATGATCCCAAAACCTGGGAAGTCACCAAACGAAATAAAATCCTATAGACCTATATCACTGCTGCCAGTAATATCTAAGGTTTTTGAAAAACTCCTGTTGAAAAGAATAAAACCGATCATAGAAAAAATCTAATACCAACACACCAGTTTGGGTTTATTAACAAACACTCAACAATTGACCAGGTCCACAGAATAACAGATGTTATTGAAAAAGCCTACGAAAGCATTGTCATCTAGGAATGACATTCCATATAGCAACAACGCTAAATATCTCGGAATGAATCTTGATGCAAAACTTCGCGGGAAGGAACATATAAAGAAGAAAAGAAAAGAACTGGAATTGAAATATAAGAAAATGTACTGGCTAATTGGAAGGATATCACAATTATCAGTACATAATAAATTGCTATTATATAAACAAATATTGAAACCTATATGGACATACGGAGTTCAATTATGGGGATGTTCTGCAAAGTGTAACATTAATAAAATACAAATTTTTCAGAACAAAGTCCTGAGAGTTATTGTGGGTCCACCCAAATACTATAAGACTGATTACCAACATCGAGACCTTCAGATACCCGCAGTCAGTCTAGAAACCAAGAGAATTGCAAGGGGGCATGAGAAGAGACTCCATTCTCATACTATTATTGAAATTTTGGATAACACCAGAACAGGACACAGACTCACAAGAATCGAACCATCTGATCTTGTGTAGTGAGGTGCATATATTAAAAAATTCAGCAGTGACATGTATAAACATTATTTCACCAGAGACTGAGTTAGGGCCGATGGGTCCTCGTAGTTACCTAGATTCAATTCAAGTAGTTCATACCTAGATTTAAGTTAGCATAAAGACAAATTGTAGGTTAGACGGAAACGACTAGTAACAATATATTAATTAAATAATAAAAAAAAATTGAACCAAACAAAACATTCTGACTTCCTTAATTTAATAATATTACAATCTCTCGAATCATTAGATCTAAAAGCTCTCTTTTCTTAGAAACATTACTAAAAGCCAAACCAAACACTAATCAATATTAAAAAACAATTTATTTTGATAGGCTTATTTCTTAGGTAAAATATATTAGCCACCAATCGGTATTTCCGCCGCAGTTCTCAAGTAATTTTTAAACCCATAAAACAAACTTCCCATTCAAAAATCCCATTAAAAAGATAAATATAAAATTATAAAACCATAAAGATTCGCTTCCGAAAGAACCGCACGAATGGTCGAAATTTACTTTAAAAATACAGGTAAAGATATTGATTACATTCTAACTGAATACCACTAATGAAATTTATATTGTTTTATTACCGATCCCTTTTGATAATCGCAACCGTAAAAAGTTATAAAATTGTTATATTCTTTAATGTTTATATTTATTTTTACAGCTAAATATTGGAACTTATAAGGTTTAATAGAAAATCAACAATAATTAATTTTAATCTTTATTTGTTAGTGTTCGATATTATCTTACTTAACACAAGGTATCTCAAAAGGAAATGTATATTTAATAGATTATATTTAATATAACAACATTCTCATGAAACATAAATGTTTGTTTTGATCTAATATTTAATGCATATATTATTGAAGAACTTAAACTACAATTGATAATACTGCCACAGTAGCTTGTAGGTTAAAGTTGTTTTATTATATGTGCATTGAACTCTTTTACAAACCACCTATGGTATCCCCTGGCGGTCTAATCCGATTATTTAATAATTGTATACCCAAGTAATGTATTTTACTTTCATTAGAGAGCATATTTACACTTAGTTTTGTTTCCTTATCAAGTAATTCACTGTATATGTCTTTAGTTTCTTCTGTTACTAATATTCTCCCTAATGCATTTTCCATATCTGCAAAACAGAATTTTTTCTCATATATTCTAACCGAATGCTCATATAACAGGTCAATTGAAAAGTCCCTAGCCACATAACATAATTTACTCAACATAATTCCCTTTAAGGGTGATATACTGATTATAGCCACCCTCCAACTTTTCGATACCATTTTTGTAGTACGATTTGTCCTTTGCTTCAAAATGGGCTTCAGTTTCGGCGATCACCTCTTCATTCGACGATTCTTCACAGCGAATATTTTGAAATCTGAGAACAGGAAATAGTCTGGGGGCCAGATGTGGAGAATACAGTGGATGAGAAAGCAATTCGAAGCCCAATTCATGGATTTTTGTCATCGTTTTCATTGACTTGTGACACGGTGCATTGTTTTGGTGAAACAGCACTTCTCACTTCTTCACTCAAAATGCTATAATTCACAAACTAATGATCCGACAGCTGTCAAATTTATACACGCATCTTTTGAGGGTTAGGGCTAACTAAAAATCACTCATCACCCTGTTTTGGTAATTAAATCATAATCCCACATCCAGAAAGTTTCATTCATTCACTGTCACATTCTGAGGCACTATTCAAGTCAATAACTAACATGTTAATTTCCAATAGAACACTAGTTCCCAATTCCATCATTTGTCAATTTCTCTTTCTGTGTCTAATAAGAGTTCATCCAAACTAACGCTTGTTATTGTAGACAATCTTTCTTTCCACATACCCAAACTGTTCTTGCTTGTATGTATATTGCAGTATAAATATTGTATACCTGCATGTATATTGTAATAATTCTTTACCACATCCCATAACAACTCAGTTTGATTGAATATGCAGTGATGAGGAAGATGTTATGCTCTGTCTCCATCTGATATACGGTGTATTTTTGTCCGGCTTATTTCTAAAAAAAGTAAATATCATAAAAGAAAAGCTTCCATAATTTTATTATATATTTTTAAAAATTGTATTATTTTAAAAGCAATGACTAGAGCTTTCGTTAGACCTCTTCGTGGATCGTGGAACTTAAAACAGCCAACGCACGTCATCAAAATTTATAATGCAACGTTGCCGCATATGACATATGACAACGGTGTCGACCAGTGCCAAAAAAATGGAATTGTGTGGACCGATTTGGTTACATGTCCGGACGCATCAGACTTCATTCCGTCTCTTTTTAACTGCAGTTATGCTAATTAGTAAAATGAGAAAGAAAAATTCTCTGAGTTCAAAAAAGATTTTACGTTTTTATAAACTGAATTTGGCGATACGTTCGACGGTGTTGGTGACGTGCATTGGCTGTTTTATTGGAAGGGCTGTAGATAGTTTTTCAATTACATGGTTGATAAAAGCTTTAAATTCAATTAATAATGGGCGATGTACTGATTGAGGCTGACCTTTTGTTTCAGGAAGCAACGATATGCATCAAAACAATCGCCAAGGATCCAATGAAGATTCCCGGAGTGGCGAAGATGAGCTCGCGACTGATCGGGAAAAAGGTGAACAGGAGCGTCAGTACGACCACGTTCTAACGCGCGTGCGAATCTACCGCGTTTTTCTCTAGGGTACTTGTAAGTACAGACACCAATTTCAACAAATTCAGTATTCTTGTTTCACTTTTAGCTAATTGTTCGTTGTAGTTGGAAAAGTATACACACGTATTTTAGCGTATACTCACATTTTATCTCGATAAGTTTTGTATATTTTATTCGGACTGAAATATACTAAAGCAGCTCTCGAAAAAGTTTACAAGCTTACTCTAGAATTTGTTTAGGTTAAGTTTACGGTCTCACGGTTCTTGATCCCGATGAAGTTTTACCTGGTCTATACACCTTTTGTCTCTTTGTATCGGTCCTTCGTGAATACTCAGCGATTTTTGTTTGTTCAAAAAGATTGTAACCATCTAAAACTCCAAGCGGGACTTAAGTACCACCACCTACATCCCCCTCCCCCCCACACACACACGAAAAAACAATCGAAAGCAATATTTTACGTATACTATTATATTGAATAAATTGATAAAAATTGTTATATTTACTCTTCGTCCTTCGAATTGTTTCATTGATATTTGCCTGATTATTTCATCAATTTCTATTATCTGACGATTGATAATGTTATTTTGTGATATGAAGATAGGATATTGTTTTTTTTTTCTCCTCTTGTATAAAGAAATGGCTGTATAAATTTAAATATGCCCGTGGAACCCGTGTCGCGATTTTGCATTGATTGTTCCCGATGATGGTGTGTTTTAAGGATGACGATTCGCCGTTTCGGATTGCGAAGGGGTCCCAGTTTTGAACGGTCTCGCGTCGTGGGGCGTTGATCGTCGCAGGTGTCACTCGGTTTTTCCTCGTGCGCTGCGGTCGAGACCATAGAGCGGAAACTCCACTTAAAGCGCAGGTGCCGTTTTAGTTGCGACGTTGATTGGTATGTTAGAACAATTGTAACGTTATATATTAGGTTGTAAATTGATATTTTAAAAAGTTGGCCATTCTATCGGTACTTAATATCGAGTATAGTGAATATTGTGGACAGGCCTACTGAATGGCTATAGTAAGGAGGGTCAAAGAAGTAACTCATTCCAACAAGTTCAAAAGTATCGCCTTACCTCTCGCTAATCATTTTTTGTGTTTTGAGTATCCTTATGAGAAAAGAAATAAGCAAAAATTCAACAATACAGTATTCATCACAGATAACGCCAGGTCTTGCCAAAAAACCTTGGATAGGAATTTGTTTGACATATTACACATACACGCATTCGAACATTTCGACATAATTATCTTCCATTGCTTGGAAAAGTATACATTCTGACTTCAAAAAGTTGATCTATCTTAAGTAACAAGGGATTTATTAAAATCTACTTAAGTAACTATATATACCATAGTTTAAATATTTAATTTTATTAAATATTTCAATTATATATTTCAAGCTATTCATGTAAATGTGAAAATATTATACATAAATCAAATATATACAAACAAACCAAATTTATATACAAATCTATTAATAGTGTAAGACGAGAAATGTGCCTGTGCAAATAAGTACGTTTCTTCAGGATAAAAAGGCCCAGAATTTGAGTAATCTAAAAATATATAATGTTTTTATTTAATTTTCCACATATTAAAGTTAAAACGATAAACTATTAACCGCCTGGCAAAGTCTGAGGCTGTTTAGAATTAAGTTTTTCGTCGTCTCGACGATTCCGGTGGATCAATCAGATGTCATGATGTCAGTGACGACGGAACGATCCATTATAATGCTTAGAATGTTGTCTCTCTATGGTCGAGATTGAACATCGACGATTCTCCAACGTTTGTATTGGAACGTTAAGTTCGATCAAGTGATTCTGCGATGATCCGCGGTGTTCGTATTAAAACCGTTTCAAGGGACCCGATATTATGATGGCGACCTGTTATTCAATGATTTTGGTATGAATGTGATAATCAATTATATATATATGTAAGTTAGGTTAGAGATTTTTACTTTATTATTATTATTATTGTTTAGTTTTATATGACCTTGCTAAAATTTTTAGCATAATATTATACATTCCCCCCTCCTTTAAATATCTTTTAAGTGCCTTTTATCGATTGCATTTATATCTTTTAATGTTGTATGTTAACAAATTTTTTGTCAATGCCAAATATATTTTAGAATAAAGCCGATTATTTTCTTACTTGGGAAATCATCCCCTACTCCACCTTTCCACCCCTACACCACTTTAGCCTATCACCCGTCTAAAAACAGGCCGATGAAAAACAGATGTAATTAAAAAACCTATGAAGGTGAAAAGATTCAGCTATATTCTTAGATCTAACCCAAGCCTTGGAACTATTAAAATCTTACATTACAGTCTACAACAAGAGGAAGTCTATTGACCACAACATAAATTAACAATTAATTAATTAATTTTCCACATATAAAAATCAGAACAATAAATTATTAATTTTCTGGCAAAGTCTTAAGCTGCTTGCTTAGAATGAAGTTTTTCGTCGTCTCGACGATTCCGGTGGACCAATCAGACCTCGTGATAACATGAAATTAGCGTCAATGACGACAGAACGATGCTTCAGAATGCTTAGAACGTCAAGTCTCTCTATGGTCGAGATTGAGCATCGACGATTCTCCAGCGTTTGTATTGGAACGTTCGATCAAGTGATTCTACGATGATCCGCGGTATTTGTATTAAAACCGCTTCAAGGGACCCGATATTATGATTGCGACCTGTTATTCAATGATTTTGGTATGAATGTGATATGATAAAAAAAACAAATGCATACCCTCCAACTTCTTGGGGGTTTGTGCTTTTACTCCACAAAATGACTAGAATACAATTATTGTGTTATTTCACTCTTTATCGGTAATTACCCATCAAACTACTTTTAGGATAAAATTCAAGAATAAAGAAAGAAGTTAATTTACGCTAATAAAAATAATAAATTTTATAGTAAAAATCAAAACAAACTCAAACTATGCTGGTTTAAAGGAATTAATTAACTCGATAAGCATAAAACGGCCAAATTACCTTTCTACTTTAGGCATTACTTTTTTTAATGAAAATGTTTCATACACTCCATAATTAGTCTTAGCATAGTTCACTATTTGTAGGTGCAAGGTCAGTATTCTATCGATTTCAAAGCAGTGGTGTACTCACGGCATTTATATCTCATAGGAAATTTTTGTCTTATTGAAAGAGAAACTAAAAGTACATTGATCATATAGTCGGTCAATCAACAAAATAAATATAATAGGCGAGAGTTATTAAAATCAAATAACGATGTGACTGCAGCCAAAGTAGCTGTTAAAATTCCAATGGATACTACGGATGAAACTAAGAAAGAATAGATTTATTGACTCAAAGATGTTTATAATAAGCAACAAGAAAATTAATTTAATTCCACAGGTACAACCCATAACAGTGACGAAAACAATGAATGTATCTTTTAAGCAAAATACAGTATTGGGTCATTTTAAAGATAAATTGATTCTTGTCTTTTTATATGTGGATAAATAAATTATATTTGTTACCTTCCATTTTGTTTTATTTTCTTTTTCCTTTTAAAATTAAATATGTTTATAAAAGGTTAAATCACTTAGATATAATATATAAATTTATAATAGTAGATAGTAAACTTAGCTAAATTTTAACTTGAAAGTTTTTTTTCTATGCTTGAGTTTCAAGAGACATTTTAGATTAATTTGTTAATAATATATGTAATGTATAACATACTATACTCTTCAAGATAAGAATAATATAGAAGAATTATAAGTTTCATTTGTTATTGTAGTATTTATGTATTGATAAATAATTATACATTGTTTTATTTTCTGTTTTTCTCTTTAAAATTGAAAGTTCTTCATATTATAGAGGACGAAAAATATACCAACATTTTAATTTGAGTCCCAACAGAAATATTAGGTTAACGGGCGAATTCAAAGTAATTTATTCTATTTATATCATATTCTTCAAATATAGGTATGGTTTTCAATAATTGGCAACGTTGCAAATTCAAATCTTTGTGTGCAAGTTGTGACTTCCCAGAATTAAACTCCCGTATAAATTTATAAGGACAGTCCTTTTTTAAATGAAAATAAGATAATATAGTTTTAAACTGGTAATAGGGTGTAGGAATAGAAAATAAATGAGCGGCAGTTTTCCAACAGTATGATATATTTGACTAGCTGTTGTAAGTAAACAACTAACAGTTATACATGCTCTATGGTTTCTGTTTTATACATTACAATTGGCACAACAATCTAGTATTCGAATTAACCTGAACTGATTGAAATATCTATAACCGGCAGCGTTCGTCTTGGAGAACGTGCCATGCGCTTTAAGCACGACCCATCATCACTCCTCTATCCGATAGATCCGCAATTCGATAACAATGATCCGTTCGAACATAACATAAAGATGATCTAGAATATAGAATATATTACCATATATAATAAATAAAAATTAAACGAGTCTACAATAAAAAGTCTACGATTTCATATAAAGCTCTCTCCTTTTTTCTCCGTCCGTTTACGAATTAAAAAAAAGTTTACGAAAAAAATTAAAAACTAAAGACATCACATATATGTATAGAGTAAAATGTTTAAGCCTAGAACATCACAAGATCGCTTGTTTCCTTTCCCCCTCCCTATGCGTGGATACCGTTCTGATTCAGAGTGTCCAGGATCTGACGGCTGATATGTTTGATGTCGGGGTGGGTGTCGCTGAAGTTCAGCAGGTCGTTGAGCAGGGTATGGCCGCGTTCATCGTACAACATCTGACAGTACCGTTTCGCTGAAATAATTTGTTAGTGTTAGTTAATTGTAAATGTAAATTGGGCGACATTGAGGAACAGAGATTGAGATCGGATATCGTCTAGAACGGGAGCGAGCAAAGTAGATAAAAAACTAGGTATATATATACAACAGCAGTAATAAATTAAATTAAAAAAATGTTAAGATTGCACTAAGCATATCTAATAATATAAGTAAGTTGTATCGCTGGTAAAAAATCTACTTACGATTCTTAGTACAAACGTGATGAACCGCCCAGACCGCCCACAACTGAACCTGATAATCCATGTCCACTCTTAACAGGGGAAAGAATGGTTTGAAACTTCTATAAGCTACCATTTCGCTTTCGGGAACCTTCCACTGCGACACAACCTGAGCAAGTTCCTCCAGCATTTCTGCTCTGCTATGGGCGGTGATCTATAAATCGATTACGAAAACGGAGGATCCCTTCAACGAATGATGACGAGTGGCGCTCACCTTCCACGTCTCGTCTCCATCCGAAGTAATATGAGCAATAATGCCGGCAGCAAAATAACTGACATCGATATTCTCCGATCTGAGAAGGTGGAACAGTTCATTGATGAGGGAGTCGTTGATGAGACTCTGGCGTAGCTTGATTACTTCGGCGATGTTGTTCAACAGCCCTGCGAATCGAGACACTAAATCAAAACAATGCTCAATTTAACTGCTAAACATAACAATGGACGTGTTGGAATCTACGTTCTAATTTAGTTCTATTTAGTTTTGGACCTGAACAACCAAAGGCTGTTTATAACGTAAATTGGGGAGCTGAATGCAAACCAGCTGCCCGCTTTTTAAAATTGGCTCTAGTTTTCGAAATATTCAATAAATCCATTATTTTACTGTATTTGACCATTAACGGCCATTTATTAAATTAAAAAGTATTCCTCACAAATTATGGAACATTGAGTAACGCGCGGATTTTTTGGATTAGAACACTTGGAGTTGCGCAAGTTGTTTCTCAGACACGTGTTTGTACCACACCTGGCCTCGAAAAATGCAGACTGATCGGACCAGCATTTTTGTGAGTTTACTTTTTCTGCAGAGTTATATCCACTACTATGGCTATTTCCGCGCCATTTCCTTTCCAAATAGCGTGTTGAATTTCTGCTGACCATTGGAACCTACGGTCGAATTGGAGACCAAGGTATGGAACTTTCTAGATTTTTTCTACAACTTGAAGGCGGTATGCATAGAACTTACTCCAACGATGTAACAGAATAGCTTGAGGTTTGCTCGGGTTAACCTGCACCTGAACGTGTATCACGTGATCGCCTGGTTGAGTTGGTCTTGGAGTTTGTTACGAATGGTATCGGGATAGTATCCGGTGGTGAAAAACGCTATGTCGTCTGCATAAAATGCTGTGCTCGATTGTACAAATTAAACAGGGCCGAGGTTAATGGAAGACCTCGCGGAACTCCTGTGGAGTTTTGCTTCCGATTCCTAAATCTGCGTCACCAATCTTTACTTGAAAAGACCTATCTTTTCCATGTATGTTTTCCATGTTTCCATGATTTTTTCACATTTACCGAACATATATAACATCTACAAAACACTTTGAAACGTTCCGAATCACAGTCACAGCACAAAAGTTCCAAATGCAACGATAGTTATTATAAGAGCTCAGTGTTGCCACCAAGAGAAAACTCGAGTCAATATTGACAAAAGGATTGAATAGCCGAGTTCAGTGCATTAAATAACGTTAAGAATCCTTTTCGAGTAGTTGAAAACGGTTTAAAAGTGGACCCGAATTTATAATCTTGAATAATCATAGATATATGGTAATTGGGTAATTATAATGATGAATTTATCAAAATATTCTTTCTTCGAGTCTTAAAATGAGGAAACGAAAGTATTTATGTTACGTTTGTGTCATTAAATCATATTTTAGAACAAAAAAACTCACACACACATGTCACTGAGGCTAAACTCACTTACCCAAAACTTTTGTTTCGATGGGAGAATTATTACGAAACACTCTGAGCACATTTAGGAAGAGGTTGGCGCCGTTTTGTTCCAGGAAGACGGCACAGGTGGACGCGCTCTCGTCCGTCAAGTTCCACAGGGCGCTCAGGGTGAACTTGAGAGTGATGTCCGACAAGCGAGACTCCACTTTGCTCTGCACCATCGCTAAAAGCTTACGCATGTAGACGGGACGGGCGCCCAATTCGGATGTTTCTTCGGTAGAAACCTACGACGAAACATCGCACACGGTAAATATTTGATAAACCCAAAATTCAAAAAATATATTTCTGTGTTGCCGCTTTGTCTGCATTGTATGGGGAATATATTAATTTACCAGGTTGAATTAAGTTTTAAAATATATTAAGGTTAACAAATAATATATACTTAGTTTAAATAACAATGTGGCAGATGGATTAATTAACTATGAAATCATTTATTGTTTGAGGGACAAAGCAGACAATGTATGTCATAGAATATACATAGAATATAGTGCAAAATGTGAAAAAACGTACCATGAAAAATAATAAAACACAATGAAATACTTAATTATATTGGTCTAGTATTTTCAAAAAAAAAATCATAATTTTATTGATTATTAGATTATTTTAATTTTGATGCCGAGAGCTTTAGACTTCAATATTAATATTAAAAACATTGTAAAACTTTATTTTGATTAAATTTATGTTTACCTATAAAACAAATCTCCCTGAAATCAGAATTTATCTATTTATAAGGTCAGTAACGTGAATACCGATTTTTAAAAAATCGACTCGATATTGGCAACTTTTGTGCACCAGATTTTCTATGAACACAAAAAATCATCAATTGGCAACACTGTAGACTCAAATATGAGTTATTTGAATTTTCGCCCTTTAGCGTATTTGAAACATGATTCCACTCAACCTCTTGCCGTAATTAACCCAAAGTAATAGTCTCCGATGCCTCTTATACTCACTTTTGATGCCAATATACTACATATCGCTACAGCCATCCTATTCATGTTAGCATCCTCGAAACCACACAAAGCATCCAAAACCAACCTAGAAAAGAACGCGATAGGTTAGGATTGGTAGGCGATAAGTTAGTTCTTTTGTTTCGGTCGACGTACGAGCCTACCTCGCACAACGATACCGATCAAACTGCACTTCTTGGAGTATCCGATCACTGCATAAAGTGAGCAGCGAATTCTTCTGGAGTTGAAATTCATCCGGGAACGACTCCATAGCTATCAGAGTGAGATTGACGCCTTTGCTCAACGATTTCGGATGTATGTTTTTGCTGAGATCGCCTCTGGTCAAGTTATAGAGGCAGGCCGTGGCCGCCATCTGTACTCCAAACCTACAGTATGAATTCATTAAAATTTCTATAAACCAAGCCATCAGGGCTTTTCATTATCTTGTCTTATTATATCAAACAATAAATATAACTAAGAGCTGTTAATTATATTATTGTTATTATATTATTATTGTTATATATATATATATATATATATATATATATATATATATATATATATATATATATATATATACACACTCTATGTATATGTATGTATGTATAGATGTATATATGTATAGATTAAATAGATATACACAGAGATTAAGAAAAATCCATCAATAGATAGAATAGAACACGCAGAGAGTGATTTATTAAATGCACAGCTAGCAAGTGAGTTGTGAATTGTTTACCTGCTGGAGTGGGCTTCCATCACCGGCAGCACTAGCTTAAAAATATCTGGTCTGGCTTCAGAAAACGAACTTGTCAATTGGAACAAATGATATAGAGCCTTTTGAACATAATTAGAGCGCTCCTTGTAACACTGAAGGGTAACTTTTATCTGTTCTTCATTGCCCAGACCTGCTGTTTTAATGTTGCGCACGTAGTTCGAGGCTGTGGAATCGCAGAAGGCCGACTCGAATGTTACGTCATTTAAAACAATACCTAAAAATAGTTCAGTGATATACTAACGAAAAAAAAAAAGCCGATAATTCATTTACCCAAAAATTCCAACTTTGGATGGTTTTTAATGAACGTCAATAGCGATTCCCTGGGTACGACTTCCTTCCAGCCGGATATATCCAATGAAACGAGATTCGGCATAAGAGATTCCGTATTGAGAAGTTGTAAAATAATTGGTCTAGTAGCAATTATTTTGTGTGCATCTAGTTTCTCGTTGAACAAACTCACATCAAGTAACTTCAGCCCACTCATCTGTTTCAAAGTTGGTATCAGATGTTCTATAGCACCAATTGAATCCTGTGTATAGAATTATGATTAAATCATAGAACCAAAAGATGTATTTCAAAATACCTACACAAAGTGACAGCGCTACAAGCTTTTCCGATAACATACACAAAGGTTTTAGATCTCTTACTTGGGTGCCAGATATATCAATGTGCTCCAAATTACCTAAATTCTCACAAATAATCTTTAAGGTCGATTGATTCAATTCAGTATATGATAAATTGAGGCTTTTCAGAGATTTCAGAATTACCAACTTTGTAAAAAAAGAGTACCTAAACATATCAGCAAAAGTACATTTAGCAAAGTTTGCATTAACCAAATTCTGAAGGGACCAGTCACCTAAACAGTCTAGAAAAGGTAACTGCCATTAAATACTGGTTATTAAACACAACTACTGAAGAACAAACCTAAAATATCTCCTATGCTCACATTTTTCAAATTAACAATTTCCAAATCTGTTATCTTATGTTGCCTCAAGATCTCAAGTCCACATTTCGTCACCTTGCAGTTTTTTATTTTTACTGTTTTCAATTTGGTATTTCGCTCGGAAAATATGTTAAGAGTTGCGTCGCATAAGATCCTTTTTTCCATCATCTTGTCCATTAATTTCTCGGATACTCTATTTATCAAAAATATATCCGAATCCCTGAACTTGTACCGCTTATCACTACGCTCATCATCATAACAATCGCTCCCTGAAAAAAATAGAAACACTAAAAAACCAACAGATTGTAAGATGTTTTCTTCTTACCTTCAATATTTGTCGTCCAACCATTTTTTGTTAAAATCTGAGGTTCTATATAGGTCAAAATATTATCACAAATAACATCTAAACATGTTTCTTCTAGAGAAATGGGACTTTCGTACATTTTTATTAAAAATATCACTGAAGCAACATCGAATCATAGACAATCAAGGTGTAATACTTAGTGGTAAAACCGCAAAAAAATAGGTTTTACATCGTCTTATTATTATTTAAATTGAGATTAGTTATTCATTGTAAAAATGGCATTGTATTTAGGTATTTTTAATCACCTCCTAAATACGTAACTGTCAGAGTTCGGATATAATCAGACAATTTGGAAATACTTATTCTGTGGACAAAATTATAACCTAAACAGAAATTGTCAATAATTATAGTTTTAGGGATGCCGGCGGCATTAAAAATTTTGATATTTCGATATTTCAAAATATATCGATATATAGATTTCTACATGTCACATTAACATTTTAAAAAGTAGGTAGTATTTTAATAAATGCACCTTTAAAATTAAGTTGTATTAGAAATAATTAAAAGGTGTATATGTTTAATAAATATCTTCACTTTTTTCAAATTTCAAAAATATATAACTCAATTTCAAAAATAGGTTAACAAAAACAACCACATATCGGATAAAAAATATCGTATTCACTTATAATTCATATAAATATTTTTTCGGCATAGCTATATACATTATTGACAAATTCTGTACGGTGGCTATTACATCAGAAAAGAATCTAGTTCTGGAAAATCCTGGCATGCCCACAAACATTTGAATTTGCAATGTTGCCAGTTGCTGAAAATTATACGTCTATTTGAAGAATATAACATAAATAGAATAAATTATTTTGAATTTACCAGTTGTTAACCTAATATTTTTGTTGGGACCCAAGTTTGAAAATGTTTTGATATATTTTTCGTCTCCTATAATATAAAAAATGTAATATGAAGAAATTTTTATAAACATCTTTCATTGTAAAATTACTTTGAAAGGAAAAAATAAAAAATAAGACAATATGTAATTGTTTATAATAAACAATACAAAAACAAACCAAACTTATAGTTCCTGTAAATTATTCGTATACATAAAGAGTATAATATATAGAAATTCGCTGATTAATTTAAAATCTCACTTGTAACTGAAGTTTAAATTTAACTAACTTTACTTGACTTAACGATCTTCTATTGTCTATTTAAGTAAAACGTAAGCATCCATTTATCTTTAAAATTACTTTAAAAATACAAGATATATTTTGCAGCGCCATAAAATATACCTTCATTATTTCCTCATCGTATCTCCTCGATATGCAAAAACTACAAAGGAAACCTCAATTCACACCTTCTCTCTCAATCCATTCAATAAATGCAACTAATGCAATTCAAATCGATATGCAATAAACCTGTATATAGAATATACATGTATACATTCATGGCTACATTTTTTTAACATTTCATATTGTCCTTCAATTATTATGATTAACAAAAAATTATCTTTATTTAAAGTAGGATAGATACCCAGAAACTAAAATTGTGGCTTACTTATTTAACATTCTGTATTTTGACCTCATTTACTTATGCTTCAACACTTGCCCCATCTCTGTTTTGTATGTGTGGAATTAAATTGGTTTGCTTGCTGAATATTATATAAATCTTTGAGTCAATAAATCTAGTCCTTTTAAATAGCCACTACTTAAATTAGCTCGGGTTTCATCCAATATAGTATATATTGGAATTTTAGCAGCTAGTCTGACTGCAATCATATTTTTATCTGATTATAATAATTGTTACTTCTCGCCCTTTGATATACTCTTATAAATGCCTCATCAATTATCAATTTTAGAGTTCTATTAAACATAATTTAAAGGTTTTTCAAATGTTTAAAGAATATATTTATTTTTTTATATTGAAATGTAGTTGAGAACCATCGACTATTTAGTCATTACTATAATTATTACTTCGTATTTTCTATGGACTATTTCAGTCGCTATTTTCAGACTTAGTAGTTTCACTCGATTGGTTTTTATGTTCTGTACTTACCGTCATAGTCGCTACTTTGAAAACAATGTGCCAAATTTATGCTTACATAGATTTTGTAATATATATTATTTTGTGTATACACAAATATAGCAGCATTTTGGAACTTTATTTTTCAAGATTATTTATTAATGTAACAGGGTAAAAAGAACAATGTTATCTTGGCAATTATTAGGTACTTTTTTTATTAAATTTGTTGATTTTCCAAATCGATGTTTGTGCAACGTGCGTAAGATTAAAACAGCAGGTCTGGGCAATGAATAACAGACAAAAGTTACATTCCAATGTTACAAGGAGCCCCCTAATTACGTTCAAAAGGAGCTATATCATTTGTTCCAATTGAATTTTTCAAATGAAGTTTTCTGAATCCAGACCGGATATTTTAAGCTAGTGCTGCTGGTAATGGAAGACGATTTCAGCAGGTAAATAATGTAGTTTAGCAATTCACAATTCACTCACTCGCTGTACAGTTAAATCACTACTGCAGTCACTCCTTGCATGCTTATTACCATACATAGCTTAATTCTAGAAGGCTCTTATCAAATTAAAGAGAAACGAGGAGTTTATATTTCCTAGGCAGGTAGGATTAAAATGCCGTTCGGGAAGCTTTAATTAATCTAATGCGTTCCTGTGCTATTTTACTCTTTAACTTTCAAAGAACTCAATTTCAAATTCTACCTATTATAATTACCAATAAATAACTGTATGACTGACGCCAGGTATAAATCTAATTTGTTCCGGTCCTATTTTACCCTTTAACTTTCAAAGAACTCAACTTCGAATTATATCTGCTTTTGTGATTGACCAATAAAATACTTTGGTTATGAATAATAAAAAAATACAAAGTATATATCTTTGAAGAATTAGTTTAAATATCTTGAAATGTGATTACAACGGTCAAATTAAAAACTGCTTATTCTAAAATTTATTGTCATTATCTGTCTTAATACTATATAGTGTCTGATGATAGTGGAGATTTTAATGACTTAATTTGTATAATATTTCTTCTTTCTTTTACTCTCAATTTTTTATATTATAGTAAACGTGCTTAATCTTTCTAAAACTGAATTTATTCGGTCTCTATCAGGGGTAGGATTAAAAAAATTGTAAGTGAAATTTTATAAACACGAATGGAAACAAAAAAAGACAATACAAAATTGGGATCAAATACAGTATATTTCAATATCGAAGTAACAGTATCGATATATTTACGTATATTCACAAATAGTCCTTCCAATAACGCAGCCAATGCACGTCATAGATGACGTCGAACGTGTTCAATTTGTAAAGATCTAAAATTCTTTTTAAACTTGGGAGATATTTTCTCTTCTTCTTTTACCAGGTGAAAATGATACAGAATGTTGCCTGATATGTCGGAATATGGCCCACACTGAACCCCAAGCTGTGGAAATACCGAAAAACGTACCTTGAAATATAATAATACGCAACGAAATACTTAATTTTAATCATTTCATAAAAACCAACATTTTGGGTATTTTCGGAATTTACAATTATATTCAATAAAATTTCAATTAACTATTAATTATAAATAAACTGTAATAATCAATAAGTTGTAAATTAATTCCATATTTTCATGGGGGCTAAGTAATAATATTTTTTCGTTTGAATTGATGAGAGATTTCGTTTTTAAATTGTTCTAAAGTGGAGTACTCAATACTCTTCCTTTGGTATAGTAAACAATTGCTATGGTAGCTAGCTGAGATTAAATAATTTTAATATTGCTAAGACATTTTCTTTGATTGAAGTTTTATTTTGATTAAAAATTGTTATCTAGAAAACATATCTCCTGAACACTAAACTGTAATAAAAAGTAAGAACATCAGAATTTATCAATGTATATGAGGTTAGTACCGTGAATATCGATTTTGAAAAAAAATCGATTCGATATTGTCATATTTCTATGATAATATTTATGACATAAAATTCATAGAAATTGGCACCACTACAGACTGAAATGTGGGTTATTTGATTTTTCTCATCTGGGTGTATTTGAAATATGATTCTAGTCAACCTCTTGACACAATTAACCCACAATGATTACGCTCATACTCACTTTTGATGACAGTATATCGCATATCGCGACTGCCATTCTAATCATGTTAGCATCCTCGAAACGCCAAAAAGTATCCACCACCAACCTACAAAAAAAATCGAAGGGCGATAAGTTTTTTTTTGTTTCGGTCGGCGTACGAGCCTACCTCGCGCAACGATGCCGATCAAACCGGGCTTCTTGGAGTATCCAACTATTGTATAAAGCGAGCAACGAAACCCTCTGGAGTTCCAATTGGCCCGGGAACGAGTCCATAGCATTCAGAGTGAGAGTGATGCCCTTGCTCAAATATTTTAAATGTATTGTCCTGCTGAATTCGCCTCTGGTCAAGGCATAGAGGCAGGCCGTGGCCGCCATCTGTAATTCCAACCTACAGATTAAGATGGTGGAGTTTCTTTACTAAGATTTGTGTTAGTTTTAAAAATGATTTAATCATGCTTACTATAATATAAAAAATTCAGAGAAAAGGAAGAAATAATAAAAATTAAAAAATTAGGATCTCCAAGATCAGACACTATATAGTATTAAGACAAATAATGAGAATACATTTTAGAATACGCAAATCATATAATTTAGCCTTTGTAACCATAATATATATTTATAATAATAATATATTTAAACTAATTCTTCAAATATATGTATTACGTATTTTTTATTCATAACTAAAGTTACTTATTGATCATCACAAAAGCACAGCACAATCACACAGGAACAGCATTTTAATCGTACCTCTGACGCAGAGTCTAAATAAATTAAGAAAATATAAAATCCTTAGTTTCCTTTACGTAGAATACTGGTATATTATGTAAGAAATTCAGAATATATCTTTATACTCTGTGGTCTTTTGTCAAACAAAACGGTCTCATAATTTAGAGATTAAAGGTGTTAACTTATATAATGAAGACTTAAGAATTTAGGACTTTCTACATTTTGCGTATGACTGGATAATTCTCGTGAAATAGTTTGTATCAAGTAGATCTGGATTAATAGAGACAAAAATTGTATTATCTACAAAGTTAAGGGAATCTTGATTTTTGGTAATTTATATCGATTGACTTATTTACAATTTAATTAAATATAAAAGAATTAAGACTAAAGCTCCAAAATACCTTAATAATTCAGGTATATTTCAGAATATAATATAAGAATATAAAACAGGAATATGAGTAATGACCAAAAAGTCTACATACACAGTAAAATTGGTACACTAAAGCAATAGAATAAATTCAAAGAAGCCCTGATTATTACCCTTTAAAAAGTAAATGTCAAAATTCGGCCAATGTCAAATTAACTTCATCGTACGTATCGTCAAACTCCGCCGTACCCACAATATTCTTAAAACGTTTTCGAAGTTTTCCTTTATACATATATAATAAATAAACAATATTCGCAACTCATAACCCTAAAAGATTTTATGCATATTTATTTATTTCTGGTTCGTTCAAATCAATAATATAACAAAAATATATAAATTTAAGTATTTATAAATGTATTTGTTCTTTATTTTGACAGGAATCTTCTACGACAGCCTTCTAGAATTAAGCTATTATAACATGCAGGGAGTGACTGCAGTAGTGATTCGACAGCACAGTGAGTTGTGAATTGTTAACGTGAATTATTTACCTGCTAGGGTGGGCTTCCATCACCACCAATACCAGCTTAAATATATCCGGTCTGGCTTCGGAAAACGAACTTGAAAATTTGAACAAACGATATAGAGCCTTTTCAACGTATTTAAAATGCTCTCTGTAACACTGGAGGGTAACTTTAATCTGTTCTTCATTGCCCAGACCTGCTATCTTAATTTTGCGCAAGCAGTTCGATGGCGTGGGATCGCAGAAAGCAGGCTCATATGTTACATCATTTAAAATAATGCCTAAAAATAGCACAATGATAATCTAATGAAAAAAAAACATTGGAAAATTCACCTACCCAAAAATGTCAACTTTGGATGGTTTTTAATGAACGTCAATAGTGATTCCCTGGACACGACTTCCTCCCAACCGGATATATTTAACGAATTGAGATTTGGTATAAGGGATTCCGTGCTGAGAAGTTGTAAAATAATCGGTCTTCTAATAATGAACTCGTGTATAGTAAGTTTGACTCTGGTCAAACTCACATCAAGTAACTTCAGCGCGTTCAACTGCTTCAAAGTTGGTATCAGATGATCAATGGCATCAGTTAAATCCTATATAGAGAATTCTAATTAAATCATAGAGCCAAAGCTGTATTTTGAAATACCTACACAAACCAACAGTGCTACAAGTTTTTCCGATAATAAACACAAAGGTTTTAGATCCTCTATCCAGGTACCTGATATATCAAGGTGATCTAAATTTCCTAAATTCTCACAAATAATCTTAAAAGTTGATTGATTCAAATCAGTATATGACAAATTGAGACTTTTCAGAGATTTTAAACTCGTCAACTTTGTTTCAAAGGAGTATCTAAACTTAGTGGTAATAGTACATCTAGCAAAGTTTGCATTAACCACATTCTGGAGGGACCAGTCCCCCAAACAGTCTAGAAAGGATAACTGCCATTAAATATTGGCTATTAAACACAATCACCAAAGAACCAACCTAAAATAGCACCTATGTTCACATTTTTCAAATTGACAATTTCCAAATCTGTTAACTTATGTCGCCTCAAGATCTCAAGTCCACGTTTCGTCACATTGCAGTTTTTTATTTTTACTCTTTTCAGATTGGTATTGCGCTCAGAAAATATGTTAAGAGTAGCATTACATAGGATTCTTTTTTCCACCATCTTCTCCATTAATCTTTCGGATACTCTATTTATTAAAAATATATCGGAATCCCTGAACTTATACCGTTTATTATTGCGCTCACAATCACAGCAATCGCTCCCTGAAAAAATGATTACATTAAAAAACTGGTAAACAGATTGTAAGAAACTTTTTACCTTTGATATTTGTTGTCAAATCATTTTTTGTTATGATCTGAGGTTCTATATAGGCAAAAATATTATTGCACATAACAGCTAAACATATTTCTTCTAACGAAATAGGAGTTTCGTACATTTTTATTGAAAGTATCACTGAAGTAACAGAACTAAACAGAATCAAGGCCTAAGACTAGTGATAAAACCGTAAAAACACCTACTTATTATTTAAATAAATATCATTTTTTCACTGTAAAAATGGCATTGTACTTAGGCATTTTTAAATACCTTTTTAAAACGCAACTGTCAAAGTTCTGACATATTTATATTCTATAAGCAGAATCTGTCAATAATATTAGTATTATTCGATTATCCCTACATATCGATTGTATCATTAATATTCATAATTAAAATAAAATATACCAAAATTTTCAACAAAAGTTCAGTGTTAATTGTGAGACTAGGAGAGTCGTCTGTTAGACGACAGTAAAAGACCTCGCCATCCATGCCTCTCATGTCGTCTACATCAGTCGGCCACCGAGAAAAAATATCGATACTTAGGTATTTTAAAAAATATCGATATATCGGAAAAAAAGTCGATATTTTTTGCAACCTATATTGATATAAGGGATGTCGAAAAAGTTGAATATATTTCTTAAACATTCACCTTTGATTGCATTTTTGTTATCTTAACGACAATTAGGTGTTTTTTATTGATTTTTTTTGATTGTCCACGTCGATGTTTGTGCGATCTGCGCAACATTAAAACAGCTGGTATGGGCAATGAAGAACAGATAAAGGTTACCCTCCAGTGTTACAAGGAGCACCCTTCTTACATTCAAAAGGCGCTATATCATTTGTTCCAATTGACAAGTTCGTTTTCTGAAGCCAGACCGGATATTTTAAGTCGGTACTGCTGGAAATGGAAGCTCACTCCGGCAGGTAAATAATTCACTCACTGTGCAGTTAAATTACTACTGCATATTATAACATTTCTAGAAGGTTCTTGTCTATAGATAAACAAAAACTGATGATTTATTAATATTAAAATTATTTATATATTTCTGTCACATTAGATTTGAAAAACAGGAAAAAAGTGCTTTACTTTTTTTATATACATAAAGTCGTTTAGCGTTATGATTTGGGAATATTGTTTATTTAATCTATGCGTGAATGGAGAACTCACAAAATTCCATTTAGGAATATGGTGGGTACGACTGCATTGACCGAAATTTTAGGTCTCTTTTTTTATAAAGAGTAATAATTTTGCTTATATTTCTTTGAATTTGTTCTATTGCCTTAATGTACCAATTTGTTATTGGCTGGCTTGTGTTGTTTACCTTTATTACATGATGAGATAACATGTGAAATAATATTTTTAATGAAACAATAACATAATTGACACCTCTTAATTATATGTATTTTTGATATAGTTCTTTGACAGTTATATATTAAGTTTTGAAATATAATCTAAATTTATGTTTCTATGTAAATCTTTTGGTCATCTTCTAATCATATCCATGTCTTATATTCTGAAATGTTTCTTAATAATTAAGGTGTTATGGAGCTTTAATCTAATTTTTTTTTTCGAGGTTGATTTTGGATGCTTCTTGCAGCTTCGAGGATGAACGCATCATGTATGAGAGTCATATGAGACTATTACAGGACCGAAAATTCAAATAATATAACAGGTCAATTGAAAAGTCCCCGGCCTACCACAGTAAAACACATTTTTTTGGCAAAATTAGTTTTTTTTTACTCAACATAAATTCCCTTCAAGGGTGTTACACTGATTATAGCGAGCATTCTTTTGAGATCTGAGAACAGGAAATAGTCGTTGGGGGGCCAGATCTGGAGAATACGGTGGATGAGGAAGCAATGTTTCCGAGTCCAATTGGATTTTTGCCATCGGTTTCATTGACTTGTGACACGGTGCATTGTCTTGGTGAAGCAGCACTTTCTCTTTCTTCAAATGCAGCCGTTTTTCGGCGATTTTGCCCTTCAAACGGTCCAATAACGCTAGGTAATAGTCGTTGTTGATGGTCCTTCCTTTTTGAAGGTAGTCAATGAAAATTATTCCATGCGCATCCAAAAATACAGACGCTATAATCTCGTCAGCCGACTGTTGCGTTTTCCCACGCTTTGAAGTGGGTTCATCATATGCAGTCCACTCGGATGACTGTCGATTGGACTTTGGAGTGAAATGAGGGAGCTATATTTCATCCACTATCACATATCGACGCAAAAACTCGCTTTATTACGCTTGATCATCTTTAAACGCTGCTCCGAATCAGCAACTCGTAATTGTTTTTGGTTAAAAGTGAGCTCGCGCGGCACCCACTTTGCACAGAGCTTTCTCATACCCAAATATTCGTGCATGATATGATGTACACGTGCAATTTACGATCATTCAAAATCATTTTGTGGATTTTTAAAAATGTTTTTGTTGGTAACAACTTCTTTTGGGCGTCCACTGCGTTCACCGTCTTCGGTGCTCATTTCACCACGTCTAAACTTAGCATACCAACCCTTGATGGTTGATTTTCCTGGGGCAGTGCCCGGAAACTCGGAGGGTTAGGGCTAACTAAAAAACATATGTTAATTCTAATAGCGCCATCTATGTGTCACGCTGGACTTTTCAATTGACCTGTTACAGTTCAGTCTACAGTGTTGCTAATTTCTATGTATTTTTGTGTTCATAGAAAATATGCTGCATATAAATTTGGCAATATCGAATTGATTTCTTCAAAATTGGTATTCACCTTCTTGATTCTAGATCAGATAGAATTCGTCAAATCAGGCGTTCAATGTTCATTGTACAAGGTTTTCTATTCTTTTTTGATGATTCCTATTTCTATTCTATAATTAAAAAATAAAATCTACAGCTGCACCATTAAAATTAAGACTACAAGAAAGTAAACTATAGTGTATCTAAAGTAGAAACGAACTTACGTCATCAAGATGTATAATGTATTGCCTATTGCAGTGTGCAAATTCGTTTTAATTTAAGAAATCTCTTCTCACTTTATTCCAGTTAAAAAGAAATACAATGCTGTCTCATACGTTCCAACATGTAACGGAATTAGCCTGCAAAATCGTTCGGTTATCAAGCGTCTGCAAAATTTTTCAAAATATATGTGACAAGATATAAACTGGTTTTCAATCAATCGGCATTCGGTTTTCATAAATTTAAAATCGCTGCTTAATATTTTAGATTACTCTGGTTGAAAGTACCGAGACCAAATAAATATTCAGTTAGAAAAAAATTACGCTTCTCATCAATAACTTAACAGAATAGAGGTAATGGGCGTATTCTTACCAGCAGAATGCGTTAGAGCGGTAAGTATTGGTACTAAATTAAATATTAAGCTGCTGGTGCTTCTATTGGAAATATTTTATGGTGTTGCAGCTACACTGAATATTAATATGGTCACTATAACCAAAATCACGTAAATTAAAGAGAAACGATATAATTGTTTATCCACCCGAAAGAAAGTATCAGGATACCTTGATGTTATTCAAGATTAAACTTATGAGATGTATAAAAACGGTGAGTATTTTCTTTTGTAGATAATAATAATTTAATACAGTTATTTCAGATACAATTGTTGGAAAGTATCCATAGAAAACTTAGGGATATGCAACTCTTTGAGGGATATAAGACCACCCTTGGCAAAACGCTCATAAAAAGAGTGTAAAGGAAACACAAGTCAATGAAAAGGGGTTACAACACACAACAAGTACTGTGCACTGGTTTTAACCCATTGTACTACACTAGCTCAAAAGGTTTAGTCCTTTTAAGTCTTCTCAGTATTCCACTTTGGTCTAGCGGCTAGATTACTCAGACGTTTTCGTGGTTATTAAGCCGTTCTTCATACTTCTTTGTAACATTTCTTATCTTGTCTGCCACCATCTCCACTCCCAGGTCTCTGTTGGTCACTTACATACCAATGGGCATTGACAATACCCCTTAGTATCTTGTTCTGGAATCTTTGTTGCACAGGCACAGCCCCATAGTTGTCCATGCATTGACATGACTTATTGCCTCTTGAAGTTTTTCTTTAGCTTCTTGTTTCGTTTGCCAACTGCTAATACACATGTGTCATCCACAAAGGCGGCCATTGTAGTTTGTTCTGTTACTGGTACATCATAGGTGTATAGGAGATACAGCAATACACAAGAACACTGCCTTGTGGTACACCAGCCTTTATTGATCTTCGCACGATGTTAAAGAATGAAGTATTTTAAATTGTCATTTGGTAAATATGAATGAAATGTTTAATTGTCATTTATCCAATTTACTAATTTAGAAATAGACCTGAAAAAAGATACTCAGCAGATCAGATGGCTGAATATTATGGTTACAAAGTGTAACGTCCCACTTCCTATCACCGTGCATTCAATCAAACCGAATTGTTATGGGATGATTATGATTAAAGAATTACTACAGTAGATACGCAGGATAAAATTATACAGACAGGAACTGTTTGAATATGTGGAAAGCAATTCACTCTCTACAATAAGACCCTTCGGTTTGGATAAACTCAGACACATAGAAGAAGACATTGACAAATGGTGGAATTGTAAACTAGTGTTATATTGAAAATGAATAGCTTAGTTATTGACTTGAATAGTGGCTCAGAATGTGACAGTGACTGAATGAAACTTTCTGGATGTGGGATTATGATTCAATGCTGACAATACCAAGGCAGAGTGATGAGAGTGGAAACGACTAAAGGTGAGTATATAATTAATATATGACAATTGTAGAAAATGTAATTGTAGAGTAAATCTTTATGCGCATAGATATGTGTCTAATTATACCAAGAGAAAATGAATACTATTTTGCATATATGGCAAATGCATTAGAGAGAATAGTGATAAAATCTAATTTTAACAAGAAAAATCTACACAGATAGTAATGAAGAAACTAAGAAGAAATACAGTGATATAATGATTTGACAAGATAACGAAGGAAATAAGAACTAGGCCTAACAAGTGGTAAATAAGTTCTCTAATGAATAAAGTATGCCTTGGATGTACAATTATTAATGAGGTAGATTAAGTCTCCAGTGGTACTATAGGTAGTTTAGAAGATAGTTAAGTCCTTCGATAATAATACATTAGATATACTGTCTTGTTAAAATAAATTGTTTTATAACATTTTTGTTTATTTTATTTATATTAGAAGGTTATATATGGAAGCTAAAATAAACTGAAATAGATAAAATGTCAACGTTAAATGCGACAACATTGCACCGTCTTGACGTCATAAATTTAGATTACGCGGTTTACTGTTACTTTGTATAGACTATAGAGGAATATAGCATTCGACGGGCAACGTGAGCGAATGCGCAATTAAAATGATCAATATCTTAATTTAGTAGTGGTTATGTATGACGTTTTCATTTATAACAGGTTCGTATTTGGATGGCAAGTATTTTTTCAATTATTTATCAAAGTTTCTCATTGATAAATAATTCATCATAATACGATGTCAATTATCAGTGTTTTAGAGTAACTAGTTGAAAAGCTTAACTCTAGATACTTAAATAAAAGTTCTTAAGTGAGGTTTTAAAAACATCAATGAAAACCAAATAAATAATACAAACTTGAGGTCAAATACAGTATATTTCAACATCGAAGTAACATTATCCATATATTTACGTATATGCACATATAGTCGTTCCAATAATGTAGCCAATGGACGTCATAGACGATAAAATTCTTTTTAAACTCGGAGATAATTTTGCTTCTTATTTTAATAGAAAAAGAGACAGAACGATGTGTGATATGTTGAAATATGTCCCAAACAGAAACCCATACTGCGAAAATAATGAAAAACGTTATATGAAATACAATAAAACACAACGAAAGACTTAATTTTATTTCCAGTATGTTATACTGGTCCAGTATATTGGGTATTTTCCATCCTTTTTAGCAACAATAATTCATTATTAATAATAAATTGTAAGTTAATGCCATATTTTAATTAGAACTGATTGAGTGAATATTTTTTTGATCAAGTTGATGAGAATTTTTTTAAGGTCTCAAGTTGATTTCATTTGAAGTTCTAAAATCAGTGTCATGAATATTAATTTTGAAAAAATCGATTCGATATTGCCAAGTTTATAAACACCGTTATTTTCTATGAACCAAAAATCGAAAAATAGTTTCGGCCAACTTCTTGACCGTCTCCTATATATAACTCTCATACTCACCTTTGATGACAATATATCGCATATCGCGACTGCCATCTCATTCACGTAAGCATCCTTGTAACTACAAAAAATATCCAACATCAACCTAGAAAGAAAACCCGAAGGGCGATAAGTTAGTTCTTTTGTTTCGCTTAACATACAAGTGCCTACCTCGCGCAACGATGCCGATCAAACTGGGCTTCTTGGAGTATCCAACTATTGTATAAAGCGAGCAACGAAATCCTCTGCAGATCCAATTGGTCCGGGAACGACTCTATAGCTTCCAGAATGAGATTGACGCCCTTGCTCAGCGATTTTAAATGTATTTTTTTGCTGTCATCGCCATTGGTCAAGGCACAGAGGCAGGCCGTGGCCAACATCTGTACTCTCAACCTACAGTAGGAATTCATTAAAATTTCCATAATTGAAGCCTTCAGTGTCTTGCATTATCTTGTATCAATCAGATAAGATGATGGAGAAGGTTGTATGTTCGGTAAGAAAAATTGTTCTTTACTAATATTTGTGTTAGTCTTAGAGATGATTTAATCATGCTATAATAAAAAAAATCAGAGAAAAAAAGGAATAATATAAAAATTGAAAAATTAGGATCTCCAAGATCAGACACTATATAGTATTAAGCCAAATAACGAGAATACATTTTAGAATACGCAAATCATATAATTTGGCTTTTGGAATCATAATTTCAATATATTTAAACTAATCCTTCAAATATATGTATTATGTATTCTTTTGTATGCATAACGAAAGTTATTTATTAAGTTAACTGTATCAAAAATATATATATAATTAAGAAACATTAATTATGTTAGTCTCATCAAAATTTTTATTTCATGTTATTTCATCATGTAATTAAGATTTTGCCTATTTAAAAAATAGATTACTTTTTCCGGAGTTTATAAAACTATCTATTTTTTTTTTATTTTGAAATAGACCAGTGAGTTATGAATTTTTAACGTGAATTATTTACCTGCTGGGATGGGCTTCCATCACTGGCAGCACTAGCTTAAAAAGATCCGGTCTGGCTTCAGAAAACGAATATGTCAATCGGTACAAATGATATAGAGCCTTTTCGACATATTTGGTGTGCTCTTTGTAACATTGGAGGGTAACTTTTATCTGCTCTTCATTGCCCAGACCTGCTATTTTAATATTGTTCACATAGTTCGATGCCGTGGGATCGCAGAAAGCAGATTCAAATGTTACGTCATTTAACACGATACCTAAAAACAGGGCAGTGCTAATCTAATGAAAAAAAAAAAAAGTTGAAAATTCAGTTACCTAAAAATGTCAACTTTGGATGGTTTTTAATGAATATCAATAGTGATTCCTTGTCTATGACTTTCGCCCAGCCAGATATATTCAATGAAATGAGATTTGGTATAAGAGATTCAGAGTTGAGAAGTTGCAAAATAATTGGTCTTGTAATAATTAACTCTTGAGCATCAAGTTGCACTTTGGACAAACTCACATCAAGAAACTTCAAAGCTTTCAACTGTTTCAAAGTTGGTATCAGATGTTCAATAGGATCAATTAAATCCTGTATAGAGAATTACAATTAAATCATAGAACCAAAAGCTGTATTTTAAAATACCTACACAAAGTGACAGTGCTACAAGTTTTTTCGATAACATACACAAAGGTTTTAGATCCCCAACTTGGGTGCCTGATATATTCAGTTGACTTAAATTGCCTAAACTTTCACAAATAATCTTGAAAGTGGATTGATTCAAATCAGTATATGATAAATTGAGACTTTTCAGAGATTTTAAACTTGTCAAGTTTGTAACAGAGTAGCTTTCATCAGCAAAAGTGCAATTAGCAAAGTTTGCATTAACCAAATTCTGAAGGGACCAGTCCCCTAAACAGCCTAGAAAAGATAATTGTCATTAAACATTGGTTATTAAACAAGATTACTAAAGAACAAACCTAAAATATCTTCAATGTTCATGTTTTTCAAATTAACAATTTCCAAATCTGTTATCTTATGTTGCCTCAAGATCTCAAGTCCACGTTTCGTTACCTTGCAGTTTTTTATTTTTACTGTTTTCAATTTGGTATTTAGCTCAGAAAATATGTTAAGAGTAGCATCGCATAGGATTCCTTTTTCCACCATCTTCTCCATTAATCTCTCGGACACTCTATTTATCAAAAATATATCGGAATCCCTGAACTTGTACCGCTTATCACTGCGCTCATCAAAGCAATCGCACCCTGAAAAAATGAATGTATTAAAAAACCAAGAGGATGTAAGATGTTTACTTTTACCTTTGGTATTTGTTGTCAACCCATTTTTTGTTATGACCTGAGGTTCTATATAAGTGGAAATATTATTGCATATAACATCCAAACATGTTTCTTCTAGAGAAATGGGACTTTCGTACATTTTTATTGAAAATTTTACTGAAGTAACAGAAGTATAGATAAACAAGGTATAATACTAGTGATTAAACCGCAAAAACAAAAGGTGTTGCTTCACCTTATTATATCTAAACAGATATTAGTTTTTAACTGTAAAAATGGCACTGTACTTACGTATTGCTAATTATATTTTAAATACCATAAAGAACTAAATATGCGACTGTCAAAACTCGATCGGACATATTTATAAACAGAATCTGTCAATAATGATATTGATAAATTGTATGTATATATAATAGACATAGATATTATCTTATATCGATCTTATGTTTAAGTATATTTAATTTTTTTCAAAAAATATCGGCTTAAAAAAATATTGGTCAAAAATATCGATTTTTTCAAAAAATTTTTATAGAAGTATATATCGATATTTTTGCGGAATCCCTATTTGTCGTATAATTTTCAGTGCTCAGCGACGAACATAACTATAAAACCAACATAGAGCTCATAGAAATTCTCTTTATACAAAACATCGAAATTTGAAATCGAAGTCTGTCTATATTATGAGCAGAATGCTATCCTTGCAGCCGCGGATCGGGCCAACAAATTTGAGCGAGGGTGTGTCATATTGGCGGGGTTATGAATGACATAGGTTTTAGTTTCGAGAATATAGTTTATTTCCTTTTAATTTAATTATTCCTACAAGCTTTTGAAAAATTACATAACAATAATATCGTTATAAAAAAATGAAAAATTAAAATATTTATATTTTCCTTGCTAGAATCTTATATTCTGTATTCTAAAATATTTAATTTTGAATCTTGCAGACGCCACTTATCAAAAACGAGGTATAAAAATAAAATATCTTAAAAATATGATTTGTTTTTCTTATTTTCCATTGAATTAAAGGGGATTACATTTATTAACCCTCTGTAGCACAAAATTTGTCAAATATAGAAAAACTATTTCACAACTGGTGAGAGGAAATTTGTTTAATAACAATCTCAATTAACCAACAACATAAAAAAATTAAGTTTGCCAAGTATTGTCCGAACATTATTTTTCAATATATTATTGTTCACAACATATATGAAAGTTTTGGAAATGCAAAAAATAGCAATTGGGAAAAGATTTATAATTTAAAATTCGTAGAACAATGCAAACATTTTAAAATGCATCAAACGTATAAAAATAACCACCCATTATCCGGGCTAGTCAACAACTTCGTTTTTAGCTTCTTTACAAAAAAGCTACCATATTTTCGCTTTGAATATTAGACCTTGGTACCATACTTGATTGAAAGCTTTGGAGACATCTAGGAAGATGGCTCCAGTTTTTCGACCTTTTCTTAATGCCTGGTGGATGGTTGATGCGATGCGGGCAGCTTCAATGAAGGCATGAATGTTTGGCACGGAAACCGAATTGTTCGTTCGGGATTACTTGATATGCATCTGTGAAGTTGTTTAAAATGTGTAATACCCCTTTTTCGGCAAGTTTGGAGAGTGAACTAATTAGGCTGATGGGCCTGTAGTCAGATGGATTGGACTTGGCATTCTTTTTAGGAATAACAGCGACAAGCGCATGTTTCCAGTTCTTTGGGAAATGCTATAACCTCAGAATGGAGTTGATCATGTTAGCAAGGTCTGATAGTTTCTTGCTAGTGAGGTTTTACAGACGGTTTTCTGTTATACCATCTGGGCCTGGAGCTTTTTTAGAAGACAGACGTGTTATGGAGAGCTGAAGGTCTCTGGGAGATACTATACTCTTCAGGAAATAAACTGACTGAAAGTCTTTCCTCTTTAGAGAGGAGAGAGGAAAGTATCACTTATTATTGACAGACAATGTATGTGAGGTTGGCCAAGAGATGGATTGCATTTCATTTGGTTCTCGAATGAATTAGCGAGGAGCTCGGCTTTTTCCGGATTTGTAAAGGCGATGTCCGTAGAGGAATCGGCCTTTAGAGGGGGGATTGCGTTCGAATTTTTCCCCATTAGGCTTTTGGAGGCGCGCCAGAGGTCATTTGGGTCAGTGGGTTTGCCTAGATTTTGAAGAAATGATTCCCATTTCTTCTCATTCCAGGCTCTAACCCTGTCCCAGACTTCTCTGATTGCGCATTGTGCCACGCGTTTATCCTCAGTTATTTTATTTCTTTAGGAAGGTTAAATTGAAAAGGTTCAGGGCTGCTTGTTTTAGTAGCTCTGTCTTCGGCTGATTGAATATTTAGAGTGAGTTTAGAGAGTGCTCTTTCTAGATAGTCTGGAGAATTTATACTTGGGATCGGTCCTGTCCGCTGAAGACCGTCGAGTATTTGCGTCGGGGTTTTTATACGTCCGGCTCCATCTTTGGATCCTTGATTGAGGGCGGGGCTTGAGTGTTTTCTCTTTTAGTGTTGTGAATTCCATAATTCTGTAAAAACTTTTTGTCTTCTAAGGAATACCATAGTATTTGTAAAGACCAATTCAGATTGCTGTTATCGGTATTTCTTCTGATACAGGATGGATGCTCACATATATTATTCTTTTGTCAGCAGTTATATCACTACAGTTTCAAGATGCTACTCCTTAATTTTTTCCAAGTTATGGCTCAAATGCGCTTGTTAGGCTACTTAGCTGTTCTGTCCTAAATAATTTAAACACAGTTAACAAATATTTCACCTTCAAAACAGTAATTAAATTTCTAGAATATAACTATACCCCATGCAGTAAATACAAATTCTTACCCATTTATATAATTCTTGTCTCTATTCTTGACTGATGACTCCTTTTATAAATTTTATGTCACCAGATAAAGGTAATATTCTTAATTTATGGTTTTATTATGTCTACATCATAGTGAAATTTCCACATACACCTTTTTTTCTCTTGGGTCGGAATATAACTTCTGATGATTTTGGATATTTCATAGTCATTATAGAATTCGAAATGTTTGAAATCCCTTCAATGATCTACAAATAGGAGACAAGTTGTATAAACATAAGAATTTTATGATACATTCGTGCTATAATGTTCAAACAAGTTGGATTTCAATATTATTCGTACTTTCTTCCTTGTCATAATTTTGTTTCTTATGTTACTGGCCATACTTACAATAATTTGATATTTGTTAAAAAACGCTCAGACGGGTACATATTATTTTAGCAATAAATATTGATTTTTAAGAAAACAAACAACACTGCACGGACAGCGTCGAAAACTGTTTCGGCAAGACATTTTATTTTGACAGGCCATTATGAAAAGTATAGTTATAAACCAAATGATGAAAACCGTCGAATGACTTTTGGAGACTGAAACTTTCTAAGAGGAACCGAACGCACTACGGCGCATTCGCCGAATCTTGGCGCAGAGCCCGAACCATTCGCTTCCAACATCATCATAACTAATACAAGATCGTGCAAGACGCTGAAGGCTTCGATTGTAGAAATTTTAATGAATTCATACTGTAGGTTGGGATTACAGATGGCGGCCACAGCCTGCCTCTATAATTCGATAAGAAGCGATCTCACCAAAAACATACTTTCTAAATCGTTTAACAAGGGCGTCAATCTTACTAAGAAGTTGTTCCCCGACGAATTTTAACTCCAGAATATTTTGCAGTTCACTTTATGCATTGATAGGATACTCCAGTTCGAGTTTGATCGGAGTCATTACGCGAATTAGGCCCGTAGGTCGACCGATACAAAAGAACTAACTTATTGCCTTTCGTATTTCTTTTAGGTTGGTACTGCAGGTCAGTCGACATATACAACATATTGCTATCAAAAATGAGTATGAGAGCCATAGGAGATATTTTAAATATGCTCTGAACTCAACATTCAGTCATTTCAGTCTGCAGTGTTGCCAATTCGTACGGATTTTTGTGTTCATAGAAAATATAGTGTACATAAACTTGGCAACATCCAATCTTTTCTTTAAACATAATTTTATATTTTCGAAGTCCATCAGAACTGACGTTCATGTTTATTATAGAAGGCTTTCTATTCTTTTTTTGGTAATTCCTATTTACATTATAATTAAAAAATAAAACATTGATAAAGCCTCGTATTTCGATGAGAAGTACGATATTGTTTGCTCAAATGTACTAATATGTCTTTCATCTTCACCAAATAACTTAAACAAAATAATATAAACACAAGTTCGTAACTGAGGTTTTAAACACATGAATGAAAACAAAAGAAACGTAACAGTATCTATATATTTATGCATATTCATATGAAGTCCTTCTAATAACGCGTATAATGCACGTCATAGAGGATGTCAAATATATTGCCAAATGCAGTTTGTAAAAATGTAAAATTCCTTTTAAACTGCGAGATTTTCTCTTCTTATTTTACCAAAGGAAGAAAGAGACAGAATGATGTCGGAATATAGCCCAATCCGAACCCCGAACTGTGGAAATACCGAAAATCCTTCCATCAAATATAATAAAACACAATGAAAGACTTATTTTTATTAAACATTATTAATTTCATAAGAAATTAAAAAAATGGGAATTTCCCGAATTTAGCAAAAATAAAATTCCAGTTAATTATGAACTATAAATAAATTATAATTAACAATAAGTTGTAAGTTAATTCCATATTTTATTAGAGCTGAATGGGAAAATTCGTTTTTAAGGTTCCACGGTTTAAGGTTAATATGAAACTCTATAATGGAATAACCCACATACTTCTGCTTTGGTATAGTGAACAATTACTATGGCAGCTAGCTGAGATCAAATAATTTTAATATTGCTAAGACATTTTCTTTGATGACTATTTTGATTTTGATATCAAGAGTTTTAGATTCAATATTAAAATCAAAGAAATTTTTATTTCGACTTAAAATTGTTTCTATGTAGAAAACAAATCTCCCTGAAATCATCCAACTAAATACTGAACTGTAATAAAAAGTCAGAATATCCGAATTTATCTAATTATTATAGGTCAGAACCGTGAATACCGATTTTGAAAAAATCGATTTGATATTTCAAGTTTATGTACATAGAAATTGGCTACACTACACACTCAAATATATAGTCCTTCCAAAGTTGAAGTGAACATACGTCATCAAAATGTTTAATGTATTTCCTTCTCATTTTATTCCAGCTGAAAAGAGATATAATGCTGTCTAATACGTTCGAACCTATGCAAAATTCTTCAAAACATTTGTTACAGAAGGTTATAAACCGACAAACGTCATTTGAAGGTTTTGCTTGTTTTGATAAATTTCATTTGGCTCATTATTACAGGGATTAAAAATGCTGATGCTAGACAGAACAGATTGCCTCTCTAACCAAATACTTATTGATATTGCTTTTAAAAGAATAACATTTTTAAAAGCATATAATAAAATCAAGGGAGGCTCATGGGAGAATGGTCACCATGACACGATGATAATAAAATTAGTATTAAGATAATAAATGTTGATGGAAAATGGTAAATGTCACAATAAAAATTGATTAAGTTTTATTAGTCATAATATTTCATTGCAGATATATTGTTATTTATGCTGAACATAAATGAACAAAATATAAACAAACATGAACACATCACACATGAACAAAGACAGCACACAAACATGCACCTTGATAAGGCACATTGAAGAAGACACTGACAAATGACAGAATTGTAAACAAATGTCAGACAGATTGGAAATTAACAGCTTAGTTATTCACTTTAATGTCATTTTTTGAATATGGG
Source organism: Rhynchophorus ferrugineus (assembly GCF_030347505.1). Lineage (NCBI taxonomy): Eukaryota > Metazoa > Arthropoda > Insecta > Coleoptera > Curculionidae > Rhynchophorus > Rhynchophorus ferrugineus. Next base: position 6,717,906 of record NW_027472582.1, on the reverse strand, counting down.
ATTACGTAGGTTATTTGAATTTTCTGCTCCTGGCGCATTTGAAATATGGTCCCAGCGAACCTTTTGACATAATTAACCCAAAATGATAGTCTCGTATCACGCTCTTACTCACTTTTGATGACAATATATCGCATATCGCTTCTGCCATCCTAGTTATGCCAGCATCCTCAAAACTCCCCAAGGTATGCACCACCAACCTAGAAAAAAAACACGAAACATAAGTTAATTCATTTGTTTCTGTCGACATACAAAGCCTACCTCGCGCATCGATGCCGATCAAACTGGGCTTCTTGGAGTATCCACCTATTGTATAAAGTGAAGAGCGAAATCCTCTGGAGATCCAATTCGTCAGGGAACGACTCCATAGCATGCAGAATTAGATTTACGCCCTCGCTCAACAATTTCAAGTGTATTTTTTTGCTTTGACCGCCTCTGGTTAAAGCAAAGAAGCAAGCCGTGGCCGCAATTTGTACTCTCGACCTACAACATGAATTCATTCAAATTTCAATGATCGAAGCCTTCAGCGTCTTTCATTATCTTGTCTTAGATATGATGATGATGGAGAAGGTTGAATGTTCGGTAAGAAAAATTGTCGCTATACTACGAAAAAATCAGATAAACAGGATTTAAAAACTTAACATATAACTGTCAAATAATACATATAATTAAGCTTCATTAAAATATTAATATCACATTTTAGTACATCATGTAATTAGGTAAAAAACATAAACCAGCCAATGAGGAATTAGTACACTAACGTAATAGAATAAATTTAAAAAATATATGCAATGATTATTACCCTTTACAAAATAAATATCAAAGTTCGGCCAGTGCCAAATTTTAGGCTCTATCGTACTCACAATATTATTAAAAAGGTTTTCGAAGTTTTCGCTTTACATATAGATTAAATAAACAATTTTTGCAAATTATAAACTTAAAGGACTTTTTGTATTTAAAAAACAATAAAGTACTTAATTTTTTTTAATAAGTTTATCATATTTTTTCTGATTTTGAAGATTCTAGTATTAAGCTATAATAAAAGGCAGGGAGTGACTGTACAGTAAGTTGTGAATTATTAACGTGAATTATTTACCTCTCGGAATGGGCTTCCATCAGTGACAACACCAGCTTAAGAATATCCGGTCTGGCTTTAGAAAATGGACTTGTCAATTGGAACAAATGATTTAGGGCCTTGTGAACATATTTAGCATCCTCTTTGTAACATTGGAGGGTAACTTTTATTTGCTCTTCATTGCCCAGACCTGCTATTTTTATGTTGTGCACGTAGTTCGAATCCGTGGGATCACAAAAAGCAGATTCAAGTGTTACGTCATTTAAAACGATACCTAAAAATAGCGCAATGATAATTTAACGAAAAAAAAATTTTGAAAATTCACTTACCTAAAAATGTCAACTTCGGATGGTTTTTAATGAACGTCAATAGCGACTCCCTGTGCACGACTTCCTTCCAGCCAGATATATTTAACGAAGTTAGATTTGGTATAAGAGATTCTCTGTTGAGAAGTTGTAAAATAATCGGTCTCATAACAATTAACTCTTGTGCATCAAGTTGGACTCTGGACAAACTCACATCAAGTAACTTCAATGCTTTCAAATGTTTCAAAGTCAATATCATATGTTCAATAGCATCAATTGAATCCTGCATATAGAATTATAATTCAATTATAGAGCCAAAAGCTGTATTTCAAAATACCTACACAAATCGTTAGTGTTACAAGCTTTTCAGATAACAGACACAAAGGTTTTAGATCCCTTACTTGGGTGCCAGATATATCAACATGCTCCAAATTACATAAACTCTCACAAATAGTCTTGAAAGTTGATTGATTCAAATCAGTATATGATAAATTCAAACTTTTCAGCGACTTCAGACTTGTCAACTTTGTAACAAAGGAGTATCTAAATGTATCAGTAAAAGTAGATCTAGCAAAGTTTGCCTTAACCAAATTCTGAAGGGTCCAGTCACCTAAACAGTCTAGAAAAGATAATTGCCATTACATATAGGTTATTAAACACAATCACCGAAGAACAAACCTAAAATATCACTTAAGCTCACATTTTTCAAATTAACAATTTCCAAATCTATAATCTTATGTTGCTTCAAGATCTCAAGTCCACCTTTCGTCACCTTGCAATTTTTTATTTTTACTGTTTTTAATATGGTATTGCGGGAGGAAAATATGTTAAGAGTTGCGTCGCATAAGATCCTTTTTTCCAACATCTTCTCCATTAATCTTTCGGACATTGTATTTACCAAAAATATATCGGAATCCCTGAATTTGTACCGCTTATCAGTGCGCTCATCATCACAGCCTGAAAAAATTATTACATTAAAAAACCGGTAAATAGATTGTAAGATGTTTACTTTCTTACCTTTCTTATTTGTTGTCAAACCATTTTCTGCTATGGTCTGATGTCCTATATAAGTATAGATGTTATTGCATATAACATCTAAACATGTTTCCTTTAAAGAAATGGGGCTTTCGTACATTTTTATAAAAATTTCACTGAAGTAACAAAAAACTATGCACAATCAAGGTTTAATACTAGTAAGAACACAGCAAAAATAAGTGTTACATCGACTAATTATTATTTAAATAGATATTAGTTTTTCACTATAAAAATTGCACTGTACTTATGTACTTGATGATTATAAACCATCTAAACACTATAAAGAACTAAACACGTAAACTAATACAGTTTAGACATATTGCTAATATATAAACATAGAAAAAAAATTATCTGTCTAAAATATTAGTATTGTTCGATTATCGAGAAATATCGATTGTTACTATCAAGATTTTTTAACATATTACGATTTTATTACATTTTTCAATTACTGTTGTCATATTATAAAAGTTATATTGATAGCATTCAAATATTACAATTTTAAAATAATAACTATTTTAAAAAATTCATTTTAAATAGAAATTTATCCAAAAATTTTTTCACCTTAATTTATGGCCTCAAAATGTCCCAATGTTGCCATATCAACTCTGGTTTAGTGTTTAGTTTTTTCCCTAACTTTAAAAATATCGATAATTAGTCTTGGATATACTAAAAAATATTGATATATGTTTGGTAATATATATTGAAATTTTTAATTAACCCTTCAATTAGGAACAAAAATATACTAAATCTAAATAGGTATTAAATGTTTTTTATTTTTAAAATATATATATTTTTTGTTTCTGAAAAAATATGGAAGTATTTCAACTAATAAAAATTTGGATATATTTGGATATTCATAGCCCATGTTCACAACTTGTTTGTATAGATTATATTCTATTTGTTTTTGAAATTATATCACTAAATCAATAATATCCAGAATTAGAATAAAATATTTCCAGTAAAATTTCCAAAAAAGACCAGTGTTAATTGTAAGAAGTAAATTGTAAAAAGGTATATTTTGGCTGTAACATTTTGTATTAAAGCATTAAAATTATATAATATTAATAGCATATAATATTAACTAAAATATATTCTATTAATGCATATTATGGCCATAGAATAATATGTACCATTCATTTAAAAAGTACTAGTACTCTAATATTCTATACTCTATGATTATGGTTTGCATGCATGGGCCTAAAACAATCTTTATTATCTTTCGATTCTCAAAAACGATTTTTCAATTATATCGATTATATCCAACACTAAAAGGATATTCAGATTAACATATATCAAATATTTAATTTTACTTTTTTGTTCCCATAACACACGAAGTATGTTAAATGTCATTATTAAAACGCTTGTCAAAAGTTAGTTATAGTTTTTTAAAGTATTTCTGAAATATATATAATTATATTGGTAAACGTTGTTTTTTTCAGGTTGGTAGTGTCAGTATCAATTCCAAAGAAATCTTCGCGCCCAAATTTCTGTTGTCCCAGGAACGTTTAGTTTCTAGAAAAAAATCACATTCTGTTTATCAGACATTTTTTACTATAAATAAAAGTTTTAGATTATAAGCATAATAAGTGAAACGTTAAAAGATTATTGTTATCGAAAATTTGTTAACCTAAATACATAATCCTATTTTTTGTCTTCAAGACATGGCAAAAGTTCAGCTTTGTAATATTACCGTTATGGATAACCCCAGTCCATTTTTAAATCCTTTCCAGTTTGAGATAACGTTTGAATGTATTGAAGAGTTGAAAGAAGGTATTTTATCTACATATTCGTAGTTGTGTATTACAGCGTCAAGTTAAAACCATTATGGTCATTGAGATTGAGGTATTTTCTTATATAGTTTTTTGATTTTTGAAGATTTGGAATGGAAAATGATTTATGTGGGTTCGGCAGAATCAGAGGAGTACGATCAAGTTTTAGATTCAGTGTTTGTTGGTCCTATACCAGAGGGTAAACATATGTTTGTTTTCCAGGTCCGTAGCCATTACTTACGTCAAGTAGTTGTACAATAAGTTTTTTTCAGGCTGATCCGCCAAATGTTTCCAGAATTCCTGAAAACGACGCGCTGGGTGTTACCGTTGTCTTATTAACCTGTTCATATAGAAGTCAAGAATTCATTAGAGTAGGATATTTTATAAATAATGAATATAGTGATCAAGAGCTAAGAGAAAACCTACCCAGTCCACCCCAGTTTGACAAAGTGACCAGAAATATACTGGCATCTGAGCCCCGTGTAACCAGATTCAAAATTAACTGGGAAGAACCTAATGCCCAAGAACCCATCGCCACCATGGATAACGTAGAGACCAGTGTAGAAACTCCACAGACTGACCTTAGCCAAAATCAAATACCCAGTTTCAATGACAATTCAAACTCTTGGGCAACCATGGAATGCTCTTAACATTAAGTTTTTGTATGGTGTTATTGTATATACACGTAGATGGCCAAGAAACACTAATTTATAGCAATTTATATATATTTTAGATTTTTTCACTCAGTAGCTAATTAATTGTTTCTGGTTATTCTTCTAATATTAATTGATCAATACAACTGTTATTGGAATTGGATTGTTTTAATTGGGGGTAACTTAAAACGATCGGTAGAAAGTTGTTTGCTATATTTCTTTATTGGGTTCCAAGTTAACAATAGCGATGGGTTTGTAAAAACCATCCTCGCCTTTTAAAGTGATATGTGATAAATGTAGACTGTCAAAATTGCAATGACCAAAATCATAGTTTTTGTATTTTTCTAGTATTTTTGTAGCGTCGATGCTCTGCCTTTTATACCTAAGCTTCCTCTTGGGGGTTCCGTTTTCCCTCCGGTATTTTGTATTGATGACTGTCATGTGAATCTTGACGTTGTCTTGATATTTCCTCGCCAAACCTCGATCAAAAAAGTGTTTCGATATGTCATTAACGATATTTTGAAGATTGTGCTCTTCAGTCTCGTTCATCATTTTAACGTTTGCGTATAACACGTCCACCTTTCGTGCATTATTGTTCATGCAACTCAATCCACGAATGCCGAGTTTTATGGGGCCGGTCTTTTCCAAGACTTTTTCCATCTCAGTTTTATAATCATTGAGAGCCTTGATGGCTTCCGCTTGTTCTCGGTCATCCATTAACGAATAGACATCAATGGTGACGTGTAATTTCTTCGGGCACATAAAAATACTTTCGTGCATGCCTAGAATTTCCGATTCCATTTCCAGAAGTTCTTGTTTTAGGTTCTCGAAATTGGTTTGCACGTTTTTGTTCAGGCACGGTATACAAACGAACTGCATCGCCATATTCCTCTCCCTCACCTCAGCGACCGCAGCATGGATATGATTTATTGCTTGAATCAACTGTTGAACATTATCACTTTTAAAAGAGATCTCTCCATCTTCCGCGGACGGATACAAAATCTCTGTTTCTGTGTCTTCACTTATTTTACTGATATCGAATTGAGGTAGACTTTCCATCTTAGTGAAGTAAAGTTTAGGTAGCCGAAAGCTGGCACAAAATCGCCCGTTTTCCTCTTTAATTTCAAGTAATTTTTTATTTTCTTCATCGTTGTCGCCCTCTATACATTTATTACTTGATGATATGTTTTTAAATTTGCGTATGTTAAAAACCTTTCCGTCGATCCACATTTTTATCGGTCTCGAATTCAATAATTTCCTCGACATGATTCGTAAATCGCCCCGAACTATTTAGAGAAACAATTCAGTAAGGTTATAACCGCAGTGTTGTTTGTTTTCGTTCCGTCTCTCTCTAAACGAAACTACGTATTCACCTATCCTTATCGTACGTAACCGGGGAGTAAAAGTCAGGAATCAGAAAGAGATCTTTCCAATATCCGCCCACAATAGCCATCGTGTTCCTTTTAGTTTACGGTAGAGTTAAGTGATATGACGATCGGGTTTCATCGTCATTTTGACGCATTAAGAGTGGGGATGTAGGGGAAGTGCGACGTTTTCTTTGTCTCTCCCCACCTAAAGATTATGCTTTGACGGGACATTGATGACGTATCAATATTTACTTTTCAATAAACCAGATTTTTGTCAATAATGTAATTTTGTTGACGTTAAGTAACACGTCCAGGGAGGATTTACGATCTGTTAAGAGTTGTAAAAATTTCGAACTATTTTTTTATTGGGAGATGTCACCAGAAATTGACCTATTGACAAAAAAAAACGCCTCGTTATTGATTGCTTGTACCTTGCATATCATACATTGATTATTTGATTACGTAATTGTCAACGATATAGTTCTTTTCGAGATTAAAAATAAATATAAATGTAACTTTTATTGACAATATTAATGATTAATTGTACTTATCGCCTAGTTATAACGATTAATAAAGGGGGATTTATTTAGAAGGTGGAGAATTAATTGATGAAATGAAAATAGAAAAATTGGGTTGAGCCTCCTGGAATATTATTGGCCACGAGTGGAATTTCAATTCTCCTCCTCCGTTCTGAAAAAAATGATTAGTATTAAAAACAGTATCAAGTCATTCTTGAAGCCTCATTTCCGGATTATAAGGGGATCATCTTTAAGCGATACGGAATTAAGGTCGAGAATGGCAACAAACAGATGCTAACCTCAAAGCGAATGTTATTTTTTTGTGTATCATATGACGCTGCCAGCTGACCAATCAGGTAGCGGCATTCCCTGCTTTCGCCACAGTATACCCCGTTGGTAACCCGTGATGTGAAAATTGTTAAAAGGTACGTAGAATTTTATCGTTTTACCAGCGAAAGTCGGGTAGACAGGATTCCTACGCTATTTCTACGTAGAAATGGCACGAAAACAGTGATTTATTTTTTAAAATGAGGATCTAGGCTCTTGTTATATTTAGAATATGTGGATTTTTACGTGCCCTCACCTTGTAACCTTACTTATGTATCGATTTTTTATATCAAATATCAAATTACCTGTCAATCATCGTAAAATTAATTAATAATGACTTTTTAATTAATTAATAGACAAATTAGCGGCAAATCGCTTCTTTAATCGCAGTTTTTCAGTTTTTGGCCTAGATTTGACTCCCCACTCTTGTACTTTCATTGTTTCCCCCACCTCTTTTTGTTGATTTATTTCCATTAATATATCTTGAAATGGTGGGCGTTGAAAATTTATTAATGGTAATCACTGGATATTTATTAAAAACTTTTTAATATTCATCGGCATCTCGGCGGTCGTTTTTGAATATGAAAATATTGTCGATAAATCAAAATAGGGGAATATTCAAGGTGATGGATCGGTCCATTTTTAGGCTGGGGTGGGGGAATGCTTTGATTGCCGATCGTAAGAACAAGGGACAAGAAAAAAAGGAGCATCGTAAAATGTAAAAGATGGCGGCACAATGATATCTTGTTGCGAATTTGCAAATTTTGTTTATAAACAAACTTAAACCGGTGTATCGCTGTTTGATTTATGACTAATTCACTCGGTTGTAAGGTGAATAAGCGTTACGTGGTACGTTTTGATCTAAAAATGGCGGTTAATGCTGAGAAATTCCCGTTTTTCGAATAGGTTATGTTTGGACTAACATTTTTGTTTCGTTTGTTTCAGGTGTAAACTGTGATTTGACAATTGCAAGACTATTTTGTTTCGTTTAGTAGTGGTGCGTTGACTATTTACTGTTTGCGTTGAAACTAAAATCTACCTCAAGATGCCTTTTTCGCCGTTCGTTAAATAATGTTGCCCATTTTCTTGCGAGTCCTTTATTTAAGCAACGAAAAAATGGCTTTATTTGAGTTCGGTTAGTGATTTGTGTTTTCCTACAGTTAACCACAGAACAATGAGAATAGTGCATATAAGATAGTATTACATTCCAGGTGTAAATATTAATAAAATGTACTTAAATCCGGTGATATAAAGTTTCGAGACGAATCAAGTGAAGTGAAAAATGTCTCAAGCCCCAAATAAATCGACTCAGAAGATGTGTAAATCTCCGAAAAGTTCGAATTTTCAAATCAAGCAAGAAAAGATTGAGTACGAAAACATTAGCACCAACTGCACTGTCGTGGGTTCCAATAATTTGAACTTGGTGAAAAAGCCTCAACTGGTCACTAGCATGTCTCCGGCCTACTCGAACCCGAGCCCCAGCTATCCGCAATCTCCTTATTCTTCTCCGGCCAGCCTTAAGTCTCCTTCACCTAGTTTGAAACCACCTACTCCCCAACCCAACTACCCGGTTATGCAGATCATCCATAACAATTTGATAACAAGGCCCATTCAGACATCTCAGGCTCAGAATATCATCAAATTGAAACCTCATCTGAACATTTTGCCTAAGCCCAGTGCCAGTCCTCAGCCATCACCTAAGCCAAGTGTGAGGTGAGTTGGTTTGAAATGTTGTTTTAGACTCATAGATTTTATATTTTGGTGTTGTTTCAGCCCACAAATAGTTATACCAACAGCTAATCAGCAGCAGCAGGCAGCCACCGCGACCCTCATGCCTACTGCCCAACCATTGCTTCTGAATCAGATGCCCATGTTAACAGCCCCAGGGGTGCAGTTTATATTACGCCCTCAAACTGCAGCTTCGATGACAGCAGCAGCAGGGCCCAAAATTCAGGCCAGTACACAGGGACCGCAAAGTTTAATTCTTCAACCGGCTGGTGCTGCCCAACAGCTGTTGCAGTTAAGTGCTCCAGCCCGCTCTCAACCCATGGTCAGGGTTCTGAATGGAGTTCAACTAGCTCCATCAACAACAACTTATGTCACAACACAGGTAAGGCCGTTGTGGGCACAACTATTTTCTTTTAACGCATAAAAAATATCCGACTCAATCTTGTATTATAAACAGTATATATTCGTTCCAGTTTAAACTATTCACTAATAATCCTATGGCATTTTGGCGCGATATAACATATGTAGATCATCATGTATTGTCAAATATTATTACAGATGGCCAATCAGCCAATAAACGCGACTCAAATCCAACAGACAATAGTTAATAATACTCAGCAACAACAACAGCAACAGCTACAGGTGCAGCAGCAGATTCAGCAGGTATCCATAAAGAAGAAACCTAAAGCGAAAGTGAAGAAAAAACTGGATTTGGCTAACATAATGAAGCTTTCCGGTTAGTATCATTATCCCCTATTGTTTTTCCCGCGCTTACTAACTCACGTTGACGTTCATCAAGGAATCGGCGATGAGGACGACATCCAATTCGAAAGTGATACGTCGCAGAGCGAGAGCGAGCACAACTCTGTGCCGACAACGCCGCAGCCTCAGCCTCACGTGCAGACTAGCCAGATTCAGGCACAGACCAGCTTCGTCCAGAGTGATTCGAAAAAGAACATACAGAATATTCAGATCTCAGCGGTGGCACAGCCCACGATCAACACGGCGACGCCTGTTGTACAAGTAAGTTGGTATGCTCGGCAGACGCGAAGTAATAACCCCAATGGAATTATTTCCAGGTGCTTAATCAAAATTTCCAAAGTGGGATGATCTCAAACAGTACATCGCAAGCGGCGACCGCACAAGCTGGGATACCTTTCAATTCTTTCATCACTCCGAATTTCACCATCAATAACGGTCTGATGCTGCAAAGAAGTGGAGGATTCAAGCTTACCGTAGGTGAGGATGGAAGATTGGTGCTCCAACACGACCCAACATTGACCCAGGTGAGTATCTTGCGTGTTAGTGTTGAATGTAATAGAATCATTTGAAAATACTAATAAGAAAATGCAAATTAAGTGGTTTAATTGAAATACTGTATCTTCTTTACGACCTGCTTGTAAGCAAGACAATCAACAACATCCACTTCATCGATTTTGATCTTGATTTCATTGATCGCTATCACAATGGTTTAACTGATAATCAGTGTACATAATTATAGTTAATAAAAACAATATTTATGTAATATAACTTTAATATTTATTTCTGAAGTGCTTTCAAACATTAATTTTAGGGGTTTTGAGATTTTTAAATTATCGTATTTTTGATGCCAGAAATTCCATCAGTTTCCTTTACTAATAAATTATTGTTTCACGGCTATCTTAACGAAAACTGAATGTAGAAATTGTAAGTGCAGGTAAAACAATTTATAAACATAGTTACTCTCTAAGAACAAAACAAAACGCTATCTGCATCAGTTTATAAAGGAGTGATGTTAGGATTTCAACTTATCATGGCGGATTGCTGTTTTTCATAGCTTTACTCAACCAAGTACATTGGCAAATCCAAACATTCAATTTAACAATTTTCTGCAAGCAAGTTTTAATTACACCGAAATTGTTTTGCGTTATGTTTCAGGACATCCAAAGCCAATTAATTTTGCAAGGAATTTTGGGATTGAATGGGGGATTAGTATTGCAGCCATCAATGGACCAGCAGACGGTGCAACAGACCGTTCAGACTATACAGCAGCAGTCTGTGCAGACTATACAGCAGCAAACAGTACAGTCTCAGACGATACAGACTGTTCAGCAACAGACTGTTCAACCTCAAGTACAACACACCATACAAGTGAGTGTTTGAAGTGTTTTTTTTAACTCGATCGGAAGCTTGACAGACTTTTTCTTCCAGTCTTTACAACCCCAAATACAACAGCAAACTGTACAACAGACCATTCAGCATCAAACGGTGAACGCTTTACAGCAACCGATGCAAATCGTACAGCCACAGCCTATCCATAGTTTGCATTCGCAAGTACAACCGACAGTGCATAGTATATCTCAGTCGCAGGTGCATAATCTCCATTCCCAAATTCAGAGCCTTCTGCAACAACAGAATGTGGCTGTGCAGGCGCAGGCGGTACACCAGAATGTACCTCAAAATGTTCACTCACAAGTAAGTTTTTTGAATCGATTCTTAGGTCTGTGAAAAAATAATAAACGTTATTGATATTCGAAATGTTTATTCATTGAAACAGAAAGACCAGTTTTTGGATCTTGATATCCTGGTGAAATGGAAATATCAAATATCCATAGACCCTCAATTATATTGACTGGGTACAATTTGAAGTAAACTTTACTTAAATTGTGTAATGTATGTGAATAATGAAACTGCTTCACAGTTTTATTAATAATTGTTTTATGGTTTGGAAGTTTTATGATTAAGTTTGGGATCACGATGTCTTAAGTTTGAACCTTAATTTGTTATGATATTCCTTTCTAACACGATCCCAAAAAAAAACGAAGTTCGCATAACCGGCCTCGAGCTTCTCTTAAAATTCATCGAATTTCTTTGTGCCAGAGTGGCTAGTGTTAACTAATCATTTTTCGAACCATGTTGACTGGAGGGCACGATTTTTCACGTGAAAACTTTCTTTAAGAGTCGGTTTAATTATTTCCAAAACATGTCTTCCATCAGTTTTCTTTTTTCTTTAAATTCTCTTCCTCAGTTGTATAGGTTTTGAAAGATGTACATTTCCGAGGATCATTATGATGATTCGACAGCTGCACTTTCATCAAGTTTCATTGCGAACATATGTGTTTAAGATCGTCTTCAAATATTTGACGCTTATTTCAAAATAATATTTATACTTGCTTTTAAATTGAACAACTATTAGATAAAGCTCTATATGATTGAGTCAAGATTTATTGATTGTTGTTGGTAAGCTGCTTTAAGAGAGGCTCTTTGAAGATAGCAATTTTGTTTGACAATTTGTAAATTATAGAAAAAGAAACATCGACTCAAAAATATATTTTAAGCAAATAAAAGAACATTTAAAAAGATTGAAACAAATAACTGGTTAGGAAGATGCAAGGATTTTACGAATGATATTTTAAAGACATTAATTGCTTATATAAATGCCTTTCACGAAAAGAACGTGGATTAGTTTTTCGCTCTCTAATATATCCTTTTTTATTTTTAACGTAGGTTTAAACATTTTTTCCTTGCAAACGAATAGGTTTTTTCCACGGTGATGTGATTTTGATTGAACTTTTTACATTTGCATTACATTAAAAAAGGCACTTAAAATAATCCACAGGTGGATTTTATAATTCCACGCTAATCATATCTGCTTGTATAAGATGAGCTTGTGCATTGAACTCGGATTTTCAGCCATACCACCACATTTCTCTGTACTTCGAGTCTATCGTCTATTTTTTTATGTTTCTTCCATCTACGCCTGGATATCAAAATCATATTAAACCATTTTGTTCTATCGGTATATAGTGTTATATGATACCCATAATATTAATGTTACAAAGCTTATCGGTATTAACGATATTGATTAGATTCTTATGAAAGACGAAATTTAATTTTCTATATACATATTGCTTGATGATTCATTGTTAAAAAATATATTACCGAAGAAGACATAGAAGTAAGATGACGACATCGTTCTTAAAGATGATAAATAAATGTATATTGAAAGGAAAATAGTAAATTCCTGCTTCTAATGTTCTCTAAAGTTTCCCGCATTCCCTAAAGTAGTTTTTCCGCATTTTTATCAGTGTTATTTGATTTATTTATTTTATCTATTTGCAGGCCATTCAAAGTGTACAAAACTTGACACAGAACGTTACTCAGAATGTTCAGAACTTAGCGCAGAACTCCGTGCAGAATGTAGTGACTCAAAATATGCAGAATCTCGCGCAGAGTTCGGTGCAAAACATGGTAGCTCAGAACGTAGTGGCAGCCCAGAACATGGCGTCGCAGCAAAACTCCGTGGTGGCACAGAGTATGCCGCAGAACACGCCTGTACAGAACATGACGCAGGCCGTACCTAACATGCCCAATTTGCAGACGGTGCAATCTCAGCCCGTACAATCTCCCGTACATACGGTTCAAGGTTTCCAGCAAGCACATACGCAAACCACTCAACCGATACTGAAAGTAAGAACGTCAAAGTAAGGCTGTTCAATGCCCATCTGCATCGAATCATGTTTATAGGTACAACCTTTCCAAAAAAGTCAGCCGCCCGTTCAAACCGTACAGCCCATTCAGCATCAGTCGCAGCAAAATCTGCACGATAACCATAACCAACAACAGGCACAGCAAAATGCCCCGCCGACTTCGTATGTTGTGAACTTGACACCCGACCAACTGGAACAGCTTAAAAGGTATGTGTATTGATTTTAAAAAAGGATCCCACAGGAAAAGACGTTCAAAAAGATATCAAACTAAGAAACCATTATATTTTATGATATTTTTTAAGTCTAAATGGTTTCTTCTTTCCTTACTTACTGTATAATCAACTGAAAAACTCGCAAGGAATAATTACATTACTATTACATTACTATTTAATTCCTTTTAAACTTGGAGTATATATATATATTTAAATGCAGATCCGAATATCTTAATTCTGAAATTAAGGTATGATAGAAATTAACGGTGTCAGTTTCATGATGAATAAAATGGCAAAATCTGCGCGTAAACACTGATTCCAATAGAAAAACCTTAAAAAATGTTACTTCGATTCAATTTAATGCAAGACTGTTAGATGTTAAGTTTATTTCCAGGTATAGTTGATATTTTGAATTAAAAATATTCGAAGAATTATTTCCTCTCATGTAGTGAAAGATTTCTGAGAATAAGCTCGTCTCTGTTAAGCCTTAACGGTAGATTATTTATTGCTATTTTTAGCAATTCACTGGCTGCATGCCAAATGTTCGGTTTTATTCTATAAGGGTTGTTTTCGACACACCTATATTATTATAATATTCGATAAAACTAATACATTATTCTTTACAGGAACGGCCAATTAACAGTAAACGGTCAAACCATTTTCATGCAACGTGCCAATAAGGATCAGAGCGAGAAAAAATTGAGTCCCAAAACGAAAACGGTCAAAAAATCTACGGAGGTACGTCCCATCGACAATCACCGCAAAATTTATTTAATATGTCCTGTTTTTTTGTAGATTCACAAGATTCAAGGAGCAAAATCGTTACTACAAGATAATACCAACGATAACGGGCGTAAGACGCCACAAAACCCTCACGACCAACTCAAACCTCCTCAGGCGCAAAACGTCAAACCTCTATGTAGCCCCATCGGGCCCATGAAGCACGTTTTGCCGCAGAATCATGTACAACCGATTCAGAGTAAACCTATCCAGCCGCAAGCTATGGTACAACCATCGGTTCAGACTCACATTAAACAGGTGGGTTTGTTAAACAGCGATGCATAGTACATTCGATCACCCGATACTATATTCTTTATTTTTTAGGAGAAACAAAAAAGTCCGATCTCGCTACCGAAACAACAGAAAGTCAGCCCTACCATTCATGCGATGCAAGATTCGAACGGAGGTAATACTAGTCACGACGTAGACAAACTTCTGGGTCAAATACTGGAGGAAACAGGCGCACCAATCGGAAACTCCGGTAATAATCATGCAATGGATAATAGGCAACCTCAACAGGTAAACCAACACGTCTGAATGTCTTCCTGTCGTTCTTGATTATAAATCGCGCTACCTTCGCAGAGGATAACGACGATCCAGCTGACGCCGCAGAAACAGCAACATTTGAAGTCCATCCAGATGCAAATCAAAAGCCTATCGGCGAGATTGCAACCTGGGGACACTGAAGTTCATAATGCGTTGAAGGCCTTGTTCGCCGAGCAGCAAAAAATCTTGGCATCTGGAAAACTGTTACCTCCAGATAAGGTATTCTTTGAAAATGATATTACCAAGTAAAATTACATCTCCATTTAAAATGTTTTCAGTGATAAAATATTTTATCAATAATTCATTGCAACTGTTAATTGTTTCAAACAATCGACATTAATATAATATATATCTTTGGTTCCCATTCAATATAATTATTACTTCATATATTGGAAATAATATCTGTTTGATGTTAATTTAGTAACGTAATTATGATAATAATTAAGTGTTGTCGGTTGTCAATCGTTTAATTCAAAGTTCATTTGCCTAATGTTAATGTTAATTATTTTAAAAATCAACAATTTATTTCAGCACTTTATTGTTTCAACAAAGTATAATATTTTCACAGTCAACTGTTTGTTTCAAAGATCGGTTGTCAAAATAAATCAAGTGTCTCGACAAAAATTATTTAGTGTGATGTTATAATGTCATTTTATTACCAAGGTGTATTACCATAACAACCAGCTGACCATAGTGAATCCGTCCAGCCTGAATTTACCGTCACCCAGTTCAGTGAAGAGCGAACCACCCAGCCCCGTTCTAAGCAATAGCCAAAATCCAATAAGGAGTACTAGCGTCGAGACCACGACGTCAAATTCCCACCAGGTTTGCTTCCATCAGTTTTACCAAGTATTATTTCCTATCGTTTGACGCGCTGACTAAGTATTATGATTCGAGAAGACTTGCAAATAATAATAAAACACTCCAATAAACCGTATCGCTTTTCAATATCTTTTATTGCTCTCGGGAACAAGCATGTTCTGTTTTTTTTTAATTCAAAAAACATCTGTGTCGACTGTTACGAAAACGTGCTTTAAAAAGCTGAGTAGGCCGAGCCTACCTGAATATAAATTAAATAGAAGGCGCCGCCTGAGGTGGCGGGGTAAGAAGAAAAAGGAAATGCGTCTCGGATCCGAACCCCTTGTACCTTTTTATCGTGCGAAAATAAACAGTTTAGCGAATTTTGATAAGATTTTGATATCACCACTCGTGTTAAACATCGCTCGGTATCTTGAACAAACAATTTGCGGTAAAAATAACCACATAATGGCTTGCAACTATTGTTACGTTACGCGTGACTACGGCGCGATGTACCATCATCACACCGACGTTTGGCCCGGGTATTATAATTCGTATGACGTAAGAGATGTGACGCACACGCACCGATCTCGTCGGGGTTGTTCTAATCGCTCGTTTTTCTTTTGTTTTCCAGCCGGTCACTACCCAGTCGCACTCGACGCCGCGCGTTTCCGTCTCGGTGTCGACGTCTACGGGCGACCTGGCCGCCCACTCCACGATACATCATCACGCGGTACATCACCAACTGGGACCCAGTCATGGCATACAGAACAACCACCAGAATGTGGTGGTGGGCCATTCCAATCACGTTATCAATCAAAGGTTGAATCCTATCGGTCAGGTAAGTTATCGAAAGAATCAGCTGTGTGTGTTGACATTTTGCGTGGCTTCTGTTTGAATCGCTGTTGAAAGTTTCTTTAAATAATGTTCTACTTGATTAGATTTACGATTTTATTATTCTATATACTAATGGGTAATTGTTGGTTGCCTCCAACTATTATTAGGACTAACGTTGGGAACTATTGACTGTTTCAGTCGCTATTTTTGGTCCGACTGATTTTACTACTTTTTGCTATCGACTGTTACATTCGTGTACTTTCATTTACCATTTCCAGGCCTACCAAGCCTTAACCGAGATCTTGAAAATAATGTACCGAATTTATGTTTACATATATTTATATGTAATATAAATGGTTTTGCGTTTTGTTTGTAGTATGATTGTAAATAACAACATAATGTACATTAATATAGCAGCATTTTGGAACTCTATTTTTCAAGATTATTTATTAACCTAATAAGGTAAAAAGAACAACATTTTGATTGGTAAATAGAAAAATAATTTTGACTATTTATGTTATCTGGGCAACTATTGCGTGTTTTTTTTTTGATTGACTTTCGATTTTCTAACCCTTTCGATTTTTATTGAAGCCTTTTGAAGTTAAAACATCTTTCATTCAAGTTTCAATGAATAATGATATTCTTAATAATAAGCTATTCCTTATTAACGATAAATAAAATTATTATTGTATTTAAAAAGGGTGTAATAAAAAAATGATAAAGGATGATTGAGAAGATACAATAAAAATATTTAGTGGTCATTCCTCTTTACAACCAAGTCAAATATATAAAATATAAAAGTAATTTTACATAATTAGAAATGAAACTGTTCTTTTGAAGCTAATAAATTACAGCAATTATCTCTTTCCTTTCTTTTCCAAAGAAAGTTCTAAAAGAAATATATACATCTCGGTCTTACTAACGACACTTGGAATGAAATGAAATAGAAATAAACCAATTACTTTTATTATGTCATTGTTACTTTCCGAATATTAAAATACGATTAAATTTATTTTGGATCATTATTCAGTACTTTTTTTTTCATATTATATGTTAACTTGCCAATTTAAAATTATTTAAAATGAACTGATCTGTATAGCTCAGAGAATGAAACATTTCATTTCACTGAACTAGTAATTTCTATTTTCGGTCCTTAGTTTTTTTACTATCGACTAGTTCGACTGTTCAGCGACTATCGACTGTTTCTGCTATTTCCAGTCGATAGTTCTCAACGCTAATTAGGACCATCACATAATATCAATATTAAGTGTCTGTGTGAAAAAGTAATCCATGGTTTAATCAGCAAAGTAATCACCACTGGAACTAACAACTCGTATATCACGATAGAAGAAAAATGTCTGTTATTAAAAATACAAAAAAGGAGAACCTCGGTTTCCGCCTCTTTCTCTCATGGAATAATTGTATTTGCAAGAAGTTAGTTGAACACAAATTAAATAATAATTGCAAGGTGAAATTATTGAATTGAAATTGAATTACCATAACAAAAAAAAACTGATAATTGTTGTTCTAGACTAATCAGTGCAAAAATGTCTCATTAATATTTTAATTTTTTGACAAATCACAATAATTTTTCTGCGTTTTACCGCTGAATAGCCTTTTTGTGTCACTTTTTGAATTCTATAGAATGTTCTCAATCAAAAAATTTTTAGAGAAATTATGGCATTAATGGTTAACATTAACCTTTTTTGGAAGCCTTATTGAAATGTGCAACTAAAAGTAGTGTACAAAATTAAATTCAAATGAATATTGATAAACATTTTCTAGGCACGTTGAAAAGAACAACATTTTGAGTGATGGTAATAAAAACTTGATTACATTTTCACACAGCTTGAATATTTTAACAACTGAAATATGTATCATTATTAATAGTTTATGCTTTAAATATTGCTTTAATAATTAAGTGCTGAGAGAACCAACGCATTATACAAAAGGGTACTGATAACTGAGGAAAATCTAGTTTCTTAAATATGTCAACGTTCCAACATCTGAGATAAAGAAGGTGTAACGTCAACGGGTTTGTTTTGTTTTAGATTTCACAGTTACCGCCCATTTACCCCAAACAGCCGCAACTGCAGCCAGCGCAGCTTCAGTCTCCCCAGCTGCATTCCCCGCAGCTACATTCACCCAAGCTACACTCACCGCAAATTACCCCATCATCACAATTACCATCACCACAATCCACGCCGCAGCAGCAGCAACAACACATCTCGCATCACCTGCAGCAGCACGGCCAACCGAGCCAGAACGTCCAAGCCGCCCAATTGCCGAAGGCAGCGCGCCCGACTCCGCCTTCTCCCCAACAAATCAAGAGTCAGCCGCATAACTTCGCTTCCCCCCAAATACAAGTCTACCATCAGACGCAGCATTTTCATCAGCCGCAGGCCGTTCAGCCAATACATCACACACATCACAACATTCAGTCGCACAACTATAACGATCAGTTAAGCGTGAATCATCTGACTCAACAGGTGCATCAGGTCAGTAGCAAGCCGTCGACGCCTCACCAGCTGAATCAGGGAGCAGCTCAGCAGCAACAACTCTCTCTGACGAAGAAGGCGCAGCTGTAAGTTCGCGACGTCGCCTAAATCCGACGGTTTTCTCATCTAACCATCTTTTTCTGTTGTAGTATCGAATCGCAACTCAATCTCGATCAGTCCGGGGCTACTAAACCGGACGTCCACACGCCGTTTAGAGATAAGAAGGACGCTTGCATCAGATTGATACGGTATCATTGCATGGACCAGCCTGTGCTTTCGAAGAAGGATCTCAACAAGGCCGACGAAATATTCGAGTTGACCGCTCAGCATTTCATCGGCAAGTTCGGGAAAATGGTCGACAAATACAAGTACCTGCTAATGAAAGAAAGTATGGTGAGTGTGGTGATAATCGCTGCCGACTTGTACAGGGCCTAATCTCGATATTTTCTTCCTCAGAGACAAGTGCAGACGTCCGAGTTGATGATGCTAGAC